>NC_080189.1:128111244-128736244 GCF_030028045.1 Hippopotamus amphibius kiboko
CAACCGTGGAGTGGAGATGAGAACAGTTTCTCCCAGAGCTGTCATGGAGATCAGCCGAAACATACAAATATATTTAGAAGTGTGCCTGGCATGTAAATTTCACGACTATCCTATACTGTTATGTACGTTTTATGTATAGTTATATATACTCTTTATATATCCTTATTATTTTTATTCATTGATTCAATCAATATCTACAGAGTGTCTACAATGAACCTGGCACTTTGTAGCTCGGTGCGGAATTTGTCTTTAAGAGATGGATGTCATTCTTTCTCAGAAGGAACTCTTAGGACATTCATCCAACATTGTGGTGGCACCAGGTTCCTAAAGCACTCAAAACGTTTTTGTCATCTTGTCATGACCTTGGTAGCTTTCCCAAGAAGTAAAAAGAGGTGGTACAGAAATCAGTATTTTTTGTTAGGAAAACTGAAGCACAGAAAGGCCGAGTGGCTTGCTCAGAGCCGTCCTATTAGCCCCTGTGGGGCTTAGAGAGGACGCGTCTGGACATGGAGTCTGATGTAGCATCTTCCAGAGTGTTGTGACATAGACCCTGGTCTCTCCAGACCTCATTAAGCTGGACCACCCAAAAGGAGTTTACAGTCTAAGACAGAGGGATTTTCATGGGGAGAGAGGCCTGGGAAAACTAGCTGACGAAATGGCTTCACCATAGGCCTCCTCAATGGTTTCAACAGGCAAATGTGCCCATATCTCAGATGGGAATGTACTGTGAGGCATTTCTCAAACTTCCTTGACACAGGACCCTTCCCTGATAGAGAACCTTCTGGGCCTCATATTGCAGGGAACACATTTTGATGAGTGCTGGTTCAAAGGATGGTTTCCTTACAAGGGTGGGCTTTTTTGAGAAAACCATCCCAAATTAGAAATACAAGTTTAAACCAACCAAACTACCTCCTTTCTCTCTCCCTTAATACGGTCACTGAGCTGGAAAGAAACTTCTCCCAAAGCACACTGGGCCGAGGCCAGCAAGGTTCAAGGGGCCACGACACTCAGGTTCTGGAGTCCCAGCTGGGCTCTGAATCACCACTTCTCCCGTGACGCATGCCAAGAAGCTGAGAATTCCAGCCAAGACTCCTGACCTTGTTCAATGAAATTGTTTAGACCTTTCCATAGATCACAGAAAGTCAGTGGTGGGGAACATACAACAGTTACAAAGGATCAGAGGATCATATTTTCAGCCACCGTGCTTTTTCCAACAGTCCACTGGAACAAGCCGCTTCTGAGTGTTTATCCCCTTGGGCAATATTATTCCTCAAAGTTCTTGCCTCTGTGCTGGCATCATATAGATGCTCACCCGGGGCTCTGTCTCTGATCGTATAGCCGTGCATTCACCAGTGAGAAATTCAAAAGTGAGCTGCTAGCATGACCTCTTGCTTCCATCTCATCAAAGCCCAATTCCATTCCTCCTCTGCAAGTTGTCCATCAATCTATGCGACTCCAGTTACACGGAACCACTGGAGATCTTCTGTTCACTTCCTCCCTCTCTTACTTCTGTTTCATGTTCTGACAACATGAGAACAGCCAGGAATCTGTCTCTGGCCTCCACGGCAACATATCCAGTGAACACCTTTCAAAAGGATGGACAAGCAAAGCAGGCTTCACTCCACCAGAAATCATCCTTCCCACGAAAGACACAGCATCACTTTTCTTCTGTAAGTCATTTCTCTACAGCAAGTGTCATGGAAAAGAGACTTTGAATTCCGGCCCCTCATTTATGGTCTCTTTTCAGAAATTCATTTCTCCCTGATGCACTTCTTGGTTTAATGCATCGTGTACCCTCTGAATTGTTTTCTACATATCTGGCTGCACTGACATGATATTCTTTAGATTGTAAGCTCCTGGGACATGGGGACATTGCCTGTTTTCCATTATTATCTGGTCTAAAAGTACTGACCATCACCATGACATTGAATAAAAGCCATCTGATGGTGAATTAAAAAAACACAACGATTAACATAACTTTAGGGCTTGGCTGGAAGAATCACCATTTCTGAAGACATTTTGAGGAGGTCACCTCAAAATGGGAAAGTATTTTGTCATCTAGCTGGACAGAAGACGAAGGAAATTATATTTACTAGGAAATACTTTTTAAATGATCCTCCTCAGTAATCATCTCATCAAACAGGATTCCTGCCATAAAATGCCTACTGCGATCATTCAGAGAAAGTCTATAGAGCTTTTCGGTGAGGTCCTGGTTCATTTGGCTTTAGGGCACAATTAGCATTCTTCTCTCTTTTCTTTCTCCTTGAAGCTTTTTGAACACTGAGAACTTTTTAAAAATTCATTTTATTGAAGTACAGTTGATTTACAATGTTGTATTAAGTTCTACTGTACAGAAAATTGATTCTGTACATATATAACTGAATATATATATTCTTTTCATATTCTTCTCCATTACGGTTTATCACAGGATATTGAATATAGTTCCCTGTGCTCTACAGTAGGACCTTGTTGTTTATCCATCCTAAATATCATAGTTTGCATCTGCTGGTCCCAAACTCCTAATCCATCACTCCCTGATTCTCTCTCCCCCTTGGCAACCACAAGTCTGTTTTCTATGTCTGTGAGTCTGTTTCTGTTTCATAGATAAGTTCATTTGTGTCATATTTTAGATTCCACATATAAGTGATATATGGTATTTGTCTTTCTCTTTCTGATTTACTTCGCTTAGTATGATAATCTCTAGGTCCATCCATGTTGCTGCAAATGGCATTATTTCATTCTTTTTCGTGGCTGAGTAATATTCCATCACACACACACACACACACACACACACACACACACACACACACACACCCCACATCTTCTTTATCCAATCATCTGTCGATGGACATTTGGATTGCTGAACACCAAGAACTTTAGATTAAGCCTCATGTGCTTTTCCAGAAAGCCACATGGTCACATTAAAGATGACCAGCTCAGTGGTCATCCAGCCCAGACTCACATCACAGCTCACTGCACAGCCTCCTGGCTCAGGAGAGGAAGGGGCCTTACCAGCCAACACCCATGTTTCATGGTGACTGAGATTAGGAAGTAGTGGCCACCTACCACCAGAGCGGTGACTTGGGTCTGAGCTGGCATGTGCTGACCCAGCTCTGACTCCCTCTGAGAAGCACTGAGTCGGAGGGCACCAGCTGCCTTCAGAGCCAGAGCAGAGAGAAACAGTCCCATGAAGCACCCCCCCCCTCCAGGGGGAGAAACCAGAGGCTCATCCCAGGCAGCCCGCCAGGGTGACCTTATAAAAAATGATGGTGTGAGGCCCGTGTACCCTAGAACATCCCAGTGGCAGGCAGCTGGGTCATCATCCACTTTTCTTTCCTTTTACTTACTTTCTTGAAAAAAAAAAAGGCAGATTTAGATGCTAAGACTTCAAGCAGTCATTTGCTCAAGATTACTCTTACGGACTGAACTGTGCCCCCCTGCTTCCCGCAAATTCATACGCTGAAGCCCTCACTCCCAGTGTGGCTGTGTTTGGAGATAGGGTCTTTAAAGAGGTAATTCAGGTTGAATGAGATCGTAAGGGCGGGACCCTAATCCAATACGACTGGTGACCTTACAAGAACAGGGAGAGATACCAGGGATGCGAGTATAGGAAAAGGCCACGTGAGGACAGAGAGAAGGCGGCCGTCTGCAAGCCAAGGAGAAAGACCTCAGGAGAAACGAAACCTGCCACACCTTCATTTTGGACTTCCAGCCTCTAGAACTGTGAGAGAATTAATTTCTGCTATTTAAGCCACCCAGTCTGTCGTATTTCCTTATGGCAGCCTGAACTAAGAGTTTGGTGTCAAAGTTCATGCCTGGGGGCAGGAGAGAGTTCATATATCAACTCTGGTCTTGTTTCAACAATCTCAGGCCAAGTCTTCAGACTCTGGATGCCTGCCTCATTAGCTATTGTTGTATAATAAAGAATTCGATTGGCTTCTGTCCCTGGTTCCTGGGAGGGAGACTTTAAATCCTTGGGATTTCCTTTGATATTCACAAACCCCTGGGATCACACCTGACTTTGTGCTAATGAGATGACTTGGGTAGGGGCTGGTCAGCAGAAAGCCAGTATTGTCATTGGAGGACTAGGTTGGTCACCAGCCCAATCTCCCAGACTCCAGGGAGAGGACAGGGGCTGGGGACTGGGTTCAGTCTTATGACCAAGAATCCAATCACACTTACGTAACTGTTGGTGGGAATGTGAACTGATTCAGCCACTATGGAAAACAGTATGGAGGTTCCAATAAAAATTAAAAATACAACTACCATATAACCCAGCAATCCCGCTTCTTGGTGTATATACAAAGGAAATGAAAACAGAATCTCACACGATATCTGCAGGGCTTCCCTGGTGGTGCACTAGTTAAGAATCTGCCTGCCAATGCAGGAGACACAGGTTGGTGCCCTGGTCTGGGAAGATCCCACATGCTACAGAGCAAATAAGCCTGTGTACCACAACTACTGAGCCTACACTCTAGAGCCTGCGAGCCACAACTATTGAGTCCACATGCTGCAACTACTGAAGCCCATGTGCCTAGAGCCTGTACTCTGCAACAAGAGAAGCCACTGCAATAAGAAGCCTGCACACTGCAACGAAAAGTAGCCCCCGCTCACTGCAACCACAGAAAGCCTATGCACAGCAACAAAGACCCAATGCAGCCAATAAATTATAAATAAATAAATAAATAAATATTAAAAAAAAGATATCTGCACTCCCATGTTCACTGAAGTATTATTCACAACAACCAAGATGTGGAAACAATTTAAGTGTCTGCCAATAGATGAATGGATAAAGAAGATGTCACACACACACACACACACACACACACACACACACACACACACACAGGAATATTATTTACCCATAAAAAAGAACGGGACCTTGCATTTGCAATGATGTGGATGGACCTTGAGGGTATTATGCTATGCGAGATAAGCTAGACAGAGAAAAACAAGTACTGCATAATCTCACTTACATGTGGAATCTAAAAAAGCTGAACTCACAGAAACAGTAGAATGGTGGTTACCAGCGGCTGGAAGGTGGAGGAATTGGGGAGATGTTATGTTTAAGGGTACAAACTGTAACTAGTAGATAAAAAGTCTTGGAGAGCTAATGCACAGCATTGAGACTATAGTCAACAATACTGTACTATAAACTTCAAAGTTGCGAAGAGACTAGACCTTTAATGGTACTCATATTGCAATATATAAATGCGTCAAATCAACACAGTGTACACCTTAAACAATGTTATATGCCGATCATATCTCAATAAAAAAATGAAGAAAAATCATGCTTCTGTAATGAAACCTCAGTAAAACTCTGGACACCAATGCTCCGTGGAGCTTCCTGGTAGGTGAACACGTGGTTGCCCTGAGAGAGTGATCCATCCTGATTCCATGGGGAGAGGGCACAGAAGTTCTGCATACAGGACCCCGCAGACCTCGCCCTGTGTGTCTTTTCACTGGCGGGTCCTGATGTGTATCCCTTGTAATAAAACTCTACAGTTCTAAGTATCATGGTTTCCTGGGTTTCATGAGTCATTCTGGTGAACTACGGAACCTCAGAGAGTGGTGGGAACCCCCATATTTACAGCCAGCTCGTCAGAAGGACAGGGGGCGTGGGGACCCCCGAGCTTGTGGCTGGCCTCTGGAGGGCGGGTGGTCTTGCTGCGGACGGGTGGAGTCTGCACGAACGCCAGCGGTGGGTGCCAGAGCCACACTGCAGTGCTGCAGCCTCCTTCCTCCCATCCGGCTCCCTTGCCAGGCGCCACAGTTGCCTTGTGAATGTCACAGCCCGAGGCTTTGTCAGTCACCGATCGGCTATTTTTTTTTTTGGGGGGGTACACCAAGTTCAATCATCTGTTTTTTTTTTTTTGGGGGGGTACACCAAGTTCAATCGTCTGTTTTTATACACATATCCCCGTATTCCCTCCCTTCCTTGACTCCCCCCCCCTCGAGTCCCCCCCACCCTCCCCGCCCCAGTCCTCTAAGGCATCTTCCATCCTCGAGTTGGACTCCCTTTGTTATACAACAGCTTCCCACTGACTATCTGTTTTACAGTTGGTAGTATATATATGTCTGTGCTACTCTCTCGCTTCGTCTCAGTTTCCCCTTCACCCCCCGCCCCCTCCCATACCTCGAGTTCTCCAGTCCATTCTCTGTGACAAGAACAAGGACGCAGATACAGAGAACTGAGTGGCTATTATTATGCAGCTGAGCACTTGAAGGCAGAGGTGTTTAGAGGCTAAAGGACAACCAAGCTCAAGGCTGGTTGGATTTTAGGAATTAAAATGATTATCCCAAGAATAATCTAGTGAGCCTATGCCCAACTCCTATGTTCCTCTCTCTTTTTTTCAGTATATCTAGTCCCTATGCTTGGATTCACTGCAAAATAATTTGGTTGTCCCTTTTGTCACAAGTCAGTGAGGACAGAGGTCCTAAATTGAAGAATCAAGAAGCTCTTATTTTGAAAGCTATTCGCAGTCACCATTTATGGGACACCTGTGATTAAAGGTGCTGGATTTCATTTTTTGTTAAAATTAATTAATTAATTTTTTGGCAGCGTTGTGTGGCATGCAGGATCTCAGTTCCCCAACGAGGGACTGAACCCGGGCCCCCTGCATTGGGAGCGCGAAGTCTTAACCACTGGACCTCCAGGGAAGCCCAGGTTTCATTATTTCTAATTCTCATCGCAATCCTGCTAGGTAGTTATTACAATTCCCACTTTAGCAATGAGAACGCTGAGGTTCACGCACGTAAATGTTTCCCAAGCCCACACACCATCCACGTGGGACGAGGGAGTCAGGATACAAACCGGGATCTGACTTTATCCAGAGTGCGAGCTTTATCACATCAATGGCCCCTGAGCCCTGGCCCATTTTTCCAAGGGTCAGAGGTGAAACAAGGAAAGTAAGATTAATATATGTAAACGTTTCATAAAGTGAAATGTATCCTACTTAAAAGACTGCTCTTTATTCTCCTTGTCTATCTTTTCTGGTATGTTTTTCTTTTTTATTAAAAAAATGAAGGTTAATGTAGTCCGCGATATTTTCTGAATATGCTTAATTGCCAAAAAAGAAAACATTCCAGCCCTGCTTTCGTTTTATCTTTACATTTTATGGTCCCTTAAATCCCAGTCTGGGGACCACGGCATCACACTGGCCCTAATTGTGAGCCCCAGAGGGAAACTCCAGAAAGGTGTACAGATCTGGAGTCTCCTCTATGTTAGATTCTTACTGCCTTAACATACAGCGTTCTGGGTGAGCATGCAGGCTCCTGCGGCTGGCTGCGTGGAACCAGATTCTGGCTCCATCGCTGGGCCCCACCCCCACAGTCTCTGATTCAGTGCAACCCGGGTGGAGCTGGAGAATCTGCAGTTCTATCATGTTTCCAGGTGGTGCTGATGCTGCCAATCTAGGAGAACACTGAGAAGCGCTGGTTTAAGCCCATCGCATCATTCCTATTCCCTTTGTCGGGCACTGGTTCAGATACGGGAATATGAACCAACTAGTGTCTGGGATGGGTAGGGAAGTAGGGGACAGGGAAGGCTCTTCCTCCATGATAAAAGAGTTACAAGAGGAGAAACCCCCTTCTCGCTTTGGAACTTGGTTGCGTGAAGATACAGTACTTGGAGTTGCTGCAGTCAGCTCGTGACCGGTCGAGTCGAGGAGCCTGAGAACTTCCGGAGAAGTAACTGCACTTAATCTCATTGAGCTCAAAGTGAAGCTGAACAGAAAGATGATTGTTTTCGTGCTTATGAATACAATCTGGTGAGAGCATTGCTGTTGAACTCAGGGTTACATGGCAGTGCTACTCCCTGAGATATATTGTGTGTGCATGTGTGGGGGGGTGTGCGTGTGTCTGAAAAAGCCAAATGAATGTTACAGGCATTTCGATATCACATTATTCATTAGTTTATAAATCATTTTACTAATCTCCAAAAGGCGGATGAGAAGGCAGTGGTCTACCCACACCTCTCTGACTCTGTTACAGATACGCTGTTGAATGAAATGGAGAACTGTGGTCATTTGGAGGACTGTACCATCCAACATACCTTTCTATGAGTCTACTGATACTCTTTCTGCTGTTTCAAAAATCACTGACTCTATTACAAGAGTGAGGAAGACTAATAAAGGAGTTTTATGATACCGACATATGACTAGGTTTCATCTAGTAATGCATCTTAAGATCTTTCCACAGTTTAAAATGTAAGAGTCATTGTAGTTAGATTGGGAGTTTGGGATTGACATGTACACACTGCTCTATTTAAACTAGATAACCAACAAGGACCTACTGTATAGCACAGGGAGCTCTGCTCAATACTCTGTAATAACCTAAATGGGAAAAGAATTTGAAAAAGAATAGACACATGTATATGTATAACTGAGTCACTTTGCTGTACACCTGAAACTAACACAACATTGTAAATGAACTATATTCCAATATAAAATAAAAATTAAAAAAAGAATCACTGTACTGATCTAAGCCACTGTCAAAGGACTCCGTGTGAGATTTTAAAATCTTCTTCCCCTCAAGAAAAAAGTTGCGACCAGTCTTGAACTGGCAGTTAGGCGTTTCCGGAGCCAGGCGGTTCTCCTGGGAATGATCTCAGATGGCTAAGATTCCAGCAGGTCCGGTTACGCACACGTTCCTCTGAGCCTTGCGGAGTTGCAAAAAACACATCTGAATGCCCAAAAATGTCCATCCCGCTCTGGGCTACAAAAACTGGCTAGCAAACTGCAACCTCTGGAAAGGATATAGCCCTTAAAGGGAAATAACAGTTACTGTGTGAACTTGTGAGAACTTGAGACTGTGAGTAAGGAGCTGGGAAACCAATCACTAACTCGCTCATGAAGCACAGTGTTTGCCTTCAGCTTTTACCCTCCCACGTGTCACGGCCAATATGATCCATTTATAGATAATTACGCTTCAAGATCACTTTAAGTGTAAAGTATTATGGATAGGGTCATTTATAAGATACTAGGCTACAACCATCAAAATCTTTTTTTTTTCCTATTTTATCTCCCAGAATGACGAACGCTTAGTATGCTTTGACATAACTGGAAGTCACAACTGCATCCACTTAGGTAGATGGTTATCAGTACTCGGTATGGTTACATGTCCACTTACATCCTGCCTGTCCTCTATGACCTTGTCATATGAGTTATATATGACATTGGAAGGATCAGAAGTGAGAACCACTGTTCATAAAAAGATCGGGGGGCGATGTACTGGGAAGCCTAAAAGGTTAAGCAAGTAAGACATTTTTGATTGACACTTAACCCCATCACTTGTCATATGAACTTGAGCTGAACTCTAGAAATACTTTATAAAGCTTTGTACACAGTCATAAGGAACACCAATTACTAGGAATAATAACACCACAAATTATGTAGCATCTCCCCCAAAGGCCGAGTACATGAACATTCTCATTTTACAGGGAGGTAGCAAAGGAAGTGGCTTGCCCAGGTTACCACAGCTACTAAGTGGTCCAGCCTGGGCATCTGATGGTCTGTGATGTGTCAGGAAGTCTTCTGAGCAAGTTACATGTTCTAATTCATTGAATCCTAATCAGAACTTTATGAGGCAGGTTCTAGTAACAATTTACAGATAAAATTACAGCAGGAAGACTGGAGGCAGTTATGATTCCCAGGTTACAGATAAGGAAACTGAAGCTTAAAGAGGCTGGACGATTGGCCAAGGGGATAGAGCTACTAAGCGTTAAGCTGGTAACTCTGGGACCTTGACTGATTTGAATTCCAGCCAGGTTTTGAAGCCACGCCATCTGGCCCCAGAGCCTGTGCCCTCAGTGTGCTGATGACAAGCTGCTCTTCCTCAGAGCCACATGGCCTGATTTTGAATCAGGTATCTACTCTTTCCCTGCTGTGCCACACTGAATAAGCTACGTCACTGCTCTGTGGCAAAATTTCCTCATCTGAAAAATGGGAAGAATGATGGAGCTGATTATCATCTGACGATTCAGCACATATGAAACACTTAGAACAGTTTGGTACAGAAAGAAATGCCCAATTAGCATGTGATGATGAATCACTAAGCTATAAATCTTCCCAAGGCATTTAAAGATTGGCTTACGTAATTCAAGCTTAAGTCACATGGAACTGTTCAGGAATGTGTTCATTTGCAGAAAGCAAGGGATACTTACATTTTCTATCAGCTGGTTTCTATCTAGAATAGTGGTTTCCAGACTCTGAGGGGTCTGCTGAGACTTCCTCCATTTACATGATTTTGGACAAAGCATTTTGGAACTAAAGGCCGCTTGAGAACCATTGGTCTAAAAGATGACAGATCACATGGTTGCGTAAGTCTGTCACTATACATACAGTTCCCTGCGACTGTAAAGTTCAGGATCTCAGTTCTGCTGGCCCAAGGGTGGCACCTACGACACCACAGGGACACCCAGGGAGGAGGTAGTTTGGGGCAAAACGACACCCTTCAGCTCTTTAATATACTGCTCTTGACAAAGTCAGATTATGGAGGGAAGTAAGAGTACAACAGAAGAATTCAAGCAGGATGAACGACTAAAGGCTTTTGGGCAGACCTACGTTACAAAGCAGGAGTTCGGGAAGAATAACCTGGGTGTGATGTTCAGGACAAACTGGGATGGAATTACGGAGGCGAGCGAGGAGGCTGCTACAGGACCAGAGCAAACAGACTGGAGACGATGAGCATCCCGATGATGGAGAGTCCAGGCTGGTCCACGTCTACATAAGGGTGGTCCAGGCTGGTCCATGTCCACACAAGGGTGATGGCAGGACTGGAGAAGGAAGGTATTTGCTTAAAAGGGAAAGACCTGGCAAGACTTCAGGAAGGGGAAAGGGTTGAAGAATAAGTCAAAAAAGGAGCCTGGGTTCCTAAGCTTGATTCCTTGGTTCCTAAGTGGGCTCACCTTCAAAGCAGGTGCAAGGAAAAGATGACCTGAATTTCAGGAGGGGTGTGGAAGGCATTGGGGTTGGTCTGTGGAGTTGGAGCTGCCACTAGATGGTCACTTCCACATACAGCAAACCTTGTTTTACTGCACATCACTTTATTGAGCTTTGCAGATATTTTGTTTGTGTGTTTGTTTTGCTTTTTACAAATTGAAAGTTTATGGCAACCCTGCACTAAGCAAGTCTATTGGAGCCATTTTTCCAACAGCGTTCACTCACTTCATGTCTTTGTGTCGTATTCTGGTAATTCTCGTGATATTTCAAACTTTTTCATTATTAATTGTATTTATCTTTGACGTTACTCTTGTAACTGCAGATGGGGTGGAAACAGCAAGAGAACTAGAATTAGAAGTGCAGCCTGAAGATGTGTCTGAATTGCTGCAACCTCATGGTAAAACTTTAATGGATGAGGAGTGGCTTCTTATGGGTGAGCAAAGAAAGTGGTTTCTTAAGATGAAATCTACTCCTGGTGAAGATGCTGTGAAGATTGCTGAAATGACAAGAAGCGACTGAGAATATGACATAAGTCGAGCTGATAAAGCAGTGGCAGGGTTTGAGACGACTACCTCCAGTTTTGAAAGAAGTTCTACTGTGGGTCAAATGTCATCAAACAGCACTGCATGCTACAGAGAAACTGTTTGTGAAAGGAAGAGTCAGTTGACATGACAAAATTCACTGTTGTCTTATTTTAAGAAATTGCCCCAGCCGCCCCAGCCTTCAGCAACCACCACCCTGATCAGTAAGCAAGACCCTCCACCAGCAAAGAAACTATGACTTGCTGAAGGCTCAGATGATGGTTAGCTATTTTTGGCAATATTTTTTTTTATTGAAGTATAGTTGATTCACAATGTTGTATTTGCAGTATTTTTAATTAAACTATGTACATCATTTTTTAGATATGCTATTGTACACTTAATAGACTATAGTATAGTATAAACATAATTATTAAAATTGAAGTATAGTTGATTTATAATATACTAGTTTCAGGTGTACAACATAGTGATTTGGTGTTTTTATAGGGTGGTTATCATCAAAAAGACAGCAAATAATAAATGTTGGGGAGGACGTGGAGAAGAGGAAACCCTAGTACCACTATTGGTGGGAATGTAAGTTGGTGCAGCCACTATGGAAAACAGTATGGAGGTTCCTCAAAAAATGAAAAATGGAGCTACTGTATGATCCAGCAGTTCTTCACCTGGGTATATATCTGAAGAAAATGAAAACACTAATTTGGAAAGATACATGCACCCCAGTGCTCAGAGCAGTGTTATATATAATTGCCAAGATAATGGAAGCAACTTAAGTGGCTATCAACAGATGAATGGATAAAGAAGTCGCGATACACGTGCGCGCACGCACACACACACACACAGGAATATTACTCGGCCATAAAAAAGAATGAAATTTTGCCATCTGCAACAACACGGATGGACCTGGAGAGTATTACACTTAGTGAAATAAGTCAGATGGAGAAAGACAAATACTGTATGATATCACTTATATGTGGAGTCTAAAATATGACACAAACGAACCAATCTATGAAACAGAAACAGACTCATAGACATAGAGAACAGACTTGTGGCTGCCACTGGGGAGGTGGGTGGGGGAGGGTTGGATTGGGAGTCTGGGGTTACCAGATGCAAACTATTATGTATAGAATGAATAAACAAGAAGGTCCTACTCTATAGCACAGGGAACTATATTCAATATCCTGTAATAAACCATAACGGAAAAGAATATGAAAAAGAATGTATATCTATGCATGACTGAATCCCTTTGCTGTACAGTAAAAATTAACACAACATTGTAAATCAACTATACTTCAATAAAATAAATTTTAAAAAAAGAAGTCATGACACACACACACACACACACACACACACACACACACACACACACACTGGAATATTACTCAACTATAAAAAAGAAGGAAAATTTTGCCATTTGCAACAACACGTATGGACCTGGAGAATACTACGCGTAGTGCAGTAAGTCAGACAGAAAGACAAATACTATAGGTTTTCACTTATATGTGGAACCTAAAAGATAAAACAAATGAAACCCAAATTTTATATGCACTAGGAAACAAAAACATTGTGCGACTCGCTTTATTGCAGACCCTGAAACCAAACCTGCTGTCTCTCTGCAGTCTGCCTGTACCCAGCAGGTGGCTGAGGCGTAAGACTGGGGCTCTGGCAAGATCGGTGATCTTCCCTGTTGTTTGACAGCTAAATGGTTAGGTCTTCGCTGGGCAAGTGAGGAAACTGGACAGCAGAGAGATTCAAGGGCTCTGAGGCAGGGCCACAGGGGTGGAAGGGTCGGGGGGAACAGAGCAGCTGAGATTTCCTCAGACCCCTGGTTCCTTCTCCACCACCTCTGATACGGGTCCTGCCGTATTTCTCAGGAGAGGGGATCCCTTCCCCCCATCTCCCCGCCTTCCCTCCGTCTCTGGGCTAGGCGGCACAAGCTGTAGCAGAGGCTGCCACAATGCACAGCTCTGCCTCCCAAATCCTCCTGCACCCCTCCTTATTATGGAAGATGGGGTGCCCTTGGTATAACTGCACAGAGAAAGGGGCCTGTCGCAGCCACTGGAGAGCAAGCCGTGAGAACATGCAGCCCATTTTCGAATTAAGAACACCCACCCCTGCATGTGTAAAACGTACAGCCGAATAATAATTTCTCACCGCTAGACATGACCTCCTGCCCCAAAGGGAGGCCCGCTAAGATCTGTGTGGCACAGGAAAAGACGAATAATAGAGATTTATCAAATGCACAAGTACTTGAAATGAGCAATGTGCCAAAAATCAATCTGTGAGTTATGGGTAAAAAACAAAAAACACCCAGATTTGTTACCACCCAGACTCCCATGAAGCCATCCTTTCCAGATGGCCAGCTCTCTCTCCATCTCTATACTCTGCTTGAGGGACCGGTGGGTGCACGTGTGTGTGTGTGTGTGTGTGTGTTTTATGTGTGTCTTTCCCCTATAAACACAATTATTCACATTTTGCTGACCTGCATTGTGTGTTAAACTCATTTTTATCCCTCACCTTTCTCAACCCTCTTGAGCAGAGACACTAAACCGGCAGCCCACAGTTCACACCCACCTCCCGAGGCTCCTTTCTGCCAACACTGCTTTGGGCTCCCTTAGAGAATTTGTGGAAATGATTTTGTAAAGGGATCAAAGAAACAAATAACTCAGCAGTAACACACACACAAGACAAAGCCACAAAATCAACTTTCCAGAGGGTTGTTCCTGGGAGGGAAAGAGATGCGTTGTCTTCTTCTCTTAAAATTTCCTTTCTCGTCCTCCACACAATCAGTTTGAACCCCATAAAGGTGTCCTTTCAGTAGGACAAAGCTGGCCAAATATTGGCCATTTCAAATTGTCCAAGTAGTGCATTTAAAGACCGGTTAAAATTAACATCAAGGGAGAATGGGGCACAGAAATGAAGGGATGGCGGTGGAAGTAGGGTAAGGTGCGAGAGAGGGCAAAGAAAGGGATGTTGCTAGGCAACCGCAGCCTGGACCCCAACCGCCTGGGAGATGGTCTCCCCTCCTCGCCCTGTGCCCAGCTGAGCTGTCTGCTCCTGGAGTTGTGTGCGCGTGTATGTTGGGTTGTGTGTGTGTGTGTGTGTGGGGGGGGGGGGCTGGATGATTGCATCAATCTGCTGTATCCTTGACACTCCTTTCTCACAGCCCCACAAGGGAGACTGGGATTCTCTTCTGTTGTCAAGCAGAGCAGGGTTTACCGACTTTTCCACATAGGCCCTTGAAGCAGAAGGAAGGATGTACAGGTCCCTCCCTCCTCTTGCCAAAGGGGGAAACTCGTGAGCTGCTTGTGGCACCCAAGAGTATACTTGAAGGATTATTTCTTATTTCTCCAAGCCACTAAATGAGCTTTTCATTCCATGTAGAGTGGCCATTCCATACTGTTATGTTCTCTGTCTCTAATCTACACCTTAACACCTATTTGCTTCACCATGTGCCTTTAAGATGTTAAATATTATCAGCCATCCCCAGGGGCTGGAAAGACATCTGTCTGGCTCATCTGGGGGAGTGCCCAGCTTTGCAGGGAGAAGCTTAATAAATGGTGATGGTAATCACAGTGACGTCTGAGGTCAGCCCAAAGCAGTGCTGCTCGACCCCCCTCTGGCTCTTGTTTTATGAGGCGGCCTGGTGGCCTGGGAGGTCCCGGACAGAAGGTTCATCACACCCAGGGGCCTCGGTCTGCTCCCAGCTTCTGCACAGGGCTCCCCACCCCTGGCTGAGACTGTACCTCCTGGTGACTTCAGACCAGACAGGAGCAGATGGCCAAGCTGGCTCACACTTCGGTAGATGGGGCCAGCGAGCGAAAACAGACCACCCCTCTCGGTGGAGAAGAGAAGGAATCAACTCTGTATATTTCTTTCCTTGGCAAAGTATGTTCTGGAGGAATTCCTGGCTTCCTTGGTAGAGAACAATCATTTGTATTTTTACAGAAAAACATGATAAACCACAGAGGTAGCAGAGGATGGGGGCTGAGGGTGAGCGCGTCTGTGGGTGTGTATATGGTGTGGGTGTGGGTGTGTGTGCACACGCGGAGAACCCAGGGCTGTGCAGTTATTCCGTGCAGCACTATTACAGTTCCAGATTTCTGCAAAAGTCAGATACAGGTTGCATTTTTTTTTAAAGCCCATTATAGGTAAGAATGTTTACTTTGCCTTCAGGCTGCTTTATTCAGAGCTCATATTAACTTACTTAACCTTTAAGCCAGTCTCACTAGCATCTTTGTCAGGCAGAGAAAAGTGATGAGAAGGTAAGAATTATTTAATCTGCTGCTAAGTCTCTTCCACACCTGATACCTTCAGGCTTAGATGCAATGTAGAAACTCTTCATCATCACATGTCAAACCTGTATACCTTCACTACATCGATTAGAAACTGAGTTCAAACAGACGGAATGATCCAGGGAAGCCCGTCTTCAGTTCTCGACCTGAGATGAGGTTTTAAGTCTTTATTTCTGGTCATTTATGAAGCTGGTGTGGGGGCCAACGTGGCAGCCACATTACACGTGAACCATCTCGTGTCTCAGATATTTATTGTACATACTTCTTACTTGTGCAGTGAAAGAGAACAGGCTGAACCATCAGAGGATCAATGTTTCTGCTGCACAGACCACTCTGTGACCGTGAGCAAGTGAATCGACCTTTCTGAATTTCTGTTTCATCTGAGTTAGCATCTTCTTTACAAAGTTAATGTGAAGATTAAATAAGATATGCTTCAGAGAAACTCTGTAAAGAACTGTAAAATGCTATCATTATTGTGGAGGACATCCAATAGGAAATTTGGATAACCTTAAATAAGTCTATTAGGTTCTTAATTTTGTCCCTTGCTTAAATGATCTACTCTTTAACCTTCAGAGATCACTGTCCAACAGAAATATCACAGGAGCCCAATTTAATGTTTTTAGTAGCCGCATGAAACAAGGAACAAGAAATAGGTGAGGTTAATTTTAATTATGTATTTTCTTTTATCTCACAGACCCCCAGTATTATCATTTCAACATGGGATCATCAATATAAAAATTATTAATAAGACATTTTACCTTTTTTTTTTCTTAAAGATTTTTTTGATGTGGACCCTTTTTAAGGTCTTTATTGAAGTTGCTACATTATTGCTTCTGGTTTTTTTTTTTTTTTTGGCCCCGAGGCATGTGGAATCTTAGCTCCCTAGCCAGGGATCAAACCCACACCCTCTGCATTGGAAGGTGAAGTCTTACCACTGGACCACCAGGGAAGTCCCCGACATTTTACTTTTTTAAAAAAATGTGAAGACTTCAAAATCAGGTGCATGTTTTACACTCATAGCCCATCTTAATTGAGACTGGCCACCACAGTGTACTCCATGGTGCAGCCTTAAATCTCTCCTGACATTTCTGTCCCACTAGCTTTCTCAGGGTTAGGGACGCCATGTGATGTACAAGAATAGTCCAGCTACTATCTTCAGTTCTCTTGAAAAACACTGACTTGTTGAAGTTGCTCCATTTCTCGGAATCACAGGACACTTGGTTGCTCTATTTGAACGGAAGTAGACGGTTATAAATGTGCTACCGATGGCCACTTAGAGATGGGGTTAGAAAGACACGGTACTCCTAGAATCCGCCCCACATCACTGGGCAGCTCCCACGGGGCAGAGCTGGGGGGATGGAGAGGACTCTGATTTGCTCTATCATCAAAGGGAAAAAATTCTGCCAACAGAGCATAATACCCACTCATCTAAGGTGCTGGGAAAGGCCTTGAAATGAGGCATCTCTAAGGAGTAGCAGGTATATGTCTGTTTTTCTTGAACTGGATTGTCTTCCTGGAAGACAGGATCTCATATAGTATCGTAAGCCTCAAGAGACCCTAAAAGGAAGGACCACACCTCAGCCATTCCAATCTAGAAAAAATCTATTCTATTTTTAAGAAACCCAAGAGAAAGAGCCCGGAATCTTCCCATTAACGGCCTCCAGTTCCCCACCCACTGACCCTCACTGTCAGGAAATTCTTCTCCGCCTTGTTGAAATGACTCTCACTAAGGCTGAAGCACAGTTCTCATTCTTTGCTTCCAAAAGGCTCCTTTAAATATGCATTCAGATCAGAAAAAAAGTGAAGAAAGTCATTTTAAAGGAATAACTACATGAAGACCAGACATGAGATGTAGAGTTTAATACAAAACATGCATGGCACCCTCCTGTCTGGTTATACGAGCATCAAGAAGAGGTTGATTGAGAGATGTGCACAATGGTGGCCTCTCTTGTTTTGATGCGGGCTTTTTTGAGTGCATTTATAACTGCTTGAAACAATTCTGGGCAACAGGGCGAATGCCATTGTCTCTGGGTTGGATGGGAGACAAAGTCCACACATCGCTGACCAAGGCTGAAGGCTTGTTACTGAATCACATACTTGTGTCATAGCATCATTCCAGCTGTCCTGAAGTGCAATTTAAGGACTTAGGGCATCACATGGTCATATCATGGGTCATATCAGGGACCTGCCTGTGGATTTAGGGATGAGCCTTTTGAATATTAAAATCTCAGTATGTACATTCTTGACCTTTGCTCTTTCCCCTGTACACGTAATGTGGGATTTACTCAAGGCCATCAGGAATTTGGATGCACAGATTCCACTTGGTAATCTCAAAGGACTTTATAACAAGCCTTCAATATTGGGCCGTTTTGCTCTGTAACCCAGAGAAGGGAAATGCTTCCGTCACAGTGGCCAGGTCTGCACAGGTGCAGGAAATAATCTCTGTGGTTGTGTGGTTACCAGCATCCTTCCAGTGTGAAGCAATTCTGGTTAGGTGGACTTCCCAGGTGGCACAGTGGTTAAGAATCTGCCTGCCAATGCAGGGGACAAGGGTTCGATCCCTGGTCCGGGAAGATTCCACACGCCACAGAGCAACTAAGCCCATGTGCCGCCACTACTGAGCCTGCACTCTAGAGCCGGCGAGCCACAACTAATGGTGAGCACACATGCTGCAACTACTGAAGCCCATGCGCCTAAAGCCCGTGCTCTGCAACAAGAGAAGCCACTGCAATGAGAAGCCCGCACATCGCAACAAAGAGTAGCCCCTGCTCTCCGCAACTATAAGAAAGCCCGTGCGCAGCAAAGAAGATCCAACACAGCCAATAAATAAAAATAAATAAATAAATAAATAAATAAAGTAAAAAAAAATTCTGGGTAACTGTTGATTCCTAGTCAGCCCAGTTTCTACCACTCCTGCTGTTGGAAACAGTCCTGCTTCTGAAGGTCTGAGGTATAGCCTTACCCTAATCGTTAGTGGCTGAAAAGCTGGGCCTCCCACGTCTGTCGCTACTAATGTCCTTCATTCAGTCGCCCTTGTGTGTAAACCCATTTACGTCTTTGTGGGAGATAAATATTTCCTCCAAATCTGCCTCTCCATCTTATAACCCTTGTGAGGTCAGTGTAGGAAACATCCACCCTTCCCCACCTCTGAGAGTCCAGATCAAAAACTTGGGAAGGGCATTGCTTGTTCTAAGGCTTATTACAAATATTCTGGAATTGTTCTTAACAACAGCAAAAGCTTCAGCACTTAATGTGCATAATATTGATGACTAAAGTATAAACAACTCACAGGGTTCTTGGTCTACAAAATTGATCCAAAAGAAGGGTACGGAGTCAAAATGTTTTATGCTGTTAAAAACCTAGAGTTCCAGAACAGGTAGTCAAAGGCTTATGTAAAAAGACTACAATCCTGGACCACAGAAGTTTGTAGGATAAAAAGAAAAGTCAAATATTTAAGTTGGCTTTTGTCCAACGGGTTTAACCTTGTTTCTCCAAGTTTTGCTGAAACTCACATTGTAATAATGTACCAGGGAATTTAGAATCATTTCTTCTTCATGTTTTTTTAAATTAAGTTTTATTGGAGTATAGTTGATTTAAAATGTATTAGTTTCAGGTGTACAGCAAGTGATTCAGATACACACACACACACACACACACACACATACACACACACATATTCTTTCTCAGATTCTTTTGCCATATAGGTTATTACAGAGTATTGAGAAGAGTTCCCTGTGCTATATAGTAGGTCCTTATTAGTTATATATTTTATATATAGTAGTATATATGTGTCAATCCTAATCTCCCAATTTATCCCCCCCACCTCCCTTTCCTCCTTGGTAACCATAAGTTTGTTTTCTACATCTGTGCCTCTATTTCTGTTTTGTAAATAAGTTCATTTGTACCATTTTTTAAGATTCCACATATAATCAATATCATATGATATTTGTCTTTCTCTGTCTGACTTACCTCAATCAATGTGACAATGTCTAGGTCCATCCATGTCACTGCAAATGGCATTTCTTTGTTCTTTTTTATGGCTGAGTAGTATTCCACTGTATACATGTACTACATCTTTTTTTATCCATTCCTCTGTCGATGGACATTTACGTTGCTTCCATGTTTTTTGTTTGTTTGTTTGTTTGTTTTGGTGCTAAATTAAATTCCCTGCAGAGCAATTGGTTCTATGGTCCTTTGGGAAGGCAATTCCAGGGTATCTTAGGATTTGCCCATTCTTTCACTCAATAAGAATTTACTTACTGACCTATGAGCCAGGCCCTGGGCTGGGTGCTGGGGGTATACAGCAGGCATGACAGAGACCCGGCCCTCACATTGTTGGTGGCTCTGGGAAATGCTGACAAGTAAACGGGCAATGGCAGTGAGTTGTCATGAGTTGTGACAGTAAGAGGGAAACCTCAGGGGGAAGGGTGACAGCTAATGTCACTGAGCAGGACCCTAGGGGGCCTTCCTGGAACAGACCTCCCACCCCAACCCCCCTCTGCCATGTCCTCCACCTGCCTCTTGTTTATAGAAAAACTTTAGCCTCCTAGGCCTTCCGCAAGTTCCAAAAAATAAATTTAATCAGAGAAGTGAGAAAATGCAGAAACAAAGGAAAACAGTCAAGCAAGAAAAAATAATAGTTTAGCCTTTAAGCAAAGTCAAGGACTCAAGGGCTATAGATAATATCCTGAACCATATCCTTTGAGCTATTTTGTAAGTACTGAAACTACCACCAGGTGGAAGAAGGTAACTGTATGCTGACCACAAGCACGGAGACCCCAGGTGGGCTGGAACCAGAAGGTTGATGACGTTGACTCCTGATTACCTCACCACCAGAAGAATGTCCATGAATTGATCACATACCCCAAAACCCTCTCCCTCACCCTGTCTTTAAAAACCATTCCCTGGGGACTTTCCTGGTGGTGCAGTGGTTATGAATCCATCTGCTAATGCAGGGGACACGGGTTTGATCCCCGATCCAGGAAGATCCCACATGCCTCGGAGCAACTAAGCCTGCGCGCCACAACTACTGAGCCTGTGCTCTAGAGCCTGCGAGCCACAACTACTGAAGCCCACAGAACAAGAGATGCCACTGCAATGAGAAGTCCACGCACTGTAATGAAGAGTAGCCCCCCTTGCCACAACTAGAGAAAGCCCACGTGCAGCAATGAACACCCAACTCAGACAATAAAAATAAATTAAAAAAAAACAAAAACAAAACACTCCCTGAAAGCCATTGGGGAGTTCGGGTCTTCTGAGCGTCAGCTGCCCGGACTCCTTGCTTGGTGCCTGCAATAAACGCTGCACTTCCCTTCACCACAACCTGGTATCAGCAATCGGCTTTACTGAGTGTGGACAAACAGACCCAAGTCTGGTTTGGTAACACTAAGAGCCAGACTTGGGAGGAGCAGTGGGCCCAGGGAAAGCCTTGAGGGAGTGGGGTGGGGGGAAGAGTCTTCTAAGTGAGGATATGGGAAGGAGTGTTCCTGAAAGAGGGAACAACATTTGTGGCATGTTCTAAAAAGGCATGGGAAGAGTATGAACCCTTGTTTGGCCTAATTCAACATTTTCTTGATGGTGAAGGCTTGAGGATGACCTTTCCAAAACTGTTGCACGTCAGTAATTACATCTCTTTTCTGTGACTCAAGTCCACTTCAGATGCCCCCAATCATGCTTTCCCAGGGCAGGCTGGCCAACAGACTGTCAATTTCATTGCCACTTGAGGTCTCATTTCCTGTTTAAGAGGGTGGCTGCTTTCTAAGCTTCTGTGAGTTGATATAAAAAAGCATCTTAAACACACCAGGCCACTCACCTCTAAGCATCTCATTCTTAACAATTTAAAGCTCCAAATGCTTTGTTAGTTGGTGATGCTGCTAATTGAAGAGACCTTGCTCACTTTACAGTCCCATCCACTGCCCCGCCCTCCAAATCCAAGCCAAAGTTTCAACTCTTAATAGGACTGTGATCCTCCAAACCCAGTCTAACAAGGACATAATCCAAAATGTGAGAGGACCCTACAAAGATAAACTAATCACAGCATTTACTTGTAATAGTGGAAAAATTGTAAAGAAACATTCAGTGGGTCCAAATAGGTAAATGATTTGATACTAATGGTATATCTATTTCTGGAATTAATGCCGCTATTCACAAAGATGACAATTTACATACAGTAACTTGGAAAAGGCTAATGAAAGACAACATTAAGTAAAAAAAACATAAAATACAGAGAATTAGTCACATTATGATTACAACCATGTAAGAAATACAAATATGAAAAATGCTGGAAAGAAATCTGCCAAAGTGGGAACAGTAGTTGAATTGGTATCCTGTGGTTTAGAGCTTCTTCCCAAGATTACTCTCTCCTACACTGCAATTGTAAAACCTTTATAATTGATATCGTATTAAAAGTATCCACTCTTTTAAGTTAGCAATTTGAACATTTTCAAATTCAAGCAGCACGTACAAGGGAACACGAGATCTGAGTGACTATATGTAAATCTCCCCATGGAAGCATCATTTTCCCCCCATGAATGAGCACGTGTGCATCCCCTCAACCTTCTGATGAACTGTAGCTTTTCCAGGGCAAAATATCGATATGATGGAGGATAAGGAGCACTGCCCTGAGAGTCTGATAGACACTGGAAAATATTAAGCAAACACAGAAAAGCTGGAGGCGAGCAACAGATGTGAAATTAAGTTCTTTAAATCAAGTTTGGTCACTTTGCCATTCTTTAGGGCTCTGAGTAAAACAATGATATATATTTTTCGAAGCTGAACAAGACCAGGGTCTATGATTCTAATTCCTGCTCTGACCTCTCTGCCATTGGTATGTTCTTCGTTTGAGGATAAATGGATTGATTTCCTGGGTGACAACTGACACTAGCTGGTCAACAGGGATGGCAATGATGCTCTATGGGAGGGGGTCCGGGGGTTACTCAGCCCTTAGTGAGAAGACAGAGCCAAGACATTGTTCTTCTTTCTTCACACCTACGAAGGCTTCACTTGAAAACAACAAACTGTTTCCCCTCTGAGCAAGGAAGATGACAAAATCGGTCTTAATTGTAGGAAGAGTACTCTAGATTATATTCTAGTTAACGCCTTCCGCACAGAAAGATTAGCTAATGGCAGTTGTGGAATTTCCTTTTCTAGAGATTTGTAACAATAGGTTAGATCTACCTCTGGCCTTGAATGACTTAGGCATGGTGTACAAAGAAACAGAATGAACAAAAATAGCATGCACACTCACATACACACACACACACACACACACACGCACCATGGTGTGCCCTGGTCCTCATTCATAGATTTTAATAGATAGAGACTTAAAAACAGTTCATATTCTCACCCACCCTTCAGCTGAATCAAAGCCTGAACCACAGCAGCCACAGAAGAAACTTAGAAAGTTGGCCAAAAGTCATTTACCTGTACTAGGAGTTCCAGCTTCCGGTCATCAAGAAGATGTACTTGACATCGACGGCCTTCCGTCATCTAAGAAGAAAGACAAATGATGGTCACCAAGAGTCTATCTGTCTTTCACAGGGTTAGAGGGTCCCCACTGCTGGACGCCAGCAGGCACACTTGTCCGGGCAAAACTTTCCCTGGGAGTTGGAGCCACATAAGGCCAAGAAGCGGCAGGATTGGTTCATTCATTTGTTCGACAGTATTTACTGAGCATTTTCTATGTTCCAGGCACCACTCTGGGAGCTGGGTCACAGCGGCACATAAGACTAGGACCCTGCCCTCGTGGAGCTGACGTCCTTACAGGGGAGATGTAAAATAAATTAGCAAATGCGTACATAACATAATATCAGGTGGTGATACGTGTTCTTCATTCTTGAGTCACTCTTCCATTCAGTAATTTCATCACCGTGCATTAGGGACACAGTTCAATATCTGGTCTCTGCCACCTCTTGACTTGTCCCCCTTACTGATCACAGGGAGCAGAGGACCACCCCACTGGCAACTGCATTTGATTGCTGTGTTAATCATCCCTCACCTTATTTATGACTCTAGTCCCTATAGAGCTTTCACTTATGATAGAGCAACCCTGGAGATAACCGCTTATAGCTGAACTTGACCCTGGACCCCTGTGCCTTTCACCACTAACATACCTGTGTAAGAGAAAGAGCGTCTTGACAGGCACTGGGAGACCAAGTCAAGTCTTAGCCCTGCCGGTTACTGGCTGCAGGACTTTGAACAAGCCTCTGTGATGAACAAGCCTCTGCACCCCAATCTCAGATACAAAAACAAGTGGGTGGGCCTGGTGGAGGTGATGGTGAATGCTTAACAACCAGCTTTCTAGAAGGAAAAAGGCTTAATCTGTAGCATTTTCTGGAGCGCTGGCATCACCCACAAATGAAATCCTCTGAAGAGCAAGCCTTCTGGTAGGTGTCAGCTGATCACCACTCTAACCAACAAGCGTCTTGTTGCTCCAAGTATCTTCACCACATCTGATTTTAAGCGACTGTCAGGACAACACTAAGAGTGTTTCTAACAGACAGATGTAATACACACCACCTCCAGACAGAATGGTGCTGGGACAGGGCATGGAGCTCCACGCCCCTTCCCCACACCTTCCCTGTGCATTTCTTCCATCTGGCTGTTCCTAAGTTTTGTCCTTTTATAATAAACCAATCATCTAGTAAGTTAAAAAAAAAATACACACCACCTCAAGAGTGTAGATGCTAGCAAAGGACAGTAAAATAATGAGGCAGTGGATTGATTTATTTAGTTACTATAGTATTTATTACCTTTGTTTTTAATATAATTTATTTAACTGTAAGTTTATATAATTTAGTGTTAACAATGCCCATGCGTTACAACTGGAGCACAGAATTCCTGAAAATATAACAGCTCATGCTCAGGACCGGATATGAGCCTCCCCAACACCACTGCCTGGACCAGAAGACCCAGAGATTCCTTCTGGTCCTTGGATTTTTATATGACTGTAGCCCCCACTGAAGCCACCTTCTTTTTCCCCAGCTACCAGCCCCTTTGTGCAGATCCAAAGGGAGGATGCACATGGGCTGATTCTGGCCTCACAGCACTGTATGGGCACCAGAGTCCCTTCCCAGAAGCGCTTTCTCCAGGAAGCAGGAAGAAGGCGGCCTCTTCTCGCCCAACCCAGCTCATTCCCTGACCATCAATACATGCAAAGCTGTTGTGTACTCCTGCGAGAGGATTCTTTCTCCTTCCTCCAAAGAAACCAACCAAGCCATATTATTACTGATGCTTCCATCAAGTCATATTATCACTCAGTTATTCATAAGAATATGATTCAGCCGTAAAAAAGAGGAAATCTTGTTACTGGTGACAACATGGATGGAATTCAAGGGCATTATGCTACGTGAAATAAGTCAGACAGAAGAAGACAAATACTGTATGATCTCGCTTATATGTGGACTCTAAAACAAACAAACCAACCCCCCAAAACCAGGAGCTCCTAGATACAGAGAACACATTGGTGGTTGCCAAAGACAGGGGATGGGGGTGGGAGGGTGCAAATTGGGTGAAGGTGGTCAAAAAGTACAAGCTTCCAGTTAAAATAAATAAGACGTGGGGATGTACTGTACAGCATGCTGATTATAATGAATAATACTGTCTCGTAGATTTGAGAGTTGCTAAGACAGCAGATATTAAAAGTCCTCATCACAAGAAAAAAATTCTGTAACATATATGGGGACAGATGTTAGCTAGACTTGTGGTGATCGTTTCATAATATATACAGGTATCAAATCATTATGTTGCACGCCTTAATATAATCTTATAAGTCAACTGTATCTCAATTTTAAAAAAAGAAAAAAAAGCTTTTACAAAGTAAATAAAAAACTTTGCTGGAAAAAAAAAATCCATCAGCTTCATTTCAATCATTCCCCCATCTAAGTTCAGAGAAAGCTACTGTAATTTTAAATTATGCTAAAATATATGCTGTCATACCAAAATGTATACATTATTATTTCATCAAAAAAGTGCACCCAAAATGTTCAAGTTTCAATAGGACTGCTGACAGCAACTGCACAGGCACTTTGGACAACATTTTAGATATTCAGCAATTCAGTTCTTATTAGGAAGAACTCCTGGTCAACAGAGACAGAGCTCTAGGAAGAAGAGCGCTACGGCCATCGCAAATATTATTTTGGAATTTCTTCAAAAATACTTATTAACAATTTGAGAAAATTCTCTGAAGGGTGGAGACACATTTAAGGAATTTTAAGAAAAATGCTGCGTGTGATTTGCATATTTAAAGCACAAAGTTTTGAACTTCCTTTTATTGCAAAAGGTTAAAGGTATAAACACGTTCTTGAGTTACTTATTCATGTTCTAAGAAGTTGTATAAAGACCAAGGAAAATTGGTATCCAAGACATTACTGTATCAAATAAAGTTCTAAACACAGTCATAAAGAAGAGGTAGCCTATCATTTTCTCAACATATTTCCAAGCATGCAAAGTGTGACATAACCCTGAGTTCATACCCATAGCTAAAGGTGTACCCTGAGATTCTCATTTTCATCTGAAACATACAATTCCCATTCCCTTAACCTCACCTTATCTGCTCAGCAGTTTAAAGAAGTAGCTATGCACCCAGATGTTAATATCTACCCAAGGATCTTCCAATTTCATTTGTCTTTTTGACAAAATCTCACTACTAAGCCCTGAGGAATTTATAAGCACACTCCCTATTCTAATAGGAAATTTACAAGCTGCTTCCCTTTTGGAAGGCAAACCATCCCTGAGAAAAGTCAGCACAGAAAAGTGAGTCTAAACAGAAACTCAACTTTGAATCATCGTGTTTTTGAAAGCACAACTTTCTTTTGACAACATGGCTGTGGCTTTTTTTTTTTTTCTTTCTCAAAAGGGAGACCTGTTTGTTGTTCCACGCAGATGGAAGATCCGAGCATCCTGTACTCATCATTAGTTCAGAAAAGGTTTGCCGTCCTGGGTGTGTACAGAGACAGAGTAGCTGGACATCTGTAGCTTTGTCTGGCTTCCCGGGCATAGTGAAATTTTCTTTTGAATATTAACAGTTGTAAAATAATACTGTTTTCCTCGTTCTCGTTTGCAGCTGATCGGGCACAACTGGAAGGCTGGCATCACCCGCAAAGGAAATCCTCTTGGAGAACAAGTCTCCTTGCAGATATCAGCCGGCTACCTCTCCTGCCAGAAATCGACTTCTAACAGGACAATTCTATACCAACCAGAAGTCTGCGAAGTGCACTGTGATTCCAAAAGATACACAGGAAAGTGTCATTTTGAAAGTGAGGTGTCCACCCCATTTATCCAACTTTGCTGTTAAGACACGCACCTCATCACGAAAACTGCATATAAACATGGAAATGCATTTGTAATACACGCTTAAGTGAACACAGCAGAATATGAAATGTGTACCATAAAGGCAGCCAATAAAATTGTCATGCACGTGGACAAGAATTAAGAGGCAAAAATAAAATAGTTGATGTGCTAGGTTAGCAGACTCATGGGTGGGCCCCCACCCCCACCCAACTATGACGTCACATCTTTTTTCTTTCTCAGTTAAAAAATGTAAAAAAGAAACTTTATCTAGGAAAATGAAGGACACGGAGGCCCACAGGCAATGGAGCTCGAGAAGCTTCCTTCTCAGCAAGTTCATTTTAGACTGCCTATGTTTTTAACGTATCAAATCAAACTAATTTACAAACGAGAATGATGGTCATCACAGACGTTAGAAACCTCAAGGCTGAAGGTCTGACACCTTCTCTCCCTGCAGGAGGAATTGATGGGAAAACAGCTGTGACCAGAAGGGGTTCGGGGAGCACAGAATCTGAAAGGGGGGGTTATAAATATCTGTGTTTGAGGGCTGCCATCGACCAGAACCTGACATATTCCTGATGGTGGACGGGGATGCTGTCCAAATATGACAGAGGAATCTCCTCTGCAGGGCATTACTGAAAAACAGCTACCTAACTGGCAATGACAAACTCCCCCTAAGGGCGATTTTGAAGAGCTTTACATGGAGGGGTACAGGGTATTGAATTCAGCATGTGAAAATACGTTTTATTGGGAATATCGTCTCTTCAGATTCAACGCTAAGAAAACCCCATTTCAATATGCTTCTCATTATCACCTTTTTCTCTACACATCACCCCCATTCCTCTCTGAGTCACTTCTGGGATGTCTGCTCTCCGTTTTTTTTTCTTTTTCTTTTTTTAAAAAATTAATTAATTAATTTATTGGCTGTGTTGGGTCTTTGTTGCTGCGCACAGGCTTTCTCTAGTTGTGGTGAGTGGGGGCTACTCTTCGGGCTTCTCATTGCAGTGGCTTCTCTTGTTGCAGAGCACGGGCTCTAGGTGCTCGGGCTTCAGTCGTTGCAGCACACAGGCTCAGTAGTTGTGGCTCACGGGCTCTAGAGCGCAGGATCAGTAGTTGTGGCGCAAGGGCTTGTTGCTCTGCGGCATGTGGGATCTTCCCGGAGCAGGGATTGAACCTGTGTGCCCTGCATTGGTAGGCGGATTCTTAACCACTGCGCCACCAGGGAAGCCCCTCTCCCCGTTTCTTGCCCCTTGTCGAGTAAGTTATCTACTATGGCATATACATGTGGAGGGAATACTCTGAAAAAATAACCCTAGTTCTCCTCTTTATAATATTTTCATAGAAAACTAATGCAGTTGTGCAAATGATTACAGGGTAACAGATCCTGAACTTAGAAGAACATGCAGCTTAAAAAAATAAAACTAAAATAAATTCAATTAACACATTACCATAATATTTCCTGAGACTAATTTATACTGGAACTGTTAGCACTAAGACACTGGGGGCGGGGGTGAGGGTAGGGAGGGGGAGGAGAGACAGGTTCATAGTTCCCATGTGCCTACTTGTTTATAGCTCTGCACACAGTAAGTTACCAAGTTGTGATTCAGATTCATTTTCAAGAAAATACTTTATGGGACAATAAAAGAAGAAACATTAAAGACTCACTGGAATTGCACAAAACAAAGAATTCACATTCCAAAAACATGCTTTACTTTGGAAAGTTATCAATACTCCCCCAAACGACCTGAAATCCTATTCTTTAAAATGTTATCATCAAAGAGAAAATTCAGATTTCCGAAGCATCCAAGCCAAGGCCCAAACCTAGAGATGTGAGTCTTAGAGCAGGTCCTGTGAGCACGGTCCGTGAAGCCACGGGCATCCCGAGGATGCCGGATGTATGACGGCAGCACCTCACAATCTGCCCTCTGACCCAGGCCATTCTGCGGCTCCAAAGGAAATTCCAGAGACATGACCACAAGTTCCCAGGGCAGCTCATTGTTGGGGCTTCTGGTCTCTGGGTCACCTCAATGTGTCACATCCCTCTCTCCACTTCAGTTTCCTCTGCAGACAAATGAAGACTCAGGGACTCACCTAAGTACCAGAAAGTCACAGAATCTCAATAACTATGAAGCTGTCACATCCAAGAGACAAATAAAGGCGACACATTCACAGCATCCTCAAGAAAGTCAACCCCACAGTAAATAACTACGCCAATAGAAAGGACTTCAGGCAAATTAAAAGTTGCTAAAAATATTCATCCATCTGCTGCCCACACCTAACCTGAAACATGGAAATACCATACGATATAATAAGTTATTCTAATGTATATTATATACATTATAATGTGATAATAAAAGTGTATGAGGGGGGGCTTCCCTGGTAGCACAAGTGGTTAAGAATCTGCCTGCCAATGTAGGGGACACAGGTTCGGTCTCTGGTCCAGGAAGATCCCACAAGCCACAGAGCAACTAAGCCCCATGTGCCACAACTACAGAGCCTGCACTCTAGAGCCCATGAGCCACAACTAATGAGCCCACGCGCCACAACTACTGAAGCCCACGGGCCTAGAGCCCGTGCTCTGCAATAAGAGAAGTTACCACAGTGAGAAGCCTGTGCACCACAATGAAGAGTAGCCCCACTTGCCACAACTAGAGAAAGCCTGCACGCAGTAACGAGGACCCAACGCAGCCAATAAATAAAAAATTTTTTAATTTTTTAAAAATTAAAAAAAAAGTGTATGAGGGGCCTCTGCATATAACATTTAACAAAGTTAAAGGTATAGTGTCCATTTTTACTATGACTTTTCCCTCTATCTGATTTATCTCAAACTTACCTTTTTTTTTGTCTCTAGGTGACGTTATATTAAAATAAAGATGCTAACGGAGGGACTTGCCTGGTGGTTCAGTGGTAAAGAATCTACCTTGCAATACAGGTTTGATTCCTGGTCGGGGAACTAAGATTCCACATGCCACAGGGCTATTAAGCCTGTACACCACAACTAGAGAGAAGCCTGTACACCGCAATGAAAGATCCCGCATGCCACAATGAAGATCCTGCGCGCCACAACTAAGACCCAACACAGCCAAAAGTAAATAAGTAAATAAAATATTTTTGTAAAAGATGCTAATGGAAAGAAAAGAGATCCCAAGTACTAGACAGCAGAAGCCTGATTCAGAGAGAATGACTTTGTCCCAGTTTTGCTCTCTGACCTCTGGCAAATTATTTCACCTCAGTCTTTCCTATGAGTCTCCTGGGTTCAGAAGAAGGATACACACAGGCAGTTCTTGGCTGCTGAATACAGCCAACTGATAAAACCCAGATGAGAGCGATTAAATGTGTGGCTCTATTAGAAGCAAATTCACATGGCAATGTAATGTAATATAAGAACTGAAACCGCCTTGCATTCTTCAAAGCTTGACCTGCGGCAAGTGTGCATTTGATGAGGTCATGGTGCGGCCAGTGTCTCAGTGGAGGATCTTTGGAAAGTAGATTGTGGTGGGACTGCTGCCGCCTGGGTCTTTCAGCAAAAGGACATTGGGTTTTCTCTGGTAACGCAGGAAGAGAAGTCGTGGTGATGTGGGCTCATTAAGGGCTTGGGGACAGCAGAGGGCTGCCGTGGCCGGGTGTGTCATAGGGAAGAACAAATCTGACTTCACATGGGACCTGTCTCTTTTTCTTTAACCTTTGTATTGTATTGCTTTTCCTGCAAGTTAATCACTGAAAGAATGTTGCCTACAGCTGGAAATATACAGGATAGCTCATTCTCAAGGCTCTGACCTTTAAAGGTATAACTTTTCCATTCATACAGAGACAAAAATTTGCAGGACAGAAAATAACATTTGTCTTGTTGGAGGTTTACGAACACTGTGACCAGACCTATGGGGACAGCTGCAAGAACCAAGGATTCTGACACCAAGAAGTCTTCAACAACCAACCACAACCCTTCCCCTTTTAGTATAAAAGAAGACCGAATTCTAACTCGGGCAAGCTGGTTTTTTGGGACACGTGGCCACCGTCTTTTCTGTCTGCTGGCTCTCTGAATAAAGTTGCCATTCCCTGCCCCCAATGACTCGCCTCTTGATTTACTAGCCTGTCATGCAGCATGCAATACGAACTTGGACCTGGTAACAGGTGGACAGTTTTATTTCCTGACTCTGCCGACCTGCAGACCACTGCCGTGTGTGATCAAGCCACAAGTCTTGCTGGACCATCATTTCAGTCCTCTCTAGGTGGGACTGCAGGGGAGAGGCTCAAAAAACATTATTAATCGGTCTCTGGGCCTAAAATTGAGACGATGAGGGACAGACTCAGGTCGGAGGAGAGGACAGCCAGGGAGCTCCACTGATAGGCTTGCGTGATCCCAGTGAAGAGGAACTCCCACCCAGAGCTCTGCTGTGGGGTATGAGGGAAGAGGGGACGCTTTCCCCTTCCACCAAGACACTGCAACCTGAGGACAAGCTATAGATGTGGAGTCGGAGAGATGCGTCTCAGATACAGAAGGTCAAGGCCCAAGTGGGGCATTTCAGCCCAGGGCCAGACTGGGACAGACAATTACTTTCTCCTATCTGAGAGCCAACGAAACGGTCAGGAAGAAAAAGCCATATGCAGGGGCCCTGGTTATGCACCACGGACACCACCTTGGTCACCACGGAGCAATGAAGCCACCGCAGTTCAGTTAACGGAAGTGAGGCTTCCAGCTCAAGGAAGGCAGCAGCGCCTTCTGAATTACACTTTAACCAGCTGGACACTGAAAAACAGCAGCCTGACTGTCCTATCTCCTGCTGCTACCAGAGCATCTTCCAAAGATAGGATTTTCTTGACCACTATTTTGAGTATATTAGCAAGATCTCAACCCACTATTCTACCCAAAATACACGTATTAATCCATATTCACCTCATTCACAGCACATCTATAGGCAAGCATTTGCTTTCTCCCCATGCCTAGGGTCCCACACAGCTTTGCTTCTGCAACCAGAACAACTAAAGTCTCTGAAGACCCATGGAGACTCCACCCTACTTGACGTTGTATTATGACTGTTATTATTATTTGGAGAGGGATGGGCAAAAGGAAGAGCTTTCTCATAAGTGAAGGGGAGCTGGGAGTTCCGACCAGAGAGGGAGTCCCAGGCAGCCTGGATAGAGGCTGGCTGGAAACAGAAGGTGGGAATATGTAGAGAGCAGAATCCTGAGATCTGGATGGAATAAAGGTCTGAATATGGGGTATAAAGGTCCGAGGAGGAGATTCCTGACATGGTTGTAAAACACCTGTTGTTGATTATCCACCATGGCTACCATTTGTGAGATGAGTATCTGCACGCTGGACAACGGGCACTCTGAGATCAGGCTCCCCCTCACTACATCTGGTTTTTTCAAATGCTCTCCTTCCCCCACCCTCGACCCCATCCCCACAATTCCAAGACCAGTCCAAGTTCAGGACTCAGCTGCCCTGGACTTCTAAGTTCTGTTTCTCTGAGGGCTACCCATGCCTCTGGGCCTGGCCCATGCTGTCTCTTTTGCCTGGCAACTCTTTCTCTTCCCTCATGTACCCAAAGGACCACCCCTGCCTTCCTGCTCCAGATGACACACTGAGCCAGGGGCTGGAGACACCGCGGGGACCAAACGAAGCTCCATCTTGCTCCTCGGAGGTCACTGGCTTGAGGGAAAGATGGACGTGACTTTCACTCATTCTTGTGGACTCGGCTGTGCTGATGCACACGCTTTCTCCTCCCCATGGGGGGATCTTCCACCCTCGTCTAGGAGCTACGATGCCAGGCTGGGGCCACCCCTCCTGTCCTCCCCAGGCCACTGTGCCGGGGCTTACAGAGGATGGGAGGAGGGCTCTGGGGCCAGACCGCCGCCCGGGTTCGTGTCTTATCCCAGCTTCGCCGGGGGCTAGCTGGGTGTGACCCCCCCACCATGAGCACTTCACCAATTTGTGCCTCACTCCCCAGTCTATGAAATGGAGACCATCCTCGTGCCAACCTCGCAGGGCTGCCGAAAGGAATAACTAAGTTAATGCACATAGAGCATGGCACTCCGCTTGGCACGGAGAAGGCTCAGTATCACCTTCAGAAGTCTCTAGTCAGGGAAGGAGGCGTTCCTCCAAGCAGGAGTGTCAGAAAGACGAGAGACAGTGTGCCCTGCCCTGCGGGGTGGAATCTGGATTTCGTCAACTGCTGCCCCTCCCCCTCCCCCCAACTTGCAGGATGGCCTGGGTGAGGGTGCAGCTTTCTGACACTCATGCCAGGCTGTCCACTACTGTGGCAGGTGAGAGGACGGTGGCCCGGGATCTGTGGATCTGAAAGAATATCGCTTGTATGCGATCGAAACTTTAACACAAACTTTAAAGATAAAAATAACATAAGAAACATAAAATTGAATGAGAAAATGAAAATTGTAACATCCAAAGAACACAAAGTAGAGAATTCCCAAAAGAGACTGGATTGTAGTATAATATTTACAACGAGTCAAGGGCATCGAGTACGTTATGCATATGATGGACATAGATGAGGCAGTGTCACAAACTTACAGGCACAGAGTTGGAAAGCTGAAGCAGAGATTTAAGACATGGAACATCTACAGCTCATGCAGCTCAATACCAAAAAAACAAACAACCCAGTCAAAAAATGGGTGGAAGACCTAAACAGACATTTCTCCAAAGAAGACATACAGGTGGCCAACAAGCACATGAAAAGATGCTCAACATCACTAATTATGAGAGAAATACAAATCAAGGCTACAATGAGGTATCACCTCACACTGGTCAGAATGGCCATCATCAAAAAATCTACAAACAATAAATGTTGGAGAGGGTGTGAAGAAAAGGGAGCCCTCCTATACTGTTGGTGGGAATGTAAACTGGTAAACTCTTGGTATGGAGAACAGCATGGAGGTTGCTCAGAAAACTAAAACAGAACTACCATACTACCCAGCAATCCCACTCCTAGGCATATGCCCAGAGAAAACCATAATTTAAAATGATATATGCACCCCAATATTCATTGCAGCACTATTTGCAATAGCCAGGACATGGAAGCAAACTAAATATCCATCAACAGAGGAATGGATAAAGAAGATGTGGTACATTCATACAATGGAATATTACGCAGCCATAAAAAGAACAAAATAGTGCCATTTGCAAAGACATGGATAGACCTAGAAACTGTCACAAAGAGTGAAGTAAACCAGAAAGAGAAAAACAAATATCGTATAGTATCACTTATATGTGGAATCTAGAAAAATGGTACAGATGAACTTATTTGCGAAGCAGAAACAGAGACACAGATGTAGAGAACAAACTTATGAATATCAAGGGGAAAGCAGAGGGTGGGATGAATTGTGAGATTGGGATTGACGTGTATACACTACTATGTATAAAATAGACAACTGATGAGAACCTACTGTATAGCACAGGGAACTACTCAATGCTCTATGGTGACCTAAATGGGAAGGAAATCCAAAAAAGAGGGGATATGTGTACATGTATAGCTGATTCACCTTGCTGTACAGCAGAGACTAACACAACACTGTAAAGCAACTATACTTCAATAAAAAATTTTTAAAAACTATAAACAAATTTAAAAAATGAAAAAATAAAATAAAACAAAACAAGGAACATCTAAGGACAATTAAAGAGCCTATAAAGATATATTCCAAGCAAGAAGGGCAAGGAAAGGAATATTTTCATCGTTTGGTGCCAACAGATTTTTGTTAAAAGATGAGCTGCTGGACCACTTAGTTCCTGTTTAGTTTCAGTCTTCTCAAACAAGAAGGGAAATGGCAGGACTAACGACTAAAAGAATATAAATTAACGGCACCTCTCGCCCCAAAATAAATCTCAGGTGGTTCATACAATTACATATTAAAAATAGACGGACACCAGAGGGCTGCAGGCGGGGGCTTCTATTTCCCAAGGTCACACAGGTGGGATATGGAGCACCCAAATCAGAACTCAGGTTAACTGACCACCAAAGTAGACGGGTATCTCTCCCCAGTATTCATCACTGTACAAATGCTTATCGGAAATGTTAAAAAAAAAATAATTGGTAAATGAATTGGGAGATTGGGATTGCTATACATACATTACTACTAATAAAAAAAAAAAACCAAATTGTACACTCTAAATATATGCAGTTTATTCTGTTTACTGTATCTCAATTAAAGTTCTTAAAAAATTGGTAAAAATATTATTGCCAATATTTAAGTCTTTTTTGTATTTTTTTAATTTATTTTTTCCCTTTTGTTTTTTTTAATTTCTAAAATGGAAAGTCTGTATTTTTGGTTCTATACCACATTTCATCATATTTTACTGTTTATGTGTGTATATCAGTTAGAAAGTGTGAATTATGTAGAGAGTGTATTTCCTACATACCCTCAAAATAAAAATATCAGTTTTTTCCTGATTTAAAAAAAAAAATAGATTTGTCAGGTCTGCAGAAAAGCGGTGGAAAACGTATAGATTTGATTACATTTTAAAATTCTTTTTAAGAAAGTGATTTTACTCCATAAATCACCATAAGCAAAAAGAAAAAGCAAATGCAAAGTCAGGGAGAAGATAACAATAATGGGGGTTATTATGTTAAAGATAAAATTATTTAATTAGCAGATGATTACAAGTTAAGTAGAAGACTTCTAACAGCCTACAGGAAATAAAACTAAAATGCAAATGGCTAAAATGTTCATCTTCTTTGACAGTAATTTCTCCTCTAGAAGAGATCTATCCATCTCTCTAGTAATCCCGAGAGTAATCTAGTGACCAACCGTCATGAAATAAGAAAAATGGGCTTAAAGGATTGTACACAGTAGTGTCCATCATAGTGTGTGTTCATTCTGCAAATGCTTACAGTACATAGTTATGTTCCAGGCATCTTATTAGATACATAATGATGAACACCACTTTGTTCCTATACTTAACGAGCTTCTATGTCCAGCAGAAGAAATACCCACGTGAATAGGAGATTACAGTGTAATCCATGTGACCATGGGGTGAGTATAAGATGTGATGGGACAGAGGGTTGGAGAGGACCCTCACTCACACCTGGGGGATTGGTGAGTGCTCAGGTGAGGAAGTGATATCTGAACACAGGACATCCGGCAGAAACAACGTGATGTGAGAAGACCTGGATGGGAGAGAACGTGGCATGTTCTGGAAACATCAGCCGGGCAGTAGAGCTGTGGCACAGGTGGTGGGTGGCCACAGAGCAGTGGGAAATACAGCTGGAGAAGCCTATTTACGACAACAGGAAGAAGGAGCATCTTATATCAATGGTCTGAGGATGGCTAAATCACGGATGAAATAGTTAAGTATCTACCGGACAATGTGCTCAAATAAATTTAATCCTAACTGGTGTAACTACTACATTTAAAATGGATAACCAACAAGGACCTGCTGTGTAGCACAGAGAACTCTGCTCAGTGTTATGTAACAACCTAAACGGGAAAAGAATTTGAAAAAGAGTAGATACATGTATATGTATAACTGAATCACTCTGCTGTACACCTGAAACTAACACAACATTGTTAAACAACTACGCTCTGATATAAAATAAAAAGTTAAAACAAAATAACACTAACTCATGTAAAAATGAGGGGAGTCTGGAAAGAGGGTTCTAATTGCAGGTGTTGAGGCTCAGTGCCTTAGAAAGCATACAAGAGATTGGAAAACTACAGAGAGATACTAAGATATAAGCTCTCAGTATCCGTACTACCGCCTAACGATTTGTAACCAGACACAGAAAGTGTGCTGACCAAATTTACAGATGATAAGAGGTTTGTTTAGACAGTCGCTTCAACATCTACAAGTTGAGGTCATATTGTTTAATGGTTTCAGGTCCTGTTCTTAGTTCACACGCTAGAAGCACAGCATCCTGAATAATGAAATCAAGAGGCCTCCTATACTCTTACTACGGTTAAACCATTTCTGGAAATCTGTGTTTAATTCTGGGTACCATATTTTAGGTAGGACATGAAAGAAACTGGAGCAAGGCCAAAGAAGGGTAAAAAGACTGGGTAAAGGTCTGGAAACCATGTCTTCTCAGGGCTGCTGGAAAAGCTGCGTGCTGGCTTAAACAGCAAAGCCTCTAGTGATAGGACCCTGTAATCTATCCCCCATACAAGACCCCTCTGTAAGTGTAAAGGGAGCCCATCATGGATTTCACGGAGGTAACAGGTATAGACTGGACCATCCTGGGCAGGCCTGGATGTGGGGACTTGCTAGTTTGATGATCTAGTGCTAATGTGATGATTAGCTTTGATAACTGACTGGAAGGGAGAACTTTGAGTTGGTGGGCAGAAATGGGGTCAACGAGTAGAAGTGTCAGAAGACACATCAGAATTCAGCAGAAGAGAGAACTTTCCAACAAGCACCACTGCTCAAAATGGAACGAGTTGCCCTGCCATCACTGCAAGCAATCAGGAAAGGCCAGAAGACCGTAAGTCAGGGATGCTGTAGAAAGGATTACTGGACTCCAGGTGAAGGTGGGACACATTTGAAGGTATAAGCCATGGATATAAGTGCACACCTACAGACAAGAATTCCAAAAAAAAAATACTCATTCTAATAACTCATGTATTTACCTATAATGCTTCCAGCTAAATATTACATGTACTTTAATGAAACAAATATTCACCACATTCACTGACAGCTTCAGAACACTTTAAGAAAATCACACTACAGACGGTAGGCACAAACATTATTCTACTTTTTTCCTTACCAATTTCCTTTGTATAAATGTGCTATATTTAAAACACAATGCTGTGCGGAGTGGATATATGTTTCTGTTGTTGGTTTGCTCTTCATATAACTGACAACCAAGAACCAATGACATTTTCTTGGTAACAGGAATTTCCCTATTGTAGTCCAATATCTAATTCAATCTGTCATTTTAATTTTTTTTTTTTTTTTTTGCTTATGTTGTGCTCAGTGGGGTAAGACGACACTTTACAGCTATGGGTCATGTTGAGCAATATGTTAGCATGTTTTTCTTGTAAATATTTTGTTGACCTTAAATGGTATATACATATATGTGTGTGTGATTCAAATAGAATGACATGACTATCATAACAGGCACTCAATAAACATTTTACATGCATTAATAAATATACATTCAAATAACATATATCCTTGCATATCATTTCAAGGGCAATTCCAAACTATAGGTACTATAGCACCTGATTTGCATTCAGTGAGCTATGTTTTAATTTGCGCATTCTGTAGAAACACACCCCCAAACCCAGGCTCAGAAACACATGCATTCCTCGTGGTTTATGTTTTCTGCGTGATGACACGGCACACGATCAGTCTGCCATCAGTGGTAGCTGGGGTGCCTTGTCACACCGATAAGAGAGTTTGGGAATGGGTCCCCCCCACCAAAACAACCCCCTTTGTGTATTATACAGTCAAACTCTCCACTACCCCGAGGGATGTGGGGGGCAGAAAAGAGTATTCTAGACACCCACAAGCTCCTGGAGTTCCATCCTTGGGTCTTTGGTGACTACTGAAGCAAAGTGGGAGAGAATGGGCACCTAAGACAGTGGACTGTTCCCTAGGCCACCTGCTTTCACAGAACCTGCATGGGACACGAAGCAGCCACGTGCCACTCGTGCCTGAGTCCGGGGGCCCAGTGCCAGACGTCAATCCTCCAGATTTGGAAGGAAGTGCTCCAGCCCAACAGGTAATCATTCTGAGACGCGTGCTTCAATTGGGCCAAAATTCCAATGACATCACAGTGCAGCAGATCCGGGGGACATGGGTGCCCTGGATCTGGAAAGCCGCCGTTCTGCAGGATGGTCCCAGCTCGAGGAGGAAGGAGCAAGCCCTTGGCCCTCCCTGGCCCAATGCTCCCAATAAAAAGCTCTCCAGGGAGTGCTTGGGAACCTGGACTGCTTGCAATGAGGGCAGTTTTCACAGCTACCTTAGACGTCTGCACAGGGCAGTCCATCTGGGCTGGAGGCTGCTGCCTGGATGTTTACATAACCGGGTTCTATGGAAAGGATTCGGCTGGAGTGTCGCTGGCAGGAACGGCTCGCTCTTGCATGAGCTGCGCTGGCAGATCTCACCCTCCGTTCATCTTGTTGGAGGTTGCAACGCTGGCCGGCTGCCCCGTGCAGCACCCCAGACGCCTCCTGGAGACCTGCTCCCAGGCCTCCTGATTCTGCTGCAGCAGCGCCATGGGCAGGACAGGACCCCTTGCTCCCCAGCACTGTTTACAAACAGGGGTGGGGCATCAGGCTGGGAAAGGAAGAGGAATAGGGGAGGAGGAAGAAGCAGAGGATTCCAAAACCAAAGGAGGGCTCCCCCCCCCCCGCTTTTCACCCCAGGATGCACCGCCTCTTGGTGGCAATACTGTCTCAGGCTGTAATGCAGTGGTGTAACATGCAACAGCCACGGCAAATGGGGGCTCTAAAAACATCCAGGGTGCCTATCATTGAGAGCAGTTACAGAAATAAAGGCATGATGCTGGATCTGTGAGTCAAATCAAAAATTCTAATTGGACACAGAACCATTTCTCCAAGCTTTCAGCAGGAGGTAATTATTGTGTTGCCTACACATAGGGAAAAAGGAGGAAACAGAGCCTACTGTTTGGGCTGTTTCCACACAAGAAGGAAGGAGAGAGAAGTTTCTGCTTATAGCAGAACTGATTACAATAGCAGGGTTCCTGAGCTTTCCTCTTTCCTGATTTAACTGGGAATGCGGGTGTCAAACAGTTTGCACGTCATTCCAAAGACTTTGGTAACCACACTTGAGTATATTTTCAGCATACACTGGAGAAAAGATCTGGAAATAAGTGTGTGCTGAGATCACTCTTTAGGGAAAGGCAGACTTTTAAATCTGAACCAATATATGAGGCAGGGAATAGCAATTTCATCTTACAGCCTTCATAGTGTCCAGCATGGAGCTTGAAACACACAAAACTCTTGGTAAGTACGACTGATTGAAAAATATGGAGTTGCAATTCTTGGCTGTGGTGATGGTTTCACAGGTGTGGATATATGTCAAAGCTCATCAAATGGTACACTTTAAACACATGTGGCTTACTGTATGTCAAAGATACATCAATAAATCCATTTAAAAGAAGCCTTCAAGGTTCCACGTGATACCTACCTCTGTGCCCCCCTCACTCGGTCTACTGTTCCACCCTCAACTCCTTGCTGTTCCCTACACATCACTATTCTGCCCCGCGCTTGTGAGAAGCTCTGTCCTCTCTCTGGAATGCTCCCCCCAGACACCCACATGGCTCACCTCTTCACATCCTTCAAAGTTTTGGTCACATATCATTTTTTTCATAATATCTCCTCTGACTCCTGAATTTAAAATAGCAGCCTTGCTATACTTCCCAGCCTCTGCTTTATCTTTCTTACAGCAATTACCACCTTCTAGAGAATTAGAGTTATTCCTTTCACACATCAAACAAGGGACAGACCATCAGGATGATCTGAAGAGTCAAATTTGCTTTTGTTGTTGTTACTTTCCTGAATTTTATTATAGCCACGTCTGGTGGATACACACCACACACTTGGCACCTAAGGGACATTTGTTGAGTGAATGAGAGACTGAAGAGTCCAACGTGTGGAGCCGCACATCTCAGCAGAGTTCTTCACACTTTGAGGAGAAACTATTTCACTTTTTATATCCTATATTTTTTAATTTGAAGTGTGAATTGGATTTACAGCATTTCTCAGAGGTTGTCACATGCAGGACTGAGTCACAAAGTCCTTAAATATCAGATCTACTTGGCTGAGTCCCACTTTGTGTCTTTGCCCGGACTTTCTCCTTTCCCAGGCTTGTATATGACATACATAAAGCTGCCCATTCAGCGTCTCCTTTTGGATAGCTGTTCAATATCTCAAACTCAAAGAGAATTACTGACCTATCTTCTTCCATAAACCATCTCCCCTCTCAGTTAATGGCCACTCCAGCTTGGCAACACCATGTGCTGTCCTCTCACATACCACTTCCACCTCACCAGAAAATCTCAAAGTATCCAGACCCTGAACCCTTTTCATCATTGTCACTTTATCACTTGCCCCATTCCTGCAATGGCCACCCAACTGGCACGCCTGCTGTTCCCTCTGCTTGTCTTCCAGTCTAGTCCCCAAACAGCACCCAAACCCTCCCTGTGCAGCCCAAGTGGGATCAGGGTGACACCCAGGTCCACACTCTCCAGCCATCGGTCCCATTTCGCCCAGTGCAGAAGCCTTCAAGGCCCCATGTGACTCCTACCTCTGTGCCCCCCTCACTTGGTCTGCTGTTCCACCCTCATCTCCTTGCTGTTCCCTACATATCACTCTTCTGCTCTGAGCCTGTGAGAAGCTCTTCCCTCTGTCTGGAATGTTCCCTGCAGACACCCACACGACTCACCCCTTCACATCCTTCAAAGCTTTGCTCACATGCCACCCTTTCCTAATGTCTCCTCTGACTTCTGAATTTAAAATAGCAACCTTGCCATACTTCCCAGCCTCTGCTTTATTTTTCTGACAGCAATTAGCACCCTCTGGCACACTATATCATTTACTTATTTATCATGTTTCTTGCCTGCCTCTTCCTTGTTGAGTGCAAGCTCCCTGAGGACACGAAGTTTGGTCTGTTTTGGTTGCTGACATATTCCTGGGACAGAAGAGGCACATGAGTAAGTGTAGGAGTCAGAATGACTGATAATATTGTAAATCAACTACACTTCAATTAAAAAAATAAAGACATGATCCTTCTTTTAGAAGCTACAGTGAGAGACATACACATAAACAGGTCACTCGAATTTGAGATCAAACTGGAACAGTGACCTGATGAGGATGCTGTGGGAGAACAGAGGAGGAAGACCCACTCTGCTTGGAGGAACAGGAGGAGGTAACACTGCAGGTTGAAACTGAAGAACAACCGGGGTGTCCCAGCAGAGAAGGGACAGGAGGGGCCTCTCAATCTGAAGGGTGACTATTTGCAAGAGGCTGGCATCCAGCAAAGGTCAAATGTGCGTGGGGAAAGGCAGGGGTGTGTGGGAGTGTGTGCACAACAGACTGAATGTCTGTGTCCCCCCAAATGCATATGCTAAATTCTAAACCCCAATGTGATGGTAGCAGGAGGTGGGGTATTCGGGAGATGATGAGGTCATGAGGGTGGAGCCCTCTTGAATGGGATTAGTGTCCTTAGGAAAGGGGCTCCAGAGAGCTCTCTCGCCCACTCCCACTGTGTGGGGACACAGCCTCCAGGACGGTGAGAAATAAATGTTTGTTATTTATATTTTGTTATGGTTGCCTGAACAGACTAAGAGAGTGTATGAAGGACAGTGAGAGAGAAGAAGTTTAAGAAATAAGAAGCTACAGGTTATGGCAAGGGCTGTGGTCTACAGAGAATGAAGAGGGGGGTGCAAGGAGAGGTGGAGATGGGATGCTTGCGTGCACGCACGTGTGTGTGTGGTGGGGTAGGGTGGTGGTAAAAGGATAAGTTCTGATGATATTACAACTCAGGAAAGAAAGAGGAGACCTTGAACCATGGCACTGGCAGTGGGCTCCTCACCCCAAAAGAATTTGGGAAGAAAACATATGAACAAGGCATTGAAGAAATTCATTGTAAAAGGCAGGAAGAGTTTGATGCTAGTAATGCAGCAGAGCGGAAGAGTGAGGCAGACATGGTGAGTCACTTATTACTGGGCAGTGATTTTTAAGCCTTAGGAGGAAGAGGAACAGGTAGTCAAAAACCCACAGGTGCAGCTAGTAATAACAAAGGCAAACTCAGCAAAGCATGGGCTGACTCTGGACCACGAGTAGAGTGAGGTTCCTTTGGGGAACTGAATTTACCGAACATTGATAAGTAGCGAAAGACTCAGCGGTTTCAAAGCCGGTCTGACAGGCAATCTCACCAGGGAAGGTCTGATGGGAAGGGGCGGGCAAATGCTGTGGTATTTTCATCCTCACCGTCTGGGCAACAGGGAAAGCTGCAGTAACTTGAGCTTCCCTGCTCCCACCTTTCCACAAACAAACAGCAAGGATGCTCACAAATTAACTGCCTTCTATTTTCAATATAAAACCCAAAGCCACAGTGTAAGCCACAAAACTTACACTTTTCAGATTTTTTCAGTTGGGTTTTGTTAGTTCTTTAGGAGTGCTGTCAGTCCTACTGGCAAGACGAAAAGAAGAACTCAGTCGTTAAAAAATACCCAAAGGACTGTGGTTTGGGATATTATTCTTTGGATAATATTATCAAGATATATTTGAGTATCTTTCCAAGTTGGGAAAGATATCTGTATCTAAAGGGTACAAAATCTCCATCAATAAAGTTACAACCTTAGGAACAGGAGGGCAGGGAAACTAAACTGCCGTGCGCTACAGAAACCACATTTTCCACAATAAAGATGGAACCACAAACAAATACCAGTTTACAATTTCTGCATAAAATGACAGACACACTCCACCCTGTCTAGGCAAATGAAGCCCATAAGCTGTCCTGAAGATCCACCTAAAATAGATCCTTGTTCTGGATGTGGCTATTATGTTCTATAAATACTTTCCTTGTTTTTACATTGGTTTAATGCTTTTATTCTGCTGCCCGTGTGTGTGCCTGTTTAATCCACCTCCAGAAGATGGACCGTCTCTCATTCTGATTTAGTTTATTTAACACTTCGAAGGTTATTAGGTGCTTAGATAATTTTTGATGAATATTCTGCGAACTGGCATGTTGATTTATCCTACTAGGAGGAAACTCTCCCAGTATTTTCAGAGCAGTCAGATGGTGGGTGCAATTAAAAAAACTCACACAAGCATCTGGTACACTCAGGTTCTAGGCTTATTTCTGCCACTCACTTGCTGCGTTAAGTATTTGGGTGACATATAAATAAGAAAATTGGAGCTGAAAATCTTTCTAATTGATGACCAGAAATGGAAAACAACCAAAAATTTTATATACTGATTGGTTTGTTGCCTTTGTTGTTAAAAAATAGATGGTAAACAACAGAAACGTGAAAAGATGCTCCACGTCACTAATTCTGAGAGAAATGCAAGTCAAAACCACAATGTGGTTCCACCTCACACTGGTCAGAATGGCCATCATCAAAAAGTCTACGAACAGTAAGTGCTGCAGAGGGTGTGGAGAAAAGGGAACCCGCCTACACTGCTGGTGGGAATATAAGTTGGTGCAGCCACTGTGGAGAACAGTATGGATGTTCCTTAAAAAAACTAAAAACAGAGCTAGCATATGATCCTGCAATCCCACTCATGGGCATGTATCCGGAGAAAACCATAATTTGAAAAGATACATGCATCCTGATGTTTACAGCAACACTATTTACAATAGCCAAGACATGGAAACAACCTAAATGTTCATCGACGGATGGATAAAGAAGATGTGGTATATATATATACACAGGAATATTGCTTAGCTATAAAAAAGAATGAAATAATGCCATCTGCAGCAACAGGGATGGACCTAGAGATTATCCTACTAAGTCAGACAAAGACAAATATTATATGTTATCACATATGTGGAATCTTAAAAATAACACAAATAAATCTATTTATGAAACTGAAACTGCTCACAGACATAGAAACCTAACTTATGGTTACCAAAGGGGGAAGGGGGGTGGAGGGACAAATTAGGAGTGTGTAATTAAGAGATACAAACTACTATACATAAAATAGATAAGCAACGAGGATTTACTATATAATAAAGGGAACTATATTCAATATCTTGTAATAACCCATATTAGAAAATCATCTGAAAAAGAACATATGTAACTGAATCACTTTGCTGTATACTTGGAACTAACACAATATTTTAAATCAACTATATATACTTCAGTTAAAAAAAAAGGATGGTGTAACCATCGACTGACATACCCTTGTTTCTACTGGAGAATTTTTTCAAGATAAAAGCCCTAAGAGTTTTCTGCTCAATCCTGCAAACTGAAGAATCTCAGAAAGGTAGGGTGATAGAATCCATTAGTGCAAAGGCAAAACCGTATTTCTTCTCTTCCTTCCCCTCCCCCAACCACCCTCACCAGATTAACATTCCTGGACTCACTGGAGACTCAGGGATACATCGGGATGCCGCCCATTCTTTTTTTTTTTGGGGGGGGGGTACATCAGGTTCAATCATCTGTTTTTATACACATATCCCCGTATTCCCTCCCTTCCTTGACTCCCCCCCTCGAGTCCCCACCACCCTCCCTGCCCCAGTCCTCTAAGGCATCTTCCATCCTCGAGTTGGACTCCCTTTGTTATACAACAATTTCCCACTGACTATTTTACAGTTGGTAGTATATATATGTCTGTGCAATAAGCCTCATCCGTCCCAGTAAGGTGAGGACCACTAGGGTGATGTCTTTACCTGCAGAATCCTTTCCTGAAGGCTGGGTGGCATTTATGGAATATCAGAGCTAACGAGTTTTTTTCTTATGCTACTTTCTCTTTACAAAATTCTTTCCAAGATTGTAGGTGAGAAGGTTCCACTTATTTCAGTAGTACTTCTGCTTTCGTGTCCAGTGGCCTTCTTACACCCCATGTTTTCTAAACCTCCTACAGTTAGTACTGTTGGGTTTTCCAGGGACATATGCAAGCCAAGCAGGGAGGGGAGAGTGCAAAGACAAAATTTTGGATTCAAGAGGAGTCTCCCCATTTTTTTTTTTTGTGCTAGGTGTTTCACGGATATTACCTCATTGTCTCCACTGAATATAACTTTTTTGATAAATAAAAAAACTGAGGCCTAGAGAGATGCAGTAACTCACCCAAGTCCTTACAGCCAGGAAGGCACAGAGCCAGAAACCCAAGCCTGGGGGAGATGACCCCACAGCCCCACCCTCCCTTTGCCAAACCACGTGGTCAGGCTGTAGGGACTCCAGTCTTGGCCCTGCAACTGAGACTCCAGCGAGGTCCCTGAACATCTGTGAGCATCTCCTCATTTCTACAAATGATCTCTATGCCCCCTTTCATTCCTAAAACTCCATCTGAGATGTTTGACTTGATGAAGAATCCCAACATCTCATATGTGCGTGGTCCACAGTCTATGCTCAACATTGAGTGTGACTGCAGCCCTTGATGCTTTGCTGTATCCGAGGTCTCTGCTCTCCTGCCAAGACCTGCAGGCTACATCTGTGCTACTGGTCACTCTGTAGTTACTCTGTTACAAAACACTCAACCATCCCAATAAAAGGGGATTGAGAAGGCAGAACACTGCCCTGCATTGTCCGCGGCTCCAATCTGGTGCTTGTCCTCACTACCCTCCCCTCTTTTCTGCTCTCTCTCCGAGCAACAGAGAAATAAGTATCTGATCTCTCTTGGGGGTGGCCAGAGGGAGCAGAGAAACGGGGAAGCCCGCACCGCGCTACCCACTGTTTGTAGGTGTGCTGCCCAGCTCCAGATGGCCCCACGGTATCTGCGTTGCCTAGTTTGGGTTTGTCACATCTACATCCTTCTTCACAGGCATGTGGGGAGAGCATAATTGTGCATTTTATGGTCATGAATGGCACAGCCTGGCAACTCTCCGATTATTATTTCCATTTGCTGTCATGCATTATCAATCTAATTCCCCATTACACGCCATTTTTTTAATGCATTCCTCATACAGCCAGGACAAAGAAAGGCAAAAGCCCTGCAAAGAAGCCTGCAGCACTAGAAGAACAGGCTAATTCTGACGGAAATTGTGGAGTTAGAGTCCAACGCCGAGAGAATAGCTTTTGGCTAATTCGAAGTGAAAATTATCGTCAAAAAGTTTGGTATTTTGCATGAGTACAAAGATGGGCAAGGTACTGCTAAATGGGAACAAGGGGCCACACCACAGAACAGACTAAAAAAGGGTTAGATACAGGAGGACCTCAGAGGTTCCATTATTCTTTAGAGCACTAGATTTTCCAGGTTTCTGAAAATGCTGAAATATATCAGTGTTGGGATTGGTATGAAGAGTCACTCAGTGATTTTTCTCATTCAAATAGGATCTACTGAGTGCCCATCACGAGCAGAGGGTGAATGTTGGGAGCCTTCAGCGAACAGAAGGTGCGCAGTAACTACGGACTGGCAAACAATCGCTACTAAGACAGGAGCAAGATGGCGCATGAGAATGTAATGAGTTTGCGGAGAAGGGTGTGCACTTACAAATAAATGTTCTTGACCATGGACAGCTCATGTCTTCTTGCACTGCGTCAAGGAATGGCAGAGCTCCAATTTTAAAACAAAAAACCAGAGACCATCACACAGAATGGAGATCAGGCTTCGTAAGAAGTTGGATCCTATCAGCTCCAACTCTGAACTAGAGGTAACGGTGCTTGAACATCTAAAGCGGGGTTACCCACTCCGATGGAACCTACCAGCTCATTTTTTCTTGATTATTTGGTAGTCATAAGGCTGCTGAACTGAACCAGATCCCTTCCAGTGATCACAGCCTTTATTCTGAGCAGTAATGTCCATCTTCAAAGAGAAAAGTATTTCTCTTTTGGGGAAAAATACCTAATTTTCACTGACACGACTAAGAATTGAACACTCCCCTCCCCCCCACTCAACAGTACCCAAAATAAACATTAACACAACTCACTAAACAACAGCAATAGCTCTGACCATCTTCCGAGAAAGTGAGAGAGGCATAATGATAGATATATTTAGGATAACGCTGCTGGTGGTGGGGCTGGTAGCCTCAAAAGTAAGGGTGTGTCTAAATTATTCCTTGTAAGAGAAAGACGTGCTGATCCCACAGGACAGGGAAAACGGTGGCAGCTGATGGATTTAGGGAACCAAAAGGAAAGTGCTGTGGAGAGAATTTCTGATAAGCTGGATTTATGCTGATTTGGAAAACTTGCAAAAGCGAGTAGCGAAACCAGCAGGCTTTGTGTGCGATAGTGACCCCAGAGCCCAGAGTACCAAGAGCTATTGTACCAGCTCTTGAGATTAAATGTCCTGGGAAAAGCAAAAACAAAAATGGAACACACTGCCAAAACACTTCAGTCTGATTATGGCTAGAATGAACAGCACAAGGTGAAATGCTCAAATCTTACCCTTCCCCAAGGTTCGACTTTTAGTGGCCACTTTCCCCAGATCCTTTAAAGTCTTTGATTTTGCTTATTGTAGGAAAAGTTCAAGCACCCATGTATCCTACATAACTGATGGAATGATCCTTTCTTTTCCTTTTCTCCCATCAACTCCTACCTGTTAGGAGCCATCCAATATCTACTTTTGTTCCTTTAATTACCTATTCAGAGAGCAATGGACAGCAAAGAATCAGAAATGTGCAAGATGGAGAGAACGGATAACCAGTGTCCTGGGAGGTTACTAGCACATGCTAATCCTGTGAGGCAGTTGCTCTTTTGCATCTTTAGCTCAAGAGGAATGCAGTTTTTAAAATTTAGATCTAAGATCATTGTCCCATGGCTTCTCTCCCTATGAGGTCTCAGAGATCCTTTCTAATAGAGATGCTGGAATTTTTCACAATGAATAAACCACAGAATTTCTGCCACAAGTTATTGACACATCAGCTGATACCCCCAAACAAACAAACAAACAAACAAAATGAATGAAAGCCTAGACTTACACATTCTGATACTGTGTAGAACATGGTTTAAACTAACTTCGTAACATATTTAACTGTTAGCACATCTTTCTCTCTTCACCTCGTTTAAATGGAAATTCTCCAGAAGCTACACTGTTTCTTTTTTCTTTTTTTAAAAAGAAGTGTTGACATATGCAAAAATTTGTCAGAACAAAGCCTGAGCTTTGAACATGCTTCATCATATTTCCAGTCATTCAGTGTGTCAAGCTAAATGCAACTCTTATAACTGATAAGTATATGACATACAAATAGAACTGTAAGTCTTTTACTTATACACACACACTAGAATTAATAACGTGAGCACAGTGGTATATTTATGCAGTAAAGTCGGTCATGGTCTTCTTTGGAGGAGGTCTCACTCAACGCCACATTTACTAAATGACAAAGGTACCCTAACAGGTCCCCTCAATATGCCATTTCCTGCACCTTTCATCTTATCACTGCCTCTCCCATCAAAATCGATCACACTTTCTCATTAACTCATCAAGGCTGACTCAAGAGCCCATTCCTTTACAACTCTGGCATCCCCACTAGTCCACAGAGCCTTTCCCCAAGTTCCAGAACCCAAGCAAGGACTCATTCTTGGTTTGTCCTTTGACCTCAGGCTGTAACTGGGCTGTTATAATAAAACTGTGCACCATCTACAACTGGGAGGCAGTTCTCATGGATTATGAAATCAGCAACTCAGCGAACCTCAAGGGGTTTCCGTTTCCCCCACGATGAGATAATGCTAATGGCACTTGCCACCTGCCAGGCTGTCAGGGGACTTGGCAACAATGCCTACAAATTACAAAGAGGCCCTATGCCATAAATAACAAGTCTTATTAATAAAATTAGTTCAAGTGCCAGAAAGAATATTAGCAACAGCAGTGGCAGATCACACTTGGTCAGAATAAAAGTGGGTGGAGGAATCAAAAAGTGGGTAGAAGATCCAAATAGACATCTCTCCAAAGAAGACATACAGATGGCCAACAGGCACATGAAAAGATGCTCCATATTGCTAATTATCAAAAAAATGCAAATCAAAACTACAGTGAGGTATCACCTCACACTGGTCAGAATGGCCATCGTCAAAGTCTACAAATAACAAATACTGGAGAGGGTGTGGAGAAAAGGGAACCTTCTTACACTATTGGTGGGAATGCAAATTGGTGCAGCCCCTGTGCAGAACAGTATGGAGGTTCCTTAAGAAACTAAACATAGAGCTACCATATGATCCTACAATCCCATTCTTGGGCATATATCTGGAGAAAACCATAATTCAAAAAGACTCTCTGAAATGACCAGAGAGTCATGGTAAATTCCAGTTCAGGGTGACCATTGTTCCCCAAAGAATAATTTCCCCCAGATCACCGAGCCAGTAAGTCTCAGAGTGGTGGGAACGGGAAGGAAATTTGTGAGTGGGTGTGAGGAGTGCCACCTTCTTCAGTCCCTGGGCTCTGGGTTAGTAATTCTGGCAGCAGCATCACCATAAGCTGTTCCTTTGTTGAGAGTATTGATGACTTTTACAGGATGGTTCCCCACCTTGCGATGTGTTACCGTGCTGGCGTGGTGACCAGTTCTTCACCTGACCAGCACACCTTTCTGTAGTACAGCAGCTCCTGGTAAAGCACACATCCTAAAACAAGCAAATCCCATGGGCAAAAAACCATTGCCTCCCTTTTCCCGGTCTCTTCCTCTCTCCCTACCCTGCTCCGTCCCTCCCTTCCTTGGCAAAGCAGAGGTACTGCTTGTAGTTTTGCTTGCGTAGATGTCCCTTCTCTATGGTTCCTGGGTGGAGCTATAAAAACTGCAGTGCTTGTGTGTCAGTGCACTAATCAGAGGTACCTTCCCATGAAGCTGTAGGGATGGGCTGATGGAGGAGATGGCGTATGGCAGGAGTGAGCCTTCTGGGGGTGTAAGAATTTACTGGTGCCTTAAGAACCTATTGTGCCCGGTCCCATGTACACCATTGTCATCTGATGGTGGAATGCTGCTGGCCATGCACTTTATGGCTGGTGGAGTATAGAACACCCTGTTCACAGTGCTCAGCTAGGTGTGAGTGCTTATTTCCTGTCCCATTTTCAGTCATTTAGTCTCCAACAGGGCCCAACAAAAAAACACACAATGTTTTTTAAGAGGAGTGTAATTATTTGCTGAATAGTGCCTGGATTTGTTGTTGAGCTTCAAGGCTTTTTACCATGAGTCTTGTGCTGAGGCTTGCTGTACGTGCCATAGAACGTTCCAGTCTGGCACAGGCACCCTAAGTACTGTTGGATCTGCTGGGTCAACCCAGGTAAGTCTAAGAACTGATTGCATTGCAGTCTGGACCAGGCAGAGAGCCTTATTCTATTACGTACTCCACTCAAGGCTGGTAGTTTACCTCCCAGATGGGTGAAAGTGGTAACCCAAATGGAGTCTATGTTGCCTCCAAAATTCAGAGGCCCACCAATTTTTGTGCTTCTTTTTAAGTGGTAGGAAGCGCAAGGTACAACAACTTAACATTCACTTTTGGGAGACTGTCACGATATGCCTTCAACCACTGGTACTCATGGAACTCACAAAAGTAAAGTCCCCCATTTTTGTGGGATTTCTCTCTTATCCCCTGGCTTGCTGTATTTTACCAAAAGTATCTACAGTACTTGCTATTCCTGTGTTCTAGTCCTAATAAAATGATGTGATTAATGTAGTGGAAAAAAAAAAAAAAAAGATACATGCACCACAATGTTCCTTGCAGCACTGTTTACAATAGCCAAGATGTGGAAGCAACTTAAATGTTCATTGACAGATGAATGGATAAAGAAGATGTGGTATATATATATATATATACACAATGGAATATTACTCAGTTATAAAAAAGAAGGAAATAAAGCCATTTGCAGCAGCATGGATGGACCTGGAGATTATCATACTAAGTGAAGTAAGTCAGAGAGAGAAAAACAAATACCATGTGATATCCCTTACATGCGGAATCTTAAAAAAATGATACAAATGAACTTATTTATAAAACAGAAACAGACTCACAAACAGAGAAAACAAACTAATGGTTACCAAAGGGGAAAGGCGGGGAAGGAATAAATTAGGAGTATAAACTAGATAACCAACAAGGGCCTACTGTATAGCACATGAAACTATATTCAATATATTATAATAATCTATAATGGGGAAGAATCTAACAAAGAATATATATATACGAATCACTTTTCTATACAGTTGAAACTAACAACGTAAATCAACTATATCTCAATAAATTTTTCTTTTTAAAGTAGGTGGAGGGATTTTCTGATCCTCATTTCAACTAATACTGTTCCCTTTTAACAGGAGAAGAGCAGGTTACTTAAGGTTACTTCCACCCACACAACTTCGCACATCCAGCATGGCTTTCTTCCAAGTTAATTGAGGCAACACTGTATTCACTAGCAGTGCAATATAGTGTTAATTTCAAAGTAAGTCCAAATAGTGCTTCCAATCAAAGTAACTGCAGCTATTTAACTACTGGGGACCAAAGAGATTCAAATCTATTTGCTGTAGGACTCCCTCATTCCTGGTGTGCCACAGGGGCCCCTCAGCCCACAGAAGAGGCTCACCCTCTGACCCTCTAGGATGAACGCATTGAGAATCACAATCGGATTTCTGTTGATATGAAGGTTTCGTCTTCCCACCATGTCCAAGTCAGACTCCAAAAGTGACCAAATGCTATGAATGAACTTGAAGCAATTTAAAAACCAGAAACAAAACAACGAAATATGTCCTCCCATCCCCCTTCAACCCCCCCACTTTGTTGCACATTTGAAAGATGGCACACAGAGCTAAGTTCTACTAAGTACAAGGAATAGATTTTTGCATCCAGCTCCTGAGACAGTTCCCCCAGGGTCAGCAGGGGCTTCCCTAGATGAAGTCAGAAGTTTGCCCCTAGCCCTTGGCCCGGTGCCTTCCTGAACATCAGTCATGCTTTCGGAAAAGGACCAGACTTACAGATGCTGAGGCGTTAGGGGGATGTGAGTAGCTGTTCAAAACTCACGCAGGTAAATGCAGATCAAGTCGGCCTGACCAGGTGTCTAAATACTGCTGTGGCTACTCCACCAATGAATAAGCCATCCCCACTAAACAGCTCAGTTTTTAAAATGTGCTTAGCTTAGGTGTTCTGAGCATCCCTTCCTTTTACCAGATGCTGTAAGGATTCAAACTGAAAGAAGCCAGAACACAGGTAGCAACCTCTACTGGGATGTTCCATTCATAGGGGAAAAAGAGCCTCCTCCATTCACGGTGGGGTCAGGCAGTCCTTTACTGGCATTGGATCGCCTTTCTCAGCAAGCAGAGCTTCCGGGGGACTGGCATGGCTGCATCATTCAGAATGAGTGTGTCTATTAAGAAGCCACCGCCAGACCTATTATTAGAACAGCCATCCCTTGGAAATTTTGCAGAATTCGCTTGCATCTATGGAGCAGTTACTCTGCTAACGAGGTATCGGAGAAAGGCACCGAGTTTCTGACTACACATGGGCAGTCCACAGGGCTTTCTAAGTACAGGACCTGTTCATCTTTTCTAAATGCAATATGCACCCACGTTTGGGCGGCTGCCTGCAATACAGAAGCACTGGATTTGGTCATTTTTCAATGACCACGTCTTGAAGGGGTTTCCCTCTCCTCCTCCTCCCGCTGTCTCCCTGCATCAAACTTGCTGCAGCCATTTGGAATGTGAAACAGCAGTCCATTTTAGCAGTCCTAGGCAGCCGGAGGTCTGCAGCGTGCCTCCTGCACCCAAAGAACAGCACTGCCCTGTCACTTCCAGAAAAACGGTTAAAAAAAAAAGAGAGAGAGAGGGAGGGAGAGAAAGAAAAAGAAAAAATCACGCCCAGGTCCGCCCGCAGACGTCCTTTCCTTTCTCCCCGGGTAAATCCAGCCAGTGTGAGGTCGAGGTGCCAAAGAAAGTGGGTGTGGGGGGAGGGGGTAGCAGAGGGTGTAGAGTCGGTGCCGCACGTGGGGTGGGCATTGGAACAATGTCACATCCACGGCATTAAATGCTCTGCGTCCTCAGTAAAGCAGAAGTGTCATGTCTCTCTCACCGGCCCAGAAATGGACCCAGAAGTGCTGCAGAATCAGTCGCCTACCCTCAGTCGCGGCTGGGAAACAAAGACACATTACCTTTTAGTCGTGGCGCTTCCCGGGGAGCCGAGGAACTTCAGGTTTGCAGCGGCTGATCCGCCGAAACGGGCGTCCCATGCGCCCCGGGTGCGCAGGCCCCGGGCCTATCCGGCGGCATCCGCGCCCGGCGCCTCCGCCTCCGCCTCCTCCTCGGCCGCGCGGCGCCCGCAGCCGCCCCGCCGTCCCCGCGGGTCCCCCGTCAGCCCATCGCCCGCTCGCGCCGCTCACGCCGAGCCTGGCCGCGCGCCAGGGCGCACCGCCGCCGGCCCGCCCCTCGCCCGCGCGCCGAGCACCGGGCCGCCGCGCCCGGCCCACCGCATCCCGGCCGGCCCCGCGCGGCGGCCCCGGGCACCGCGAGCGCGCTCGGGGCGGCGGGAGGCCCGGCGATAGGCCGGCTCCGGCGAGTCCCGCGCGGCCGAGCGCGCCGCCGCCTCCCGCGCCCGCCGCCTTCCCCCGAGCGCCGCCCGCACCGGTACAACAATGAACGCGCCCGGCCCGGCCCGGCCCGGCCCCTGCCCGGCCCGGGAGTCCCCGGTTCCCTCTCCGCCGCACACGCGATCGGGACAAAGTTAGGTCCCGAATCAGCCGCTGAGCAGCAGAGGCTGTGCGGAGCCAGAGGCGTGCGGGAGAAGAGCGGGGATTCCGAACCCGAGAACCCCCCGCCCCCAACAAACCCCACCGAAACCCGCCGCGGGAGGCCCCCTCCCACCCTGGGAGCCGGAGAAAGAGGCTACCTTGGCTGAACTTGATTGAAGGTGCGGCTCTTATCCCTCGATCTAGTCCAATTTTCTTGCATTAATCTCCCCTCAACTCTTTGGAAATGGAAGTTCCTGTGAGATAACCCAGTCGTGGGGCTATTGTGAGGATTCGCAACAATTACTGCGGAGAGGAGACTCCCATTTCCAGAGCCTGGGGGAGGAAGACGGCCTGACACGTTCTCTTTCCAAAAAAGAGAAACAAACTGGGAGACTATCCCAACCGAGAACAATAACTCAATTCACATTGTATGTCTAAATGTTTATTGCTTCAGGAGCTCAATTTGCCTTAGACATTTTTTTTTCATGAATTGTCAAAACACGGTTGATGAAATAAAGGGAGAAGCAGACAGGAGCACCCGCTTAGCGAAGGTGGAAAAGCCAGCTTGCCTCAGAGGTAAAATCTTCCTCTAGAGCTCACTCGTCATCCGTCTACCCACCCACCCACCCATCCACCCATCCACCCATCCACCCATCCATCCTTCAAGGGAGGGATTGGTTCCCAGTTCACCATAGTCTGAAGGAGACCCTTGCACCATTTTTTCCCAGGACATTGGAGGGAGTGAAAACTTAAAAACTTTATAATAAAAAGAAATCTCACACATTCTATTTTCCAACTGATCTTTTCAGACACAGCTTGTGTATTCTCTAAAGATCTCTGGCAGACATTTTGACAGTTCAAGAGGTCTCACAATTAATAGAAGGGAAACTCTGCATATGGTTAGTGTTGGAGGAGAAGGTGAACAACTGTGACAAGGGCTACGCATCTTATTTCAAGCTGTGGTGATCACATGCTCCTGGCTGGGGGATTTGATTATCTGGATCTGAGTAATGGGAAGCTGAATGGGAAGTTTCTGTATTTTTGAAGTCCTTGAGGATTGTTCTCACCCCAAGCCCTGTTCTTTCATATTGCAATTGAAGCCCATCTCCTCATGTTCTGAGGCCCTTAAAGGGAATGTTATTTCTTTGGAAGCAGATTATTTCCAGTGCTTATTTGTTTTGACTGCAACACCTAGCAGGTGGTGGTTGAGGAAATGTTCAAACCTAACATTTCTCTTCCGATAGTTAGTTTGCATCCTTAGAAGAGTCTTTGGATTCCATCTACAACCATCTCCTGCCTTTCCACCTTGGCCATCAGAATTATCAACATGTCCTGAACTCAAGTTGACCCACTGGCAAAGCCTCTTTCCAGGTTCCCTAACTTACTAAACAGCATCCTTCCTCTCCCCAGAGGGATAGAAGGACCTTTCATCTCCTTCCTCTTACTCATTCTTCACTGTCAAATTATCACCAAGCCCATCCTCATAAATAGCTCTGAAAAGTTCCTTGAGAGCAGCCCCTTGTCTGACTTGTTCCAATAGTGCCTGGTGCCGGATGGTTAATCTTTGTTGCATAAGTTACCCCTGCCCCCAGGCTCAGTGTCTCCAGCAACCACCTAACTGGACCCCAGTCTTGTCTCTCAAACACGTTCACCATACCACCTGGAGTCATTCCCCTGAAACTCACATCTGATCACAGGACTTCTTTGCGTAAACTCATTTAGGGTTTTCCCGGACCTTAGGAATAAAGTCCTCGCTTCTTTAGGTGGCTAGTATGTCCGGAGCAACAAGTTCTCCTTATCCATCCAGGTTTGTCTGTTGCCCCCAAACCTCCACCATCACTCTTGCCCCTTGAGCTCCATAACCCTATTCCAGGTCCCCTGTGTTCCTGGTTCTCACCAGTCCCCTTGTTCCCCAGCAGCCAGTGACTGTAGAAGCCACTCAGATCATGTCACATCTCTACTTAGAACTATCCAGGCTTCTCACTGCTCATGAAGCATCCTCTCCATCTTCATCATGTGTTACATAGTCCCTCGCTATGCTCTGCCACCCGCGCCACTTTTCTGCTTGTGAATGACTCTTTCCTTTTCTTGGCTTTTGCATGTCTTGTTTCTCTTGCCTGGAATGCTCACTGCCCCCACCAACCCCACTCCTTATAGTTGGCTCCTTGCCAGCCTTCAGGTTTCAGCTCAAACACTGCCTCCTAGATAACCTTCCTTGATCAGCATGTGGGAAGCGATCTCCCCAGCTGCTCTTTGTATCATTAGCCTGTTTATTTCCTTCTTAACTATGATTGGTATTCACAGCTGCGTGTTAAAGACACAGACTGATGTCAGACTTCCAGAGCTTGGCTCCTGCCTCAGCCACCTGCTAGCTGTGCAACCTTGAACAAGTGTCTTAACATCTCTGTGCCTCAGTTTTCTCATTTGTGAAGTGGGAACCGTAATACTACCCACCTCATAGGGTTGTTCTAAGGATTAAATGAATCAATATATGTGAAACACTTAGAACAGGACCTGGCAATATAAATGTACACATGTGAGGGCCTTTATGTGTTTTACTCTGTTCCCATAGCCCGGGCTAGTCCCTGACACAGTCTCTTTACCCTCTAAGTCTTTTGTGTTTGGAACCCAAACTGAGAATGGATACAAATTTAAGAAAGAAAAATTACATTTGAAGAATTTAAGTAGTGAGAGAAATAGGCCATGATAAAACGATGAATCAGATATAAATTCAAACTTAAATTATCTGGAAGTTAATGAAATTATGAAGGAAATATATTCTCTGTTTCACCAGCAGTGATCCTTGGAGCTGATGGTGACAGCTTTGCCAGTCAGAATTCTGTAATGGTCTGTTTTCTGAAGAGAGGCCAGTTCCGCCACCAACAATTCAGGCAGTTTCTTGCAAAGACATAAAGAATCAAAGGACCTTTGCAAAGTGTTGGTGCATTGGCCAGCCCTAAGATGTAGTTGTGATGAAAGAATAGAGCGTGTTTCCATTTTCAGCTTGAGTGTGATGCTTTCTGAAGTATCTAACTGAAGAAGGAAACGTGGAAGGCTGGTTTCTGGACATATGCCTTTGTGTTTTGCTTTCATGGCTGGAGAAGATTCAGAAAGAAGGAGAAATACTTATCCTTTGGTTCTCCCAGAGGGCAAGCAGGATTTTGAGACCTGATTACCTGGGGTTCTTGCAGAGTTAGGGAGCTTTGTGTTGAAAGGAGCTAAAGCCTCTGAGAGAGGAGAGGTGCTGTTAAGCGTGGAAATGGGGGATGGAAAAAGTATGGAGAAAGCCAGTAGCACCCCCTGGAAGAAGGAAAGGGGTGCCACCTGCAATTGGAAATACCCATCTGCATGTCTACAGAGTGCCTCAAGAGGGCGCTGGTCATCTGCTGGGGCAGCCTGAGGGCAGTGGATGAAGGTACCAAATTCTAAGAGGTGTGTCTTAGGCACAGCAAAGGATCTTAGGGTTCGGCCAGGAGGGATGGAGTCTTTAGCTTTAAAATGGACTTCATTTTACTTGAGCATCTCAGTGGCATCTATGCTGGGTCAATGACAAGAGACCCTTTTCCTGTCATGAGGTATCGATAGAGTGTGAGTTGGGGGAGAGGAAAGAATGAGTGAATTCCTGCCACCTTGGTGAGTAAGGACATTGATTTAATTGGATTTGGAGGAGTAAACTAATGTGATTTTTTTACACCCAAAGTTGCAGAGCAAAACTTATACCCACTTCACTAATAGAAAGTACCCAGTTCTTGGACTTCCCTGGTGGCACCTTGATTAAGAATCCGCCTGCCAATGCAGGGAACAGGGGTTCGAGCCATGGTCCAGGAGGATCCTACATGCCACAGAGCAACTAAGCCCATGCGCCACAACTACTGAGCCTGTGTGCCACAACTACTGAAATCCATGCACCTAGAAGCCCATGCTCCACAACGAGAAGCCACCACAATGAGAAGCCCACACAACGCAACAAAGAGTAGCCCCTGCTCGCCACAACTAGAGAGAAAGCCTGCACAGCAACAAAGACTCAACACAGTCAAAAATGAAAGAGAGAGAGAGAGAGTGAGGGAGGAAGAAAGGAAGGAAAGAAAGAACCTGGTTTTTAACTCTAGGATCTGAAGTCACAGCTTTCCTAACAACCTCGGGGCAGTACATGGAGCAGTTAGGAGAAGATGCCTCCACTCAGATCTTAGCTAGAGCACCACTGCTGGTGGAGAAGGATGATACTCACTCACTCCTTTGTGAATCTGTCCATCTAAGGACAGACACCAGCATGGGGTATATCTGAGTCTGGGCTGCACATTCCTTTGCTAGGAGCCCTAGAATCTAGCTCTGAAGGCGAAGTGTGACCATGGACAAGTCTCTTAATTTTTTGGTGCCCATTTCTGCACCTTTGAAACTGGCCTGATGATCATCTCTCTCTCTAGCATTATGAAGACCATGGATTCAACACATATTAACTATTTTCAAAACCACATACCTGATCACAATTGATAGCTAACATCATTATGAGTACATATTCTGTGCCAGGCACAGGGCTAAGAACTTCCCAAGCATTTGTTAATTTGATCATCACAAGATTCCTATGAGAGGGAAACTATTTTTTCTCTCTCTTCTATTTTAAGGAAACTGTGGTTTAAAAAGGTGAAGTCACAAGCTGGGGGCGGTGGGGGGGAGACTCTGTTCATCAGATGTGAACTCAGAGTTATCCTTTTGTGACCCTGAGCTCATATCTTCCAAGCCTGACTACCTTGTACTAACACACATGAAATATATTGGCAATTACAGTGAGCAGGGCCACGCACTTACTTTCTATACACTATTAATTACAGATTGAGCCACTGTTGGAATTGGGTAGCATCTAGGAGGTGATAATATGTTGTACTGTTACATTAGTTCCTAACATGTACCAAATGGACATTTACATCCCTTCCTATGTTTCCAGAGAATAATACTAGCATCTTTTTTTCTACACTTTCACCAGATTTTGAGGATAGAGCAAGACCCCTCTGGGGGCAGGTTAAGGTCCTTGACTGGTTTTAAATGAACCCTATTATATTTTTATACCCAATCCTTTTTTTCTCCTCACTCCCAGGTCAATTAAAGGCCAATTCTCAGCCACTTCCATCAAAAAGAAAGAATCCCATGTCCTCTCCTGGCCAGACAGCAAGCACTTAAGACCACGGTCCCTGGGGTATGTGAAGAAACCATCTAATAGCTGTGTTTAATTTTGTTATTTTTTTTAAATAGCAATGTCATTTTTTAATAGCTATGTTTTATAATCTTGTTATGTTCTCATTACATGAGATTGTTGCTTATTATTTTTTCCTGGTTGGGAATCCTGATTTCAACTGCCTCAACTCAGGGGAGCAAAAACCCAGGGCGAGTCTTTGTGAAACACAGACAAGAATCAATCCAAACATCACAAGCTAATTAATGTCATTTGGAGCCCCTGGGAGCAGCTGCAATACAGTGAGTACCATACTATAAAATTGGTGCACATTAGAAGTACACTGAAGGACATAGGTTAATGCTCTCAGCAAACCCTTTTTGTTTATTTGCTCTGAAATACATATATGAACCGTTGTGAAGACTTACACGGCCCTTGCCAGGTGTCAGATACTGCTTACGTGCTTTATATACAATAACTCATTTACTCTTTGCAACAGCCCTGGGAGGTAGGCGCTATTATTAGCCCCACTTGGAGGGAAGGGAAGAAGGCAGGGAGATGGTTTATAACCCACCTCAGGTCCTACAGATGATAAATAGGCACCAGCCAATTATCAAACGTGGGTGGTTTGAGTCCAGAGATGAGATTATTAACCCTCACTCATTTCCCCTTCCAGTGGTCAAGTATTTGGGGCACTGCGTGCCTTATTTCCTAACACAGTGTCTATCAGCTGGAATGCAACACACAATACTTACTTATTCGTGAGCCCGTCACCTCATTACGAAAGGGAGTTAAGGCAGAGATATTTGTGAAATCGAACGGAAAACATTTTCAGCAAGGATTCCTTTATCAGTTGGAACTTTGAATCGTGAGCAGGCTTCTGTGCAGGTGACATCAATTACTCAATCTCTCGAGCAAGCCATAAGAGTGCACTGGAACCATGAGCCAGTGTGGGAGGGAGGGCCCCAGGATTTAAGAGAACAGGGGCCCCTGTGCCCCAGGGAGAAAAGGCAGGTCAGTTTCCTGGAGTTGAGATGGGGCTGAAAACTGTCATCTAGTGATGACGTGTGATGTGATGATTTTTTTTTTCTGCCACCAAATAAAGATCAGACCTACTCCAAATTATCATGGCAAAGAATTTGCTATAATTCATGTTATAAATAAGGTGGGTTCAGTGCAGCAAGTTTCTAAGACTCTGACTCAAATTGGAAGTTGGTTAGGCTGTTTGTTGAGATGGGAATTGGATATGCAAGGTTAGAACTCCAAAAGAGGTATCTGGGTGGGAAAGAAAAAAGGTGGTCCATATCTATACATAAAGGGCATTTAAACCTATGGAAATTGATGAGATTGTCCAGGAAAGATACTGTCAGGGGAAAAGACGGTTCAGGACCTAGCTTTCAGGCAGTGGTCTTCAGACTTAAGCCAGCATTGGGATTGCCTGAAGCCTTGTCAAAACAGATCACTTGATCTCACCTTCCCCAGGTCCCCCAGAGTTTCTGATTCACAAGTCTGGATTGGGGTGCAAGAATCTGCATTTCTAATCAGTTCCTGGAATGCTGATGCTACTGGTCACTGAGCATCTCTATTCTGCTGTCTTCGCTCTGCTCTGGGTACCCTGGCCTCCCTGCTGTTGTCCAGACTCATCAGACTCCCTCTAGCCTAGGGCCTTTGCACTTCCCTCTGCTTGGAATGCACCAGCCCAATCAAGCCCCAAACCTTTTTCAGGTCCCTGCTCAAATGTAACCTTCTTAGAGATACCCTTTCTGACCGTCTTTTTTTCTTCTTCTTTTTTTCAGTAGCAAGAAATGGAAGCAAGTTTTACTTTTTTCATAGCTGTCACTCGATTCTTCAAATGCCAAACTCACTGTGGTCTACAACCATCCTCCTTAAAAAAGCGACTCCTCCCACTTGCCCTCCTGCTTCTGCCCCTCATCCTCATCCCTTCTCTGGTTAATTTTTCTCCGTTTCCCTTATCACCTTCTAACAGACTATATAACACATATTAGTGTGTTTTGTTCATTATCTGTCCCTTGCAGGAGAGCAGGGATTAATGTCTGTTTTGTTTTTTGCTGACTCTCATGAGCCTAGAACAGTCCCTGGCACATATCAGATGTCCAATAAGTCTTCACTGAAGGATGGATTAAATGAAGGAATAAGCATTCTTACCTGTAGAATTGTGGTTTTAAGAGTTTAATTCTGATGGAAACCCCTTGTAACTAGTTGTCTCCATATCACAAATGAAATATGACCATGTTGTTCCATTCTGAAAAAAAAAATCTCCTCTTGTACCCGGGATAAAGCCAAAGATCCTTGGGTATATTCTCCAGTAGGCACTGGTTGGGGCTGGGACTGGTTGGGTCCCAGCTCAGAGGGAACAGACTCTGAGGTGGTCCCAGTCCTCCTGTTGCTTATAACCTGTTTATAACCCTCTCCCGCTCTAAAGTAGCCTGAGCACATCTCTAACTATGTAGCACTTTAATTGTAACCACTTCATAGCACTTAAATTGTACCCATTTCCGCATTTGTCTATATACGCATTCATTTCCTCCAAGGCAGGAATTATGGCGGTGCTTTGTTTTTGTTTTTATTTTATTCAAAGTCCTCAAAGTTTGTTCATCTGTACACAGTATATTTCATGTTGCTTTATCACTTCCTTGTGGCCAAGCATTAGGATCATTACCCAATAGATTTTTAGAGCGAAATCCACGCAGCTAATAAAAAACAGGAGAAGCATCTGTGATGGTAGGAAACAGCATTTGACCGGTGTTTACATGCAATCCTGTATAACTGTTTTAATAAAGGCGGCCTAAATTATAGGCAATCTGAAGCTATAAATGAGCTCCGCCACTCATAAGTGAGCCAGGGCAAGTCGTGTGGTGTGTGCACTGCCAGTGGAGTGGAACCTTCTGCACTGCCTGCTGCAGATTCTTAAAAGCGTTGGCAGAGGCCTGATGAAAACACAATAATCCTGCAGCTATAATTTCTATCTTGAAATCGGTATTTTCCCATCTCTCTTCTTAGTCTCTACTTAGTAAACTCTAAATCATTTTGATGTTGGCCTTCAGAAACATAAGGTTCTTCCTTGGTTTATATTCTTTTCTATTTTATATTCTTTCCTAATGGGGTCTTGGGAAGATCTTCACAGGTCTCTTCTTGGATCGCACCTCCTTTTTCACTCTCTCAAAAGTGCAAAATAAGGCAAATAAACACTGTGGTCTGAATAGCTGATCCTAAGCAGAGGGGAGGGTGCTCGAGGACAGTTTTGGTCTTGAGCTCTTAGTAGAAGAGGGGATACACAGTGGAGAGAGAGGAAAGTATCTTTAGGATCTTCAGAGGATGCCTCCTATGCCATTTACAAAGAAAATTACCTTGAAAATGGTTATAACCTCAACTGGGATGGGATAATAATAATACTGATAATAATAATAATGGCTATTATTTACTGAGTGGCGCCAGGCACATTATGTGAATCATCTTTAATTCCTGCAGCAACACTGCAGGTAGGTATTATTAATTTCCACTGTATAGATACAGAAATTGAGGCTCAGAAACATTAAGTAACTTGCCAAAAGTCCACTCCCAGAGAAAGGCAGATTTGAATCTGAGTCTGTTTCCAAGTCCTCCAAAATGTAAGACTTAATTTTGAGCAAAAGCAGAAGTTGGTTAACCAAGGACTCAAAGCGAGAAGTCTTGGGATTGGTTTCTGGTGAAGTGGATGGATGGCAAGGGAGCTCCCGGAAGGAATGGAAAGCAGGAAACACCAAAGACAATATTCATCTAGGTGATGGTTTGCTGATCACTGCTCCCAGCTGCCTCTGGTTATCCAAATCACCCCCACCCAAGCAGAGTTCTGCAGACACCTGGAGGTAGTCCCCACCAGCAAGTCCAGTGACAGGACGTAGCTGAGTCGGCACTGCCCCCCGTTGGCTAACCCTGGCATGACTCCTGGTATGTATTTTGACAACAGTTATTTGAGGATGCTCTGTAGTCCTAGTGGTTAGCACCTCTGATTCTGCTCCTTGTCCCTGTACAGCTTTGAACAGGTCAGTCTGATTCTTCAGGCAGGACCTTCCTTATCTGTCTACACAGCAGGCTGAAACCAGTATTAGGATCCACTTTCCTGCCCCAAGATCCGAGAGACATAGAAAGTGGTTAGGAGTGCAGGCTATGGCACTGGACTGCCTGGGTTTGAACCACTTACTATTTGTTGTACTATCATACAAGTAACCTTAGGCTAATGAGTTCTACACTTCAGTCAGCCTCAGCTTCCTATTCATAGGCTTGCTATGAGGATTGCATTGCAAAATGGATAGCTTTTGGCACAGAGTACATGTTTAATAAAACGTTCTGTTAGGAGAAGAAAGATGGCGAAAGACCTATATGCAGAAAACTATAAGACACTGATGAAAGAAATCAAAAACACAAATAGATAGAGAGACATACCACGTTCTTGGATTGGAAGAATCAACATTTTGAAAATTACTATCTTACCCAAAGCAATTTACAGATTCAATGCAATCCCTATAAAATTACCAATGGCATTTTTCACAGAGCTAGAATGAGAAATCTTAGGATTTGTATGGAAACACAAAAAAGCCTGAATAGCCAAAGCAACCTTGAGAAGGAAAGACGGAGTTGGTGGAATTAAGCTTCCTGACTTCAAACCATACTACAAGGCCACAGTGATCAAGACAGTATGGTACTGGCACAAAAATAGAAAGGAAGATCAATGGAACAGAATAGAGAACCCAGAGGTAAACCCAAACACATATGGGCACCTTATCTTTGACAAAGGAGGCAAGAAAATATACAATGGAAAAAAGCCTCTTCAATAAGTGGTGCTGGGAAAATTGGACAGCAACAAGTAAAAGAATGAAATTAGAGCACTTCCTAACACTGCACACAAAAATAAACTCAAAATGGATTAAAGACCTAAATGTAAGGCCAGACACTATAAAACTCCTAAAGGAAAACATAGGCAGAACACTCTATGACATACATCAAAGCAAGATGCTTTTTGACACACCTCCTAGAATAATGGAAATAAAATCAAGAATAAACAAGTGGGACCTAATGAAACAAAAGCTTTTGCACAGTGAAAGAAACCATAAACTAGACAAGAAGACAACCTTCAGAATGGGAGAAAATACTTGCTAACGAAGCAATGGACAAAGGATTAATCTCCAAAATATACAAGCAGCTCATGCAGCTTAATACCAAAAAAGCAAACAACCCAATCCACAAATGGGCAGAAGAGCTAAATAGACATTTCTCCAAAGAAGACATACAGATGGCCAACAAACACATGAAAAGATGCTCAACATCACTAATCATCAGAGAAATGCAAGTCAAAGCCACCATGAGGTATCACCTCACACTGGTCAGAATGGCCATCATCAAAAAATCTAGAAACAATAAATGTTGGCGAGGCTGTGGAGAAAAGGGAATGCTCCCGCACTGTTGGTGGGACTGTAAGTTGGTGCAGCCACTATGGAAAACAGTTTGGAGGTTCCTTAAAAAACTAAAAATAGAATTACCATATGATCCAGTAATCCCACTACTGGGCATATACCCAGAGAAAACCATAATCCAAAAAGAAACATGTACCATAATGTTCATTGCAGCACTATTTACAATAGCCAGGACATGGAAGCAACCTAAATGCCCATCAGCAGATGAATGGATAAAGATGTGGCACATATATACAATGGAATATTACTCAGCCATAAAAAGGAATGAAATGGAGCTATATGTAATGAGATGGATAGACCTAGAGTCTATCATACAGAGTGAAGTAAGCCAGAAAGAGAAAAACAAATACTGTATGCTAACTCATATATATGGAATCTTAAAAAAAAAAAAAGGTACTGATGAACCCAGTGACAGGGCAAGAATAAGGATACAGATGCAGAGAATGAACCAGAGGACATGGGGTTGGGGGGGTGGGGGGCGAAGATGAAGCTGGGATGAAGTGAGAGAGTAGCATAGACATATATACACTACGAACTGTAAAATAGATAGCCAGTGGGAAGTTGCTGTATAACAAAGGGCGATCAACTCGATGATGGGTGATGCCTTAGAGGGCCAGGACAGGGAGGGTGGGAGGGAGCTGCGGGAGGGAGGAGATATGGGGATATATGTATAAATACAGCTGAGTCACTTTGGTGTACCTCAAAAGCTGGTACAAGAGTGTAAAGCAATTATATTCCAATAAAGAGGTTAAAAAATAATGACTGCAAAAACAAAACAACAACAAAAAAAACCATATGCTATTAATATTATTTGCATTATCTGTGTCAGCTAAGGGCATGAAGTCAGACAAAAATATGAGTTTTTGTCCATATACAATACCCCCTTGCCCACTGTGTTAAATGTAGATATTTGGTTTCAGTCCTGTGTATTGTATTGTGAGCTTTAATGAGATCCCAGGTGACATTAAGTCCTGTAAATAAATCATAGGAAATATCCTGATCCTAAAGAATAGTGTCCTGAATCCCATCGCTTTCTTTCTTTTTTTTTTTTTTATTCCCCATCCCTTTCTTCTGAGTGTCCTGCATGCCCTGTGCTTTTAGGGAGTGCTCACCCTGCTCATCTGTGATTAACTTAAGGAAGGATTCAGGTCCATTTAGGAAACTTACAACTTCATTCGGCCATCGAGGGCACATGAGAGAAAACTAGAAAATGAGCCGGACGTTTTAAAGACTGCTCGATCTCCAGTTCAATGGGAAACCCACGGTGGATCCCAGATTAGACAAAACTAAATGCCCTGACCCTTGTTTCCTAGGACACGTCCAGTGCCTGGGCGGCGGTGTCCTTAGGCGTTGTTCACAGAAGCGCTCTGAGGCTTGAAGGCTTGTGTAAGCACCCCTGCTGGACAGATGCGGAAATGTGGAGTTCCTGGCCTGCCCGAGGGCTCCCTGTTAATGTGTGGGACATTCGGAAATAGAACAGGTAGCCTTTCACTCTAAGTCCTGGGCACTGCTCAGCAGTACTGTCCCCTACCAGTGTCTGTGCAGGGTTGTTGCAAGATCAAATATTTATACACTTGTAAGTTCCTTGCCACTGTAGTGAGTTCCTCATTATACAAAAGTACCTAAAATGCATTTCCTGTTAAATTTTGATGTCCTTCTTTAAAAAGCATTTTAAATAATGAAGCATAAGCATTCAGAAAAGTACAGAAAATAGACTCCTAAATAACTACCATTAAGACTGAACATTTTTGCCTTATTTGCTCTAGACTTTCTTTTTTAAAAATTGAGATATAATTGACATATAACATTGTGCGAGTTTACAGTGTACAAGGTGCTGATTTAATACATTTATATTTTGCAATTTGGCTCCCACTGGAATACTTCTATCACATCATATAATTATTTCTTTTGTGTATGTGTGGTGAGAATAAATGAGATCTCGTCCCTTAGCAACTGTGAAGTTTAGAGTACAGTGTTGTTGACTGTAACCACTCTGCTGGCCGTTAGCGCTCCAGGACTAATTCCTATTCTAGTTGCAAGTTTGTACCCTTAAAAAATATCTCCCCAATTCTCCCTTCCCCCAGTCCCTGGTAACCACTATTCTACTCTCTGTTTCTATTCCTAGGAGTTCAGCTTTTTTAGATTCCATGTATCAGGGATATTAGATAGTATTTGTCTTTGTCTGACTTACTCACTTAGCATAATGTCCTCAAGGTCCATCCATTGTTGTTCCAAATGGTAGATCACTTTTTTATTGAGAGAGAGAGAGAGAACAGAGACAGAGACAGAGAGAAGAGAGAAAGGGAGGGAGGGAGGGAAGGAAGGAGGGAGAGCGAGAGAGAGAGCTCTCATCTTTCCCCCTTCCCTCCCCAGAGGTTGAGATCCTTCTAAAGTTTCTGTATATCATTCCCATATTCCCATGTTTGTTTTGTCCTTTGACTACAGACATAGTCATATACAATACATATTTTGTGTGCTTTTAAACCTTACAGAAATGCGACCAGAACAGCTCTATCTTTTCACAATTTATTTTTTATTCAACACAATGTTTTTAAGACTTATCCGTGTTGACACATTGAGACTTAGTCCATTTCTGTGAATCCACTGTACAAATCACCCACAGGTTATTTATCTTTCTCCTACTGAGGGACTAGTGACTTCTAAGTCCTATATTTTATTTATCTGGCCATCCCAGTGACAACTGAGTAAAAACCTGAAGGAATAAGGGAGCAAATTAAGGGGCCATTATGAGAATGTTCTCAAATGAAGGAATAACTGAGAGGTAAGCATGGCAGGCAGAGGAAAGAGTAAGAGCAAAGGCCCTGGCCAACTATAATAGTGAAAACTTAGAAGTATACTATGATTTATTTGCTAAACTAGCAACTCCAACTGCCATGTGCTAGATGAGGCCATCCCTGTCAACCTCTTCAAGTTTTTAACCCCTCCCCAATAGTTCCTATTCTTTTTGTCTGCTTTATTTTTCCTCATAACACTTAGCACCAATTTACCTGCCATATATTTTCCTAATTTATTTTGCTTACTTTCTGTCATCCTCCTCGAAGCTCTTTGAAGGCAGGAATTTTGTTGGTTTTGTCCCCTGCTGTATCCATAATACCTGAAATAGTATGTGAGGCATAGTATGTGCTCAATAAATATTTGCTGAATGAATGAATGCATAAATGAATAAATACAATAATGCAAAGACTATCTTTGTGTGTGTCTCCTAAGTACATCTGAGAATTTCTATAAGAGAAATCCTTGGAAATGGAGTTGTTTTTTGTAGGATGTCTGTCTTTACCAGATATTTCTCATTGCTGTTCAAAGTGATTGAACTAATTTCTATTCCCATCAGCAATGTATAAATGTCCCCATTTCCCCAAACCCACACTTTCTTTCCTTTCTTTCCTTCCTTCCTTCCTTCCTTCCTTCCTTCCTTCCTTCCTTCCTTCCTTCCTTTCTTCCTTCCTTCCCTCCCTCCCTCCCTCTCTCCCTCCCTCCTTTCCTCCCTCTCTCTTTCTTTCTTTCCCTTTGGAAATACACAAATTTAAAACATTTACAGCAACAGTTGAAACCAGCATGAAAACATAAGATACCCACTAGTGATTTGTAACTAGTGAATTGATAACAAACAGTAATTGTTAATCCAAAAAATTTCAGATGTTCTTGGATACTTATGTAAAATATAACTTCATTATTATGGATGTGCAAACATTCCTAAGCCATGGTATCTCTTGTGTAAGAAAACAAACAAAAATTGCTCTAAACCATCATTATTGCAGTGACATTGAAAAGGTCATTATATACATAATCTGTGTACTTGATATCTGGGAACAGTGCCTTCCTGTCATGGGAACAAGCCTGGAAGATATGAGACCTAGTAGATCAAAGCCGAGTCAACTGGTTTGTCCCAACTGAGGCCCTGGAGAGGTGCGAGAGCTCAGCTGAGGTCAGCAAAGTTGCCTGCTTGACCAGCCGCTGATCACAGATGCACGAGGAAGACAAGAAGAACAGCCCAGCTGAGCCCAGCTCAGATTGCCAACATATACCGTCACACATTGAATAAATGCTGATTGTTCGAAGGCACTACATTTTGTGATGATTTGTTACACAGCAATGGTTACTGATGCATAGGCTAACTTGGTTCCTCACCCTACAGAAAGCAGAGCTGTTAATTTCTTCAGTTTCTTTCCTTTTGCTATATTTATGCTGATGAAATGGGTGAATATATCTTTTTTTTTTCTTTTTTTTGTTTCTTTTTTTTTTTTTTTTAGGCGCACAGGCTTAGTTGCTCCGTGGCATGTGGAATCTTCCCAGGGCAGGGCTCGAACCTGTGTCCCCTGCATTGGCAGGCAGATTCTTTACCACTGCGCCACCTAGGAAGTCCGGGTGAATATATCTTAATTTGCAAAGGGCTTGATGGCAAAATAACAATTTTTTTCAACAAAATATGTGAATGTTTTATTGAGCACAACAGCCACTGAAACCAGTAAACAATCGTGTCCACAGATTGACACCCGTCTGTGACAGACACACAACTGTATCTCACCATTCTGCTGCACTAGCAGCCACTGCAGCATCCACCAAGAACACTCTACTTTTACACCTCTGGGAGTTTCAAGGCAAAAATTTAGTAGTTTGAAAACTTGTCTTTTTAAGGAAATTGTAAGGAAATGACAAGTGCCTCTGAAATTTGACTTTTTAGAAAACAGTATTCTGTGCATATCTTTTCCCTCAGCCAGAGGAAACTGCCGGCTGGAATTTTCAAACTTAGAGATGAATTGTTAGTTTTCTTTATGGAAAGCAAATAAAAATAGACAAACAAAGAAACAACACCCCCCCCCCCACCCTGTCAACTACAACCTTTAAAGGGAATCCTTGTACATTGTTTGTGGGAATGTAAATTGGTGCAGCTACTGTGGAAAACACTATAGAGGTTTATTAAAAAATACTAAAAATAGAACTATCATATGACCCAGCAATTCCTTTCCTGAGTATATGTCTGAAAAAAACAAAACACTAATTTGAAAAGATACATGTACCCCAATATTCACAGCAGCATTATTTACAGTTGCCAAGATACGGAAGCAACCTAAGTGTCTATCAAGAGATGAATGGGTAAAGAAGATGTGGTATATATACACAATGGAATCCTATAGAGCCATAAAAAAGAATGAAATTTTGCCATGTGCAGAACCATGGATGGACTTGGAGGGCATTTTGCTAAGTACATAAGTTAAAGACAAATACTATATGATATCACTTATTTATGGAATCTAAAAACTACAGCAGACTAGTGAATATAACAAAAAAGAAGCAGACTCACAGATATAGAGAACAAACTAGTAGTTACCAGTGGGGGGGGAGGGGCAATATGGGGGTCGGGGAGTGGGAGGTACAGACTATTGGGTGTAAGATAGGCTCAAAGATGTATTGCACAACATGGGGAATACAGCCAATATTTTGTAATAACTGTAAATGGAGTATAACATTTAAAAATTGTATAAAAATTTTAAAAGTTTAAAAAATATTAAAAATCCTAATAAAGTTTATTATGTTGAAGAATGCCTCAAAAAATTTGTTTCAAGGCTAACCTTTCACAGTTAACCAGTGGTAAGCTATGCATATTTTTTTCTGAAAGTGGGACAATCACTTCCATAAAAAGAAAGTTCTATAATGAATGCAAAGAACAGTCTTGTATAACTCTAAGGTCATTCATATTATGAAAACCAACCTGTTGGGGTAAAATAAAGAAAAACACCCTTAGTCATCTTACTTCAATGAAAGTCTAGGTCCCTGAGGATTTAAAGGAGATTGGCTGATAGAGCAGAGACCCCCTCAGTTCACCATATGCAAAAGGATGCATTTTTGACATTTCCATCTGCAGAAGCCTAAAAATGCTCCATTCGGTGGCATGCCAGGGAGTCTCTAGCGATTATGCTGGCATAGCGTGAAAGCAGGGAGAGAAATGTTGCTCTTCCTACCAACATATTTATGGGCGTCTGGGTCCTTAAAACACTGAAGCACAAAAACAGAGAAGAGAGACTGGACACCGAAACACATTTTTCGCTTTCTTCAGTTTTCTTGAATGCAGCTCAGTTTTCCAAAATGAAGAGGCACAATCCTAATCCTTTCAGTTTAGGGTTTTGCTTTATTTTTCCTCATGGTAACTAATTGAAATTCAACAAGTGAACCTTTTATATTATCAAAATAATGCAAAATTCACAAGGAATTTATGATAAACAGCAAAACCAAAAAGAGGCAGCCTACAAAAACAAGTGTTGGTGAGGATGGGGAGAAACTGGAACCCTCACACACTGCTGGTGGGAATGCAAAATGGTGCAGCTCTTTTGGAAAACAATCTGGAAGTTCTTCAAAATGTCACGAATATACCCAAGAGAAATGAAAACATACATCACACAAAACTTGTACATGATTTTCACAGCAACATTAGTCATAAGAGGCAAATTGGAAACAACCAAAATGTCCACCAACTGATGAATGGGGATAAAAAAAATGTGGTGTAACCATACAATGGAATATTATCCAGCCGTCAAAAGGAGCTAAGTCCTGAAGCAAGCTACAACATGGATAAACCTTGAGCACACATATGCTAAGTGAAAGAAGTCCGTTACAAAAGACCACACAGTATCTGATTCCATTGACATGCAGTATTGGAAATAGACAAATCTATCTATAGAGAAAGTAAATTAGTGGTTGCCTAGGGTTGAGGGGATGGGATGGTTTTCTGGGGTGTTGGGGGGTGATGGTTAATGGGTACAGTGTTTCTTTTGGGGAATAATGAAAATGTTCTAAAACTGACTGTGGGGATGGTTGCATTACTCTGTGAATATGCTGAAGATCACTGACTTGTACACTTTAATGGGTGAACCATATGCTATGGGAATCATAAGCGTTCCGCTTTCATTCGGGCCGCTGTGCCCAGGCTCTGGTGCGTGTCTTTGCTCTTCTCTGCCATTAAGTCCTTGGTGCTGGAGGAATTCTATAATTGGAACAAAAATTTGGGAGCCATTCAAATAGGGGTCTAGATAAATCCCCTCAAGTATGTGATCCCCATTCATTCACCCAACAAACATTTATTGAGATCCTACAACAAGCCAGGTACTATTTTTAGTCCTAGGGATATAGTTAGTGAACAAAACAGACTCTGCCCAAAGTCCCTGTCCCTGCACTCATGAAGCTGGCATTCTTGTGGGAGAGCCAGGCAACCAACAAATTAGTAAATAAGTACGTAGCCTATGAGATGGGAACAGCCTGTGGCTGGGGAGGCAGGTAGATGCTGCGGAAGCCGGATTATAGAGAGAGACGACAGAGCCTCCGAAAGGCAATTGTCATGAGCAGGTGAAGAAGTCTGGAAGGGAGATGAAGCTTGACCGTCTGTAGACCCAACACCTCTCCACCTCCCTGGGGCACATTTGCATCCTGCAAAGGAGACAGCCATGGGCAAGATGAAAGACCTATTGAGTCACTCAGCTGTGGCCCCTGCTCTGCCCAAGAAGGGGAAGGTGCCAGTGGACACCTCATGTTGTAAAGGTGTCAAGAGCTGGTGGTAAGCCCTGGCCTCATTTCCTTTTTACTAGGGCTAATCGGCAGAGTATATATTAGTTTCAGCGAAACATTTTACAAAGATTCTCCTATACGTGAATTCTATAATTGTAACTTGAGGTCTGGAAACATTAAAATAAGGGATATATTGGGAGTTTGGAATTGACACGCACACCCACTGCTCTATTTAAAACAGATAACTGGGCTTCCCTTGATAGCACAGTGGTTAAGAATCTGCATGCCAATGTAGGGGGCACAAGTTTGAGCCCTGGTCCGGGAAGATCCCACATGCCACGGAACAACTAAGCCCGTGCGCCTCTACTGAGCCTGCGCTCTAGAGCCCACGAGCCACAACTATTCAGCCCACGTGCCACAACTACTGAAACCTGCATGCCTAGAGTCCGTGCTCTGCACCAAGAGAAGCCATCACAATGAAAAGACCGTACACAGCAATGAAGACCCAATGTAGCCAATAAATAAATAAATAAATAGATAGATAGATAAATACATTAATTAATTTTAAGAAATAGATAACCAACAAGGACCTACTGTATAGCACAGGGAACTCTGCTCAATATTCTGTGATAACCTAAATGGGAAAAGAATTTGAAAAAGAATAGATACATGTATATGTATAACTGAATCACTTTGCTGTATACCTAAAACCAACACAACATTGTTAGTCAACAATACTCCAATATAAAATAAGAATAAAAAAATAAAAAAATAAACCAAATAGGGGTATATCCTTACCATGGGTAGGTTCATAACTCATAAAATAACCATACACAAAGAATGTCAATTAATGAAATAATATAGTAGATATTAACTAACTGTATTCAATATGCCTGTGATAAGTAATGACAGTAATACTATTATCAACAGTATGCTCAATTAATATTATTGAATGGCATTCAATATTATTAAGAAGAATAACAGTTGTAGTCTAAGAAGAGTTTTATTGGTCTCTGGTTGTGTGGCACAGAGCCTTGTTCTTGGTTATGTACAGATAACTATTTTTAGTAATCCCTTGGCCGACATTAGGACAAACTTTTCAAATTTTCAAAATGACAAACACTTAAAAAGAGAGCTAAAAAGCAGGATTCAAAAAGTTCTGAGAAGAGAGAATGATGGATTTAACTACGGGAATTGTGGGTTTAACCAAACCTACTGCATACACGTAGGATGAAAATAGCAGTTAGTATTTAAAAAAATCCTGAATTTTATTGACAACACTCTTAATTAGGAAACTGGAATGTCATGGGGTGGGCTCAAAATCTAGTGCAATATTACTACACAAAATAAATCACAGTGTTCTCGACAAGGCATTCACAGGACCAATATATTCAGAACGTATAAGAATTACTGTATTTAATTTCATGGGCTACATTCTAAGATGAATGTTTGCAAATTTAACTATATCAAGATGAGTGTAATTAAGGATGGGGAAACTTTCAGGACCAACTTCAGTGATTGAAGGGAACAGTGATGTTTAGTCCCTGAAAGAATAGCTCTAGTGGAGGGAAGGCGGGAGCCAGCTACCTGGAGAGTTGATCTCAGGGAAATGCAGTGTGTTAAGTGCTGGTGCAGGAAACTAGGACACCCACTGGAGTGGAGGGGGCTTTAAGGGTGCAGACTTTACGGTAACTGTGTAACTCAGATCTGCTAACCAATGGGGTGGCTTCTCTGTGATGTAGTGTGTGGGTGTCCTGTCACCAGGAGTGTCCCTGCAGAGGCCGGGCATCACCTGTGGTCCTGCAGGGGTGGGAACACCACTCTGGGTGGGCGGATGGACTCCTGACCCTGAGGTCCCTCTGACTCTCAGAGTCTGGGAGTAAGTACCACCAACAAAGAGTTCCAGTTACGTGGTTGGCTCAGGCAGTGCGGCTTCCCAACACTAGTAATTTGTATTCAGAGAACAAACATAACATTGTCTGAATTTAAGCACCACTGAAGGCATGGACTTTGAGAAGTAAACGCTATCTGGAATGGTGCTGACTGCAGGTCAATTAGAAATGCAAATCCCTCCAAGATAGAAGCCTGTTTTTCATTTTTTGAGCACCTTACCCTCCATGGCTGCCTGACCTGGCTTGGCCAGGAATCCTCTAGAAGGTTTCATCTTATCCTCCCTCCCCTGCAGACAATTTCAGGGAACCCCTAGCAGCTTTGTCACCTGAACCATACACTCCAATCTGCGTGGTCCCCACTGTAGACTCTTTGCTCTGATTTTGCTTTCTGCCTCCTCTCTTGGGTTTTCTGGGTTGTTCCTCACTTTTTGAGGCTGCCTTCATCTAGCTCCTGGTCCTCACCGCTCCTCTGGCTCCTTTGGCTGCTCTTGGGGTTCAGCCCTGCCCACCCCCTCTGGCTTCAGGGGCTCATAGTCCAAGTCAAGGCCTTCACTGCCCTGGAGGGAAGGCCCAACAGGAGTGCAATAGGCACTCAGTAGCCCCATGATAGTGCCATTTATTGACTGTCTACTTATGTACCAGACACCTAACAGTCTGTTTCATTTAATCCCTATAATAGACATTTCAGAGCAGGTGTTATGCCCACTTTACAGAAGAGGAACATGAGGTGCGATAGCCAACTTGCCCCAGGTTACTCAGTGAGAAATAGACCTGGAATTCAAACCTCTCCATCTATTTCCTATATCAACATTTCTCTCTAGTTTTGAGTCAGCACCTTACTGAAACGATGCCAGGTTTCCAATAAACACTTGATTCTTGCTTTTTTGTTCATTTGCTTGTTTTTAGGGGATGGAGAAAACATTCTACTCATTTTCCAAAAAACAGGCCACGATCTTAGGACTTTACTTAAACAGTGGTTGAGCGCACTTAAAATGAAAGCTCTGTGTTTGACAAATTAACTTTGAGATTTTACACTTGGATAATTCTAAATGGGAAAGGAATAGTCTCTGTGGGTCTACTAAAGTTTTGGCTCTCAAAGCTTAATTGGAATGATAAATGAAATTTAAAAAAATTCAGTATAGCAGGGATGAGTCGTACTGTCTGATAAAGACTCTCATCACCAAAAAGCGGCTTGAGTTTGATGAATAACAAGTCAGGCAATGGCCCAGATGACAAATGTGTGCAGCACCAAATGTGGCAGCTCCTAGCTAGGGTGTAATTCAAGACTTATAAGTATGGGTTGGATGAGGAGAGTGATGTCCAGATTGTTGGGAAATTCTTCAATCTTACCCAATTCCTCTCCTTTTTTGTATCCTAATACTGTGCACAGATTTTTTTAAAAATAATAACCACACACTGTACTTTTATTACCCCTAGGGAGGGAAAAAAAATCCAAACCCGGAAACTGTAAATATTAAACTTGTGTAAATATCAAACTTCATGAATCAGCAACTCTGAGCAGAGTGCAAACATGCCACACAGGCTTCCTTAATCCCCCTGTCATCAGGAATGATACAGATGGACACTTCATATCACCAGGCAGAGGGGACAGGAGATCTGGGCCAGCACTGGGCACCCCTGCTCACTGGGTATATGGCTCTGGCCAAGCTGTTTAATCAGCATCTGACCCTCAGTTTTATCATGAATAAAATGGGAGATAAATCAAGAAAAACGTGGGAGAGAGTACAGTAAACTGTAAAGCACTCTACAGAACGTGGTTACTATTACTTTAGTCCACAGACTTTCCAGTGGGGAGAAGTCAACTCATCTGTATTAAAATTTTACAAAACAAAAATAGAGTTACAGATGGAGAAAACAATCTTACGGTTATCAGGGGGTAAGATGGGGGGAGGGATAAACTGGGAGATTGGGATTGACATATACACACTACTGTGTGTAAAATAGACAACTACTAAGGACCTACTGTAGAGCACAAGGAACTCTACTCAATACTCTGTAATGACCTATATGGGAAAAGAATCTAAAGAAGAATGGATATATGTATATGTATAACTGATTCACTTTCCTGTACACCTGAAACTAACACAACATTGCCAATTGACTATACTCTAATAAAAATTTAAAAAATGAAAAAATGAGATCTTTGATCTAAAATTGCCCACAGCACATTCTCTCCCCCATCAATGACTTGTTTTCCTCCTTTGTACTTATCATTTCCTAACATATGTTTGATGATTTTGTCCATTGTCTGCTTCCCCATATTGGATGGTGTCCTTGAAGGCCATTTTCATCCATTTTGCTCTGTGTTGTATCCCAGAGCCTTGAACGGTTCCTGACACACACTAGGCTCAGTAAATTCTTGTTGAATGAATAAATGTCAAATGATATTTCTAGTCTCAAGGACCCCCTTCTCGCCCCCAGCTCTAAGGTTGTGAATAAGAAGTCACAAAATCATCGTTTTAGGAACATGATTTTGGAAGCAGACTTTGAGCATGGTTTATTCATCCATTTATTCGTTCACTTAACTGGTGTTTATTGAGTACTATGTGCAAATCTCTGGGCTAGTCAACGAAGGAAGCATGCCAAGTGTGGGGCATGAATGTCAATCGAGAATATTGTAAAAAAAGCAAAATGAGCTTTGTAAAAAAAAAGATTTCAAATACATATTTAAGTGACAAATGTTCCCCTAATACCTACAGTCCATTCTATTTGGTATCATTACATCTCATTTATAGATATCTTGCTTCTGGTGGCTTGTTTTTAGATTTAAGAGGCTTCTCTTAATTTCCAAAGTGATATCTGGTTGGAGGCTGAAGGGGAGATACTGTATTCTCTGGTTTCTTCCATACCTGCTTCAAAAATGGTTGTAATTACTATAGATATGTGGGGGTTTTTGCACAGAAATTTAGTTAGAATTTATTTTTATGATATGAGATATTAATCAACATTTTTTTCTGTGTACACATAGAAAAACATGACATTCTTTGAAAACCTCTTCCTCTCTCACTCATTTTTAGTGCAAAAATGAATGCCTACTTGATGATAAAAAGGAAATAAAAGAAAAATTCCCAAGCAAAGCAAACTTGAAGTTCAGGTCAGCTTATTGCCAACTTTTACTGTGAAGGCTATTGAAGTTTGACTTATAGAAGCAGGAGAAAGTTTTGAGGTGTTTTTTTTTTTTTAATTGAAGTGTAGTTCATTTACAATGTTGTTTTAGTTTCAGGTGTAGAGAAAAGTGATTCAGTTATAGATATATATGTGTGTATATGTATACATAATATATTATTTTTCAGATTCTTTTCCATTACAGGTTGTTACAAGATATTGAATATAGTCTTCTGTGCTATGCAGTAGGACTTTGTTATCTGTTTTATATGTAGTGGTGTGTATATGTTAATCCCAAATGCCTAATTTGTCTCTCTCTCTCCTCTTTCCCCTTTGGTTAACTGTAAGATTGTTTCCTGTGTCTGTGAATCTATTTCTGTCTTGTAAATAAATTCATTTGTATCATTCTTTTAGATTCCACATATGAGTGATATCATATGATACCTGTCTTTCTCCGTCTCACTGACTTCACTTAGTATGATCACCTCTAGGTCCATCCGTGTTAGAGAAGTGGATTTAAAAGACAACATTAATGAATAAGGTTGATGTGCAAAAAAAGTCCCTTAGCAGAAAAAGTTAAAAAGGAAATCCCTGTTCTATTGTGCTGACTTTTAAACGAGCCAGTTGTCTGTGACTTTGTTTATACTGCAGTTGGGTAACGTTTTACTTAGGAAGTGGCTCATTCATCATTGTACTAATGAGTTAATAAGCAACTAGATGCCTGTATTTTCCAATTATGGCCCACTTTACTTCCGGGAAGTAACAATATAAACAGTTTGAAAGGAAGGGTCCAAGAAGGAAAGAAAACTTAGAAAGAGCTGGAGACCTTCAGAAATATGTTTGTGGTATGTGTATCTCAAAGACCAACACATTATTGCTGGACTTAAAGAGTGTTTAGAAAATGCTTTGCAATGATACACACACACACACACACACACACACACACACACTAAAAAGTGCCAATAAATGCAAAAGTAGCAATTAAGTGGAAGGATACCTATTTCAAATTCCTAAGTAATTTTTAAAACTTTGAATTGAAATTATGCCCCTACATGAACATCTGACCATTAAAGAGGCCAATGAAAACTCCAGAACCTCTCCCCACACAGTCCTAAACCTCCTGTCTATCAGAAGGGGAGCAGGATTTTTCAGTTGGTAAAGAGTTTATAGCAATTGGAGAAAGCCTTCAAGGGTAAAGCAATTCTAGAGTCGCAGCAAATCTTTCTGAAACCAGTTAGATGAAGGAAAATAAAGTCAGGCATTTTAGAATTCCTCTAACACCTAGGCTATATTTTGGTGGAAGCAAAACTATGTAGCTGCTGTTTTGCTATCCAGCCATCCGAACGTTTAGGTCTTGTTAGGACGACACTGCAATATTTGTCCTCAAGGCCATGATGAGGTTCTTTAAGTGAATATCTGCATTGCCTCCCTCCCATTCTATCTACCCTCCAACTCCTACCCATTTATTTAGACCCAATTATTTAGTATATTGAACTCGTTCGTCCAGAATACAGACTTTCAAGGTGATTACAGGAATTCTTTCTAGGATGTAAGAACCTACAATACAATATACCCTTTGTTTGCACCCAAATTTGGACACGTTGTCAGAAGTTGAATTTTAATATTGTGAATGTGTATTGGAAAACCACTGTATCTAAGAGGGTTTCCCTGACAGTCGTAGGAAGTCAGAAATCAAACACTGGGTTCTCTCACGTGAGCATTCTGTTTTAGACTAGCGCCCTTCATATTCCAAAAAATTCTTACACACATTATGTTTATGAGAGCCTGGGAGCCAACTTTTATAGTTAATACATCTTCTTTTTTAAAAAAAATTCTTCTGCAGTTCTTAGAATGGGATCCGTTCCGTACAGGTGCTTCAATAGCAAAATAGTAACAAACGTATAATACCTTCTTACTGTGTCAGGCACCATGCCAAGCGTTCTATTTATCTTAATTCACTTAATGCTTAATGTAATGTAACATCTTAATGTAACACCATGTAAAATGTAACATCCCCATTTTCCAGATACAGAAGAGTCACAGAGCTGGTGAGAGCCAAAATGAAATTCCGACTCAGTGTGGCTCCAGTGCCCTTACATTATTCCGTATTGTTTCTCAAGCAAGCTTTGCCTCCTTATATGCTAACAACTTAGAACTTTTGTGTGGTGGCTGCTATGGACTCAGTTGTGTCCCCCATCAAATCCATATATTGGAGATTTAACCCTCCATTTGATGGTATTAGGAGATGGGGCCTTCGGGAGGTGAATAGGGCTGAATGAGGTCATGAGATTGAGATTAGAGTCCTTATAAGAAGCGCTTCCTTTCTGCCATGCGAGGACACAGTGAGAAGGTGGCTGTCTACAAGCCAGGAAGAGAGCCCTCACCAGACACCAAGTCTGTTGGCACTGTAATCGTGGACTTCCCAGCCTCCAGAGGTATGAGAAATACATGTCTGTTGTTTAATCCACCTCATCTATGGTATTTTTTTTTAATAGTACCCTGAACTAAAACATGGCAATTCATCTGTCCATCTGTCTATCTGCCTATCCCTGATGTTGATGATATGCAGTAAAGAATAAAAAGTTAAGGAACTATGAAAGTAAGCAGATGGACAGTGGTCTTTAAGGTCAATGTCAATGCATGTATTCAAACAGCAATAAAAGACATTTACAACAGCCAGAAAATTTGTTTGAGAGTATGTGGTCCCACCCCTTTATTTTACAGAAAAAAGTGGAACCCAGAGAGGTTAAGTGACTTGTCAAGGTCACATGGAAGTTAGAACAAGGTTGTTTATTTTGTAGGATTTAGAGAAGATTGATTTGTATCTATACGGTAAGTGGAGTCTGCTCTAAAAATAAAAGGCTCTCATTCTCCTCTCGCCTTGCTTTGAAGTAGTAGGTACAATTCCTGTTTTATTATTCTAATGACAAGATCATACTGCTTCTGACTAGAAAAAGCCAAAATATGAGACACAATGAGAATCAGATGATGCCACTTAAAAATAAATCAGAAACCAACAAGTTTAGTGCTTTGTCATTTCTTTCCTCTCTCTCTAGGATATAGTCAGTAGAACTGAATCATTACAATGAAGCTTGTGACAGAAATGTTGACTGTTTCTGCCATGTCTGTCTGTTTATGACTTCTTCAGACTACAGTAATTGTCAGCAATAAATAGAGTATATTCAAACAGTACAATTCACTTGCTATTCAGTATTATAACCAACTGTGAGTAGTTCATTCTTTGGTTAAATTAGACTTGTAAGAACTGAGCAAATGGGAGGAAAAAACTGCACTCCATCCATAATGAAAACCCAGGGTCATCATGTATTTTCTTGAAAGAAATAACAAAGAACACACATCTTGGACACAGAATAAATCATGTAGTAGAAGACTCTGGAGAGGGAGGTCTACGGGAGTGAGGCTTTCTAGGGGCAATTTTATATAAAAGTCCATCTGTTTGAATTTTATAAACTTGCACACATGTTCCCTAGAAGGGGGTACTTAAGTAAATCAGGCCTCTCTGTTCATCTCAGGGCATACCGTAGTGTACATGCAAATAAGTGGCTTTCTTCCTCAGGTGTTTACAAAGCCCAAGGCCAAGTTAAAAGGGCAAGGACACAACATACCCAGCTGCCAGACAGGTGTTTGTAAGTGTGGACTTTTCTGCTTCCAAACTACTGGCATAACCATTTCAGATTTAGGCTCTGCCAGCCAGGCTTTTATTCTGCTGAAGGAAAAGATAATGCTGTTTCTGCTCACACGTGTGCACACATGACATGCATATAGACACCACTACACATGCAAATCCAAACCAGGTGGTAAGCACAGCATCATGTATCCCATATCGAGCTTTTGTTCTGATCAGCAAATGGCCAACTTGCTCAGACTACAGACGTCATCAACTTTTTTTTTTTTTAAGGCAGCTCTATCATTTGGATGCCTCATACTGAGTTCAAGGTCTGCTAAAAATCAGATTTTTCTTTCACCTGAACTTTCATAACAAGGTCAGCCTTATCTATCTTATGCATAAGCAGTTGATTTTTAATATATTTCATCTCATTGGTTCAGATCCATCCTAATAGAATGCTAAAGAATTCAATGATTCAAAGAAATTTTACTGAATCTCTACCTTGGAAAGTGACTAAGGCACCATTCTGTTTTTAAGGATGGTGCATTGTTGAAGGGGAGAGAGAGGAGGACTAAACCTACAAATCCCAGAATGTGATGACTGACGTGTGTGCGGAGGTTAAGGGAGCATCACCTGGGAGAGTCTACCCATCAGGACAGGGGAGTGGTGGCTGGGGCTGAGGGACCAGGGAAGGCTTCCCGGGACAAGCTGCTATTTAGCTGGGTTTTAAAAGTTAAGAAGAAACATTTTAAGATCTTGATTCTCTTGTTTTCCCTATTTTGTATTATTTGCGAGTCTCACGAACATGCCTTCTGTGCCGACTAGTCAGGGGATGACTAAACTATGTGGACTTTAGGGCCTGGCCTCTGAGAGTCTGTTGTCCAAGTGGTGGTTAGAACAATTCTTTAAAATCATAAGCCAAAGCACATTATGCCTCAGCTCAAATTCCTCCAATACGTCCCATCTAATTCAGAGCAAAATCTAAAGTGTATACAAGAGCCTAGAAAAAAATCAACGTTATTTGGAATACCCGTTCCCGACTCCCACTCATCTCCTCCCACTTTCCTTCTCTCTCCCTCCCTTTATTCCAGTTCCTGGACAAGCCATGCTCCCTCCTCCAGGCCATCGCATTTACTGTTCCCTCTGCCTGGAGCTCTCCTTCCCCAGACAGTCTCGTGGTTTATACAGGACTTCTCTTAAAGGGACGCCATACTGATCATCAATCTAAATCACAACTTTCCCCTGCTGCCCCTCTTTGTCCTCCTAGACTGCTTCACTTTTCTTTAGGGCATTTTGCCCATTATCGGATACAGTACAGGTTTATTTTCCACGCAAAGGTCCTGTTCCACGCAAAGGTACTTCCATGACAGTGGGGATGGGCGTGTTTTGTTCTCTGCTTTATGCCCAGTATTTAGAGGAATATTTGGCGTATCACAGCCATTTGTTGAAAGAATGGCTTCATAGAGGATTCAACTGGCTGCATGTCTGCCTGGTGACACCACTGGAGAGACCCTGCAGTCACTTAGAGACACCACTAGCATGGCTGGGACTGATCACATCACTGGTCAGGACTGAGAGTCAATCGCTACACCAAGGATGGGGCTTGAATTGACCCCGGGCCGAGAGAGAGAGATGCAGATGTCGTATGAAGAATTTCCTCCAATCAATTTTTTACAGTCAGCCAAAAGCACTTGCATGTTTATTTTTGTGTATAAAAATTCGGCCTCACTGATCTGACCACTTTGCACTTATAAGCTCCTATTTATTAGACCATTTCCCTAAAGAAGTTAATTTTGGCGAGAGGGGGAATGCCAATGCTTTTTAATCGTACCCTCTTTCTCTTCATTAAAACCCATTTTTAGTGTAACACTATGAAATTTTTCATTGTCCTGAAAGGTGTTTGTTGTTTGTCTGGTTTTTGTTTGTTTGTTTTAGTACAAAGGTTTTTTTTTATTTAGGTAATCTCATGTTACCAATCAGTAAATGTATTTGATTGATTGAATATGGTACATGGTAAAAATTTGCTGCTCAAGGAACTCAACTTTGCACTTCTTCCTTTTAGGCATCTGGTTCAAAAAAGAAGTTCTTGGCTACAGAGATCTGAAAACCAGAGTGAAGGAGTATATTCAATTTTGACCTGTTCCTGCTTTGGTGTATTGGGCATTGTTGAAAGTTATGTGAAGAAACAGAGGAGAACAGAAAGCAAGGCTAGGTGTCAGGAAACATTTCTCAACCTGTGAGCACAGATCCCCAGAGAGCCAGTGAAAACCTCCTTGTTGGAGTCATTTGCAGCCAGACTAGTCCAGATACTTGAGATGTAGAGAATAATCCTGTCTGGACCCCTTAAGGTGCAGGGTAAGGAAGGGGTGAAGATGATCTAATAGGCTGTTCCCTTTCCTACTGGGTATTGATTGAAGCCAAGGCAATACCCAAAGAAGCTCCTGTCCATAGTAAAAAAGCAACACAGACTTAGAGAACAAACTTATGTTTAGCAGGGGGAGGAGGAGGGGAGGGATAGTTAGGAGTTTGGGATTGACATGTAAACCAGCTATATTTAAATTGGATAACCAACAAGGACCTATTGTATAGCACAGGGAATTCTGCTCAATATTCTGTAACAACCTAATTGGGAAAAGAATTTGAAAAAGAATAGACATATGTATGTGTGTAACTGAACCACTTTGTTGCGCACCTGAAACTAACACAACATTGTTAATCAACTATACTTGAATACAAAATAGTTAAACACACACACACACACACACACACACACACAAAACAACACAACAAAAGTGCCAATGACCAGCCGGCAATTTAGAAGACAAAGGTAAAGACCAGAAATCTGGCTACTTATTTGCAGGCTTCTTAATGTCACCTCCTGCAAACACCAGCATAAAGCACAATTTTCCTTTGTGGCTCCCAGTTTCTGTTGAAACAGTTTTGACTGGAGCAGTAAGAGAGGATGCTTGCTCACTCAGAGCTTCCTGATATGCTGATCTTCATGTGTCCTCCTCCACTTTGGCAATTTCCTTACCTTACAAAGACAAGTAAGGAAAATGTGCTCAAGGTGAGAATATACAAGGATTCACAGAATAAAGGGAAGAAAGACATCCAGAGGCACCATTGAGCACCAGATACTTTCAGAACAGAGTAATAAGTAGCCACTGCTGGGTCACTTGGGAATTTCTATATTTCTACTTATCAAATCCCCCACCTTTCCAAAGAAGATAGCCCAGTCAAGTTCTTTCCAGTGCAAAGATTTCAAAATAAATCTCTATTTATGATTTCTATTTAGAATGAAGCCCAAGGTCATTCATCATTCTCTCCTCTAGCATGTAAAACCATCTATTTAGAAAGACCAATTTCACGATAATGAAAATGTTTCCTAGAACCTAAATGTCTTAGTCTGTTCAGGGTGCTGTAACAAGTTTCATGAACTGGGTAGCTTATAAATAACAGAAATAAATTTCTCAGAGTCCTGGAGGCTGGAAGTCCCAGATCAGAATGCCAGCATGGGTGGGAACTTGTGAGAAACCTCTGGGTTACAGATTGCCAACTTCCCTGTGTCTTCACAGGGTGGAAACTTGGGATCTCTCTGGAGTCTCTTTTATAAGGGCACTAATCCTGTTCATGGGGGCTTCACCCTCATGACCTAAGTACCTCCTAGAGGCCTCACCTCCTAACACCATCACATCGGGCGTTAGGTTTCAACATATGAACATTGAAGGGACAGAAACATTCAGACCATAACACTAGAATTACCCTACATGCATGCCTGCCCATGAATTTCTGCTTGAAGACTGATTTTTTACAGCATCCTGAATCATACATTGGTATCTGATTTTTCTACACCACCGAAGAAGTAAAAAATCTGAATTTCAATTGGGTTCAGTTGCTTTCTTCCTTTTATCTGGATACAAGGAGCAGCAAGATCATTTAAAAATAGCTAAGAAATACCCTTGGTAGCAGGAAAGGATCAGGAAAAGAGTAGTTATTTCCATTAGGCTGGCTCTTAAAACTGAAGCGCACATAACCGTGAATGCAAAGACTCTATAAATTCTATATATGTGGAGAGACGGTTGGCACACAAGAGAGGCTGTAATTTCATAGCAACATACCAAAAGTGGACACAATTCGATCTTTAAATTCTACAGTAGTTGGCGGTATTGGAAGTTCAAGAAATTTAAGTTCTTTTGGAACACGTACATTAAGTTGGAGATCCTTAAGAAATGAATCTGTTTTTCTTTCCCTAGTATCATTTTTAGAGTCTATTTTCACAATTCAACTGAATTGTGTTCAGGATTCAAAATGATAGCTCAGTGATCTATTTTAAAGGGCAGAAATTCAGCCAGAAGGAAAAAGATGGTCCTATTTAACTTATCTTTAGCTAATTTCACAACTGAGTCTGTTTTTCTCTTCTACTTAAAAAAAAATACTTCCCTCTGTATGACAGACTCTAGGTCCATCCACCTCACTACAAATAGCTCAGCCTCATTCCTTTTTATGGCTAATATTCCATTGTATACATGTGCCACATATTCTTTATCCATTCATCTCTTGATGGGCATTTAGGTTGCTTCGTGGGAAGCTGCTGCATAACACAGGGAGATCAACTCAACGATGAGTGATGACTTAGAGGGATGGGATAGGGAGGGTGGGAAGGAGTCGCGAGGGAGGGGATATGGGGATATATGTATAAACACAGCTGATTCACTTTGGCATACACAACAGTGTAAAGCAATTATACTCCAATAAAGAGCTTAAAAAAATCCTGAACCATGAATTTGAATAAGTGAAAATCCAGCTATTGGCACAAGTATTTGGATTGGTATTTGTACTTTGGGTTGAGCCAAATGATCTAAGGTATTTTTTTTTTAACCTGTGGAATTAAAAAATACAGACTCTTTCTAGAAGACTAGCAGTTGGATTTTTTATTTTAGTGGCTCCGTTTCATTTCTTTTTATATACAGTGATAAATGGAGATTATATATTTTCCTTAATAGCCCATTCTGTGATTTCACATAAGTGCTGGGCCTGGCTAGAGGCTTCTTGAAGGAAGTGTGGCAGTGTGGCAGGGCAGGAGGTGGGGAATTCTGAGAATGAGGCCCTGTCACTGTTCAGTCCACCCCAGGACTAGAGGACCAAGTGGACACTTAGCCACTCAGAAGGCCCAGGCGATATAGATCATGGGGGACTTTCTCCAATTCCCTTCCCCCTTCCTTCCACCTTATCAGATATGTGTAACAGAATCACAAGAAGCAGAAGGCCTACTTGGAGTAGTGTTACGTGGAATTTTTAGGTAGCCACGCCTCCGGTTTGCTCTAAATATGATTGAGCATTTGGTGGCATATATGAAATTGATCTGAAAGTAACCAGACATGCTTGGGATCCTTTTCTTCCTGTGCCAAGCCATCCTGTTAGCCTTACGTTTTATTTTCCTATTATTTGTAGAAGTGTTTGGCTGCACAGCAAGCTACACGTTATTTGTGGGACGACAGCCTGGGGCAATTTTTTATTTTTAAATTAAGATACTATCGACATACAAAATGTAAATTTCCCTTGTCCTAGAGTAACAGCGACAGCCCCATGTTTCACAATTTGTCCAGTCCGTTCCTTTTCATATGGACTGATTAGCAGGCAGCCTGGAAAGCTTCCTCCAGGTTGAGGACTTGCTGAAGACCCTCTTGAGCCCCAGGCACAGCTCCCTTGGCATCAAGCCTGCCTAGGTCTTGGGTCCCCTTTTCACAGGAGTGATGCAACTTTAAGGCATTCAATGGTCAAATCTGGAACCAGGAAGTGTTGTCACTTCCAGAGGGAAAACCAGTTTCTGAAGATGAGAAATAAGGTCACCATGGAAGGAGAACCCTGAGCTGGAGAAACATGTGGCACAGAGCCTAATTCTACCACCTGAATAAAAAGAGGGGAGAGGACAAGAGCTCCCCAAAGCTGGAGGTCTAGTTCCTGAGATTGTCCCAAATGTGAACTTATGCCAACTTTATATAACCTTCAGCATTTAAATTCTCAGCAGGTAGAATGGCAATAAGGTGCAACAGTAAAGATGCAGGATCTGGGGTCAGCTTCTGTGGGCTTGAGTCTCGGCTGTGCTACTTCCCAGCTCTTTGACGGGGCAGATTAAACCCTCTGTGCCTCAGTTAGCTCATCTATTACATGGGGACCACATCTGCCTGATAAGGTTGTTGTGAGGATTAAACGAAATATGAAAATGAAAATCACACAGACCAGAGTCTGGTACATAATAGTGTGCAATAAATATTAGCCAAAATGGTTATAATCATTATTATTCTGGGCCAGGACAGAGAGTGAGAATTAATCTTTTTCTCCAGGAAAAAGACTTTCAATTCTATCAAGAAGAGATGCATGTTATATCCAGAGAAAATCATAATTCAAAAAGACACATGCACCCCAATGATCTTTGCAGCACTATTTACAATAGCCAGGTCATGGAAGCAACCTAAATGTCCATTGACAGATGAATGGATAAAGAAGATGTGGTACATATATACAATGGAATATTACTCAGCCACAAAAAGGAACGAAATTGGGACATTTGTGGAGACATGGATGGACCTAGAGACTGTCATTCACAGTGAAGTGAGTCAGAAAGAGAAAAACAAATATCGTATATTAACGCACGTATGAGGAATCTAGAAAAAATGGTACAGATCAACTGGTTTGCAAGGCAGAAATAGAGATGCAGGTGTAGAGAACAAACATATGGACACCAAGTAGGGAAAGCGGTGGGGGGCTGTTTGGGTGGGATGAATTGGAAGATTGGGATTGCCACATATACATTATTAATAAGAAAAAAAAATCAAACTGTACACTTTAAATATATGCAGTTTATTGCATGTCAATTATATCTCAATAAAAGTTCTAAAAATAAAAAGAAGAGATGCATGTGATAGGCATTTTCCAACTTAGTCAGGAGGCAGAGATGACCTTATGGGTACACAGAGCTATGTATGTGGGGAGCATTTCCCACTAAAGTCCCAATGGCTAAGTCAGGTCTTCATACAGCAGATTTGGTGCTGCGTCTGTTGCTCATGGCAACTTGCTTTGATCAAAGACAGTTCTCTAGATTTGGTAGCTTGTGGGGTGGGCTGAGAACCTTAACAGGGAGGTGATGAGTGAGCAGAGGGTAGGTTCCTGCCACTACCCAACTTCCCTGTTGAGTGTTTGATAATGCTGGCCTCCGCTAGATAAGCCACAGGGGTTCCCTGTCCTGTGTGAGCCTTCCAAGGAATCAGAGAGGAAGCCGTCAACTCCACAGGCCAGTTGGTGCCTGTGGAGGCTGGAAAACAGCCTTTGGATGGTTTTGCAGCGAGGCATGTTTTGTTCCTGCCGTGTACAAGATGATTCTCTCTAATCAACTGTAAAATCCAGTCACAAGCAGAGCATCCCTGCTAGGTGGTCCCCAAAGGGCTGGGGTTGGGGTTGGCGAAGACACAGTTAAAGGGATTTCAGCTTAAGGGAAAAATGTGGTTGGAGTGAGAGAACACTTCATTAGGGAACATCACGGGGCAGAGTTACGAATAATAAGGTAAATGGGCCCTTTGATTACCGTTGAATCCCAGAGCCTTCATCTTTTTAGTCTTTGCCTAAATGAGACTGGTCCTGGGAAAACTTTCTAACATTTTAACCTTAGACCCAAGGTGTGATAGAGCTGTGTAGAAATCAGCGGGGGAGAGAAGTTTCGAGATCATTCAATCTTTCAATACGCTGCCAGGAAAGGGGTGACTCTGGAGAGCCTGGGCCGTTGCTCAAGGCGCCACAGCTAAATCGAAACCAAGGGAGGTCTAGGATCCAGGTCACCTGACCCCCCACCCCCTCCACCACCTTTCCCGTCCAAGGCTCAGGCCACCCCACGCGCCCCTTCAGGGTTGGGACAGCTGCAGCCAGGGCTGACCGAATCCAATCTCCCTCCCGCGCTGACGCATTTCTGCACCCCCGGGACCTGCTGACGGATGAATCTCCCCTCCCCCTGCCCATTTCAGAGCTGAGATTTCACCACGTTGTTCCCCAGAATGGGCTATCCTGGCCCCCCCGCGTGCGGGCTGCCTGCTCCTCCCTGTGCTTCTAAACCCCCTTCACCCCCCATCACCACACATCTCCCATTGGAGCATAATTGTCTGTTCTTGAGAAAGAAAAAAAAGTTAAATAGGAACAAAAGGATCCAGAAATGAGAAACAATAAGGCAAACAGCCTCTTTTCCCCACAGAATTGTAGAGAAGCAGTTCCTAACGAAACCATACTGCCCCCTCAGAAAAACCTTTCACCTTTTCACCACAACTAACTCTAAGTTTTGCAAAAGCAGTGACCAGTTCCTCTGTTTTGCCTGTGGTGTCCCTTCCCGGTACACAGAAGGTGCTCAATAAATGTTTGTTTCATGAAAACTGAATGAATGCATTAATTTTAACGAATGACAAATCAATCACATCCCTCCTATGTCTTTTCTTCTTTAACCTAAACAGCTCCATTTTTTCTCCTGTTTCTCAAAAGACATGGTTTCCAGCGTTTTCATCACTTGAAAACCTCTCCCGGGCAAACTACAGGTTCTCAAAGTTCTGTTTTGGTGGTGACTCAGCAGAGGGTACACCTCGCTCCAGATGGAGAGGGCTGGCCAGTTTGATTAATTTCTCCCACGATCTAGTCCCATGATTCTATGAATGAGGTTTAAGGTTACATGGGTTCCCTTAACTGCTGGCAACACCCTCTGCTCATCTTGAACTTATACCCATCCAAGACCACCATGTATTTTCAGAAGGGAAGTTCTCAAAGAACTTTCAGTCTATCTGAAGAAATTACGAACAACACATACACGAAATGACAGTGAATAACACATTGCGATCCACAGGCGTGTGAATACTTAAGTAGTTCATTTTACTCTCCATAATTACAAGAACACTTCTGACTGCATTTAGAAGAGCGGAAGCCTTCTAACTCATGTTCATGAGAGAAGTCACACTCCAAACACAACAAGAAGGAATCAATACAAACAGTAGCAGTAGGGGAACCAGATGTTTTGTAAAGTCAGATCTGTCTATGTTTAAAAGTTTCCCTTCCAGCTTTTCAACGTGTAAGGAGACGTTTCATTGTTTTCGTTGCTATTTTGGATGATCATGGCCAACGTGTGTTGCCTGCCTCCTGCATCTCTTTCCCGGGGGTACTCGGGGCACAGAAAGAAAGGACCTGGCATCCCCAGGGACGTGGGCAACAGATGGGGGGAGGCAGGTGGTGAGACAGACGTGGAGGAGAAACTCATTTCTGTGAACCACCAGGCAAGCTGAACGCTGGGAGTAAAGGAGCAAAGTATAGAAACATCACCCGTGTGACGGTGTGGGGAAATATAGTATCCTTGACAGCTCAGTAATTACCATGCAGAAAATAGCAACAGCCAGAATCATCCAAGGTTGCAAAGAAACATTAAAACTGTTATGAATGAATATCTAAAAGACATGATCCAGAAAAGAAGTACAGGATTTGGCGAACACCTATATGTGGGGTTAATTAAATTTTCACACTTTGGAAAAAATATGTGAGTTCTATGCCTAAAAAACATTGATGATGACAGCATCCAGGGTGGTGAAATATATGGAAGCAGGTCTTGAAGAGAGCTAAAAGGAGTTCAGTTTTAGGGATACATTAATCTGATTTCTTATATCCAGGTCAAAGGACTGCTAGAGCAAAGAAGAAATCCTAATAAGGTGTAGACGATCCAGCTTCAGATTGTGCTGGTCTGCAGAGCAGAGGGGACTATTCATTTCAACATATGGATATAGGGATTTGGAGAAGAGTCAGAAACAGAACTGTATATATGTGTGTGTGTGTATGTGTGTGTGTGTGTGTGTGTGTGTGTGTGTGTGTGTGTGTGTGTATAATGGAATATTACTCAGCCATAAAAAAGAATGAAATGATGCCCTTTGCAGCAACATGGATGGACCTAGAGATTATCATACTAAGTGAAGCAAGTCAGAGAAAGACAAATATCATATGATATCACTTATAAATGGGATCTAAAAAAATGATATAAATGAACTTATTTCCAAAACAGATATAGACTCACAGACATAGAAAACAAACTGATGGTTACCAAAGGGGAAGGTGGAAAGGATAAATTAGGAGTTTGAGATTAACATGTTCACACTACTTTACATAAAATAGGTAACCAAAAAGGTCCTACTGTATATAGTACAGGGAACTATACTCAATATCTTGTAATAACCTGTAAGGGAAAAGAACCTGAAAAAGAATATATACATATAACTGAATCACTTTGCCGTACATCTGAAACTAACACAACATTGTAAGTCAACTATACTCCAATTAAAAAAAAAAAAAACAACCCAACTTATATCTAGTTAGTAAATGTTGGTGTTTCCTCAGAGTATAAAGCTTTGTTTCTACACACTTGCTGAAATAAGATGATCTGTCTCTTTGCTGTCAATCTCTTGCAGAATGTTTTTACACGTACAGCATTCGACTAGAATGCTAAGGAATATTTTGGCTTTCTTGCAGAGAAACTAAAAATGGACCACATGATAATTAGCTTATAAAAAAAATTCAATATGAAGTTATGACGAGAACCGTGTAGATTCAAGACTAGAAGAGCGGCCCTCATTCTGGAAACAATACCAACTGATGGGTGATATTCAAGAAAGTCCCAGGATGATACGTGAGCAATGTGTTAAGTGAAAATATCTTTATATAAAGTGTGCCATAGGTTTCAGGGAATGGGTCAAAGCAAGTCGGTCATCTCTGCTATGAGTTTTTCAGAGGGAAAGTGAAGGAAAGACCATCAGTACAGAATAGCCACTGGGAGCCCTGTCCTGGGCATCCGCTATGCGCCCAGGGCTACCCTGGGCTCTTCCCACATGTCACCCTGTTGCCGTATCACACCAGCCATGGACCCTTCATTTCCCTTCATTTTTACAGACCAGAATGGAGGCTCAGGAAGTCATACGAATTCCCTGAAGATATGCACCTTTTAAGTGGAAAAACTATGACTTGGATCACAGCCTGTCTGCCCCTCAAGTCCAAGTACACGGCACCAGCTTATCCTGACCCGCATGCTGCTCTCTCCTCTGCTCCCTTTGACCACCCCCTGAACTGCCCCCCCGCCCCGGAAGATTGGCATAAATAAATGAAAATGTATTTGTACAAAAAGAGGTTCTGTAGAGTCTCCTTTGTCCAAACCAGGGGGTCAGACATTGCAAATAAGATATAAGGAAGTGGATATAATTCCCACCCTGACCTGCTGGTACACAAAGAACCATAAGACAGACATGAACATCCAGGAAGGCTTCATGGAGGGCTCAGCATATGAGCTTAGGGGCAAGTCAAGAACTTCAGCTTGTTTCAGGCTGGACAGTAGTCACAGTTTTAAATCACCAGGGGGTGGTAGTGGGGCAAGAATGGCCCAGAGCTAGACTATGAGCACCTCACTGGGTTCCTTGGCCCAGTCTCTTACTGTGGATGGGCTGAGACTGGACCTTCATTGTAAATGAGGCAGTGAACCAAGGATGCCTGGTTGCTTTAAGTCCCAAAGATCTACAAGTCTATGTTCTATCTTGATTAGAAAGAAAAAAATCGTTCTCCTCTTGCTATGTTTTCATCACTTATGCTGTACACTCATGTGTTAACTAAGCTTTTCCCCTTAAATAAATTGTTTTGACATTTCTTTGTGCTGCCTCTGATACATGCAGCTGAAGTCTCTACTGCCAATGGCTAGACGGGCAGCAGCAGCAACTTTGGCCGAGCTAGCCCAGGGAGCCTTCGCTTCTCAGCAAGATGGAAAGACTCCTGACAGCAAATGAGAGGTTGAAAAAGGCCTCCAGGGGTGACATTTTTGCAAACCTTTTGGCGGGTAACCCCCTTTATCCCTGGAAAGCATGAAATGCTTGCCATGCCCAGAAGCTACGCATTTTTGGAGAAAGGAAAGAAGAGCTCTCATTTTGCTAACAGCAAACCTCAGGTGAATTGTGAAGGGACACCTGATGACAGAGGTGCTTGCAGCAAGATCTGGAATAATTGACCCCATGGAGAATGTACTTAGTGAAGCAGAAAGGGGAGGTAAAGCAATAGTTGGCAGATAAAAGGAAAAACAACTTGAGGTTTATGTGCCGATAGCTACGAACTCTTTAAATCGTGGAAACCAAAACTACCACCCCTCCCACTGCAACCCAGTGCCACGCCCCTCAATACATCCTACTTATACTTAGGGCATTGTTACTTTAAATGTGGTTGCGGAGAAGGAGGGTTTCTTGCTTTAGCCTGACTTCAAGGTGGGTAGCAAGTTGTCAGGCTCTTTCACACTCACGCTGCTTTTTGGTGAACTGAGGTAATGATATTCATTACCCTTTGTGAGAGGCTGTGCTGAGGCCCTTTGGGCACTGGCGCTCATAAATTAATATTTATGCTAAAGAGTAATAAAACCGACATAAAAAAAAAGAGGGACTTAAAATTAAAATTTAAAAAGCTCTTCAATCTGTAAAGCCATTGCCAGTGAAAGGGATGGAGGAGCAGTTAGTAACACGCGTGTTCTGAAACATTTATCAGTAGGAAAATCTCTTAATTGTAACCATTATATTACGTTATGAGTCATCTGTTAATCTCTCAGTTTCATTCTCCACTGCTTCTCATTTAAGCATATTCTGGGTGTCATTTTTTCTGAATGATTAGTTCTTCAGTTAAAGAAGGGAGAAAACCTCTTGCAAAATAACCTACGTTTCCATTGTATTCCTGTATACTCACATTCTTTCTGTTCCATGTGAAAGAGAGTAAACAGAAAGTTTTAAAAAGGACTTTAAAGGAATTCTATCCTGTTTACATGCCCTGTCCTAAACCCCCCGCTACCCACTCACTAGTCTTTTTAAAGACCTTCAAAGAGTCCTGCTGGATATATGTCATTATTAATGAGCCTCCATATGAGAAAAGTTTTGCTGGTGTTCAGAAATCACTCCTATGGTGGTTTTAAAGCATGCTTTTTGCTCTGTTGCTATGCAGCCCTCCATAGATCATAATAACATATGTTCATACAGCACAAATTCAAGCTAACCCTTGACAAAGCCTTCTTCTGGGCACAGTGGGGTGAACAGTGGTTCTCAACAGGGGGTGAACCCCCGGGGGATGTTTGACAACATCTGGAGACAGTTTTGATTGCCATAACTTGAGAGGTGCTACTGACATCTGGGCGTAGGGATCAGGGATGTTGCTAAGATCTTAAAATGCACAGGACAGTGCCTGCAACGGAGAACTATTCGGAACCATTGTGCCCGGTTGGCACACCCTGCATTTGGAGGCAGTGGGGCAACATGGGAAGGAGAGACCCCCTGAAACAGCTGTAGGAAATTCAACTCCTGCAGTTAAAGAAGGAACTGTGCAGTTTAAATGGTTCAGTCTCACGGGATTAATCAATGCAGAGTGAGATTAGAGACAGAAACCAGCCTGGAGATCATTTGAGGTCTTGAAAATTCTTACCCACATGATTTTAGTTATACTTTGGACCTACTCCTTATTTTATCGTCGGATTATCAACCCAATTTGCCTCTATTTTTCATCAGGTAGAAGCTGTAATTCATTATTTGGGAATTATAATTTTTCAGGAAATACTTTAGCTTGGGCAGCTTCACCGTCAGCCTCTTGACATACTTCCCTGGCATAATGTGTGGGATTTATTTGTAATATAAACTTCTGACTGGTTAGTCCCTGGCTCTGACTTTAGAAACTGCCACATTTTGGGGAGGGGGGAGTTGGACTTTCCCAACATTAGCAAGAGAGCTTGAATGTTTTTGTCCCTCCAGAAAAATGTCTGTGTGTCAAAGGTCAATGATATAAAAGTCTTCCTAATTTCAGAGCAGGCATGACTAAATACAGAAGGGAACAGAACCTTCCAATGGCTTGGTGGAGCCAAGAACAATAATGATCTCTGGTGCTGTAGAGTGAGTGTCTTGCCTGACAACTTCTAAATGTGTTATGTGTCTTTTCAACAGGATGGCCACAATGGGAGTTAGTACAGAGCCTGCATTAAAACAAATTTCCCATCCTGGCAGCAAAAAGATTTTCCCATCTCATCACCGGGGTCGGAAAATAAGGATCCATGTCCTAACAGGCAGTTGGAGTACTTTGTAAACTTCAGAGGGATCCACACTTTTAAGGCTTACCAAGGTATCCATTTCCAATGTGTTGGAAAAGCAACAGTGCAGCTCTTTGATGGAAATAAATATGGGAAGACAACCTGATACTTGTGGCAGTCCTGTACCACAAGCCATGTGGCCTTATGAGTTAGAAAGAGAGAACTATGACTACCGCCCATGTTTTGCTTGGTAAGCCTGAAGGCGTTATCCTTCCTTCCCTGTGGGTCTGACACTGTTTCACACAGGGCAGTGTCATCTGAGGTCAAGGGTACATGTTGACTCCTCCTATGGGCAGCCAGTTTCTTCAAGTCCTGTGGGAAGAGCCAGCCCTGCGAGCCTTCCCTAGTGCCCACGTATGAATATGAGACTGCTGTAGTTGGAAGGGGCAAGAATGTAGGATTTCTCCTGGTCCACTTCTAAGAAAGGGCATCCTTCAATGTCATGTTGATTTCGTGTAAAAAAGACAGGAACCTTTACATTTAATTTGATGCCATACATGTTATCATTTCTTGTTCAGTTAAAAAAAAAACAAAAAAAACTATGTCCTTGTGTTTTAGATTTCTGCATCATGTCCATCTGTTACCCTGGGAACTCTTCTCTTTCTCAATCTTGAGGCTATGAGTCTGGAGCAGAAAGGGCTCCATTTCTGTTTCTTTGCACCCTGTTAACTCTCTTACCTGGTGGATTCTGAGGGGATTGAGGAATGAGGATGATGGGGGTAGTGCTGGGAAGAGAACGCTCTCAGGGGAGAGTCTGGCGGATGCCCTGGGAAAACAGCTACAAGATGGGGCTTATCCATTTTGCATCCCCACGCAACTGGACCTTGCTGCCTTATCCACAGAGTCGTGGAAGCTTGCAGCCCAGCAACGTCCTCAGGGCTGTTCAGTCCTACCCCCCAGTAAACTGTGGGCCAGAGTGGTTAGGGTGTCAATGATTACACAGCCAGAGGCCAGGATGGGACCGGCTCTCTATGGTGCCACTGACAGCAAAGTAAGAAAGTGGGATGGGAGGATTCCAATGAACCCACAAAGAGGAGGAAGAAAGACACCAAGGATTCAACATTCCAGTGTCCAAGGACCGCGTGTTGAAAGAGCGCAGTTAGATTCAGTACAAAGTGCCAATGGAAAAGAAAACATATAGCCTTGCTTTCTCAAAACATGGGGCATTCATATTAAGGCTCAGAAAAACAAAGTGATATATACACAAACTACGTATAAAATAGATAAATAACTTACTGTACAGCACAGGGAACAATACTCAAAACCTTATAATAACCTATAACGGAAAACAATCGGAAAAAGAATATATAAGTAACTGAATCACTTTGCTGTACACTTGAAACTAACACAACATTGTAAGTCAACGATATGTCAACTAAAAAGAAAAGGAAAACAAAGTGAAACTAAACTAAGCTAAATTAAAAGTGAGGGAAGAATCTCAGGTGGTACCTGACAGGTTACCTAGGAGAGCTCTTCTGCTACCTAGAGGCTCAGGCTACCTACCTACCTAGAACTGCAGTTAGGATTTGTGCTTGCCGTTTAAGAGAGGGTGGCCATGACCTCACAACTTATCCCGGAATGAGGAGGGAACCTCTCCTGCAATTTCAGTAGGGTCACTCTTACCCTGGTCTGGAACCTCCCTGCTTCTAGGCGGTGCCCACAGGAGGAGAACCAAGTAGCCAAAAGTAATACCAGAGAAGGCTGGGTATCCAGAGGGCTTCTGGAGTGGTGACTCTAGTTTGCTCCCCAGGGGATCCCCGAGGGCACTAGACCCAGTTCCAAGCCTATTAGTAGAGACTGGAGGAATCACAGAATGTGCAGGTTAGGGCCCAGCCTGCCCAGCTTGCACCCCTAGCCCCTGGTTCAGGCGAGCTTGAGGGGGTGCCAGTGGAGCCCACAGAGCCCAAGGCAGGTGCCCGGCATCTTCAGGCCAGCACGGCGACCTCTGTTGTGGGTGGTGGTACATTTTCACTGCAGTCTCCCTGGGATGGAGGCGACCTAGCCACTCTAAGGGTGGTTACCAGCTCTGAAAACTGCTCTGTGACAGGGTAAATGACTCAGAAAGTTTCTGATTCAGCCACAAATGAAACTGGGGAAGGCTCATTAAAGGCACTAATGAGCTCTCCCTTTCACCCCCGGTGCTATCTCGGCTTCTCCCATGCTGCCTCCCTGCAAGGCTGGGCGCCGTGCCCTTCACAGGAGAGCGGACTTGCTGAGGCTGAACTCTGTGAACCCAGGTTGACTTCAGGTCTGAAAGGCACGTCCAGCTTGAAGGCATCTGGAAGAGATCAGGGGCTCCCTGCAGGCTACTGAGGCTTCATCAGGGAAGGAGCGAGGATGGCTGAGGGCTCGCCTGGGTTTCCATGATTGGAAGAGTGTACAGGACATTACAGCACTACAGACGGCACGTTTGTGCCCTGTCCCCCTATTCATATGCTAAAGCATAATCCCCAATGTGATGGTACTTGGAGGTGGGGCTTTTGGGTGGAGCCCTCGTGAATGGGATTAGCACCTCCTAAAAGAAGACCCTAGAGAACTCCCTTGGCCCTTCCACCATGTGAGGACACAGCCAGAAGATGACCATCTATGAACCAGGAAGGGGTCCCACAAGACCCCGAATCTGCTGGCACCTTAATCTTGGACTTTCCAGACCGTGAGAAATAAATCTCTATTGTTATTAAGTCTCCGGTGTTTTGTTAAAACAAGCTGAACTGGCTAAGATATATGGCTTGATTTCTTTCTGACCATGATGCCTAGAAAAGGTGCGAATGAATTTTACAGAGGTCTATGAATTTTCTGCAAAAACAGAAAGCTTTCTTCCCATATAAAAAGAAAGGGTTAAGAGCTGTGTCTTTTAGCCCAGGACCAGATGGGTTCATGGGCGAATTCTATCAAACATTTAAGGAAGAGCTAACACCTATCCTTCTCAAACTCTTCCAAAATATTGCAGAAGGCGGAACACTCCCAAACTCATTCTACGAGGCTACCATCACCCTGATACCAAAACCAGGCAAAGATGTCACAAAAAAAGAAAACTACAGACCAATATCACTGATGAATATAGATGCAAAAATCCTCAACAAAATACTAGCTAACAGACTCCAACAGCACATTAAAAAAATCATACACCATGATCAAGTGGGGTTTATCCCTGGGATGCAAGGATTCTTCAATATTTGCAAATCAATCAACGTGATACATCATATCAACAAATTGAAGGATAAAAACCATATGATCATTTCAATAGATGCAGAAAAAGCTTTTGACAAAGTTCAACATCCATTTATGATAAAAACTCTCCAGAAAATGGGCATAGAAGGAAATTACCTCAACATAATAAAAGCCACATATGAAAAACCAAAAGCCAACATCGTTCTCAATGGGGAAAAACTGGAAGAATTCCCTCTAAGAACAGGAACAAGACAAGGGTGTCCACTCTCACCATTATTATTCAACATAGTTTTGGAAGTTTTAGCCACAGCAATCAGAGAAGAAAAAGAAATCAAAGGAATCCAAATTGGAAAAGAAGAAGTGAAATTGTCACTCTTTGCAGATGACATGATATTATATATAGAAAACTCTAAAGACTCCACCAGAAAACTGCTAGCACTAATTGATGAGTTCAGTAAAGTAGCAGGATACAAAATTAATGCACAGAAATCTCTTGCATTCCTATACACTAACAACGGAAGAGCAGAAAGAGAAATTAAGGAAACTCTCCCATTCACCATTGCAACAAAAAGAATAAAATACCTAGGAATAAACCTGCCTAAGGAGGCAAAAGATCTGTATGCAGAAAACTTTAAGACATTGATGAAAGAAATCAAAGAGGACACAAACAGATGGAGGGACATACCATGTTCCTGGATTGGAAGAATCAACATCGTGAAAATGACTGTACTACCCAAAGCAATTTACAGATTCAATGCAATCCCGATCAAATTACCAATGGCATTTTTCACAGAACTAGAGCAAGAAATCTTACGATTTGTATGGAAACGCAAAAGACCCCGAATAGCCAAAGTAATCTTGAGAAGGAAAAATGGAGTTGGTGGAATCAGGCTTCCTGACTTCAAACTATACTACAAGGCCATAGTGATCAAGACAGTATGGTACTGGCACAAAAATAGAAAGGAAGATCAATGGAATAGAATAGAGAACTCAGAAGTAAGCCCAAACACATATGGGCACCTTATCTTTGACAAAGGAAGCATGAGTATACAATGGAAAAAAGACAGCCTCTTCAATAAGTGGTGCTGGGAAAATTGGACAGCAACATGTAAAAGAAGGAAATTAGAACACTTCCTAACACCATACATGAAAATAAACTCCAAATGGATTAAAGACCTACATGTAAGGCCAGACACTATAAAACTCCTAGAGGAAAACATAGGCAGAACACTCTATGACATCCATCAAAGCAAGATCCTTTTTGACCCACCTCCTAGAATCAGGGAAATGAAATCAAGAATAAACAAATGGGACCTCATGAAACTTAAAAGCTTTTGCACAGCGAAAAAAAACCATAAACAAGACTAAAAGGCAACCCTCAGAATGGGAAAAAAATAATTGCCTATGAAACAACGGACAAAGGATTAACCTCCAAAATATACAAGCAGCTCATGAAGCTTAACACCAAAACAGCAAATAACCCAATCCACAAATGGGCAGAAGACCTAAATAGACATTTCTCCAAAGAAGACATACAGATGGCCAACAAACACATGAAAAGCTGCTCAACATCACTCATCATCAGAGAATTGCAAGTCAAAGCCACAATAAGGTATCACCTCACACCGATCAGAATGGCCATCATCACAAAGTCTGGAAACCACAAATGTTGGAGAGGGTGTGGAGAAAGGGGAACTCTCCTGCACTGTTGGTGGGACTGTAAGTTGGTACAGCCACTATGGAAAACAATTTGGAGGTTCCTTAAAAAACTACAAATAGAACTTCCATATGATCCAGTAATCCCACTACTGGGCATATACCCAAAGAAAACCATAATCCCAAAAGAAACTTGTACCATAATGTTTATTGCAGCACTATTTACAATAGCCAAGACATGGAAGCAACCTAAATGCCCATCAACAAATGAATGGATAAAGAAGATGTGGCATATATACACAATGGAATATTACTCAGCTATAAAAAGGGATGAGATGGAGCTATATGTAATGAGGTAGATAGAACTACAATCTGTCATACAGAGTGAAGTAAGTCAGAAAGAGAAGGACAAATATTGTATGCTAACTCACATATACGGAATCTAAAAATGGTACTGATGAACTCAGTGACAAGAACAAGGATGCAGATACAGAGAATGGACTGGAGAACTCGAGGTATGGGAGGGGGCGGGGGGTGAAGGGGAAGCTGAGACGAAGCGAGAGAGTAGCACAGACATATATATACTACCAACTGTAAAATAGTCAGTGGGAAGTTGCTGTATAACAAAGGGAGCCCAACTCGAGGATGGAAGATGCCTTAGAGGACTGGGGCGGGGAGGGTGGGGGGGACTCGAGGGGGGGGGAGTCAAGGAAGGGAGGGAATACGGGGATATGTGTATAAAAACAGATGATTGAACCTGATGTACCCCCCCCCAAAAAAAAAAAAAAAGCTGTGTCTTTTGCTTTTATTTGCCTTGAGAGAAACAGATGTATTGTGGTTTCTGTCATAAACTGTCTGCTATCACACCAGGGTTGGCAGGGCGGAGAGGTGGTGGATGTCGTGACTGTAAAGTCATTCTAAAACTATGGGTTCTACATTTCATTTTGCAAATTTCTATGACATTTGTGAAGAACTGGGCTTTTACACATGGCAAAATGTCCAGCATGAGGGCCCCAAAGCCAGTCCCAACTCTTGATCAAAATAGATAATGTGATAAAAAATAGACCTAAATCCAAAAGTAATGTTTTTGGAGTAATCATAAAGCCAATAATTTGTATTCTTTTTAGGTAATACCAAACCAAATAGCTATTATGCCTTTCCACATACCTGATATGGCAGTAGGTTGGTGTGTGCGGGTTAAATCGCTGTTGAAAGCCTGGCCCAGAGGGCGCTGGAGCAGGGGTCCTGCTAAGTAAGGTGGGGAGGCAGGCACACTCACGTGGCCGTGAGAGGGATAAGGTCCTGTATTTCCGGGACATCAGAAGAACTTTCAATGCTTCCTCCACGTAGAGGCAACAGAATAAAAGACTTGGAGAAATTGGGAGCGGCCATCTGTCTAGGACCCCCTTCTCTGGCAGGTGAATATTGCAACCATCCGGGATGTCTGTTTATTTCTTGGGGCTCTTTTATGAGCCAGGGACCACACACCCATTAGCAGGGTGTGACAGAGCACACCACTGTTTGGTCTGCTTAACCTTCAGAGTGTTTTCCCTGGCATTGGACAGAAAACTCCCCTGTTTTAGAAGTTCGTAGTTATATTTTGAGACCAGCTCTCAGCTGCTGATCGATTGTTCTGGAAGCTTCTTTTGTGACATGGGAAGGCTTGATAAATACCTCCTGGTGCTGTGCCCTCTCTGCCTGTATCCACAGCAACACGTAGAAAGTGACCCCTAGCCCTCTAATCAGGAACACAGAGCATCCGAGTCTCTGCGAGACCCAGGCTGCTGAGTCCTGCAGTGTGGTCCTCATCCAGGGAGGTCAGCGTTACCAGGTAGAGCCACGTTTAGGTGATGTCATGTGGCCAGCAATTAGCACTGGTTCTACTGGAGCACCTTTGTTATTACAGCCCCTTCAGGTCTCTCTACCAGCATCGATGCGGTGGGAGTAACACCTGAGAAATGCACCCAAGCTGGAGGGAGGCTGGGCAAAGCTAAACCCAGACCCAGCAGGCAGGATGGAGAGTAAATAGACAAAGAGATTTAATTAAAAAAAAAAAAAAAAAAAAAGGGCATTTCTTGGGTGTGGTGGATGAAAGCTGCCAAGTCCACGTCTTCAATATTTTCTGTCTAGTAAAATTTTAATCTTTTACCTTGGGATTGAGGTCTGTGTGGTTAGGCTCCTCCCAAATATGGGTCCGGCCGCTTGGTTTGGTCCTACAAGTTATTTATTTTTTAAAGCAATGGTGAATTTTTCATAAGTTCCTTTCTTTTCTTTCCTTCCTACAACAGACCTGGGAAAGGAACTTAAAACCAGAATGCTATCAAATCCTTTATGAAACATTTGGGGCTAATTACCCTTGCTGGAAGTCTCAGGATTTCTTTTTTTTCTTTGCCTCTCTTTCTCCCTCCTCCTCTTTTTTTCATTTTAATGGAACACAGTTCAAGTCTCATAAATGCTTAAATATGTAGTTGTAAAGTTTGAGATGTCTCATGGGCACCGCTGTCTGCGAATCTGCCAATCAGGGCTCTGGGGAGGTTCAAATTCAAACTGGTTTCCGCCTCTAGAACAGCGTGTTATGTAAACCGGGCTGGGAGAATTTACATGCTCAGTGTGACAAGTAGTTCAATAAAGCGTGCTCGATTCTATACCCAGGGTCAGCCCTAGAAATCCTGCCACCTCCACATTTAAACAGTGAGGGGGGTCTATGCATTTGACCATTGCTTCTCTCGCCTTATCCAGTTATCACCAGCAACTAAGTCCATTTTTTTGCTGACTTCTCGAGGCTGCGAAGAGGAAGCCCGACCAGGCCAGGTTAGATGTGTCAGTTTTATGTTCCTCTGGCTGAAACCAAAGCTATAAATCAGAGCCCAAGCATTATTTACATATCTCTGGAATTTGCCTTCCTCACTCTCAGAATGATACACCAAGTGGTTTAGGGAGGTGAAAAATAGGACTGCCCAGGTGTGGAATAATTTTGGGCCCCACAACAATGAGTTAGGATCCAAAAGGCAAAGGAAGGGATCCGATCTGCTTTGAACTCTGTTTGGTGGCAGCCCTGCCCTGACCCGAGGAGACCAGGATAACCAGTGAAACCAGAGGCACATGTGGATGCTTCCTGACGCTCGGAGCTAGAAGAACAAACTCAGCTGGATTTTCCAGGCAAGTCCTTCCCTGAACTCAAGGAACACATTTGTTGGGTTGAAGGTCTAAGGCTGGAACCAGGAAGCTGAGATGCGCTGGTTACCCAGACTCCCCTGCTCGACTTCCTCCTTCTCAGACACCAGCTGATGCCAGAGGCATCTCAGGACAGGGGAGAATTTTTCTTACCACCACAAAAGATTTCAGGTGCTCTGGTGTAACGATCATTTGTCTGTTTCCCTCATTTCCCCCAAGTCACATAAATGTGTCTTGTAATCATGGAACACATTTCATCTCCCCTGGGTCTCTCTGCAGACTCTAGGGGCCACTGACTCACTTTTGTGGAACTTTACCATGGGAATAGAAACCAGTCTCTTTTCTCATCTTTTCTTTTACATCCTCCAATTTACACTTCTTTTCTTTTACCACCCTTCTCCTGGCTGAGCTATAAAGTGATCCCTTAGAAATCAGCAGGTATCTTTTCAAAAAAAGATACAAATGAACTTATTTCCAAAACGGAAAGAAATTTACAGACATAGAAAACAAATTTATGGTTACCAAAGGGGAAAGGGGTTGGGGGAGGGATAAATTAGGAGGTTAGGATTAACATATACACACTGCTACATATAAAACAGATTTAACCAACAAGGGCCTACTGCATAGCACAGGGAACTGTACTCAATATTTTGTAGTAACCTATAAGGGAAAGAACCTAAAAAAGAATATATATATATTTTTTCCAGTGATTCAGTTATATATAGTTATATATATACATGTATACACACACACACACATATGTGCTGTATACCTGAAACTAACATGACATTGTAAATCAACTATACTTCAATTAAAAAAAGACAACAAAATAAAATAATCATCATTTTGGCTTCTTTCCCCGCCCCCTCCCCCCCCCCCCCCAGGCCAAATCAGCATGGACAGCCTATAATGGTTATAGGAAAATAACCAGCAAGTTAAACTATGGGACAATAAAAAAGATCAGGTGCTTTGGGTGGGGGGTGGGGATGAACAGGCAGAGCATAGATTTAGGGCATTGAAAACACTCATTATATTATAATGATGGTTACATGTCATTATACTTTTGTCTAAACCCACAGAACGTATAACACCAAGAGTGAACCCTAAGATAAACCACGCACTTTGGGTGATTACGATATGTCAGTGTTGGTTGATCCTTGGTAAAAACTGCACCATTCTGGTGAATAATGATACCCAGTATAAAGAATCTGTTGACCCTGGCATGGGGGGATTTGTGAGAGGAGCTTTTGTCATGTTTTAAATGAGAGACGTTCTGCTTGCATTTTCTAAAACCTAATATTTTTAGGTACGGCTTTGCTTACTTACAGAGCAATTTAGTTCACACTGGGAATTAACACATGACTTCAAGGGGAGTTTTCTTTGGGTACTCATCTGCCTGATTTGGGAAACACAGCATGGGTCCTAGCAGCTCATGTCCTGGACCAGATTTCATCAAAAGGAACACAATGCAGACCAGAATGGACACTACCAAGATTTTTCAAAAGCTTCAAACATACTTAAATTTTGTAAGGTCTTTCATGATTCGCAAAGCAATTTCACAAACTTGTGATCTTCGCATCAACTCTGTTGGGTAGATTTTTATAAGTCCCTAGTTTTGTAGACAAGGTACTGAGTCCCAGAGTGGGTGACAGTTAATAACCGCTACCAAGCTTATAACTGAAACTAGGTGTGACATTGCGATTTATCAGAAATACATATTTGGTCTTCATCCTCTTTCCTGGCACAAAGCTCCTAAAACCCTTGGAATTTCCTAAGTGAGGAGAGTGATAAAGGTGTCTTGTTACTCATAACAAACCCCTTTTAGCCACACCTGAGTTGATGTTAATAGAGTGACTTTTGGAAAGCCCCTAAGGATGGAGGCTGGTTGCCAGGGGAAACCACTGTGTGATTAGAGGGTTGGGACCTCCAGGAAGGGGAGAGGGGCTGGAGGTTGAATGAATCGCCAATGGCCAATGCTTTAATCAACCATGCCTACTTATTGAAGCCTCCATAAAAACACCAAAGCGCAAGGTTCAGACAGCTTCCGGGTTGGTAAACATGTGGAAGTTCTGGGAGAGTGGTGCCCAGAGAGGGCATGGAGCTTTTCAAGCCTTCCCACATACCTTGCCGTATGCATCTCTTTAATCTGGCTGTTCCTGAGTTCTATCCTTTTATGATAAACCAGTTATCTGGCAAGTAAACTGTATTCCTGAGTTCTGTAAGCCACTCTAGCAAATTAATAGAGTTTGAGGAGGGAGTGGTGGGAAGCTATGATCTCCAGCAGGTCAGACATACAGGTGACAAGCAGCACCAGTGGCTGGCATCTGGGATGGGTTGTGGGGAGGCCCATGGGACTGAACTCTTAACCTGCGGCATCTGATGCTTACTCCAGGTGGACAGTGTCAGAATTGAGTTAAACTGCTGGACATTCAGCTGGTGTCACAGAATTGCTTGATGTGTGGAAAATCCCACACTTCTGGTGTCATGAGTGAAGCAGTCTTGTAGCAGAGTACTGAGGGTAGAGGAGAAATGTGAGTGTTTTCCCTTTATTCTCGGTTTTCCAGCTTGCACCCTGCACTAGTGAGATTTCTCAGCATCTTGTTTCAGAAGCAGCGGGGATGGAGAATAGACATTCACATCTGTGTATCTTTCTCTTTGGAATGCATGAAATGAGATGCTAGTCATTCTCCATGTCGTCAAGAGTCAAGGCTTCTTATGACAGATCACAGCATCTCAGAAAATGTTTCTTTAATTAGCAGTGTTACTGACTTTGCAACATGTAGATGATTTCCCCAGAAAGAGCCTTCTGGGTTACTGCAGTGTGACCTGATCCTGTGCGAGGAATTCTCCTCCACCCACAGCTGGTCCTGTGGAGATGAAAAACAGGCACACACCCTAAAATCTTGCCCCAGATGAGTGGCTTTGGGGGATGCTGAATTTCCAGCCAGGCGGAGGCAAAAAAAAAGCGGGGGAGGGGTACACTAGCTTTAGTTGTTTTGGCTGAATTTTACTGATGTTTCAGTGTGATGTTATTTCTGGCATCGTCTTGATTAGTGACTCAAAGACTGGTTTTAACTTGGGGAAAGTCTGAATCTGAAAAGATTTCATTTCTGTCTTCTCTTATCGCCTTCACTGAAATTCAACTAATTTCATACTGTGTTGATCTAATGCCAGAGAAGATAGAAAAACAAGTAAGATCTGATCTTCTCACTTGAGATGCCTCCAGTAGGAGATGTAAGGCATTCTGCAAACAATGCCATTTGAAGGCAGAATGATAATAATAATACAGCAACCTAGGGATGCAGACATTTAATATTTCATGAAGGAGCCTACCCTTCCATCCAAACTTTCTTCTACTCTGTCCTTTGCTCACCATACTCTAGCCATCCTGTCTTCTTTCTCTTCCTAGAACAGGCCAAGCTTGCTTCTGCCTCAGGATTTTGCACTTGCTCTTCCCTCTGTTCTTCCTCTAGAACTCTTCCTGCTTGGTTCTTTTTCATCGTTTGGGTCTCAGCCCAGAGGCCATGTCAGGAAGTCCTTCCTGATAACCTTATTCTGCGTATTTGTTTAATGATCATCTTTTTGCCCAACAGCATGTAAGCTTCCCACATACATCCTTGAGAGCCAAAAATAAACTATGCCTTGAATATGCAGCTCTAAAAAAAGACGGAGATTCAAAGGGAGAGAATAAAACAAGACGGAGAATGGATCTTTAGTGTATCCATTAGATGGAATGAGGAGCAAGAGAAAGCGGCGATGGAAGCGGAGAAGGAAGAAGAAAAGGATAGTACCGGCGGATAGAAGCCAAGGGTGCTGAGCGCCTCCAAGGAGAAGGTGATCAAAGCTATGGGAACATTGAGGAGGATGGGAAATCAGCGTAGGATGCGACAGGTGGATGGTCAATGGTGATGTCTGAGAGAAACAGGACAGGAAGGACAGGGGTCAAGATCACAAGAAGTGGGTGGTGAGGATGCCGGGGACTCCAGGAACAGTGAATTCCATCTGATGGTTCGTAGAGGAGGAAGGAGTGAGGTAGGATGCCATCTTGTAATGGTAGCAGGCTTGAGAGGATGTACTTTAGAGGTTGGATGGGGAGATCTAAGTTTGCGTGCAGACGGAGAGGAAACCAAACCAGTGTTCAGGAAACACTGAAGATGAAAAAGGAGAGAGGAGTTTATAGAGGTGAAGTCCTTCTGAAAGAGGTGAGAGAAGGAGAAAAAGAGTACAAATGAAGGGATTCAGCTAGCCAAGTCTGAGGGTGGGGAAGGGTATCCTCATCAATGGGAAAAACATTAAGGATGATCAGTTATTATTACCTAAAATTTTACAGAGAAGTGATAGGTGAGAATAGCTGTTCTCTTTGCTTTTTCCGAGTTTTAGAGTTAAGATGTTCTTTAACATTTTCATTTTAAATTAGAACTGTCTTGTTTTCAAGCCAATTAAATCGGGCTTAATTTAACATCTCCTAGATGAAGCAAGTGTTTGTTTTTTTCTTTCCCACAACGTATATCGCTACCCAACCCTCTTTTTATGCTTTTTGTTTTCTGATTTTTCAGGTAATGTGTGCTCTCTGTAGAAGAAAATTGGAAAACACAGAAAAGTGAAAGGAAGTGAAAACGTATCTGTTTAATTCCACAACCTAGAAATAATTGTCATATTACAGCACGGTGGCTAAAGAGCATGAATTCCAGAAACATCTGCCATGGTTCAAATTTAGTTCTATTACTTCTTACTGAGGGACCCTCGCAAATTAAAGTTTAAAGTTTGGTGTCTTCATACGTAAGATGGAGACGGTGGTAACACCCACTGCCTAGCAGTGCTGTGGTGAGGATTAAATTACATGAAGATTAAACTACATCTGAGAACATACAGCCTTGTACCTGACATATGGGAAGCACACATGTCACAACACTTTTGTGATAACAGCGTTTTTCACCTGACTTTTCCATATAGATGTTCTTCTCTTTGTGAAATGGGAATTTCTGTGTCTGAAGAATTGTATAGCCTATTTTTGTTCCCACATACTGTTACCTTGTGAATGTTTTCCTGTAACATGTGCAGCATTTCCCTTTTTATTCTAAAGTAAGCTATGGAATGTTTCCTCCAAGAAATGAAAGAACTATGCGTTGTCACTACCCTGGCAGTATCGACTATTTTTGCCCTTTGTAAAACCTCAGAACTCAACTTATCATAATCAGATAAGAAGTTTACTTTGCAAAGAATCACCAGAGGGCAGCCACCCATCCTCATTCTTTCTTTACGAAAAACAAATCCAGAGCAAAAATGAATGATCTAGCACTGTGCTAGGAGGTCAGAGCAGAAACAGACACAAATGTGTGCAGTTTTCACTTCTCCACTAAGTCTTCACTGCTCTTCTCTGAGCTGGGCTATGTTTATACAGGAATGAATAAAAGGAGAGACCTCTTTGTAATCAGTTTCCTACGGTGCCCCGTGGCTCTGGCTGTTCAAGTAATGGGGAAGGGTCTCCAAGTGAGAAGCACGGTCCCTGCACCATCAGAACCCGCCCAGACACGGGTGTCACAGACCCACGGCAGGATATCCCCATCCCCTCCTGCTGGCAGCCTGTGTGATTGGTGAGGTCATCAGCCAAGCTCCTCCAAGGTCACACCTGGAGTACATCACAGACTGCACACCGGGGTCCAGAACCCCTCACCAAACCTGCCCAGAGCACGCGTGTGAAATGCAAGGTCGCCACACAATCCTGACTCTGTTGTTGCCCGTTTAATCTGTGATACTTCGGGTCGCAGGTAGGCTAGACATAATCAGCACATTGTCTTTAAAAGCAATTCGAATAAAGGACCTCGACTTTGATTCTTTTAGCCATCGACACGATTTTCTTTCTTGGACTCGCTCCATTTTTCAAACGTCACAGGATCTTAACAGAGCACACACCATAGTCAGGTGTGTAAGGTAGTCATTCTAACTGATTGGAATAATTCTGCTCCTAAATGTTCTTTAATGTGTGCTCCATCGTCCTCCTAACCCGAGGTCCTGAAGTGTAAATGCATAAAGAAGAATCTGGTGGCTGGTGAGGCTGAAATACCGCAGGGGCGGAGAAGACTGTCTCTGGCTCAAGGCACCTCTGTTCTACAGTGGTATTGTTAGCCCATGGGCTTTCACATGCGGTGAGAAGCTAACCCTCAAAGTCTGGGGCTGCAATTCTTTCCTTACGTAAAAGCACATTGTAATAGCAGAGGTGTTGCCTGATGGCAGGCTTACTTGCCAACATGGGCCCAGTGCCCTGCTGGGTCTACTTTGTTTTACAATTTCTAGTGTATTAAAGGCCCTATAGAGAAACGGTGCTCCGTGTGTGGAGATATCCAGCCTTCCACAAAGGCACAGCTGTGGAGGGAAGGGCGGTATTGATTAGTCATCAGTGCTGGGAGGGGGAGAAGAACATAGTTCTTATATGTAACGCAGTACATCCAAAGAATATTTCTTTATTTTCCAGGCTCTCCCGATCTTGGTTTGAAATTGGTAATGCATGTGAATAATATCAAGGTGGTTTTTATTTTAATTCCTTTCACATTCATCTCTAAATCTGCTGCAAAGGGCCTCCTAGCAATGCTAGGTTTCCAAGAGTGCTTAAATGGTGAATGAAGGATTCATGATGAAACGACTACTCTTCATTGAACATCTTGTATGTGTATACAGTATGCTGAGTGCTTTAGGTAGGTTGTTTTATCCTCAAAACAATCTTATAAGAAACTGATTTTCACCCCCATTCTACAGAAGAGGAAACCGAGGTTCATGACAACTAAGAAGCCTGCCAGGTTCATGCAACAGGTAGATGATAGACCTGTATTTGGCGGAGACAGGTAATTTGGACCTGTATCAGTTTGACACCAAAGTCCCTGCTCATCTCAGGGACGCCATGATGCTAATCTAAAATTACGAGAGGCTCCCATGCTCACTGCAGCATTATTTACAATAGCCAAGACACGGAAACAACCTAAGTGTCCACAGTGATGGGTACAGAGAGGAGTTGTGGTACACACACACAATGGAATATTATTCACCCATAAAAAAGAAGGAAATGCTGCCATTTGTGACATGGATGGACCTTGAGAGCATTACTCTAAGTGAAATAAGTCAGACAGAGACAAATACTGTATGATCTCTCTTAGATGTGGAATCTAGAAAACACAACAGCAAAAACCCCACAAACTCAGAGAAAAAGAGACCATATTTCTGGGTGGGAGCTGGATGGGAGGTAGGGGAAGGATGAAGGTGGTGAAAAGGTAGAAATTTCCAGTTATAAGATAAATAATACTGGGGATGTAATTTACTGCATGGCATGATGACTATGGTTAACACTGTGGTATGGCAGATGAACGCTGTTAAAAAAGCTCTCATCACAAGGAGGAAAAAGCTTTTCTTTTGTGTGTGTGTGTCTCTATTCAAGATGGTGGAAGTTCACTAAACTTATTGTGGTAATCACTTAATATTTGTAAGTCAAATCACCATGCTGTACATCTTAAGCTTATACTGTGCTATCTTAAGAAAACTGTAAAAAAATAAATTACTATCTGAAAAAAAAAAAAAGAAAAGAACCATGGCTCTATGGCTGTGTATTTTTTCCAGTGGCACAGAAAATAGATTTAGTGGTGAGTTTTTAAGATTCGAATGAATTGATTCGCATTCCTGAGTATGATTAATGATTTGGAGAACAGTACCGTACAAGGTTGGAGGAGAAAAACAAAACAAATGGACTCCTTCTGAGCCTTGGCCCACAGCAAGCACCTGGGAGGGGCAGAAAGCAGGCGATTTTGAGCATTTTTGAAAACTGAGATTCACAATGAGTTCCACATTCAGCCCTGACCCTCCTTCCAGCCGCCACACCGGGCACTTCCTCTGTTTCTGAGAACTGAGTGTCTGCTTATCCAAACGTTCCTGTTAAACAACTGGCTTGGAAAGTCATGGAGAGCGTCAGCCGGCCCTGAACCAGAGGGTAACACAAACTGTCGGTTAATACCAAGATCCACGCTGTCTCCGGCAGTGGCTCTGCCTCTGTACAGGTGCGGGTGGGAAGGCAAGTGTGTGTCGAAGCCAAAAGATTCCACAAATAGGCAGGTGCCTCTGAGACGCTCTACTGCCTGACGGTTGATGTTTATAAATCTTCCCGCTTCTCTTTAGTTTGTACTTTACCATAACCAGAGTCTAAAGAAAAAGGAGGGAGTGTAAACCCTCCTTCGATGGGGAAACTGTGGTGTCTCATATTCAGAATCTAGCTGGGAATTGGCGATCCTTGGTGTTATTTCTGGCTGTGATATTAATTCATGGGGTTAAGCAAATCACTAGCTTTTTTCCTGCCTTCAGTTCCCCATTCCGTGTAGTCCTATTTTGGTCCTTGTAACTCTTTGGCCCCAACTGTCCCTCCCTCTGTACTATAAGTCACTTAGAAAGTTGATCACATATGGTAACTACGAATACATCCTATGCTGCCTCTCCCTCACCTTTTCCCGTATTTGCAATAAGTTTTTTCTGTTTGGGAACCTTCCCTTCTCCTATAGCCTTGCTAAATCCTGTCTGGGCTTTGTCTTCCTCCCTGAATCCTGTTCTGAGCCCTGGTTCCTTCTTTCTCTGAAATCTAACAGGATTTGTTGTCTGAACCTCTCACTTGGCCTCTTGCAGCTACCGCCACGCAACCCTAGTTATGTTTTTTACTACGGACCTGACTGATTTACCCAGCTGCTTTGAAACTTGCAGCAAATACCTTAACCTAGCCTTTTGTCTTTCTCTCCATATTAGCACACTGACTGGCAAGGGGCTTCATCAATGTTTGTTGATTGAAATGTAACCCAGCAATGTTAATAATGGCACTGGCTGCCTCTTATTGGCGGCTTCCTGCCCACCAGAAGGATGCCAAGAGCTTTATGGCAATGTCTCACTCATGATAACACAATTTTGAGGGCTTATTTCTCCCCATTTTACAGTGGACGAAACCGCAGCTCAGCAACAACATAACGGTCACATAGCTATTACGTGGTGTGGTGTCGGAACTGAGATTCGGCCCTAGAGCTGCAGGGTCCGGTGCGTGCCATGCTTCCCTGCCCCAATCAAGAAAAGCGTGATGACTGACTAAAACAACAATGAAACAAGGCAGGGACATTTGCATTTATGGTCCATGTGGCTGTAGACAGGTGACCATGAATCTAAAACAGGAGCAAGGAGATGACGCGAGGATTCCATGAAAACAGCTTTGCAGTCAGTAGCTTCTCCTATGGAACCCCCCAGTGTCAGCCGCAGTGTCTCATGCTTCAAACTCTGAACTCTCAAGTCAAACTGATTCGATTTGAACCTCGGGTCTACAGCCCACCAGCTGTTTGATCTTGGGTGACTGACACTAAGCTCTTGGTGATTCAGTTTTTTCTGGTGTAAAGGTGGACAATACGGTACCCTCTCATCTGGTTGCCTTGAAGATTAAATATACACATGTGAAAGGCACATTATATCGAGCCTTGAATAAATGTCAGCTAGTATTACCAAGAACCTCTAACTTAGTCCAAAGTAATAGAATCTAGGCTGAAAGGCAGAAATGGTTGTGTATTTTTAAATTTCAGGCAACGGGAAAGAGCTCTGTTTTTATTCTTCAAAGAAACTGCAGGTAGAGAGTTTTAGAAGAGAGAGAAAGGCCACCTAAGGACTGTATCTCAAGGATTATCACATATGCCAATGCCGTGCTGACCTGAAACCCATCACTTAAACGGCCGTGGGAGCCAAGGGGATGGGGGCAGCCAGAGGGACCACTGGTAGTTGGTAAACACTGCAATATGTGAATAGGGGTTTTCTACAATCACTAAACATCTGGCCTCTGATTGTTTCTTACGAGTTGTATGACCTTGGGCTGGGTCACTCAACCTCCCTTTTCTTACATATAAAATGGGATAATCATTGTAGCTACCTTGTAGGATCACGGAGAAAAGTAATGTATATGTAAAGTGCCTGGAACAGAACTCAATAAACACCTTCAGTTTATTTTACTTTTATAGTTATCATCAGTCTAGACAAATAGTTTCCTTGGGTACTTGAGATGTAGCCTTGATAGAAGAAAAGGGATTACTCACGACTAAGGTAACAAGATTCTCCAGCACTCTGAGTATTTTATTCTAAAAAGTGGCTTAAATAAGGGAATTTTATTAGATAGCACGGGCTGGAATTCTCAGAATCTCTTCTCAGCAAGCCCCTCCTTTGGTAATCAGATAATGTCTATCCACATTCTTCAAAAACTGAATTTTTTTTTTTTAAGATTTGATCTTAACACCCTGCAGAGACCTTTTAGAGGAAGGCCAGGTTGTGACACAACGGCTGAGCCAATTTTTGCCCCAAGGGTTTATATAAGGCTTCACGGGCACGGGAAGAAACTAAATATAACCTGAGGTGCTAAAGGAGGTCAAACACAGCTCATCAGGGGCCTCCATGCCTGCCTCCGAGCACACAGTGAGGGCTGGCACTCGCTGCCCTTCCACTGCCATGCCTGGATCAGAGCCCTCAAACGAGGGGCTGGCTGCAATCTACCCCCCCAGGGCTGGAGAGCAGCAAGGACATCCTCTTGCTCGGAAGATGCTGGGGGCAGGGGGTGCTCTGCACTCTGGGCTTGGCCAAGAGGAAAAGCAAGCTGCAGGTTATTTGGCCCAGACCAGCAGATGCTGTGCAAAAGCCACAGTGGCCACCCCCAAACGGAAATCACAAACCAAATGCTTGCCTAGGGAAGCGCAAACAAAGCTTCCTGGTGTGGGAGGAACAGCCCCCACGCTAGGATCCAGGCTCCGCAGGGAGGAGAGAACAGAGGGCCCTTCAGATTTCCAGGAACCACCAACCTTGGGACGTTCAGCGCTGGGTCCCCAGAGGCCACCGCCACCTAAGACACCAAAATTGCCTGCTTAAAATCTTGGGTCACAGCTTGTTTATTTCCTGACACAATTGTCTGTCAAAAGACTTCCTTAAATTTCCCCTAGAAACTCAAAGGAGGCTCATGAAGAATAGTCTTGTACAAATTTTGGAAACTGGGTATTTTTTTCTTCTCTCAGAAGTGAAAGAATATTGTTTTACATCCCCATTCATTTCTCAGAGGAGAGGATACAAAAGGCCCAGGTACCTTTAAATTTGCTTTTATTTTGTAGTAAATGAATAAATTAATAATAATGGCTTAACATCTATTGAGCTGGTATTATTTACCAGGTTTGGCCTAAGTATTTCACATATAATGCCTCATTCAATCGTAAAGATGACTATAGGTGGTAAATAGAGTTATTTCTGTTTTGTGGATGAGAAGATTTGGTCTGGGGATTGGGATTTTATACCTAATTCACTGACTCAGGGCACAAGCCCTAAACCCTGTGTGATTGGTGGGCCAGCTGCCCACCCACATGCTCCTCCCAGCATCCTTAGCGGTTGGGGGTGGCCGTGTGACTGCCTTCTGGCCAATGGGATGTGAGTATAAAGGAAGAGCTCTACTTCTAAGTCTGATTCATGAAAAACTCTCAGGGATGCTTCCCTTCCATATCCTTCTTTACTAAATAAATAGGCCACTGAGACCCTAGAGGAGAGACAAGTCACGAGATGACTCTGAACTATCCTGGGGAAGGGAAGGCCATCTACCAACCAAAACATGTTGGACTTACTATGAGTGAGAACTAAATTTCTGTTGTGATAAGTCACTGAGATGTCCAAGGTATCTACTGCAGAAGCCCAAGTTACTTTAATTGATGCACCCTTTGCGAAAAATGAATCAATTGCCCACAGTTCAGATGTTATGTTATTGTTAGTGGACCCTTAGGGCAGAACTGCCACCTAGTTCTACACTGCATGCTTTCTCTCAAAATACAGGGTGTATGACCACAATAAGGAAATTCTCTTCCAACTAAGGAAATTCTCTTCCAACTTAGAAAGATGATAAAGAGACCCCATGCCCTGTCTCCACCTTCCAAAGAAGGGTAACATGACACAAAAGTAATCAGATTGCATAATCATCATTTATTAGGAACCCATCTGGTGTGGGGATGAGCTCATACCCTTGAGAATAAAGAAAATTTCCAGCTGAGGCTGGATGGTGGGGCTTCCTAAACAGGCCAGCTGTTTTCAGAAGGTCCAGTGCTGGGTTAGGACAAGGCTCAGGGAAGAGCGGCCAGTGGTGAAGCGGTACGGTCACCATTATCGTATTTGATATAAAATACATTACACTTATTACATAAGGATGTGTGATTGTTAGCCTAACAAATTCCATCTAATTTTCCTCCTTTCTGCAGCAGATTTGGGTTGGTACATTGTGTTATTTCTGCCCATCCCCTTTGCCTAGTTAATACCCAGTCATCTTTAAGATCGCTGCTCATCTACTGCCTTCTCAGGAAGGCTTCCCTGACGTCTCAGAACAAGCAAGTTCTCCTGTTAAACCCTCTTAGGCCGTCAGGTACCTTTGTCCTCAAAGCATTGATTTCCAATTTTAATTTCCCATGAGTTTGCATAATTATATTAGCACTGTTGTCAGAACTCTACCATTGGAATATAATCTCTATATGAATATGGAATCATGTTTGGTTTTGTTCACCATCCTATCTCTAGAACTCAGTGCAGTATCTGGCACTTAGCAGGTGTTATTTAATTTGTTAAATGAATGAACAAACACCTGAATGAATGAGTGAATGAGTGAGTGAGGGAATGAATCTTCATTTAGTGAAGAAACTGAAGAATGCCATACCCAGATACAGTAGTATAGCTATGATATATAATTTAGAATATTTGATTTCTGCAGCTGCTACTGCCCATCTTCTTCCAAATGACTCTTTAAAAAGAGACACCTTCAAATCAGCTGGCACTTGCATAGGTGATCATCACACCAGAACAAATGCCAGTAACATAGATGCTGAGATTGTACCCCACAGTAGGCCAGCCACTAACGGCTCTGAGCCTTGATGTGGTACCCTCATGTATAACCCCTCCCACTGGTGTCAAGAATCAAAAATAGAGAATGTATCTGACAATACTCTGTAAACTATAAAAAGATATGCATGGGGACTTCCCTGGTGGCACAGTGGTTAAGAATCCACCTGCCTATGCTGGGGACAGGGGTTTGTTCCCTGATCTGGGAAGATCCCACATGCCACAGAGAAACTAAGCCCATGCACCACAACTACTGAGCCTGCACCCTAGAGCCCATGAGCCACAACTACTGAGACCACATGCTGCAACTACTGAAGCCTGTGTGCCTAGAGCCTGTGCTCCGCAACAAGAGAAGCCACTGCAATGAGATGCCTGCACACTGCAATGAAGAGTAGCTCCCACTAGCCACAATTAGAGAAAGCCCGCATGCAGCAAGGAGGACCCAACACAGCCAAAAAAAAAAGAGATGTGCATGTATGTTTTTCTTGAAGTTAGAAAGTATGAAAAATTGTCTCTCAATGGATGGGATTTTGAAAAGACACGACTTTGTGAAGAATAGGGCATTTTGAAGATACTAGACAAAGACTCACCATTTAGTTAAATAATCATTATTTCCAGGCAATGGCAGAGAAATTAGATCCCCACAGTTTCCATCAGCCCCCGCCCCAAAGGCCCCTAAACAAAACATACAATTTAACTAATAAACTTTCTACTCTCCTTCTCATGGGATTACTATCTCCAAGCACCACCTGAGCAGAAATTTAGAAGCCCTTACTATTCAAAGGTAGTGCGATATTGGTCAACAGTGAAACTTCTGAGCTGATTTCCACAATGCTTTCAAAGCAGATTAGCATATGTTGGGAAGGACCGGCCCAAAGTGAGAGTTGTTTGGTGTAGTGACTGACAGCTAATTTTAAACACTGAAAGTATTATTTTTTCACTGGAACTAAGGAAAGTGCTTTCAAGAAGGATGAAAACACACCCCATGTCAGACTGAGCTCCTACTTTAGTTTGCAAATATGCTGCTAGAAAATTCAAGAATGAGTCTTGCACACTCATGAGTTTTGAATGGTCCTATTGCAAAGATGTGATCTTTGTCAATGTAAGAAAATGCTGTTGCAAAGACAGAGTGTGTAACATTCAAGCACACTGGCAGAAATGCAAGCACATCATCCTTTACTGATAGGCACCAATAGCCGGAATGAGCTGCAGAAAAGGTTGAAGCAAACAAATGCACAGACTTGACAAAAGGTAGAAAGAAGTAGAATACATTTGCTAATTGTTCTTCTTGGTGCAAGCCTATTTTTTCTTGGTGCAAGCTATAACACATGTTGTAGATCATCAGAGAAAAGTCTCAGCCCCGTACCATATGTGAGCACTAAATAATACAAAAACCCTTGGAAAACATACATTGCCGGAATGATATGATGAAAGAGGAACAGCAAAAATAGCAAATTGAGCATCAAAGCGTAGCTTTGCACATGTGGGAACGTTTTTTGGAATCAGGGCATCATCCATCGGTCCCAGACGGGTTATATTAGTTGCTTTAGAAGATACAAATGAATCACTGCAAACCCAACACCCTTTTAGAAGAATTGTTCATCATTAGGAGAATTTACCACTGACATCATTATAACTCATCATGCAGACAGTTGATAAAGTTGCAGTTTCAAAATCACTGCTATTTCTAGAACCTCTCAGTTTCACAAGCACAATTCCTACTTAGAGGAAAACGTACGAACCATTCTCTGTGACTATAAACCCCATCCTGGGGAGATAAAGCAATTTCTGTTGGCTCCCCTCTTGTTGGTTTTTTGTTTTTGTTTTTGTTCTGGCAATGTTTGTGGGAAATTCAGTGCATGTAGGTCAATGTAGGCCTCATTCTGTGGGCCATAGAGAACCAGCGTCAGAGCATTGAGTTAGAACCACTCTATGCAAATAAAAAAAGGACACTTCCCCAATTCCTGACACTTGGGTATCACTCTAGCCTCTGGTGTGTATTTTCTTCTAGAAGAAGCAATGATGGGTGAACCATGGATGATTTTAAAACCATGTAAGAAATCACACTTCTTGGAGGAAGGTGGGAATGTACACTAGGACATATTCCCACTCCTAGTTTCTCCCCTAAGCTTATATCCTAAAGTCAGGAAGAGCACGTAAGTTTCCTCTTTGCACTTTGTTCCGCGGGCCTCAGAAAATGAAAAACAGAAACAAAGTTGACAACTTTCATGAAGGGTACCGTTTCTACAAATAGACCAAAAATGAAAAAATTGAAAAAATGAATGACATCCAACTGAAAAAAAATAATAATCTAAAACAGGCTCACATATGCTTTACAGATGTGCTCTCCATCTTTGGGGCCAGGAGCGATTTATGGCAGGGCAATAATTTAGGTTACTGGTCTGATTTATCTTATTTTTCCTGTAGTTCATACCGGTGATAAGGGGTGGTGTGGTTGGGTACAAAGATGGATTCATCGTGATGCCAATGAAGCTTAAACTTCAGGGTCCGTCACATCCCGGGGTCTCTTCCAGGGCTCTTGGATGATTCCAAGTAATATGTGTACATAGTCATATTTGCATAAGGGAACTATTTTAAATGCCATCACTTGTGACTACTGTCTCTTTCTGCACTGACCTCCCCTCTGCTAAGCTTCCCTTCTTGATCACGTAGCATTGAAATGGCCATGGGCATTTTTTTTTGGAATTCAGCTCAGGTGCAGTTGAGTTAGGATACGTGTAGTTCGGGTGAGAGGGGTATACGTGTAAGTTCACAGCCATTTCCATCCATCTAAGAAAAGATGGAAATGGACAGTGCCATTGAAGGAATGGCTTCCAGCCATATTCCTCACCCCTCAGTGTTGACTTACCCTGTGCTGTCCACGAAGGTACAGGGCCTGAAATCTTATGCAGATATTTTACTACCTCTTATAGCACCTGGCTTTGGAAGTGCGTGGCCTCCAAGTAGGAGAAGTCAGGTTTAAAATGCAGGGAGCCAATTTGCAGCAACATGGGTGGACCTAGAGAGTATTCTACTAGGTGAAGGAAGCCAGACAGAGAAAGACAAATATCATATGATATCACTTATATGTGGAATCTTTTTTAAAAAAGGTACAAATGAACTTATTTAAAAAACAGAAATAGACTCACAGACATAGAAAACAAACTTATGGCTACCAAAGGAGAAAGGAGGGAAAGGAATGAATTAGGAGTTTGGGATTAAAATATACACACTACTATATATAAAATAGGTAACCAACAAGGACCTGTTGTATAGCAGAGGAAACGATACTTAATATCTTGTAATAACCTATAATGGAAAAGAATATAAAAAAGAATATATATTTGTAAATATACATATACGTGAATCACTTCGCTGTACACCTGAAACTAACACATTATAAATCAATTATGTTTCAATAAAATATATATATATATAAATGCAGGGAGCCAGAAGCTAGTCTGTGGAGAAATCTTCCAATTATCAGACCAGTAAAATTATAAGTAGAGAGTTTGGTTCCATAACCCACAGTCAAAAGAAGAAAGTATTTCCTCTGTTAAGAGTGTATATAATATAAAACATAGACAATTGTAAAAACACTATATAATTTTTTCTTTATCAAAGGAAATAGAATGTAATTGAATTTCTCCAGAATTCCTTTGTTTAGAGCCCTCTTTTACTGTAGTTTTACTATAAACAGTAAGTATGTTGATAATAGACCATACATAGAAGAAACCGAGAGAAGGATGTCCAAATCTGACAACAATTCTAAAAATGTGCACAATATTTCCAATGATAAGTTGTGAATCTGAATGAGACCTTTCTAATCTAACAGTAATAAAAACACAGATTTTGCTCAGCCATGCTGGAGGAGAGACCAACTTTTCTTTCTCTCCTCTCTCTACAGAAAATATTACAAAGTCATTGCCTCGTGAAAAAGAGATGGAAGAGTGGGCAGCCAAAATGTGTAGGAAAAAAATATATAATAGAGATGTATTGGGCAGTTAATTAATAAACTTGTTACTTTTTTGGATTTTGTGATGCTTACACTATTTGTCAGCTTTCTTATGTTTGTAACATGTGGTGATTTTCCTTTCACACCTAAGTTTGTACAATTTTTTATTATTTCTCTTTTAAGGAATCCCACCCCCCATTATATAAGACTCAGGCTCCGTGATTAACCCTTGTGAGAAAGAAGTCCTGAGGAAGAGACACTTCAGGAAGACAAAAGTCCCTGCAGAGAAGAGACTCGCGTTGCCTGACATGGTCCAGCACAGCTGGAGCCATTGTTTTAAGAGCAGGATGGGGATCTGGAAATGAGGAAGGCTTCCCTCCAGAGTCACACTTGAGTCCTGTTCTAGAGAAGGTCATTGCTGCACTGAGGGTCAAATCATACCCTCTTCACAGTTTCGACCATGGGCGATCATGTTTATTCTTGTAATAATAAAAGCCCCTAACACTGCTGGGTGCTTCTTATGTGCCAAGCAATGGGCTTCTTTTGAACTGAGTTCATTCTCATGATAACCTTGTCAAACCATTACTCGTGACCCTCGTTTTTAAGTGCCACATAATCCCTTTGGTCCTCTATTAGTGCTTCCTACTAATCTCATGAATCACATGTTAAGAATATGCATTTCCAGACCCTAGTCTCAGCTGTTCTTCATCATTAAATTTAAGATAAGGCTCATGGGATTAATATGTATTTTTTTAAAGTGGTCCCCACAGTGACTCAGATACAGCCTATTGGGGTTTTTGTAACCATCTGCTTACTATTTGACAGCGGAATGAGCTTCCTTCAGCTCAGAGACTCCCCAGCTGGATTGCACAATAGAATCACCCAGAAAGCTTTAAAAACATACATACATAGGTCCCAGATCAATTAAATAAGAATCCCTGGGAGCTGGACCTGGGCATGGGTGGCTTTAAAAGCACCCTAATTGAATCAAAAGTCCAGCCAGGGATTGACAGCCATCACTACAGCCAATGGAGAGACAGGAAACCATGAAAGTATAGCTATGAAATAATAGGAAAAAAAATATGTTCTCTGTCCCCCATTTCTGGCACAGAGCTCCTCAGACTCTGCTTTTTCCTAAGTGATTAGAGCACTAGGGGCATCTTTCGTTCTAATATCTGGTCCTTGACTTTGGTTCCTGACACAGAGCTCCTAAATCCCTTAGAATTTCCTGGGTGATAGGAATGTCTTTTGTTTTAGTGAGATGACTCTTGTTGGGCTCCTAGATGGCTTCAGAATGGGGACTGGTCACCAGAAAGATCAAGCCATGATTAGAAACTTGGAACTTTCAGCCCCACCCCTATCCTCTGGGAAGGAGAGAGGCACTGGAGACTGAGTTAATGATTCATCATGCCTACATGATGAAGCTTACATAAAAATTCGCAAAAGCATGGGGTTCAAAAAGCTTCTGGGTTGGTGAACATTTCCATGTGCTGGGATAATGGTGCATGCCAATTCCACGGGGACAGAAGCTCCTGCACACTGGACCTTCCCAGATCTTATCCTATGAATCTCTTCATCTGGCTATTCATCTGTAACCCTTCTTGTTTCCTTCACCATGTAATAAACTGATAAATGTGTTTCCCTGAGTTCTGTGAGCTGTTCTAGCAAATGATCAAATCCAAGGAGGGGATCGTGGGAACCTTCAATTTGTAGCCAAGTTAGCCAGAAGTTGTGGGTAAACTGGGGACTTGCGATTGGTGTCTGAAGTGAGGGGGCTGTCCTTAACCTGAGCGCTTAACCTGAACTGTGCTAACTCCAGGCAGTTCGTGTCAGGATTGCTTGGTGTGGAAAACCTACCCATCCAGCATCAGAAGCATTGTGTGATAGTAGCATGAGAGTAAAGGAAAAACAGATAGTCTTCCCCTAGACAATTGCCTAAACAAAATCCATAAAAATGGCCATTAATCACCTTACCACTAGTAAATAAAGGCACTCATGATGAATTTTTCCCAAGATAAAACAGTAAGAATACTGTATATTAAAAAACTATAATAAAAAGCTGAAAATAGAACTACCATATGATCCAGAAATTCCAATCCTGGGTATATAGCTGAAGAAAATGAAAACACTAACGTGAAAAGATACATGCACCCCAATGTTCATAGCAGCATTATTTACAATAGCCAAGATATGGAAGCAACTATCATCAAAAAGAACACAAATAACAAATACTGGAGAAGATGTGGAGAAAAGGGAACACTCGTACACTGCTGGTGGGAATGTAAATTGGTGCAGCCACTGTGGAAAACAATATGGACATTTCTCAAAAAAGTAAAAATAGAATTATCATATGACCCAGCAATTCCACTCCTGAAAAAAACAAAACCTTAATTCGAAAAGATACATGCACCCCAATGTTCATAGCAACATTATTTACAATTGCCAAGATATGGAAGCAGCCTAAGTGCCCATCGGCAGATGAATGGATAAAGAGGATGTGATACATATATACAATGGAATACTACTCAGCCATAAACAAGAATGAAATTTTGCCATTTGCAGCAACATGGATGGACTTGGAGGGCATTATGCTAAGTGAAATAAGAGAAAGACCAATACTGTATGATATCATTTATATGTAGAATCTAAAAAATACCAAATATAACAAAAAAGAAGCAGACTCACAGATATAGAGAACAACCAAATACTTACCAGTGGGGAGAGGGAACAGGGGGTGGGGGGCAAGATAGGGGTAGGGGAGTAAGAGGTACAAACTATTAAGTATAAAATAAGCTACAAGGATATATTGTACAACACAGTGGATATAGCCAATATTCTATAATAACTATAAATGGAATATAACATTTAAAAATTGTGAATCACTATATTATACACCTGTAACACATAATATTGTACAGCAACTAGACTTCAATAAAAACCACAACATTTCCCATTATATACTTTAGTATGTGCTGCACACTTTCACAAATATACCCTTATGTAACCCTTATACTGCTATGAAGCTATAATGGATAAGCAAAATACTTTGGATAAAATAAAATACTTTCTAAAAAGTCTTCCCTGAGCAAAATAAGCTACTCTCTGCTCTTCCCTTGAAAATGAGATTTCTTTTCTTGACTGCTCCCCAGGAGGCTGTGAGATTCTGAGGACAGGCAAGTATTTTGTTTTATGTGTTCCTCTAAACCAACCCTGCTTGCCAGTGTGGTTGGGTCTGGGAGCAGGTAAAGCTGCCCAGGAGATGGTAAGTCTCATCTGGGACTCCTCCAGCCCACCCAGGTCCTTTGCTTTTGGCCTCTCTTCCATCACCAAGACCCTTAGCCCAACTCTATAGACAGCTAACAGGTCAACCTGGCCTCCTGGCTCTGCAGACAGATAACTGGTCAACCTGGCCTCTTCGGTCAATGAACTAGTTTAGACCTGCCACCCTGACTTTCCCCTCCATAAATGCTTTCCAGACCCACTTGTGGGAATTGCCTGCTGGCTGCAGACAGGCTGCGTGGGTCACAGGCATCTGCCTTCAGGGATGACCGCCCTGGCTCTGCCAACCAGCCCTGCTCAGCCAGAGGCAAACCATGGACAAGCATGAGTTGTGATTAGCCTCTGAGTCCCAACTGCCTACCGAGGGCCAGACATGCAAGTCCCATTTGGTAAGTGTCTGATGAATTGAGGTGAGGTTGAAGCAGGAAGAAACGTTTTTCTGGATTTGACAGCCAATAATTCAATGTTCTCATTTAACAACACATTTACAACATGAAGTCCTAAAAAAAGCCCCCCTGAAGTGGGGCTAGTCCACCCTGCTCACTCGATTTAGAGTCTTGATTTTTATGTAATTTGATGAAACAAAAGAGAGCACAAATAGGAGATAAAAAGAAAGTGGGAGACAGAGTTAAGAAGCCAGGACCCCCAAACTCATTTGTAATCAGCGACAAATAAGACAGAATCATCTGGACTAAGGAATTATCCCCAAACATCAGGCTATTTGAAATTTGATTCTAAAACCAAGGTTTCAAAAAAAAAAAAAATTCCTCAAATGGACAAACCAACAACATTAGTTACTGCTTGAATCTCCCATCTGGGATATTTCTTTTTCCCTCAAGAAGCCTTTCAGATTCACAATTCGTCATGGGAAACATTGTGTAGATTTTTCAGATTGCTGTCAAATTCGAGAAGACTTCTCTCAAGTTTCTTTTATATGTGATCTATTACAGGCATAGTTGCCGTTTATAGTAAAACTGTAGGTATGTGCCCTTCAAACACAAGAATTCTGGGGAAAAAACCCTCCTTTCTGCAAACCACTTGAAAGGTCTTCACCCCATCTGCCTGTGGGCAGAAGAAGAAGAAGATGGGGGTTTTGGGAGGGCTGTATCTCTCTCTGAAATCAACCCAGGGCTCCTGGGTGCATCTTCCAAGTTGCTGTCCGTGGAATATCCAGGTCTGGTTGTTCCACGAGGAGGGCTGGGGGGAAGGGTGGCTACACGGCCCTGCGTTGTTTAGCCATTACGGTTCATTAAGGGATTATATGTCACCAAATTACGCCTAAAAATACAAAGGCCAGCAGTGCCCGCTTGGTTCCAAGCAGTGTGGGAAGAAAAGAGAAAGGCCCAAACCACTCAAGTTAACTTAATGAAATAAAATAGGTTACAAGAAAACATCAACGGAGGAAGAGCTAGTGACACCTTCCTTCAAGAACCAGGGAGGGGCAGAGCTCATCTGCCTTCACCGCCCCAGGCAGTCTGGCTCCTTCTTCTCAGGCTGGGCTGGGCCTTCAGGGCTGAAACCCCTGTGGCCGGCAGGGACCTGGCTTCATGCCACCTGTCTGGACGGATGGATGGGAAAGCAAACCCTCTTGTCTCTCCCTTTCTAAGAGCTCCGCATCCCCAGCCAATTGACTCAGAAAGGCCACCATCCTGCAGAAAAGTTTCCCTCTTTCTCACATTTGTGTGGGGATGTTTGACTAAGGATGCCACCAAAAGGGAGGGAGGTGAGGATGGGGACCCGATATTGTTGCCCAGGGCTCTTCCCTCCTCAACGCCTGTCACACAGCCAATGTCCCTTATTAGCTTGTCATCACTCCTACACACAAACACACATACACACACGTTGAGAAAACAGCATTTCTTGTGAGAGGAGCACGAACTTGTGGAAAGAGCATCCTCATCTTTGTAGCCAGAAAAACTTGGGTGTAAATCACAGGGCTCTGTCATTTACCAGCCAGATAACTCTGAACAACTCATGCCCCTCCCTGAGTTTCAATAACTTCATCTTCTAAAGGTGCCAGAAATGCCTATTTTATCAGGTTGTTTGGAAAACCGAATTAGATCCAGCTTACGATGCACCTCTCTCAGCGCCTGGCACCTAGGAGGTGATGCCAGATGAAGGTGAACCCCTCCCTTTATTTACTGCACATAAAATACAAGTGACAACAGCTGACGCCTCTTCCCCATCACCCCCCACAGATTTCTCATGCTGAGAAAAAAACAGAAGAGGAGCGTCTGGTCCCACCTGGTAGACAGCCCTGGAGATGCACCATGGCTTCAGCATCAGCTGCAGGACCCGCAAGTTCCCCCCTCGGCACGTCCTCAGCGCCCGGCAAGTCAGGCCCCATACCAGCCGGTCCCAGCCACTCAGCAGGTCCTGGGAGCCCAGTGGCCCCGCAGCCATGCCAGCCCAGGCCTCGCTCTGCCCCTCTGTCCCGGGCCCCACTCACAGGGCTGTGTTCTTTTCCTAACGCCAAGTTCAAATATCACTGAGATGTCGTCAGGCCAGGAAAAATGCAATCCAAATAACTCTGCCTCCCCTTGGTCCTCTGTCCTCACCCCCTATCCTCTCTCCCCATCACCCTTACTAATCTTCCAGGGAGCGTTTCCGCTCAAGGAAGAGCAAACGGCTCCTAAATGAAAATGTTTTCTCCCTGCCTCTGGGAAGTCCCCAGGGACAAGGTAAAAATAAGCCTCCCGCCTGCAGATAATAGCACTCGGTGAACCTCGATGGACACCCAGCTGACTTTCGGGGCGGATCAGAACAGAATTTAAAGAAGAACGTGAACCCAAAGTCATCACTGAGTGCTCGTGGTTCCGGGATTCCATCCAGGGTGAGAAGCAAAGGGGACAGATTTTCAGCCTCCCTGCCAACATTCCCAAGGCATTCCATCTAGTGTCTTAACTCTTTAAAACTTCGAGAACCAGAGTTTCTGCATGGCGAAGCCAAAAGGTCAGTTTTTTTCGTCGTCGGTTTGTTTTTGTTTTAAATCAACGCTGGAAAAACTGCTATTTCTGTGGACAATTTGTAAAAACCCAGGCATTTACTTTGGAAATCTCCCAAGTCTAGGTTAGGAAGACAAGGGCAGTAAGAAAACTTATCTGTTAGATGTGATATCTACATCTGTGATTTTGGAAGAAGGCAGATAAAGGGGGTAAAAGTGGCCTACCTCCCTTTTCCCCATGACGGGTAATTTTCTAGAAATGCTCTTGTGACTTTATTACACACTGGATAAGTCCTGTGGTGACCTTAATCCAAGGAAGGACCTCCAGTTAAACAAGGTATAGCTATTTGAGATGTCAGTCATTTTGAGTTTTATTTTACTTATTACGACTATTTTATTACTTTATTTACTAGGATTATTTTCTTTTAACCATGTTTCAGAAGGGCACCTGCATCCTAATTCAATAGCTTATAGACAGAAACACGAGATTCCAGAGTCAGAGGGAGGGAAGAGGTAGGAGACGATTCCATCACAACACGGCCTGTACAGTTAAGGGAAGGGCATGTTTAAGTCTTAACATCATTTTGGGTGTGTGGTAATTCCTGAGGCATATTTGCCTTCTGCACATTCTTTATATTGGTTGATTGATTATCTTGCCTCTTCAACTCAAATCTTTAACAGCATCAGAAAACTAGTAGAACATAACCCACAGAACTCATAACTCACTACCTTCTAGAATGTCCCGACCTCAGACAAATTAACTTCTCCAACTTACTAGTTCTTTACCTGTAGAGGTGGAAATCATACCAATAATGTTGGGCTGTTGTGAGGATTGAGTCAGGGGATATACTTACAGTGGGGGCTGTGGCATGTACCCGAGTTTAATTTTTTGGAGCGTTTCCCATGATCAGGTAATTCTAGGATATTATCTACCACTGATAGTATTCTCTAAATCATCTTCTTGGAATCCCATTTTTCCTTTCACTGTGGATCCATGCATTCATTCATTTAGTGGACATGTGAAGACTCCTTTCATTTAAACTCTTCTTGGATGATTTTATCATTTTTTTTGTGAGTTATGGCTCCAGGGTAAAACTGTATGATTTCATTTCTGTGTATTATTCCTTTATTTTCAAATACCCCATAGTAAAAGGTGGGATGGCGGTTCACGAAAGAATCTTGTGTTTCTACAAAGACATCAGCAGAGATAGTTTTACTTAAAGAAAGGAAAGAGATGAAAGAAAGTAAGAAAGAAAGAAAGAAAGAAAGAAAGGATAGAGAGAGAAAGAAAGAAAGAAAAAGAAACAAAGAAAGAGAGAAAGGAAGAAAGAAAGAAAAAGGAAGGAAGGAAGAATGGAATGGAAGAAAGAAAGGAAGGGAGGGAGGAAGAAAAAGAAAGAAGGAAGGAAAGAAAGAAAAAGAAGGAAGCTAAATTAAAAAACAAATAGTACATGGAAAGTAATTTTTCCATTAACACTAGCTAACTGCCTTGGTATTTTCAAGAAAAAACAAAGGCAAGCTGTATCATCGTTAGCTGTTGTCTATTCCCCAAGCTCACACTCTCCATCCTCTGGAGATTTTGGCCGTGAACCAGGCTCTTATCCAGAGCATGTAATTATGGAATGGATAGGGACTGTTTTAAAGACACTCTTTTACTTTATGATTAAATAATGTGACTTTAAAAATTAAAAAAAAAAGTTAAATATATATTTAGCTTATAGTCTGGGAATCTTCGAAGTCTAATGTTGCCATAATAAGCTTTTAAAAAACATGCCTGAATATAAACATATTAATTCCTGAGACTAGCAAGACCTACTGAAACTGCCCTGAGGTCTTTCCCACACATGGAGACAGGGACATCCTCTGTCCCTGCGGTGTGGTTTTTCCACACATGGAGGCACAGGTGACAGGGATGGGTCCTGCCTGAGTGCAGATGGAGGATGCTGTGCAGTTTCGCTGGCCCCATCTCCTTAATCATACCCAATTCTGCCTCAGACTTTAGGTCACTAATTCAGACTTTCACAGGGCGGCTTTCCCAATCACATCTGGGGCTGTGCGTACAAATAGCTCTTCTACCGTCGCTGTGATGCCCTGTGCTTTTAAAGGGATTTATGATGCTCAGAGCAGTTAGATACAGATGTGTGTATCTCTGTGTCTGTGTGTGTCTCTGTGTATCTGTGTGTGTATCTGTGTATGTGCATCTGTGTGTATGTGTGTCTCTGTGTGTGTGCACCTTCATGTAACAGAGGAGGAAATCAGAGTGACTTGTCCAGGCCATGTGAATATTGCGATGGTGTTGGGATGTGACACTAGGGCTCACCAGGCCAACAAATGACCTGGATTTGTCTTACTGACTCCCAATTCCTTTTTTTTTTTTTTTTAATTTTATTGGCGTATAGTTGATTTACAATGTTGTGTTAGTTTCAGGTGTACAGCAAAGTAAATCAGTCTCCCAACTCCTTTTATTCAATTTCTTTATTTTTTCCTCAAAAATGGTGGAAAACTAGGGTTTTCTAGGTGGTTTCCCGCTTAGACAGCTGATCACTAACCCTAAGGAGTAAAGAACTGATGACCTGCTGGGGGATGAAGAGGCTAAGTGTTGAGTTAATTGGCAGGATTGGGTCAGTTGCCGTGTGTTTGCCTACTGTCTCTCCTGGAGGGACATCACAGGTAGAACTGGAGTAGTGGTCCTGTGGTTCCACGTTTGGGAAGGGAACCAGTCCCTGGGGAAGGCAAGCCTGGTGAAGGAAGCCAGGGGTGCGTGCCCAGGGCAAAGGCAGGAGAGTCGCAGGGGGCCTTACCGGGCATGTGAGGCCCTGCATGCCCCTGCCCCGCCCCCCCCCCCCCACCTCAGCTGCTCCACCCTCAGGCCAGTTCCCTCCATCTCCATGCCTTTGGATTTTCCATCCCTGCTCCCAGACTCTCCTCACTGTTTTTGAAAAGATGGGGGAATTTTTTAAAAAGCAATAAATGCCCTTGCTTAACTCCAGGGATGCTTTCAGACATAATTACTGCTTTGAGAAGAACTTGGAAAAGCTCAAGTTGGAGGTAACACGTAGTGTCATTATGAACAAAATTTGCAAATACACAAAATCACAGGAAATGGCACACAGCACACACGTGGAAAAGCCTATTTATAGCAACCAAAAATATGTTCAGAAATGCAATCTAATTAACCCATCTTAATTATTCACTGATTATTTACTGATATCTATTTTAGAAAATGTCAGCCATAAGATTGACTGGAGAACTCCCATACTCTATGTCAGGTTAAATTCAGCTACTGGGAGGCATAAATAGCATTTTCTAAAAGATTCTCTTGGATGTGTTATGTTATCCTTTGCTGACAGAACCTGAGGAGAAAGGGCAGTTTCTCCGACATCAAGCTGCAGTTCAGTTGAGACCCAATGCCATTTCAGCCAGAATCAAGGCCTTACTAAAAGCCACATCTGTTCCCTTGGAAGAACTAGAGGACCAACAGGCAACTTATTCCAAAGTGAGCCTGAGAAGGTGCTGGAAAATAAATGAATCCATAACAGGGAGCAGTAAAGCAGGAATGTGTTTAGAAACACCTGTCAGCCACATCTTCAGGTTTTGTAGAAAGCAGATCTCTTTTGGGTTTTGTGTACAGTTAACATTTCTGTGTCACAGACCTTTTCAGCTCTCAGCTACTAACTCATGTTTTAATTCTACATCTGGCCACCTCCCCCTCCCCCCACCCCCCACTGCCATGACTTCCAACACAGCATCAAACTTAGGTTGAAATCTATTGCACGTTTAGTTCTTCCCATCCATTGAATGCTTTTGTTATTAAATCTCCATGTGTAACCAAAAATGCCGATTTGGGCTGAATTGGAAGCTCTATTCTTTAAATGAAGGTGGCCCATCATTCTTTGTTAGTATTCTTTAAAAAAGAACACTTAATTGAGATATATACGATACACTTTACACACTTAGAGTGTACAGTTCAAGGGACTTTAGTGTATTCACTGGGTTGTACAGCCATCACCACGGTCTCATTTTAGAACATTTTCACCACCCTGAAATGAAACCCCATACCCATCAGCTGGTACCACCACCTCCCGTCTTTCTCCCTCCTTCCCCCAGCTACCTGCAACCACTAATACACTATCTGTCTCTACACATTTGCCTATTGTGGACATTTTATACAAACGTGATCTCTGTGCCTGGCTTCTCTTACAGAGCATAATGTTTTCAAGGTTCATCATGTTGTAGCCTGTCAGCACCTTGTGTCTTTCTCTTGTGTAGAGATAACACATTTTGTTTATCTATTCATCCATTGGTGGGCATTTGGGTTGTTTATCCTTTGGGGCTATTATGAATAATGCTGCTGTGGGCATTCAGGTACGAGTTTTTGTCCTGAGGTGTATTTTTCATCTCTCTTGATGAGCTACCCAGGAGTGGCATTGCTGGATCGTATGTTATCTCCATGTTTAGCCTTTTGAGGAATGGTCAAGCTGTCTTTCTGAGCTGCTGCATCATTTTACATTCCCACCAGCAGTGCATGAGGGTTTTTAATTTCTCCACATGCTCGCCAACCTTGTTAAGGTCTGTCCTTTGGATTATCACCATCCTAGTGGGTATGAAGTGGTAGCAATCTTGCTTTCCTGATTGGGTTCTAAGACAAGGCCTTTAGGTAGGGTGGGGCATGACAGCCAACAGGCGGTGGTGCTGCCTTTCGAGGGCTGGCCTGCTGTCTTTCCTGACTTAGCCCCAAGCATGCAGATGGACTTTGGGGAAACAGAGGCAGAAGGTACGGAAGAACCCAGAATTTCCCCTCCCCCTCCTTCTCCTTCTGCTCCTGACACTCTCACGCCCACCATCTGGAACAAAAGTCCAAATGCTTTTGGAAGTTCCCATTTGTCACTTTATAATCCCAGTGCCAGCTCTTTGGGAAAAGGATATTTAGAAATCGCGCTTGTCTGGTGAAGTGAGTGGGCGACATGCAAAACCCAAACAATCTCTTGAAATCTCAAGGCATTTCAGAACTGCTCGCTGACACACTGAATCCCATATTTGGGTCTGGAAAACGTCCCAGCTCTGACAAAGAGTCATCCATGCGTCATCATTCCTCAACCTGGGAACCCAAGAGACCCGCTTATATAATGCTGGGGAGTGCACTCTGATCCTTTGGGGGGCAAATGATGCTTTAAAAAATGCTTGGCTGTGTACATAAAAATATTTTGGGTCCCTGGGAAAGTAGCAGAGAGGCAGAAGCTGCCCTCTGGTTTAAGAGCTCCAGAGCTGGACGCCAAGAGCTATGTTTAGAAATATTTCCCTCAAGCGCTACAAACCATTATGCAACGGATCCTAGAGCCATAAAAGTGATGTCATCCCAGCAATTACCCTGGTTACGAAAGTCAGTTCTCATATACGTGCCAGGCCCCAGTAGAAATAAAATCAGGGCTGTATGAATCAAATCAGTCCAGACCCTGGAGAGAAATTAAATGTCCCCCTCCTCTCTTAATCTCCCGTTCCTTGGTTTCCATGGGACTCAGTGGCTAAGGATGATTTTTGAGCATATATTTTGCAGGTCTGTGTTTATGTGATCACGGCCTCATGTGAAAAAAAATAGATGCCTTGTTTTCTTTAGGGGTTGTAAAGGCTTGAAAGGGCAATGGTCTGGGGCCTCTCGGGAGTGAAGTTGTAAAGCTGGGAGGAGGGTCTGCTGGCTGCTTGAGCACCATCCCCTCTTCCTTCTCACAGAGGGAGATTAAGATCAGTTACTGCTCAGAGGAGAGCTGTCCAGAGAGAACTTTCCCTGAAAATGGGAGCTGAGAAGATGTTAGAGAATATGTGTCTAAAGGCTGTGAAAAGGTTTAAGGATAACTCAGTGAGGAAGAAGTTAATGTTTCTTCTCCAGACATAAAGGAAGGCAAGGAGGACTGGTAAGAGGTAAATCAGGATAAAAACACTTAGTTTTTTACCTATAGCTTAAATTCCTTTTAACCCTTGCCCCAACTGTGGGCTTGACGTTCTTATGTCTTATATTATGTTGTCCTTAATATATTATAAGGTTTTAAAAATTTTGTTACTCATTTCTCTAAAATTCCTTCTAATTTAGCAAAACTACTTATTTTTTTAAATTCTCAGTGTCTTGAGCTTAATAGAAATGTAATGACAAAGAATAAATGAAAATGTGTATTTTCTATAAAAGCATAGGCTTGTGGCTTTTCCTTCTGCTCCTGGGTGACGCGCCCTCATAAAATCTACCCTGGAGTAGCTTAAGCTCCGTAACAGGAGTTTCTGTTGTTCTTCTTGCTTTGGCTTCTCAAAGACCCGGCATATAGGGTTAGTCCTACTTACTCGGTGGTGAGGACATGACACACTACGACACTGACAATACTGGAGGCTTGATGAATGGGGATGGAATGGCCTTGCTAATGGAGGTGGGGTCAATGCCACTTTTGTAGGTCAGATGCAATTTTGGTGAGATAATGACTTTGGGAAACCATTCCCTAGGCTACATTTTCCCCTTGCTTTCTTGGAATGCTTTTCCCAAGGGGAAAAGAAAGCAGAGAAATAAAGGATGTCTGTTATCTGAAGAACCCAGCTGGGAGACTATCTCCTGACCACCCCATTGGCCCATCACAGAGCTCTGTATCCTTACTCTGAATCCAGAAGTCCCAAAGCTATGCCTGGTTCCAGAGACTGTATTGAACCAAGAAGCAAATCTTTTCATATATACAAAATTAGGCCTGTTCTAGGATAAGCTTATTAATATAGTGAGTTGCCTAAAGTACTGCTAAAGAAGTTTATACTGTACTTTCTCATTAAGATCTCTTATGGATAAAAATATTTATTTGGAGTGCTGCTTTTCAGAATCACTTAAATTAGCCTGATTATGGGAGGCATGGTTTGTTTTGTATCTGTGGCTGACCAAGGATAATAGAGATGGCTTAGGATTTAGTGACAGAGTTTGGAAAACCAGGAACTATATTGGCGTTGGAGATCTAGGCAAATTATGGTTAGGAAATCATGTCAGTGGTTACAGATATCCAAAGTCATCCAGAGTTTAAAGGTCAAGGTGAATCAATGAGTTCAAAGCAAGCAATCGAACTGCCTGTGAACAGTGAATTTAGACTTCAGGTCGACCAGAAGACAGGAAACTAGGTGGGCTGAGAGCAAACAGACTGAAAGATATAAGAAAAGACAAGCCAGGGGTTCACATCGGGATGTAAGGCTGGAGGGAAAGCACGACTGGCCAGACCCTCCTCCATCTGCCTGTGCCAGGGGATTTCACATCCTTCCCTTTACAGCAGTGGTCAAGCTCCTAGTGGGATGACCTGCAGATAGAAGCAGGTGAGTTGGGACCCACCAAAATACAAATGGATAGATGAGGGGGAAGTAAGGCTGCAACAGGTATCCATATCAGCCATCTAAAATTCCCTTTATTTAGATTTCTCCTATGTCATCCCAATTTCTGAAGGGGGCCAAGTGGCCTGTGTAAGTGAAACATGTACTTAACTCAAGACTCACTGTGTCTCCTAATTTGCAACAGGTCCTTTGCCTCAATTGGCAACCCTAAAATTGCAAAGGCCAGGGAAACAGGCAATGGAAAGAAATGTAATGCCCTTTAATGATGCAAGAGAAAAAATATAATTATACCCACACAGGCCATGAAAGCATCTGAAAATCTATAAGGAAAACTAGCTGAGAAATTATTGTTTGATTTGTTATGGAAAATACAATGAATTTCCCCCTTTTTTCAAAAGAAGTCTCTATGTGGTATAATTTGAGGTAAATTTCCACGAGAGAGGGAGGAAATAGGATCCAGGGATTGGTTATTTTTCCCTCGATGCAGAAACAAAGGTGATGATTTAAGCTTTGGCTGTGAGGAGATGCTTAGGAGCTAAGTGCCTTCTGTTCGTGTCTCAATAAACCCAGGACGACAGCCTCATTGTACCACAGCTGGGAGCAGGCTTCTCGTTAATTAAGCACCAGTAATGGGCAGGTCTGAGATCTCCTTCGTGAGTTTGGCCACAATCAAGTGGCCTGAGGCACTCTCTCGAGGGAACACTCTACCTCCTTCACCAAAACTCAGGCTGGATTTCAAAATGGGAAAAACAGAGCAGCCTATGTGGCAGGGATTTCATGAAGTTGAACGTGTGTTCAGAGCCCAAACCAGGATGACGACCCCCTCCTCATTCCCTGTGTGAGGCATGGAAGCATTTACCTGCTGGGCTTCACACCCTCCAACCCTCTGGGTTACAGATGTTGATCTTTTAAAAAAAATGTTGTAAATATACATAAACATAAAATTTACGATTTTAACCATTTTCAAGCGTTCAGTGGTATTAAGTACATTCACACTATTGCACAATCCTCACCATCACCCACCACTAGAATGCAAAACTGAAATTCTGTGCCTATCATACAATTCTTCCTGGCCCCTGGCAACCACCATTCTACTTTCTGTCTCTCTGAATTTGCCTATTCTAGGTACCTCATGCAAGTGGAATCACACAGTGTTTGTTCTTTCCTGACTGGGCTTATTTCATTTAGCATAATGTGTTCAAAGTTCATCCATGTTGTAGCCTGTGTTAGAATTCGCTTTCTTTTTAAGGCTGAGTAATACTCCACTGTATGTGTATACCACATTTTGTTTAACCCTTCATCTGTTGATGGACACTTGGGTTGCTTCTACCTTGTGGCTTTTGTGAATAATGGTGCTACAACATGGAAGCAACCTAAATGTCCACTGACAGACAAATGGATAAAGAAGATGTGGTGCATATATACGTACACACACACACAATGGAATACTACTCAGCCATCATAAAAAAGAATGAAATAATGTCATTTGCAGCAACATGGATGGATCTAGAGATTCTTAATAAGTGAAGTAAGTCAGACAAAGACAAATACCATATGATATCACTTATATGTGGAATATAAAAATAATGATACAAATGAACTTATTTATAGAACAGAAATAGACACAGACATTGAAAACAAATGTATAGTTACCAAAGGGGATAGTAGGGGGCCGGGCGAGAGAGAAATTAGGACTTTGGGATTAACATATACACACTGCTAGATATAAAATAGGCAAATAACAAGGACCTACTATATAGCACAGGGGATTATACTCAATATCTTATAATAACCTGTAATGGAAAAGAATCTGAAAAAGAACACACAGGCACACATATATACACATATATATACACATATACATATACACACATATATATAGCTGAATCACTTTACTGTACACTTGAAACTAATACAAGATTGTAAACTATACCTCAACAAAAAAATAAATAAAAAATAATGCTGCTGCGAACATGAGTGTACAAATATCTGAGTCTCTGCTTTCATTTCTTTTGGGCTTATAGCCAGAAATGGAATTGCTGGATCATCTGGTGATTCTATGTTTAATTTTTAAACAAACTGACATACCCTTAGATAGTGATCTTTTTCACCTACTGCTTCTGCTCTGTCCTGTTCCTGGGCTGTTCCTGAGGCAGCCTGGGACCTGTTTATGTAAATGGGCTCTGCTCAGGTGGCCCTCAGGTGAACCGGTGCTACTTTGCATGTACCTGCCTCATCTGCCCTGACCTTTACTACGTCTGCTTGACTTGCGTTCTTGTTCCCAGGTTGGAACCAGAGTCCAGCTCTGAAGCCCAGAGCAGGTGGCACCTGGCGTGGCCCGCACAGTTCCCTCCTCCTGGACACTCAGCATGGACCACGGTGCTCACCTGACCCATGGGGCCTTAGCCGTGAGGTGGGCCGGTTCCTCCTGTAGAAGGTCAAGGGCAAGAAAAGGAAGGTGGGAATGGGTGGTGCCCTCTGAGCAGACTGCACTGGCCTAGGGTGTTTTGGGGGTTAGTGGCTTCAGGCTGATTGAGGCTGTGACCCTATTTAAATTACCCTGAACATTGCTTGGCTTCTGGTGGTGGGTTTGAGTTCGACTCAGCATCAGGATGTGGAAAGATGCAGGAAACAGACTGGGATCCTTTCTGACCTGAAGCAGGGCCTCCAGCTAGAGCAGGGTTTGCAAGACTGCAGCCACAACAGGCTCCAGCCTCCGAGGGAAAGCAGACACAGATTAGAGTCAAGGGCACGAGCCCACTGGTTTGGGCTGGGTTTAGGGGGAAAACAGCTACCCCTTGGAAACGTGAGGGTCCCTGGCACCACCTACGCCATTGGAGACCAGGCTGCAGAGCCGGTAGACCCTTCCTGCTCGTACTGATCGGCTTCCTGGAACTCGGCCACACTTGACCTGTGCCGACTTAGGAATGAGGTGTTGGCAGCTTTCACATCCGTACCTGGGAAGCGCTAGCAAGGTGGGGTCTGACAACCACCAAGTGGCTCCAAAGGAAACTCCTCCACCCCTGCTGTGGCCACTGATCACAGTGACACCGCCAGTGGCTCTGGACATCTCCCTTGCCTAGAATGTCAAGCTTGCAGGGCCTGCCTGGATCCTGCTCTACGGATTGCGGCCCCCTCTCCCCAGGCATCGGCACTTCAGCCAAGTTAGCGACCCTCCCTCACCTGGTCCCTCCTTTCCCATGGACCGCTGGTTGCCAACCCTGGCTGGCCCATTAGAATCAGACAGGAAGCTTTTATGAAATGCTTCTACCTGGGCCCCATCCCTAGGGATTCTGATATTATGGGTCTGGGGGAGGGAGCTGGTATTGCTACTCTTAAAAAACAGACCAGTCATCCTAACACACAGCCATGGAAAAGAACTGCGGCCGTAGACCAACACTGAGGTCTCTGTGTCTTGAAGATGAGGTCCTTTAACTCCTGATGTTATCTAAGAGCCCATGGCAGTGTTCTCACTCTTTAGCTTGTGTTTTAGAGTCACCCGGAAGATAGATGTGTTCAAACACAGACCTCCAGGCCTCACCCCACAGTGATCAGGTATAGGCCTGGGCATTTGAGTTTCTAATGTGTTCCCAGGTGAGACTGAAACTCTAGCCCTGGGATTACACTTTCCGAGAGCCACCGATCTAGGCCCATGACACTCCTTGATTCCTGGACTTAGGGCGATGGAGAAAAATGGAAGTGAGTCAGTCACAGTTTTTACTGTTTACAATTTCATTCTTGGACACCCTTTTGAAAAAGGTGCCATTTACATCTGAGTATCATGGTAGGGCCTAGTGAATGATCCTTTCCCCAAACACGGAATGGAAAGTCAACACTTAAGGACCTTCTACCCAACTATTCCTTGTGCATCCCACCCCCTGACCTCCTGAAAAATAATTCAGTAGTTAAAAAGAAATATTTTGTTAAAAGAAATCCAATTTTTCTTCCCACCATGAGGACCTGCTCGTTGACTTGAAAAACCTCTTAGGAATGTGCATTTATTTCTAAATTAAAACGGTTTCTTAATGATGTGATATTTCAGGACTTGAGTTCCCCAAAGGCAGGCATGAAGCGGCCAAACCGAGAGCCTGAATCACTCACTCCTTTGTCCCTGTGGCCGGGAAGGCAGAACATTTCAGAGGTTACAATCTGCTGTCAACAAAGAGCATTTAGACTCTTGTTGTAGAAATGAGTGACTCATCTTTGGGTCATTTTCATTCTCTATCTCCTCTCTCCTCTCTCCCCTCTCCCTTGACAACGAGGAAACTGCAGGCGAAACACTCTTCTTTATCTCAATGCACAAAGGACACAAATGTTGCTGATCTCGAAACCTGACTTCCTGTTATTAAGGAGGACATCCTACAATTTCACCGGTTTCACGGAGTGAGATTTCCAAGCAAAGCAGAAGGTCTAACGATTTCAGAATTTGCTCCCCACCTACAATTAACTAGGACACAGCTGTAAAGGAAGAGGGAAAAAAGGAAGAGGGAAAAAATTTACATCACACAGAGGCAGGAGCCCTTGATATCATCTGTGGCTGAAAAATAAACACTTCATTTTATTTGTTAAAAGGAAGAGCAAGACATCTGACAGAAACAAGTACATTTGAGATGTGATAGGAGTGAAAAAAAAATCTGATCTGACAATAGGCCAGGGCTGGTGTCTCAGGCCTAATTATTTTATTTAATATTTGTACAAAACCGAGAGGGAAATGGAAATGATCTCCTTCATATATATGAACCATGATCTGCCTTTAATCTGTGCAGAGGACTTCTTAGGATTAAGAAGAACCCGTAAAGATTCCCATGTGATCATGCAAGGGTTAAAGACTTTTTAAGACCCAGAACTGTTTCAGGTCTGTTGGACTTCCAAATTTGGCAAATATAAAATTCTCATAGCAGATTCCTTTGACCTTGATCGGACATCAAGGCAGGATAGACTATTTCAGATTGAACTAGATATTTAAGAACCCACATATCCAAGGAAAGGAGCAGCTCAATGTGCTGTGTCCCTTTCTTTCTCTCTTATGACCCCCTGGCACTTTGGGGATTTCATTGCTGGCTGAGTGGCCAAGATCAGTGTGAATGTCAGTAACCTGTCTACCAAAAATAACCCCTTTCTTTCTAGAATCTCAACGTGAGCAAATCTATTCCAAGAAGCCTGGCTAAAATATGGTTCCTCATTCAGGTATTACACACACACACACACACACACACACACACACACACCCCAATTTGTGGATGTGCTGTAGAGTAGAATTTATGAGAGACCCAGCTGAGATGTCTACACAAAACCAAGGGCTTCCCTGATGACATAGTTGTGTCTCTTACATGTTATGTTTCAAAGCAATGTTTTACTTAGAAAACAACTCTATTCAAGATGGTTCTTTTGTTGGGATTGTTTTCCAGTGTAATTCCATCATCAATAAATGGTATAATAGAAAAAATGGGTCAGTGACATTCACACTGATCTTACTCAAACGTTTGTATAAAATAGTCATGGTAAAGATGATAGATTGATAGATGGATAGACAGACATAGAGATAGATAGAGATTGACAGAGGACAGATAGATGATATGTGAAACAAAGATGGGGAAAAAAATCTATGTCCACATGCATCAGTTAGGACATGAGCTACTGAAAGTGTCCTCTGTGGACACGTTAGTGCATCAGTGCGATTTTGGGAGCTTATTAGAAATGCAGGTTCCCAGGCCCTGCCCCAGACCTGCTGAATCAGAATCTGAATTTGACAAGATCCTCAGATGATCCCTTCATCCACTGATGTTAGAGAAGCACTGTTTTAGAGCAGAACAGCCTAGAACAGTGATCTTCTATAACTGGAGATCTTTGCCCAAATGAAACTGTAGGTGGAAACATAAATATCTTAGAAGCGGAATTCCTCTGGTTGAGTCAGGGGTGAGTTATCTAAGGCTTCTTGGCCCTCTAGTGGTACCTCCCACCCCCATCAGCAGTTACATCTACTTCTCTGGGGGAAGCAAAGATGCCCAGTGCTTGTAACCTAACACCTACTGTCCCAGAGGGCACAGGCCACCACTTCCTGAACAACATCTAAGCCCCGGCATATTATGGGTACTCAAGCAATATTAGATCATTGCTAACAAGTGATTTTGAAGCAAGATTATGTGCAGAAGCTCAAAAGGACACAGGAGAAATCAAAGAGGGCAAGCAAATAGCATATTTAATACGAGAGAAAGACAAGACAAAGAGAGAAATGAAAGTGGTCCTATAGTCAGAGCTGCCAGACAAAATCTGGGACACTCCGTTAAATTTGAATTTCAGAAAAACAACGTGAGGCAGACTTCCACTAAAGCACTATTTGTCTGCTGTTTATCTGAAATTCAAATTTAACTGGGCATCTGTATCTTCATTTGCCAAATCTAGCAACCCTCATTCCTCCCCGGAGGACACTTCTCAGATGCTCAGGCCCCAAGAGTCTCCTTCCAGTTTAGACCCCAATCAGATTCCCTCAGGAGAGGCCCTGCCTGGGTTCAAACCCTGCATCTGCCAGTGCTGGTGGCTGTGGGACCCTGGGCGAATGACTTCATCTCTCTGCTCTGTCTTCCGATTCTGTAAAGTGTGGATGCACAGAAAGCCTGCCTCACAGGACTGTCTGGGGGTTAAAGGAGAAAATATCTGTAAAGTAAAGCGCAATGTAGGAGCTCACTGAATAAATGTACTTTACATTGTTGTCTAACAGGTCAAAGTCTCATGCGTCTCAGCAACTGCCTTTCTGTCTGAATTTGCTCTTGGTCGTTTTCTTGGAGATCTGAGATCAATCTGCAGAGGGAGGAGGGGGGAGAAGAGGACATGGTGCCTGAAAGACCACAGAAGTGGATGCTTTCCTCTCCTTTCTGAGGGGCCTGGCCTGGCGTGACCATCCGGTCCTTGCATTTCCGTCCCCTCTCTCCCTGGGGGCCATGTCAGGGGATGTACTAGGGAAGGAGGGAGGAAAATGTGTCACTTGATATTTGCTCCTTGACCCCGGCTGACCCAGTTAATTCACTGCAGGATGGAAGGAAGTGCACTCAGGAGACCTTCCTTTGCCAGAGCTTCTTGGCCGGATGTCTCAGCCATCAGGGAGCAAGATCTTGCTTCCTTGACGCTTAGCTGAGCAATGGGCTTTCCAATACCCTGGCAAGGTGGACAAGCCCAGGACAGTGACACCTTATATCTCAGGGTCAGAAATTCTCAGAAACCTGCTCTGTACAGGAGCCAGCATTTGGCATGTGTTATTTCTTCCTATTGGAGTAAACCTGACCATTGAAGCCTCATCGCTTCCCAGCTTTTGTTTTCATCTTTGTTCCCATGAATGCCAAGATCAGAGACTAGATTCTGGTAATGAACTGTTCTTCAACATTAAGCAAATAAAACAAGAAAGCCAAGGTAACAGGGGGTGGGGCTCAAAGTCCCCCCCCCCCCACACCCCAAAGAGGAGATACTGGAGTCAGGTTTCGCGGTGGATTCTGAACCAGCATCCCTCATGGAAATCAAACAATTCTGCCGAAACTGTGATCTGAATGCTACGATTTCCCTGAAACTGTGTTCTGGGCTTTCCTCCTCTGCTTGGCACTGACCCAGTGCCTGCAGCAGCAAAGGTTTCCCAGGAAGCTATTGTTATTTGTACATCTGATCGTTTACAGCAGAGCACGCTGACAGCAAAATTTAGAAAGGAAAAGAAAAAAGAAGCAGAGGGTGAAAAGGACAAAACGGAGGCTTCCAGAAACCGGGTGGGAACTTAAAAGCAGAAACACCTCTCTTTCGGCCCTCAGCACAGCGCGTAAGCACTGTACCGAAAAGCCACCCTCAGGCAGAGCTGCAGCCTGTATGGAAGGTGGGCGTCATACACAGAGATTCAGAATGAGGATGTGCCCCTCTGCCCCTCCCCTGGGGATACCATCTTGAGCATATTCTCTGACCTTCCGCAGGGCATCCCTCCAAACTGCCACCAAGGAGCTGCACTCCGTCGCTGAGACCACATAGCACACAAAGGGGGTGAAAAGGAGGGGCTTTGTTTTTCAGGGCTGAACATTCCAAATGAGTTCATTTCCTTCTGGGAAAAAGCTCTGCCTTGTTCAGGGCACGAAGTTCCCAGGGCTCGGCTTACCTGGCAGCATCTTGGATACACCTGTTGGGATCATTAGCTCTGCCAAGAGAAGGGAAGCAGTAGGCTTTGTTCTGTTTTCTGCTCCCAGTTGACTCTGTTCCCACTGTGTTGGTTTCCCTTACAGAAGCTAACCCAAACAGAAGAGAAAGTTATAGGACTCCATGCTGCGTGGCAGGGAGCAAAATATATGCACATAAATATACAGCAGACCCTTCAAACCATACAGGTCTCAACTGTGTGGGCCCCCTTACGTGTGGATATTTTTCAGTAGTCATACTACAGTACTACACAATCTGTGGGTGGTGGCGTCCACAGATGTGGAATCTTAGATACGGCGGCATTGTGAACAGAAAGGAACCACAGATTCGGATGACTGACTGTAACTCACACGTGGCTTTTCCACTGTGCCCAGAGTTGGCACCTCCAACCCCTGCATCATTCAGGAGTCAACTGTATACCTGGAATATAAGGCAAACCAGGAAATTAAGGACAACGTAAAATAGAGACAAAGGAAAGAACAAAAATGAGTTAAAAGGATGAGATCATGTGAAAAGGCAGCTAGAACAAGTAAGTTGGACCCCACTTTTAGCTCTGAGCTTCCTGGTGGCAAAGGTTAAAAAGGTAATCAAGCAGAATCACATGCTTATTAGCTCCAAAAGGAATGAACAGGATGGACTTCATAGAAGGAATCCTGAATAACATAAGAAACATTATTTCTGTCATTTTGAAAGAGCCTCAGAAGCATTTTTACAGATGTTTCTTCTGTTGGATTTCTAAGCATGGTGGTACCTTACTCTCTCTGCCTGTCCACAGCCCGGGCTATACTCAGACATGCCCTTGGCTCTGTAAGTGGTTCAAGTGATGCCTCCACTCTTCCTCCTACCTTTGCTCTGAACCTACTTCTTCTCCTCGAATCTCTCTGGTCTCCATCGACCATGTCATTCCAAATTTCTGCAACTCCAACCAACTGTTTCACACTCAGGACCCATTAACCTGTCCGTGAGGTTTGTTTTAGGGATTCCTGCCACCAGCAAACTCTCATTCCTTGCCTTGGTTTTATATATTGTAAATCCTTCCCAACCCACTCCATGTCCTGCCCAAGTCCTAGATCTCTTGGCCCAAGTTCAGGCCCAGAATGGGGTGTTGCATGTCTTTAAAAAAAAAAGGACATCAGCCTTTAATGAAGATGAGTTAAACCTTAACTCAATAAAAGAATCTCAGCAGGCCGCTGAGAATATGTGGTTCAGGTATATTGATATTTGATTACTTAACTTCATAAAGATAAAGGGACTGAAGTAATGAATAGCTACCACGTCCCTTGATCTGCTTCTCTTGGGTGTCAGGTGTCCCTAGGAAGCCTTTGGCTAAGTGCTGGAAGACAGGCAATTCACAGTGGCCTCATCCAGCAAGAGGCAGCAATGAAGATATTCTGAGATTAAAATTAAAGAGATACATGTCTGCTGTGGGTCCAAGTGAGAGCTGCCACTTGGAAGGGACAGTTGAGAAGTGTGCCTTCTATTGTCCCCTCATCGGAGCATCGTTCCACCTTGACATCCTGGTAAGATTGAGAGTTCCTACGGTTAAAGCCAAGGCTTTCATCAGAAAAGAAACTGTGAATCCATTCAAGTTCTTGCTCAAGGACTTGGCTGAGACCCCAGAATTCTCCTCCATGGAGCATGAAAGAGATGATTGAAAATGAAAAAAAAATTGTAGTTCCGCTCTTACTGGCCAACCACCTGGATCATAAAAGAGGCTCATTTTGGCTCTTGTGCAATGTCTGGTTTGGGGTAAGACCACACACTGCTGGTCTGTAAATATGAGTTAGCAGCAAAGTAAACCTCAATGTGATGGAGCGATTGCCTCATTGGATGAAATTGATCGATACGGTTCACTTTGATACTGGAGAACATTTGCCAAAAGCAAAAGAATGGGCTGACACTAATTATGACCCACAGGTCATAATTAGATCGTAGGTTCAGTAGCTTCTTAAGATCTATTCCTCTTACTAGGTAATAAAACCATGCTCTCAATAAACAGGATGCTGTCTTCCTATTTCCTATAGCTGGAAGACACGCATTCAATTTATTTCAATGTATTTTAAACTTTGCATTTGATCTATCTGAAGAGCTGCTTTTTTCTTTTTTAAATTCTGATTTAGCAGTAGGATTATGACGCCAGCTAGAGGGCCTGAGAATCTATTCCAAGATTCATTTTTTTGTATCACGATGTCTCTTTTTATGATATTCAAGACAGGGAAGGCAGAATACATAGATATGTGGGGTGGGATGGTGCTCATTTTATTGTAGAAGTTGAAAACTGGCATCTCGTGGGCCAAATGTAGCCTGTAAACAGGCTTTCTTTGGCACGCAGTGTTTTTCTTTAAGCTTGGATTTGTTGCCAGCATATAAAAATTGAGATATTTCATCTCTTTCTCACACACACACACATATATATTCTTACTTATGAGAAGATTGCACAAAGATTTTCCTTTGAAAAATCAGAAGATCCAGGAACACCAGCCCCAGTTTCTCTGTGGCAAAGCTGAGTACCAGCTGGTCGTTTGCTAAGATACGAGATCTCCAGTTTGCAAGGTACCACTTTCCTTCTTGACCTCCATGTATTTGACCTGCCTTACTCCTGTAAGCATCTGAGTTATAATGCCTGTGTGGGGCCCTATTTTATAGGGTGACCAGCATGAAGAGAGGCAGCCCAGGATTAAGATGAGGGATGGAGTCCTAAGGGTACCATCACAGATAGATATAAACTCTTGAAAACAGCCAGTTTCTGATGGGTGAGTCTCCAAAGGAGCAAGAAAAGTCTCGCCCTGCACAGGCCCTATTCTAAGACACACGATACATGTTTCTCTCATGCCACCTTAAGGCCATGTGACTGAAGGAAAAAGGAAGTCACAGAGTCCCGAAGATACTTTTGTTTGCTGCTGGGCTCTTTGGAGGGGACCTCAGAACACACGTCCAGGGACTGTGCTCGAAATAAGGACTATTAAGATGCTTAGGAACGGACTCTGAGGCCAAGCCAAACGCTGCAGGATGTTGGTGTTCGCCTCCACCCCACCCCCGCCCGCAGCTGATGGAATGGGATGCTGTGTGGCCTGGGGATCCTGGCTCCTGCTCCTTCGGTGTGGCCCTTAGGAGGTGCGCAGAGCTGCTAGCGGAGGCCCTGGTGTGAGCATATCATTCTCTGCTTCTGATTCCAAATCAATGGGTGCCCCTTGTGTGTTTCCAGAGGATGTTTTGTTTCTTTCTTTAGTAGCTCCTCTCCCAGAATGCTCTGATGCTTGAAAACCCAGAGCTGGGACCCAGCGGGATTGCGGCGGGCTGTGGTTCCCTTTCCTCATTCTTCCCTTAGGTTGACATCTTAATGAAAAGGATTCTAGAATCTGGCGCCCGCATTGCTGCCTATGTGGATGGACTTGGCTGTGCACCACAGTAGTGCAAGGCAAGGGTGTCAGGCACAAGTGCAGAAGAGGAGCTTTCTCGGGGCATTGGGGGCTGAGCGCACCTGAGTTATAATGCCTGCGTGGGGCCCTGTTATATATGCACCCAGACACACCCGATTCTGCTTGGGAAATGAAACGGCCTAATTCCCCAACATCAGCCTGGAATCATGGGAGGGACTCACAACACGTCTGCCTTTAAAGCCTCCCTTTCACCAGTTCAAATGTGATGTTCCTGAAAGGAAGATGAAGGAGGGTGGGGAGGGGAAATATGCATGTGCTAACTGGGTGGATATTCTCAGTTGTCCCAGATAGAAACCCTTTGATTGACAGGATCTACATAAAGGGCTATGTTCACATTGCTAACGGCTGTTACCTTCCTTCAGCCCAAACGGCAGATAAGAGTGAGATTTTCTTCTATAAGAAACACCATGAAGACTCATTGAGACAGAGCCTGATGTCAAAGACATGATTTCTTCCAGTTCAATCCAAATCCATTTGCTTTTACAGAATAGGTCTAAACTCCAACATTCAAGGTTCAAATCAGGACCTGCTCATTTCAGGCATTTGGTAGCTGGCTCAGCCCTAAATTATACTTTCTCAGTCTATTCTGGGACTTGGCTGGGTTATGAAGCTCTGACACATGATAGCAGCAAGCCATTTTTAAAACATTTTCAGAAGCGAAACAGAACAAAACAAAGCAAAAGAAAAGAGAGTTTCCTCACAGAGATCTTAGGAAAGCAAGGCTGAGTGGTGGGGTGCTGGCTTTTGACGCAGTGATCAATGTAAGATGTTGGAATCTGTCTTTCATCTTCTCTCTTGCCGTTTTGTTTTGTTTTGTTTTGTTTTGTTTTGCTTTGTTTTGTTTTTGCCTGGACTAGCTCTAGAGGGACTGATTGCAGTTCTATTTTTCTGACATAGTGGTTTAAGTTGAGGGCGGCTGTTTAAAACAGGAGCACTGAGTTTCTAGGATGCTGTAGGGAGGAAGATTCGCTACTGGCCTTGGTTTTCATAACGTCCCCCATTATTCCTCACGCTGGTCTCTGCTTGCTCACGCCAGGACTGACCTCAGGTTAAGTAAGAATTGTCCCAAAAGTTCTCCCCTTTCCTGTCTCCATTATTTCCCCCTCCTTCTGCTGTGCTCTTTTCTCTACCTCACTGGTGCACGCCCCCCCCCCCCTTCTTTTTCTGGAAAGTTATGCTTCCGGTACTGTTTCTCAAACTTCAGTCCATGTTATAACCCTCAGAGGTTCAGATGCAGTGTGTCTGGGGTGGAGACCATGCATCTATGGGTTTAGAGAACATCCGGGTGATTCGATGCACACAGTTTGCACACAAGCTTTTTGATAACACTGCAGTTAAATGATTCCCTAGGCCTTATCATACTTGACTATCAGTAGCACTGAACAGTCCAACATTCCCTTCTGAGAATTTCTCTTCAATTCTCTTTGCACCTCACTGGATGCACCTTATTTGTGTTCTTTGCTGGTTCCTCCTCCTGGAACTGACCTTTAAGCTGATATGCCAAGTCCTCTGATACTTCCTTGGGCCACCACCCAGGTGACATCACCTAATGTTGTGGCTGTAAGAACCATCCTCCAAGGGTGTATTGGGAAGTATTCAACCATTGACTCCCCAGAAAAAAAGCCCTGATTTGTAATGTTTGCCAATTTCCATGGTGTAAATTCTCCCACCGTGGCCCATTTCAAGCTGCCCACGTGTGGTCACTGAATGTGGAGTTGGGAAGAGATGTACAGTCAGCTCTTCAGAGCCTGGGATAAGCCAGCTCTATCATCCTCCGGATTACTGTCCACATTTATATCTCCTGTCCAGGCTCTCACCTAAACACTAAACGTGTTTTTAATGCCCTCCATTTGCATTTTTAAACATCATATCGAGTTTAACACAGCCAAATAGAAGCCCTCATCTCCCAGCTCCTGCGGTCAACACCCCCAGCTGGTCCTGCAGTGTTTCCCATCTTAGTGGCAACTCCACTCTCCAGCTGCTTGGGATGCCTTCTTGATTCCCCATTGTCTATCATCCAGCCCATCAGCCAATCCTGTCAACCCTACATTGTAGATAAATCCAGAATCCGTTCACGTCTCACCTTCATAGTCAGCATCTCTCATCAAGATTCTTACACTCATGACCTAATGAGTCACCTGCTTCCACGTCAGGTTCCCTATCAGCCTAGTAGCTGCAGGGACTCCTTTAAAACATGTCAGCTGAGGACATCCTCTGTCCCCAAACCACTGATCTCCTTCTGTCTGGCTCAGAATAAAACCCCAAAGTCCTTATCATAGCCCACATAGCCCTCTGTCATCTGGGCTCCTAACACTTCCCTGTCTGCTGCTCCTGACTGCGTACCCCCCAGCCCACCCCACTTTACTCCTCAAATCCTTCACGTGTGCTCTTGCATCACACCTGTGTACATGTGTGTTCTCTCCCCAGAGGGCTGCATGCCCTGCTCCCTTACTTCTTCATGCCTCTTCTCCACCACCACCTTACCAGAGAGCTACATTATAGAAAATGCAAGATACCCATCTCTCCTCACTCCTTATGCTGCTACATATTTCCCTAGAGGCTTTATCACCAATTACAGTCATCCCTGGGGGATTAGTTCCAAGACCCTCACAGAGACCCAAATCCACGGATGCTCCAGTCTCCTGTATAAAATGGCCTAGTACACAGTACATCAGCCTTCTGTATCTGCAGGTTCCATGTCAGTGGACAAGGAGAACCCACCGTGACATGAAAGCAGAGACTTTGCTACATCCCCTGGGCCTAGAACACTGCCTGGCATGTAGTAGGTATGAAATAAAAATCTATAGAATTAATAATAGAGTGTTGGGTCCTAGATATTAAATTCCCTGGGGTATTTATATTCTGAGACTGATTTTGTTTGCTTGAACTTGAACCACATTTTCCAGAAATGATTAATATACTTCTAAAAGCCTTACTGGTTTTCCTGATTAATGTTCCAATAGAGGGATTGGAAGGACCATTTGGAAGCAATCTATCCACGTGGAAATGTGACCTTGGCATGTTTGAGAAAAGTCAGCAGGCAGTGGAGGAAACTGATCAGGGGAATATTTATGGACTACCTTGAAATATACACACAGATTCTGACTGGGAAGGAAGAGGGCTGCCCACACACTCAGAAGGGTTAATTGTGTAGTAAGGTTTCAAGAAGTTTTTCTTTTTGCCCCTCACTCTTTTTCAGATTCTTCTCTCATATAGGTAATTAGAGTATTGAGTAGAACAAGAAGTTTTTCATGAGCAAGTGCTCTACCAAGAAGACCTAGCATCCTAAATTGAGTCACTATGTTAGAACTGGTAATGACACAAATATTTATCTGCATAAGAAAGGCAGAAACTTTGCAACCCTATTCTTTGAGTGACAATTCTGTTTGAGTTTATGACCACAAAAACATTCTTTTTCTTCATCTATTCACATTCATTCAACGAATGTGTATTCATGCTCTATACGTGCCAGGCACTTGCTCTAGGCGCTGGGACTTAGTAGAAAAACTGATCAAGCCCTTTGAAGCAATTAGCTATCGAATGACCAGGAAGGGAAGAGAAAAAAGAATGAAAAATCCACAGATGTGGTTCATCCCCTCCCAGATTAGAAAACATAGATCATGGCAGAGTTTCTTCTATGTTGTTTCCTACACATAAGATGCTTTTGTTCTCAGAGGCGCATTGATAGATCAATACAAATAAAAGTGGATTGTTTTCAACTACGTGTTCAAAGAAACTCTTATATTACACAGGTGGATAGTGGTCACACTGCTAGAGCAATTTATAAGAGATCTTCTTTCAAAATACCTATAGAGAGTGTCCTGAGGATACAGGATTGATTTTATAAACATGGCTGCAAGGTGGTGGGTTGAAATACACCCTGAAGGGACTTTGTCCCTGCTCCAGTGGAGAGGAACTTTGCCAGAGTAGCTGCATTGGGTGTTTCTGATCATGTAAAAGGAAGTCCTGCACGGTACTAGCCTCTATGATTTCAGAAGGCTGGGTTCAATTATCCAGAAAGTGACCTCAAAGTGTTGGGCACTTCATAGGGTGTCCCAGGTGTATGACTACAACTTTCCAAGAGATGAAGTTTCTTCTCCTACTGAGAATGACGCTCTTGACTAAAAATCCAACATGGTCAACTCATTTATTTCCTTTTTATGTGAAGACACCAGAAAGCACAGGAACTAGCTAATTTCTTTATGCTAGCATCTTGCCCAGACAACACATCTTGGCAATAATCTCACCTTGTGACTGTGGTTCTCAATGTGGCTACACAGTAGAATCACCTGGGGGCTTAACTACTGATGAAGCCTGGGTCCCTTCTCCAGAGATGCTGATATTTGTCTGTTTGGGGTGCAGCTTGGGTGTTGGGATTTTTAAAGCGTCTCAGGTGCTTCCAGAGTGAAGCCAAGGTTGAGAAGCACTGCGTTAGGATGAGTGATGGCATTTGACCCAAGACATTAAGGAAAAGGATTCAGGACCTGGGAATGAGTAGTCTAAAGAGGGAGACCATCGCCTGACTTCAAGCTGAACTTGAGAGCTGTAGTTTGGGGCAGAGTGGTGAGGCTTCTTGGGGGTCCTGCTTTCCCCACCAGCCTGAGGAATGAGAACCCTGGAGTGGTACCCAGTAGAGGGACAGCCTTTCCATTACGCCATCTCATTCTGGCCAAAATGAGAAGTCACTGGTTTAACTTGACGCGAGCTGCTGCGAGAAGTAAAGTAAATGTTGGTGCACCAAGTTGGGTCACTTAAAATTGCCCGAGACTAACCAATGTGGGGAACGTGGCCTTCAATGCAGCCCGTGAACCCGAGAATTGGAGTTCCTGATATAGTTCATGTTCTTTCTCCTCCAGAGAGGTGTATATTTATAGAAAGAACAAAACCTATGCAGGATGAGGGGGTTGGATAATAATATGTGTGAATAAATACACTGATCTGTCTGAACCGTTTCTTGGCTGTCTGCTTTCCATGGTAATAAATATCCACTAAAAGCCGTCTGCTGTATGTGTTTTCGGTAAAGTCTTACACTTCCCTGCATGAATACATTCAGAATGTAAGCACCACACGCTCCACGACAGAGACTCTGTTGTATTCTGAATTCCTAAGTTATGCAGCTTAGCAGCTGTGATAATGTAATGGTTTGCAAAATAATAGACGGGCCGTACGTCAACCTGGAATAACACGTCAAATAATGAATAATGTGGGTGCAAAAGGATTTAATTTATACTGTGTTAAAAATACTGCTCCAGAAATACCACACCATTTCAGTCTTTCCAGGACAGAAAAAAAAAAGAAAAGAAAAGAAACAATAAAACCCAACAACACTTTTACTTAGATACTTAAATAATTGTGGTAAAAGAGAATGCTTCTCATTTATTTTTTTCAATAAAAAAGTCCAACTCCTAGTACTCTGTGAAGAGACATATAATGAGTCTGATCTGTTGCTCACACACATACATTGTTCTCCTTCAAGATACGTTCTTTGGTCTTAGATTTCAGAATAAAGAGGAGAAAAGCATTTGTCTCCTCAGTTTGTATTAAATCTAAGCATGGACACATTTTCCACCTGCAAAAATGGGGCAGGTGGTCATTTAACATAAGACATGAGGCTGTTTCTGTTTGTGTCCTCATTTTGATCCTTTCCCCAAGTTTTCTCCCTGAGGGAAGTTTCTAGCAAATTTCAGATTTCATTCAATCTCTTGCCTAGTGAATATTTATTGCCCTCCGGTTAGGAACCAGGGAGATGTGTTCCCTGTCCTTAAGGAGCCTGTCATCATGGGGAGGGTAGATGTGAAGGAAGTAGGTGGGCAACAGGCAGATTCAATGCAGTGTCACTTGTGCTATTGTCAGGGAGATACAGAGAGCTCTGAGAACCCAAAGGAAGGAACAGCAGTTATTCACACTTGGGGAGTGATGGAGTACCTAGAGAGGCTTCCCACAGGATGTTATCTTTAGGCTGAAGGGTGTGAATAGGGAGTTAAAGAGGTGGAGGGAGGAGGCAGTGTGTGTCAAGCCTACAAAAGCACATGCAAAGGCCCTGCGGCCAGGGAGAGTGCGGTAGTTTGGAGGAACTGCAGACTGAACTGTGTTCAGTATGGTTGGATTGTACAATACCCAGGGTAAGGGATGGGAGAGACCAGGCTGGAGAGGGGAGCAGCTTCCTGACTATGAAGGGCCTTATAATTAGACATTTGTGCTTATCTTGAGGCAGGGATTTTAAGTAGACAAGTGGAAGATGATGGAGGCCTGAACCAGGAAATGGGGAGGAGTCAGATGTGAGAGATTCTGGGGCTAGAACTGGCAGCACACGGTGGCTGATCAGATGGGGGACCCCAAGGAAAGCGAGGAGGCAGGGAAGATGCCTGGGTTCTCGTTTGGGTATTTAAGTGGCAGGTAGTGTTAGAGGAAGCAGAACAGGATTATGGGTGAGATGATGAATTCCACTTTGAAGATATTGCATTTGAGGGAGTGAAACACTCAAGAGAAGGGAGATCTCCAGCCCACCCTAGGACGTGTGGGTCTGGATGACAGAGAGGATAAATCAGTGGGGAGATGAGCATCCTTAATAAACACACACACTGAAACAATATGCACCGGCCACATACAGCTCAGCCATCTATTTGTAGGTTTGGGACCTATAAAGGCAATCTCCAACATGAAACCATTTCCTCAGACTGTAGGGTCATAGATGTTTAATAAAAACATTCCCTCCATCTCCAAAGCAAAGTCCCCCCAAAAAGGTCCACATTTGCTCTTTCCTTAACTCATTTATATAATGTTCTTACATCCATTAGAATTTTCCATGAAGTTCATTTTTACCTTTTCAGCGCTAGAAGGAAAAGGCCCTGTTAAAGTATCTGGGCTTGAGTAAGTTCACTTATTTGGCACTGGCATGTAATAAATTTGAAACACTCTGTTTTTCATGTTTTACATAAAATTGGGAGTCCAAGGGAAGTTATCACCAGGAAAGACTTCTGTTTTGGCTTTAGTGGGTGAATATCCTTTAAAGGACCTCTCTGGGTGACAGTAAGTGTGACTAAGAATGTGTGTAAAAGGCTATTGGTTATTAATAATAGAAGCCAAGTGTTCGTCTACTCAAAATGCAAACTTCAAAAATATGCCCATCGAAAGTAAATTGGTGCAGCCATTGTGGAAAACAATATGGAGGTTCCTCAAAAGATTAAAAATAGAACAAATATATGATCCAGCTATCCCACTCCTGGGTATATATCTGGACAAAATTATAATTTGAAAAGATATATGCACCCCTACGGTCATAGCAGCACTATTTACAATAGTCAAGATATGGAAACAATCTAAATGTCCATCGACAGATGAATGGATGAAGAAGATGTGGTATATACATGCAATGGAATACTACTCAGCCATCAAGAAGAATGAAATAATGCCATTTATAGCAACATGGATGGACCTAGAGATTATCAGACTAAGCGAAGTAAGTCAGAAAGAGAAAGACACATACTATATGATACCACTTATATGTGGAATCTAAAGTATGATACAAATGAACTTATCTAGGAAACAGAAACAGACTCAGAGACATAGAGGACAGGCTTGTGGTAGCCAAGGCGGAAGGGGGTGGGAGAGGGAAGGATTGGGAGTTTGGGATGAGCAGATGCAAACTATTATGTATAAAATGGATAAACAGCAAGGTCCTACTGTATAGCACAGAGAACCATATTCAATATCCTGTGATAAACCATAATGGAAAAGATTATGAAAAAGAATATCTAAGTCACTTTGCTCTACAGCAGAAATTAACACAATACTGCAAATCAACTCTACTTCAATATAATAAGGTTAAAAATATGCCCATCATTAATGATTGTCTCCTTTCTACATGCCGGGTATCACGATAGGGTCTTACATACATCACCTCTAATCCTTAACAACTGTCCTCAAGGGCAAATAGTGCAGATGAATAAACCAGGCTGAGAAAGCCCCAGTCACTGCCAAAGTCACACGATTAGTAGGTAGCGAGGCTCTTGTTTCTTGGGAGAGTGTGGCTGCAAGCCCCACCCTTTCCAGCCCACCTGGCTGCTTCCTGTTGCACCTGAATCATCTTCATTACTTCTTTGTAGCTGGATTAGAGCCCTATTGTATTGACTTATAACTGTTTCCTTTATATAAATCTCAGATCCCTAATCTCTCCTATGTTACCAAACGGCATCTTAGATGTCTTTTTCTGCCCTGCCTAGCATGGTGATGGGTTGGTTGACGGTCGTCTGTGAAAACACACGAGGCTTGGTCTCCCAGTCTGAGTGTTTTTGGAATCAGGATTTGATGGCTGTCTAAGTAGCAGAGTTAGAAAGGTGCATTTCTGGTTTTTCAACGCAACTTCTGGGCAGGTGGAAAACGGAAGGCATTGTTTAATCCCGGACGTGTAAGGGCCCGTGACTGTCAGTGAACTAGGTCATGAGTTCTTCTCTTTGGTTGTCAGTATCTCTGCCTTTGGTAAGTTTCCTTTCCTGTGAAGTACTCGTGACAATTTGGGTAAAACCCATTTCTCAGGGCCAGGCTGCAATGTCGAAGCTCCCCCAGGGAGCAAAGGTGATGAAACACAGGCTCAATGGCAGGGGTGTAAGATACCAGGTCTCTAGATTGAGGTCCTGCTCTGTGTTTGACTGTATGTCCCCGGCCAGAAGATTAAACCTCCACATGCCTTGGTTTCCCTGTTCGTACAGGACAAGGGTAACAATCGTCACTCTCTGTGCCTCGGTAGCAACCCACAGTCGTAAAGGGAGGTAACAGATAAGAAAGTGCATTAGGGCAAAGGTGTTACAGAAACGGGAGGTCTTACCGTCATTAACTATCATGTGACCATAGCAATCACTCAGACGTCTGGCACCCTCTAGGCTACAGATGTAACCGAGAAAGCTGTCGCTGCTTTTAATTCAGGGAGTCCCAAGAAAAGAGCCGCTCGTTCTCAGTGTCCGCCCTGAAAGCAGATGCCATTTCTCACCTTTCCTGCCCCCCTTTTATATAAATAGATGGTTCTGATTCTGAAAGGTCATAAAACCAGCCATGGCATAAAATATCCAATTGAAATCGACATGACATCATATATTCCAATTAGTCTCACTTTCCCCTGTGGTGGAGGGTGAGAGGGTAGACTCATAGGAATGCAAGGGGGCTCTTCTGGCGAGTAATGGTGTCCCAGCCCCCCTCCCCACGTCACAGCCGGCGATGGAGATTGATAGGATATTTGATGCCCCAGTGATGGACGTGCTTCTCCTAAGGGCACCAGAGATTTCAGATCAGACTCCTAAGGCCCAGGCGACACTGGTGTGTGCCCAAGGGCAGGACATAGGTCTGTGTCTTGAATGTCAGTGTACACCAGCACATACGACAACAGACAGGTTTTACATATGACACTGTGTTCATATATATTGTCAGTTTTTCTTAAACGAATAACAGAAATGGTACCTGCATACATCTGGATTTATGAAACATAGATGATTTATTAAATGTCCATCTGGAGATTCTCATGGTGAAATAGGTTACTATGGACTTTTTTGTGCGTATGTGCAGGATAATGCTCTCCTCAGTTTTGTCATGTGGTACAACTCCAGTGCGGGCAACTCACATTTCCATGTTAGTTTTTGTGAACAGAACATATTATATAAACTTAGTTACCATACAGGTCAAAAAATTTTCGCCAGAACCTAAAATCACGCTCAAGATAAGCTACGTTTGTAAATATAATGATCAATTTGTGCATTTTGCTCTAACAGTTGGTCCTATACCCTAAAGCTCCTGGTATAAAAGGGAACATGCTTTAGGCACTGAATACACTTAAGTTGATGACCCTGATATGCAGCCCAAGAAATATGTCTCCAAAGAAAGACCTACATACAGTCAGAATAGGATGTGAAGTGTTTTTCATTATTACTCAAATGGCAGAATAAAATGTAACTCATCAAAAGTCAGGAAATCAACCCCACCTGGAAGTCTAGATAGTCCCTCGTACTTTTAAAACTTGAAACATATTTTTCTTAAATTAAAAAAAATCACTGAGTAGACAGTATGCAAACCAAAAAAAGTCACTTGCATTAAATGCTGTTCCCCTTTATAAGATGTGGCGTGTCGATTACCTATCACGAGAGCGGTTTGTGGTGTTTTTGCCGTTTTGATTTTAGATTACACTGTAACTTAAAACGTCTAAGGAGACATCCACAGCCCACGGACAGGCCTGCTGTGATGCAAACAGGGGCTCTGGGGGTTTCTGAGACCCCCAAACCATTTCACCCCTGTGTGGGTACAGGCACTGTCCCGGCTTGAATGACCCCAACATCCCGAGGACGGGCAGATTTACAGTAACTACCGTCATCCCCCAAACAACATTAGTTCCTCCAGAGAAGGAAAAATCCCTGTTATTGTTTTACAGCATCTTCTCTGCCAGGCACTACCGTAAAGTAAGCATGCTTTCAGAAAATTAACAGAGCCCAAATACATAATATTAAAAAAAACAAACAAACCCAAATGATGGCAAGGTATTTGGAACAACAACAACTAAACAACAGAGGGGATTTTAATCAACCAGGTGCATCATTTAAACCCTCAAAGCATCTCAGCTCCTTGTCACCATCACCTCCTTTGAAGACACTGTCGCCCAGCAGAGGAGAGGAAATTTGCAGCCCCGCTGCAACAGTGAATCTGCTTCTCTAAATGGAGAGGAAAACAGGTTTTGCAGCCCGAAGCTCTTCTCAAGGAGCACTCTCATCGCCCTACTCTTTCCAGAGGGCAGTACCTACCTCAATCTTTTCTCTTATATTTCATCTCCAACAGCCCCCATCCCCATGCACAGCTGGCCAACATCCGTTTCAAATTTCTCATCATTCTCTACTAAGAAAAAGAATTACATATGCCATAGTATTCTTCAGTCGCATGCATTTGAATCTTTCAAGAAAACATGACTACCAGAAGGGATGCTATGTACAATGAAAAGAAACCTCTCCCTTTCTTTGGAGCAACTGCTCCGGTGAAAAACAAACAGCCCGCCAGGTCGCTTACCCTCTCCACGCTGCGTCTTCTCAGAGATCCATAAGGAATCTTCAGTAAAAGTCTCTGGGATCTATTCGGAGCCACTGCAGCCTGAACCACCATGGTGTAGAGCCGTGGGTGAGTGTGACTGTGTGAGTGAGTGTGTGTGTGTGTGTGTGTGTCTGTGTTCCCAGCAAAGGGAGAGATGGAGGTGTCCTCAAAACTAAGTTATGGTCTCCTGGAGGTTTCCCAAATATCAAATAACTGAAAGAGTTTTTTTTCTTTTGACCGTATGAGTCAAGATGTGGTGTGTCGGGAGGTGGGGGGTGGGGAAGAAGAAAAAAAGCCCAAGTTCTGCAACTTCAGTGCGCCTCCCACAGCTCAGCCCAGCTCCCTCCTGTCTGCCCCCGCCTGTCAGTTCCTCCCAGAGTCTGCATGTCCCAGGAATGAGCAAGTGATGCTTTTGGGGAGAGTGAGCCAGAAATGTCAACTTTGCTTCTCGCGGCTCCAGACAGTAACCAGGCCAGTTGTCTAATCGAAGCCCTAATCAGACGTATTATTCATTCCATCATGTGACTGCAAAGCCCCTCGGCCGTACAGTAGGTCACATGCTCACCTTAAAAAGTCTATTTGGACTAGCACCATCTGGTGCGGAGATTAATGTGCAATCCTGCATTGTGATTTCACTCTTTTCTGGACACAGGAAAAATATTTGAAGGGCAGTGACATAACATAAATGGGGACTTGTGTGTGGGGGGGGAATCCCTCTTTTCAGTCATAAATTATATGTACCACCCTGAGCCTCAGACAGGCGTACTTTTTCCTTCCTGCTCTCTAATAGATAGAAAATAAATACAGGCATACGGTTAATTATATATGTGAATGGTGTCCACAAAGAGGAAGTGTCAGGGAAGAAAGGAGAAAATGTTTGTATCACATGGTTCAGATGAATCAAATCAGATATACCAGACAGACTCGCACTTGGCATCTCCTCATTTAAATGTTTGTGTTACAGAGCATTGATTTTTATGCGTGCCAATAAACATGAAGAAATTATGTTTGCTTTTACAGGGCTCTGAAAAGGACTGTCTATGCTCAGATTCACCCATCCCACTTGTCTATTCTCCTCTAATCAAATGGTATAATTCCACATCAGACAAGCTTCTCAGACCGATGGTACACGTGCTCTAAAAATTTGTGTCCCGTAATATTTTGTTTCTGATGTATTGTCCACTTGTGCAACTGCTCCCAACCTCTACTTTTCCCTAAATTTGCTTATTTCTATAGCAGAAGATTTCTATAGAGAAAATTTCTAAAAAGGAAATACAAGTAAGGGGCTTCCAGGATTGGAGGTATTTTAGTTTTTTTTCTTTTTAACGTATTTCTGCCTCCGCTGCTTCTCTCTTCTGGGGTTTTATGAAAGGGATGCCATTTCCTTTGTAAAAATCCCATGGCTTTGGGTGTTTGCCTAATATCACTCTTATGCTTTGGGAACCAGCTTTTATTTATTCTCTACAGATCCGTTTATTGAAAACAATGGAAAAGAAAGTTCTGTTTATTCTAAGAGTTTGATGGGAAGCGGGGGTGAGGTGCAGAGGGAAAAAAAGTGGAATTTTACAATGCTCAAAAGTAAATCAGGAAAAAGACTCTTAGAAGGGGGTGCTTATGGGGGTCGGGGTGAGAGGAATGGAGACATGGGTCTGGTCACCCAACTCAGACATACATTAAGAGGCAGTTAAAGAAAGCATCAAGTTGATGTGGGAAATTCCAAATATACAACAATTGGGCTTTGTTCATAATGGGTTCCATATGTGCAGTTGAGAGTTCGTGAGGAGGGGAGAGGGAAGCGGGGAGACGGCGAAAGATGGAAAGTTCTCCAGCATGACCTGCAGAGTCTTTGGCGAGGTGGTTTAGGCTTACAGACCCTTCTTCCTCTTTCTCACTTCCTTTCTGCACTGCCCGGTGGAAATACATCTGGAGTGCTACCCAATAACTTGGCCAAATGGATAGGCTCTCTTTCCTTTATAAAACCCTGTTTGATTTTGTAACGGTTTTGAACAAAGGAGCGGCACATTTTCAAAATACTTATCTGTCCAGAGCCCTGGGATTTCTGTTTGCAAGTGCAGTTTGAGAGGGGGCCATGGATCAAATCAACTGAGAAGTCACCGTCTCTTTCCTGACCCAGGCCAGGCAAAGCCCCTGGGAGCTGGATTTATTTATATTTCACTGAATGCAACTTCCTGTTTCCCAGGGGTATAAATGAGTGTTTCGCTGAAGAGCTCAAGGCTTCATGGCAGAGTTCAGATCATAAGGGACACTTTGATGAACTAAGTGCAAATAAAACAAAAACATATGCCTTTGATTAAAGTTAAAATACATATAGAAGAGAATGTTAATGGAAACAAAAATAACCCTTGGCCAGACTCCCACACATTCTAGCCCCACACATTCTACCCCCACCCTGGGGGTGGGTGGAGAGCAATTATTTCTTATATCAGCACTGCCGCCTCATCCCAGCTAATAGAGAGCCCTCCCTAGTCCCCAAAGAGTAGGTGGACACCTCCTCAGAGAGGTCTGAAGGCACTCAAAGTTCAGCTTGTGCAAAACTATCTTTCCGATGGTCTTGCTGTGGGTGTTTGAGATTTACATGTTTTAAATTAACTATTGAGTCTAAAGCACTTATTTCCAGAAGACCACTGTTACATTGTTACAACACAAATATGTCACTTGGGAGGGTATATGAGCCCATACCTTAGCAGATATGACCACTTTAGGAGAGGCAAGGGTAACTAATGTTTAGTGAGTGACCAGCAGTTGCCAGGCAACATGCTGGAAGGTTACCAACGGCTGTCTCCAGGGCAGAATTAAGTTTCATTATCACAAGTGATGAAACTGGGACGCAGAAAAGGTTAGTAAGTTGACCAAGGTAGCACAGTTAGAACTGTCAGAGCTACGATGAAAACCAAAGTCAATTTAGCTGATTTCAGGGCCCAACTTGGTCCATTACCCACTCTCACTTGCCAGAGAGGACTTTATCAGATTATGGCACTTTGGAAATCTAAAAAGGAGATGCATCCATGGAGACCATCAGGGAAATGGAAAAATCATGTCTTTGAAAAAGAGAGCATTTCAATACAGGAAATGGCATTCGATTGAGCCGTGTCTCTGAAAGCACTGCTTCGATGCACAGGGAATGGAAGAGCCAAGAAGCCCACAGGAGCTGAGGAAGAACCCAGGGAGGCAGAACAGCACAGCCAGCACAAGCCTGGGCCAAGGGGCAAAGAGAAGAGCTGGTTATTAGAGCCCAGGGCCAGGGTCACCTGGCAGAGGTGGAACCCTGTGGACCCATTGGTGGGACCGGATCCCTGCTGGAGCCATCAGTGAAGCCAAGTATGAAGAAGGGGGTGGGGAGGACTACCTTGCTTCTCTCTTCCTACCCCCTCCCAGCCACCACCAGTGCGTTCCATGCACTGAGGCTACCCACTGACCCTGAGCTGTGAACACAGCCACAGAGGCAGGGAGGGAAAGGGTAGGGAACAGATCTGAGGATAAACAGCGGAGGAGCAGCACTGAGGGACCCAGGGGCACTGGAGCAAAGGACCGGGAAAGGGTGAATTTAGAATTAGCTGAGAGAGAACAGAGGAAAACCTTTGGAATAGAGTGTAGCCGGTCCTCCCCATCCGTGGGTTCCGTATCAATAGATTCAACCAACCACGGATATAGGTTTTGATCTGTGGTTGAGTGATTGTGGATGTGGAGCCTGCAGGTGTGGAGGGCCAACTGTCAGGGACTTGAGCATCCACAGGTGTTGGTATCCACAGGGGTCCTCGAAGTAATCCCCTGCGGATACCAGCGAGGGACTGTATTACTTATAGAGAGCTTGTTTTTGCCAGGATGGTGGATGATGGGGTTTCCTGTGCATCCAAGGAAAAGCTTAATGGGCACGGGGCAGACAGGGAGGATGCTGCCGGGTCAGGGTATCAATGGGTCCTGCTGGGAGATGGCGTGGAGAAGACACACCTCTGTTCTAGAGTCCCTGAAGCTTCTGCTTCTGATGCCTCTGGGAGCACAGCACCCACTCGAGTCTGGTGGAGCTTTTTATTTGTTTGTTTTGAATATTTCCTTCCTGTCTCAGTGAGAGTATTCACATTCAAACTCTGGAATAAAAATGCACAGGAATCGATCAAGCCATATTTCAGGAGAATCAGTGGTCTTGACACATGGAAGCAAGATGTATCCAATCAAATGGGTGCTCATGGTTGGGGATAGTGGGGGTGGGGTAGGGATGGTGGCCTGTCCGGGGGAAAGCGTCTCCTGCCACTGGAACTGGTGAGAGGCAGGGGAGGGAAGGTTCTACGGGGTGACGTGTGCGCCTAGGTGCGAGTGCCGACTCCCACGTCAGGCTGCTGGCCATGCGGGTGCCTGCTGGGCAGCCCTGGGGAGGGTGGGTGACCTCCTGGGAGGACACTGGGCACAGCAATGGGGACCGGTCATTGCACCCTCCTGCCCAGAGTGAGCCGGACATACCGGAACCCAGTGTTTATCCCAACTGTTGGCCCAGGGCCTGTAGTGGCTGTTTGCGAGGTTAAGCCTTTTGGCCCTTGGCAGGTCCACATGGAGGCCTGTCTCACTGCAGACTAACTCACTGGCACTAAGTCCACTCACTCACATTGCTTGATTTTGCTCATTTGGCAGAATATGAGGAGAAGGGGTAATATGACAGAGAGGTGTTGGCTGGGGGAGGTGACTGAGGGCACGCTGTGGGGGAGGGAGAGGAGGTCGGAGGGCAGCCTGAGGTCACTGTGAGCCTGGGGTCAAGGGCAAAGGGCGGTGAGCTGAGACGTGTCGGGAGGGTGAGCTGAAGTGCCCTTCTGGAAAGAAGGACAGTATCAATCTGAAAAATGTCATCCCTGGCCTTTTTGGCCACTTGCGTTCTTTCTCTGGTGAAAGGTGGAACATGGCTTATATTAGGGAAATGAAGACAACAGAAAGCAGACAGATGAGATGCTTCTCCTCACATCCATCTCAAGCCATTATTTCTTGTGAGTCGAGCAGGATGTGAAAGGGCTCTTTCTCAGCTTTATTGGTGGTTTCAAGGCAGCAGGAGCCACCTTTGCAAACTCACTCCACTTCCAGGGCTTGCGAGGTAGGCTCTAAAGCCCCCAGGTGACCTCGTCCTGCAGGTTGTTTGGGCAGGAGGAAGAGAGAGAAGGGGGAGCCGCTGGCCCCTCACCTCAGGCCCAGGGTGAGGCAGGGAGAGAAGGGCAGAAAAGTCTCTCTCTGGGATGGACAAGTGTTTAAACCCAATGTTGTCCCTGCAGGGTGCCTGTGGGTTCTTTGAAGACTCTGCCCCTGACCTCTCATACCTTCCCCATGCCTGGCATCATCCCCACACCAGCCCTGGGCTGGGGGACAGAGGAGTTGCAGCCTTGAATGACATTTGGAGATTTTAACGACTGTCATGTAAAACGGATAAGAGAATAAATAGGCTGAGACTGACACAAACACACACATGAAGACCACACATTCCTAACCAATTTGGAAAATTCCTCCAGCAGGAGGGAGGGAAGCCCTGTCTTTCTTCAACATTCCAACACCATTTCCATTAGCTCCTAACTCCACTAACCTGGGTGACTCATGTCATGTCTTATTAGAGGAAGCTGTGACTGAGGCTACGCAAACAGAAATACTGCTGACAGCCATCATTTTCTGTTTGAAAAGGGGCTGGAATTTAGGCCAAACGTGAAACCCAATATCCCTAAGAACAGACCCAAGATGTGGAGCAACACTGGTGTCACCAGACCTCACATGCCCGGGGCCGGTGGGATGATCAAGAGGTCCCCGTGCAGGATAGTTGAGGTTTCTCTTGGTTGGAACTAAGGTTTGCACTGATGCTGTGCATGGTGGACATTACCCATCTTTGGACAGACTTTTCCTCCTCCTATGGCATTTGGAAGAAACAGTAGGTAGAATTGTAGGGAGCTTGAGTAGGCAGACGAATTTTTCCTTCCCTATTTCCCTCTTTCTGTTTCAAGCTTCCTTTGTCTCGTTGGGCTCTGTCCTGGGCTTCACTGAACAGTTCTCCCCCATGACCATCCAGGCAAAGAAAATCAGTGAAGCTTAATCTGAATCTTCAGTCTGACTCCCGATTACCCTCGCTGGGCAAGGTCTGGTGGCCAAGGATGCCTCCACTCTTTGCCTCTGAGATGAAACGTGCATGCTCTTCCTGTATTCCACACCAGGCTCCACACTGGCCTTGCCCTTGTCTAAACCAATGATGTCATTTTCTCTCACTGCTTGACCTGCGCATCCTTGATTCAACAATTATTTGACTGAGTGTCTAACAAAATAATGGCAACCCTCTTACCCGCCACATTCCATTACAGGCACACTTCTAAAGGTTTTTAAAAATGCAGTCATTCATTTAATTCTCACAATACCTTATCAAATATGTAATCTTGTTTTCCCTGGATGAAGAAACTAAGGCAGGGAGACATGAAGTCACCTGTCTGGGGTCCCCTATATGTGGCCTCACAGTCTGTGAACTGTTACACTCTCCTAGATGGCTACTGTGTATTGGGTGCTGGGCCAAGAATTGAGGCCACAGGAGAATTTTGCTCATTGGAAGACTTTTCTTTTGTTCCTGAAACTCAGCTCCTCTCCATGATGAGGGTCTCTGGGGACGTGAAAGAACACTGGCCTTATACCTGAGATGGCACCTAGAAGGTTACTGAACACCTACCTGCACAACAGGAGGAAATGAAATCATGTTTGTGAAAGTTCTTTGTAAATCACACACACACACACACACACACACACACACACACACACACAGTTTTCCTGTTGCTTCTGTCACCACAACAGCCTTCTTGGACCTCACCATCTACCTCTCTCTCCCTTCGTATGTATCTTGCTATGATGACCATGTTTCATCTGTCTGAATTCCCTAAAGGTCATACAGTTAAGCTCCTTTTTTGTGGGGGTGGGGAAGTAAAGAGACTTCTTCTTGGAACTTTGAGAACCCCCTCTTGAGGATGTTTCATTTGAGTAGAGAATTAATTAGCCCAGAATAAGACCCTCTATCTCCATCAACTCAAAAACACACATCCCATCACAAAGGAAACTAGATCTCACTCTCTTTCAGGGTAGGGAAGAAAATGTAGCCTGTGCTGATGGAAACCTTGCTAACTAGGTGTCCCAGAATCTCATTCAATCTTTATGGCAACAATCAAGCCGAAGAGAAGGTCAAGTGGAAAATATCAATGGCCTGTGAGGAGGATTCATCCATGTTCTGTCTTAGCAACCCTTGCTTCATGGACATCAGATAACAGGCTCAACAGCATGGTGGCAGGATTATTCAACTACTCACCCATGAAAAGAGGGAGCAGGCAGAGGCCCCGATTGCAAGCAGCAGATGCATCTTATTCCCCCACAGGGAGGTTCTTCACACATGACCCGGGTATGATTTGTCCCCATCACAGCTTTACTTGCCCTTTGCAGCAAGAGGCTCAGTCAGGCAATCAATGGCTGCAGCCTGGGATGACGGCTCTTCTGCATGGTGGTAATGGCTTTTTGTGTGTGCTGTCAGGAGTGATGTCATGGTTAGGTCCTGAGGAATCAATAAGATTGCCGGGATGCCTGTGTGATTACGCAGTCAATAAGCTGACCTGTGCGGGGCTGGCCGTGTAGATTGTCTTTCAAGACCATTTTGCAAAGCCCTTTTTCATGTGCTATTGGTTGTGGATGGATTTTGATAACTAGCATTGATTTGCTATATTTATGAAGTGCTGTTGGCACTGGTTAAACTGCGGAATTGCACCTAGAATGGACAAATAAATAATGTCTTTATCTATGGTATTGACTACCCAGACTTAACTGAAAATATATAGTACACCTCCAAACAATCAATGGATGTTGACTCTTGAAATTTCTTTCTTTTCTTTTTTTTTTTTAGCTCTCAAATTTCAGTTAAGCATTGGGTGGTAAGTGACCAACTCTTAAATCTGCTTCTAATTTTCATGCTTCCTTTTTCCAGGAGGAGACGTTTAACATGTAATTTTCTTCAATAGGAAAATGGTTCATCTTGGTTTAAGTGATCCCTCTGATGCTGCAGAAAAGGATGGTTTCCACTTGGGCCATCAGATTGCTTTCTTTCCTGTGCCCAGGAACATGTCGTTCCCAAGTGTAACTGCCCACTTGCCCAGGGGTCTCTGGAATAAGCCGCATGGTCTGAGTTTTCCCAAGGAGAGGAAATAAAGCATTTGAATCTGCTAGGAAGATGGATGTCTAGAAGTCTCACATTGTAGGTATAAGGCTTATCTTAAATGTGCCCTAGAAGGCCTGCTAAGGTGAAAATGCCAAAGGGTTTCCCAATATCAGATCATGGCTAAAATGGGCAAAATGCCTTCAACGGGCAAATCCTTCAATGTAAATGAGAATGGGTAAGGGATTCTGTAACGTTTGCTTGGAGTACTCCATTCTATTTGAACTTTAAACCTCTGTAGCATGAATACAGGTAATAGACTGTTGTGAAACTTGAATGAAACAGTAGAATCACCTGTGTGAGATCCAGTGTGGTCAGAAACGACAATGAGACCAGATTCTGATGTTCATACTGCAGAAGAATATATTTTAGATCTTATTCTATTTGCAAGAGGGAGTCATTAAAAGTTATTTTTTGAAAGGAAGAGATACCATCTTCCTGAATATTTTGAACTTGAGTCATGAAGGATGAAGTGTAGAATGGAGAGACAAGGAAAGCAGTTACAACGTCACTGCAATTGTCCGAACGAGTGATGATTAAGTCCAGAACTAGGATGGTGGTGAGAGGTTGAATACAAGATGTTGGTGGGTTATAAGTGCTGGAAGGAAGAATAGTGTCCCCCTGTATGGAGGAACTGGAGGAAGGATGTTAAGTTAAGTCCACAGAAGGGGGAGGTTTGGAAAGATGACAATGTGTAGTTCTGGATGGACAGAATTTCTGGTGCCTGAACATTTTGACCTGGAACTGAAGAGGGGAGTCAAGCCTGGAAATGTAGGACTTGGATTTCAAGAGCAGACACATAACCACTAGACAAGTTATTAGTCATGTGTGAGGGCAGACATTCAAGAACACAAAGATTTACTTCTCATCCACCTTTTCTCAGGAGTTTACTGGAAGATAATCTCCAACGAAAGAAAGTTAAACCTACAAAGAGGGGAACAAGAGTTCCAAGAAAGGAGAACAGATCACAGGACAGGTGCAAAGGGAGTTCCCAGAATAATGGAAAAGTGGAGCCTCAAGAAGACAGAGGTACAAGAGACTTACAGAGCTAGTCCACTTGATACAGGAGGATGGAGGGATACAGGAAGGATGCCTCAAAGAAAGAAAAACAAAAGGAATAGGTTGAGTATCTGATGGGTTTGCCAAATTGAGATGAGTTTTTCACTCTACTGAAGATCTTACAGAAAAATGCTTGATGGGTACAACAGAATATTAAGAAAGTGAACAATGAAACAAGGCAACTATTAACTCCTGGAAAAACATAAGGTTGGAAAGTCCAGGATATGTAATGATTCTACACAATAATTCTCAGCTGTAAACAATATCTTGGTGGTCATAATAAAACTGAATTTTGATTTAAACTGAGTTATAAGGTATTTTGAGAGAGATTTTGAGAAGATAGGAGAGAAGAGATACATGTGTGCCTGTAGGGATGTGGAGTAATGATTGAAGTAAATTTTAAGCCTCATTATTTAGGGTGGCAGCATAAAATGCCAAAAACTGAGTAGTTAAAAAAATCATAATATAAACAGATGATCGAGAAATCTGGAGTTAACTACCAGAAGCAACAGTTGAAAGAGAATGTCCATGGGTACCCATGGGGATAGGGACTCAGAGATGGAAAGAAGGAAAATGGAGCCTGGTGTTTTTCTTTATAGGTCTTCTAGTACTCTTCAACTTTAAAATGTTATGAAAATTGCCACATACATGTATGATTTTGATAAAAATGAGAAATTATCAAGAGAAGGAGCAATATTCTAGGCAGTTTGAGCCAGACAAGGCCTGGCAGCAGCGGATGGTAATTAGAAGAGCACTGATGGCCTTGAGAAGGTGTGCGTGGAATGCTGACAGCGGACACTAGGCTGTGGAAGGAGAGACCTGGGTCACCTGGCCTCTTTCTGAAAGGACAGATTTGAGTCCAGATACTGGGCTATTTAATCCAACAAGTAAATGTTTCAGGAGACCTGCTTCATTTTTTCTGGTTTCACTGTATGTTACAGGGCTCTCTGTCCACGAATCTGCTACTGAAATGGCCCTTGAACGCCTAGCCTTTAAGTTATGCCTCGGAAAGGAGCACCTTAAACCCTTTGAAACAAGATGAGGATAGACAGACAAAACGAGAAAGACAAACACATCAGCAAGGGCACTGCCATCAATTCTGGAGCCAGCACTGGAGGGTCATTCATGCTTTTGACTGATCTCACCATTTTTTTTTTTTTTTGGCTCCACTGCGTAGCACATGGGATCTTAGTTCCCTGACCAGGGATCGAACCCGTGCCCCCTGCAGTGGAAGTGCATAGTTCTAATCACTGGACCACCAGGGAAGTCCTGATCTCACCTCTTGTGCTCTTTACTTCAGTGCAGTGTCATGTGTGTTTGCATGTGTACACGCTCATGCACATACATGTGTGCGTGTTATTTCCTCTTGTGTACCCAGCAGCATTGCAGCAGCTACAGGGGCCCCAGAGTGGTGACAACTAATTACAAAACACCAGGCACGATGTGTCCTTTTTATCTCATCTTACAGAAGCCTTGTATTCCCATGAAACCCCCCAGCAGCCCTTGGTAATCCTGAGAGGAAGTGTCAATATGGAAACAGCTGTTCTTGAGATAGTGAGACGACAGTCTAGCGAGCATGCTATGAACTATGGGGAGAACACAAGGCAAATGGCACTTGGATGCAAATATTCTTTCTAGACAATTAGATGCACGTGAGAAAGCCCGTAATCCCTAGGAAGGCAGAAAGGGGGGACACTGGGCTGTAGATGTCACGTCCCCTCATTCTTACATGGGTTCTTTATCCTCCAAAGCCCTGCGGGATGTTGAACATTCCCTGTCTCTCTACTGGGAGGTGGACACCTAAGTCCCCTTGCTGAAAGTCCCCTCCAGGGGAACCCAGCTGGAGAGCAGAAGCCAAGCACAGCCTGTGCCCATAGCTCTATCCTCCTGTCGGCTGCTGGGTGAGGTTAGGACTGGGTACCTCCTTTTTGGAAGCAGGCAGGAGAAACGGACACAGGCTGATGTGACTAAGGCAGGGAGCCAAAGCTGTGCCTCGACAGAACCAAACCCCCGGATCCTTCAAGGGGAAGGTTATGTGGTGAGAATGAGAGAGAGCTTTAAGGGCAAACAAATGGGAACCGACTTTTTACAGTTAGGGACTTAAAACCGATGCCTTTTCCAGGGGAAGGCAAAGGGTAGAAGACTAACTTTCCCAGTGCCTCCTCTGCATCAGGCATGGCCCTGGGCACTTGCTCTCAATGATCTCTTTTAAACCTTCACTGTGATCCTGTAACCTGTGCAGTATTAGCTACACTTTATTGATGAGGAAATCAAAGCTCAGAAAGATTAAATGCTTGCCAACCTGGGGTTGAGACCCCAAGTCCGTGATATTGAAGCTCATTCTCAGGATTTTTTAAGGATATGTACGTAGACGTACATCAGAGCATTCTGTTCTTAACAAGAATAAAATATTTTACCAGAGCCTAAACAGTCGAGGTGGTATCAGAGCATAACCTACTTGGGGGAAGGGAAATACCCACTCCAGCCCCATCCACCCACCCTGTCTCACCTAAAAGGGGGTGGGGATCCCTGAGAAGTACTGTGAAGTTTATAGTCCAAGGGCTCAGGCTCCTAAAAGACTGAGACCTCACATAGGACTGTAGAATGCCCCACTGCTGGCCTCACCACCACATTACTAAAAGCCTATTCACCACAGTTCCTTTTACACAGTACATCATGTCCACCGTGAAATTACAAGGCATCCTCAAAGGCGAGAAACAGTTTGAAGAGACTGAACAAGCATCAGAACCAGAGTCAGATGTGGCAGGCACATTGGAATTAAATCAGACCAGGAACTAAAAAACAAACAAACATCAACAACAACAAAAACAGTGATTTTCATCTTAAGGGCATTAATGCAAAAAGTTGACTATATGAAGGAACAGACGGATAACATAAACAGAGAGATGGAAATTCCAGGAATCAAAAACACTGTAAGAAACATGAAGAGTGCTTTTGATGGTTTCATCGGTAGACTGGACACGGCTGAGGAAAGAATCTCTGAGCTTGAGGATATGACAACAGAAACTTTTAAAATTGAAACGCAAAGAGGAAAAAGACTGAAAAGAAACCCCACCAGAATAGAATACCCAAGAATGGTAGGATAACTACGAAACGTGTAACACATGCACAATGGGAATAGGAGAAGAAAGAGAGGGAAAAAAAAAACAGAAGCGATGTTTGAAGAATAATGCTGAGAATTTCCCCAATTTTAATGTCAGGCACAAAACCACAGATCTAGAAAACTCAGTGAACACCAAACCAGATAAATCCCACCCCCACTTTAAAAAAAACCCCAAATCAACCCCCCACCACAAAACCACACACACAAAAACCCCCATAAAAAACAAACTACATCTCAGAATATCATAGTCAAATTTCAGAAGATCAAAGATAAAAATACTTTTTAAAAATCTTTTTCATATTCTTTTCCATTATGGTTTATTACAGGATATTGAATATAGTTCCCTGTGCTATACAGTAGGACCTTGCTGTTTATCCATTCTATATATAATAGTTTGAATCTGCTAATCCCAAACCCCCAATCCTTCCCTCCCCCAATCCTACCTCCACTTTGGCAACCACAAATCTGTCCTCTATGTCTATGAGTCTGTTTCTCTTTCACAGATAAGTTCATTTGTGTCCTATTTTAGATTCCACATATAAGTGATATCATATGATATTCATTTTTCTCTTTCTGGTTTACTTCACCTAATACAATAATCTCTAGGTCTATCCATGTTGTTACAAATGACATTATTTCATTCTTTTTTATGGCTGAGCAGTATTCCATTGCATATATATACCACATCTTCTTTATCCATTCATCTGTCAATGGACATTTAGGTTGTTTACATGTCTTGGCTACTGTAAATAGTGCTGCTATAAACATAGGGGTACATGTATGATAAAGAAAATATCTTGAGAGAAGCCAGAGGGTAGACGGATTCACTGGTGAATTCTACCAAACATTTATGAAAGAATATACCAATTCTCCACAATCTTTTCCAGAAGACAGAAGCAGTGAGAAGACTTCCTAATTTATTCTATGAAACCAGCATTGCTCTAACAATAAAATCAGACATAGGTATTACTAGAAAAGAAAACTACAGACTGATATCTCTCATGAACATAGATGCAAAAATCCTCAGCAAAATATTAACAAATTGAATACAACAGGTATAAAAAGAATTATATACCATACCCAAGTAGTATTTATCCCATGTATACAAGGCTGTTTAAACATTCAAAAATCAACTAATGTATTTCATCATATCAAAAGGCTAGAAAAGACAAATCACATGATCATATCAATATACGCAATGAAGGAATTTGACAAAATCCAACACCCATTCATGATAAAAACTGTCAGTAAACTAGGATTAGAGGTAAACTTTCTTAACTTGATAAAAAAATATCCTCAGAAACCTACAACTAACCTCATACTTAGTGGTGAGAAACTTGAAGTTTTCCCACTAAGACCAGGAACAAGCCAAGGATGCCCTTCTCACCATTGCTTTCAACATCTTATTGAACAAAGTCCTAGCTAATACAGTAAGACAAGGAAAAGAAATAAAAGTTATATAGATTTGGAAAGAAGAAATAAAACTATCATTGTTCACGAATGACATGATTGTCCATGTAGAAAATCTGAAAGAACTGACAAAGATACTCCTGGAACTAATAAGTGATTATAGGAAGGTTATAAGATACAGAGTTAATATACAAAAGTCAATTGCTTTCCTATATACCAGCAATGAACAAATGGAATTTAAAATTAAAAATACATTACCATTTACACTAGAACCCCCCAACACGAAATATTTAGGTATAATTCTAACAAAATATGTACAAGATCTACATGAGCAAAATGAGAAAACTCTCATGAGAGATAGCAAAGAAGAACTAAATAGATGGAGAAATATTCCATGTTCACGGATAGGAAGACTCAATATTGTCAAAATATCAGCTCTTCCCAATTTGATCTATATGTTTAATACAATCTCAGTCAAAATCTCAGCAAGTTATTTTATGGATATCAGCAAACCGATTGTGAAATTTATGTAGAGAGGCAAAAGACCCAGTTTAGTTGACTCAATATTAGTGGAAAAGCTGACACTACCTAACTTCAAGACTTACTAGAAAGTTATGCTAATTATGACAGTATGGTATTGGTACAAGAATAGATAAATAGAACAATGTAACAGAATAGACAACCTACATAAATAAAGCCAACTGTTCTTTGGCAAAGAAGCAAAGGTAGTAGAATGGAGCAAAAGGCAGTCTTTTCAACAAATGGCATTGGAACAACTGGACATCCACATGTAAGAAAATTAATCTAGGCACAGACCTAATAGTCTTCACAAAAATTAACTCAAAATGGATCACAGACTTAAATGTAAAATATGAAACTATAAAACTCCTAGAAGATAACATAGGAGAAAACCTAGATGAACTTGGATATGGTGAAACCTTTTTAGATATAACACCAAGGTAAGATGCATGAAAGAAATAGTTGATAAGCTGGACTTCATTAAAGTGAAAAATTTCTGCTTTGCAAAACACAGTGTTAAGAGAATGAGAAGAAACGTCACAGACTGGGAGAAAATATCTGTAAAAGGCATATCTGACAAATGACTGGTATCCAAAAGAACTCTTAAAACTCAACAAGAGGGATTTCCCTGGTGGCACAGTGGTTAAGAATCCACCTGCCAATGCAGGGGACATGGGTTCGATCCCTGGTCCGGGAAGATCCCATGTGCCACGGAACAACTAAGCCCATGAGCCACAAATACTGAGCCTGCATGCCACAACTAGCGTAGCTGGTGCACCTAGAGCCCATGTTCCACAACAAGAGAAGCCACTGCAATGAAAAGCCTGTGGATGGCAACAAAGAGTAACCCCACTTGTCACAACTAGAGAAAGCCCGTGTGCAGCAACAAAGACACAACACAGCCAAAAATAATAAATGAAAACATACATAAATAAATAAATAAATAAATAATCTTAAAAAAAAGTACTCAACAATAAGAAAACAAACAACCAGATTAATAGTTGGACAAAGGACCTGAACAGACACCTCACCAAAGAAGATATACAGATGGCAAGTGAGCACATGAAAAGATGTTCAAAATCATATATCATTAAGGAAATGCAAATTAAGACAATGATGAGATACCACTACATATCTATTAGAAAAGCTAAAATCCAAAACACTGACAACAGCAAATGTTGGCCAGGACGTGAAGTAATAGGAGCTCTCGTTCAGTGGGAATGCAAAGTGGTACAACCATTTTGGAAGGCAATTCGGTGGTTTCCTGTCATACAATCCAGCAATCAAGCTCCTGGGTATTTACTCAAATGAATCAAAACTTATGTCCACACAAAAACCTGCACATGGATGTTTATAGAAGTTTATTCGTAATTGCCAAAACTTGGAAGCAAACAAGTTGTCTTTCAGTAGGTGGATGAATAAATAAATTGTGGTACATTCATACAATGGAATATTATTCAGCACTGAAAAGAAATGAGCTATCAAGCCATGAAAAGAAATGGAGGAAATTTATGTGTGTTTTTTTTTTTGTGGTCAGGCCACGCAATTTTATTTTATTCAACACTTATTGAATATCTACTATATGCCAGGCATTAAGTTATGTGCAAGTGATAATACTGCCATTAGGGTCACACATAGTCTAGTATGGAAACAGCACATAGATACAGATTTAACCTTGGAGGTGTTGTCAGTCTTTTGAGTTATAAACAAGTGCTATGAGACGCAATAGAGGGTGTCTCATTTCTTTTTGTTTTTTTCTTTAGAAATGGAGGAAATTTAAATTCATATTGCTAAGAGAAAGAAGCCAGTCTATAAAGGGTACATATTATGTGATTCAAACTATAGGACCATTCTGGAAAAGGCAAAACTATGCAGACTGTAAAAAGATTAGTGCTTGCCAGGCATTAGGGGAGAGGGGCGGATGAACAGGTAAAGCACGGAGGATTTTAGGACAGTGAAACCGTCCTGTGTGATACAGCGATGGTAGATACACATCATTACACGTTTGTCCAGACAACTCCAAGAGTGAACCCTCATGTAAAATACTGACTTTGAATGATAATGATGTGTCAGTGTAGATGTGTCCATGGCAACAAAGGTACCACTTTTGTGAGTGATGTCCACAGTGAGTGTGCGGGGACAGAGGTATATGGGAAATCTTTGTGCTTTCTGCTCAGTTTTGCTGTGAACCTAAAAACTAATCTAAAAGTGTTTTTTATAAATTAAAAAAATAGAGTGTGGGGAGGTTGATCTGGAGATGATAATGGTAGGATAAGCTGCAGGAGAAACACTAGATGTAGGAGAATAATTAGATGATTAGTCCAAGTGAGAGATAAGGACCTAAACTGGGGCCATGAAATTATGGGTTGTGTTTACCGAAAAGGATGGAGTGTATGACTGTAATCCCTTCCAGGAGTGTCCAAGCAAGATTATGGACGTGGAACCATTGGGAAAAGAGCGTGGGGTGAGGGCAGTTAAGGGGAGAAGGGCAATGTATGAATGACCTTATGGTATTTAAAGAAAGCAACTCCTTGATTCATTTCTCCCCCCAAACCAAACTCACACCAACCCTTTGGTATGCCACAGACACCCCCCCCCCCCCGCGTGAGACCCCACAGCCACCCACCGCCAGCCCCACCATGACAGGCAGCGGTATTTGGGCAGTTCAAAGAACCCTCCCCCCCCCCGTTCAGTCTCTATTTATGCTTCAGATAAAGTAAGGATGCTGGCTGTGGATCTTCCATCACTGGAAACCCAGAAGGACCCTCTCCATTCTTGACAACTAAGAAAGTTGAACCTTAAGGCATAACTTTCCAGCCCTATGGTTAGAATGACCGTGAGTCACTGAGATCCCGGTACCCAAGCCCTTGGAAAGCCTGATTCCCTCTGGGAATCCTGCCAGCATCATGTTGCCTCAATTTGAAGACAAATTATAAATTAATAAATTAAAAGAGCCCCAGACTCTCACGTCTGCCAAAACACACCATTCCCTGAAAGGATCCTGAAAGGGCCTCAGTGATGCATAGTATAGAAAGAGGCAACCCTCCAAAAACCTTTTCCAGATTCAAGAGGCTCACTGGCTTGTCCTCAAAATGTACCCCAGCTGCCTTTCCCAGGGCAGAGTCAGTGTTGTTCTTGGAAGGAGAACACCTCCCAGCTGGGTTACCACCTGCATGTTTCACACAGTCTGGAGTTCCCTAAATCCCCACCAAGAACACAAAACAGAGAGACCTATCACAGACAAAAAACCCCGAGGAAAGAGTGAGAAAGATTGTGGTGTGCGTGGGGTGGCAACGCTGTTTAGGTTTCTATGAATGCCAGGGGTTTTCAAAGATTGTGTTTCTGAGCTCACCACAGGCACAGAAATGTCCTTGTCAGCTGCTTTTTCTTTAAGAGTCGCTCAAACAGCCTCACTCCATAAAATCAACTCCGGAGGAAGTCTTGGTAACCTAACACCTACGAAAGAGGCAGGGATCCAGGCGCTGGAGAGGGGAGTTCCCCATCTACCCTGCCCTCCGCATTCTCCATCAGAAAAGTACAGACATTTCAGTCCCCCTCACTTTCTTTTCTGGGGAGCGATGCCTTCACTTTACAAATGAATCTGATTCTCCCAGGCAATGCCTTCTGAAACTGCGTAGGTCTCTGCAAATGTTTTCTATTTCTTCCCTCCATTCATTCGACTTCTGCATGTTACTTGGTTTAAAAAGCTGCTTCTCTGCTATGTAATCTGTATATAGACCAATCTGCACAGCTCAAGCACTTAGTGAGTTTACGGTGTTCTTTCCCCAAAGGCCCGTGAAGAAGAAATTAACAGCACGGTGAGGACTGGATGATTGTGGAAGAGAATCAGACTCAGTGATGGGGACAGGAAGACTCTGGGGGTGGCAGAGGAAGGTCTGCCTTTACTTACAAACACATCCATGAGCAGGTGTTCCAGCGTCACCTCAAAGTCCTCCAGTTTGGCAGCTAAAGTCATAACGAATGATCCGATGGATGATCAGGCCCCACCGACGGCCCAAACCTGAAGACTCTTTCGCTCAGAAAATGCAGCGACAAATTTAGTCACAAGGCAGAATCGCCACTAATGGAAAGTGGAAACCCTCAAAAGAGAACAGAGCATCGCAGACTGTCTGGCTGGAGCCTCGTAGCCAGAACTCTTAAAGGATTGGAAAAAAAAAACTGTAAAAAGGATGCTGTGGGACGAGACTGGACACAAAGTGATGTCACCAGGTGAAGAATCCAGCCACTGCCTGGCTCTTGATAACTTCACGGTCTGAGGTGCCGTAGGAAATGCAGGGAAACCCCGATAGTGGGTGAAAGAGAGAAAGCAAGATGGGATGAGTAGGGAGAGTGGGAAAAAATGGAACCAACCGTCTGACTCTGATATTTATAGGGCCACATGTTTTTGACTCCAGCCCATTTCTCAGTTCATTTGTGACCTTTCATAAACGGCCAAACACACTGGAGCATATTGTAGAACGGGGGCAGTGGGTCCCACAGAAGTTGGCTGTGACCAATGGTAGGGCAATTCACACAGACACGCCATCAATGGTTCTTTGTGAAACACCCATCAGACCTTGCTCTGTACATGATGACAGAAAAGCACATAGTCTTGTGAAAAACAAGGAAACGAAATTTTTCCTCAGAATATTATTAGATCCTCAGACTCTCCCCCGTCCCGCATCCTCCCCACCCCCTCCTCTGCAAGAGTAGATAAACATCAAGGAAAAAAATTGAATCTCTTGTGTCAACTCCTCAAGCTTCTGCCAGTGAAAGACTATCCACTCAATCTTGCAAAGGCCATTTCTCCTTTTCTGCTTTCCAAGTTTGCTTCTTTTTTCTTTTTAACTTGAAAGATTTTAATTGTGGTAAAATTCACATAGTGTGAAATTGACCATCTTCACTAAGTTGAAGTGTATAGTTAAGAAGTATTAAGTACATTCACATTGTTCTGTAACCAACCTCCAGAATGCTTTTTGTCTTGTAGAACTCAGTCTCTATACCCATTAAACAATAACTCCAAATCCCCCCGCCCCAGCCCCTGGCAGCGACCATGCTTTTTTCTGTCTATGGATTTGACGACTCTTGGATAACTCATAGAAGTAGATTCATCCAATATTTGTCCTTTTGTGTCTGATTTCTTTTACTTAGCATCATGTTTTCAAGGTTCATCTAGGTTGTAGCCTGTGTCAGAATTTCTTTCCCCTTTAAGGCTGAAATCTTTTATCTTAAGAAAAACCACTGCTTGGACAATTTTTCAGGTCTGAATAAAATCTCTCAGGAACACTTGGTTGATAAGCCTAGAGGTGGTCATCCTTCCTGTGACCATCCTAACAGAAACAGTCTTGGTCTACAAGTGAATTCTGTCCTGTTCCCTAAATAATTGCTGAATGATCCGTGCAAATTCTAGCCTCTGACTCTGAACAGGCTATGACCACTTAACAGTTAATATTGATGCCAAAAAGAAGGCGACCCACGTGGAACGGAGAAGGAAACAAAAATATGAAACCCTCTGCTTTGTCATAAAACTCTCCCCCTCTTCTTGTCAGAGCTTTTTAAAGTGGGAACAGCTGAAACTCTCCAATTTAGTATCTTCCCATGAATTTTCATTTTCCCAGAGGAGATACAAACCCACTTCACTCAGCATATAACATTTAAACAAAGCAAGCATAAAATAAAGGACCAAGAAAAAAAAAACCTGATACATATTATTTATCAAGCAGATTTGGAGTCTGTCAGAGTAGTTTAGCTTGACAGTCGGTCATAAATTGTACATAAATGTTCCTTGAATTATGGTTTCGATTCTGTTTTCAAGCCTCTAATAGGGGAATTAGAGTGGGTCTCACGACAAGTGTCCCTTGTTAGGCAGAGGCACCAGGGAGGGGGCGGCAGGCCGGTGATGAATGGCTCCAATAGCCAAGAGTGTACAGAAAATATATTTCCCTGCTGGGTGAACTCATATTCACAGACCTTCCTATGAGCTAATGTGTTTCCCATGTCTGCAGTGGAGGCAAGGACCAGAGCAAACGATGTCAGCCACCGAGGCTCAGCACCAGCCGACGTCTTGCCATATAATCGCTGTCTTTTGTCAAAACTATCGCTGCCCTGAAGGAACTCAAGACGCCAGCTTACCTTTTCTCACTAGGTAAGACAGCGATGGGTAAGCAATGGATTATATAACCAGGAGACTGCTGGAGAGGAGAGGTGTATACACAGATGCGATACTGTTCTGGTCTCTTGAGAATCTCAGGAGAGCTTTCAAAATTAGATTTTCTTGAGCCCCTTGCCTTAAGAATTCAATTTGGACAAAATATTTCAAAAACCTGGAATTTCATAAAAGATATACTTGTGTATTTCATTAATCCTCTTCCTGCAATGGACAAGGGATCAGTCGACGGAGAGCAGTTAACATTTTTCATTTTAGGCAACTAGTCTCCCAGTCCCAGCAATGACTTCACATGGTTTTAAGGGCAATCCAAGACATGGGTTCTCTTAGAATATAAACAGCAACCTTCAGGACAAGAAACTGTGCCTAATTTGGTGAGTGGTTAATATTCTTGAGCTGGAGCTCTGAGGCAGAGGAATAAAGAATGTCCTAATTTCAAGAACAAAGCCACCTTAATAGTTTCCAAAGGGGAAACCTTGACCAGAAGAGAGTTAGTATGAAGACAGAATGAGGAAACTGGGAGTGGATATAGGATGTCACCCCTAATAGGCATCTGGTATACGTTCCGGTGTTAGTGGGTGATATGAACCATAGGGAGAAAGCTGGGTACCCTGGAGGCAGCAGGACCACAGTAGTCCTAAGACAGAGACACTGTTGAAGATGCATCATGATAAGGCAAGCTTGCTGGCATCTGTGCTTATCAGTGTGTGAGCATATGGTAAAAGGATGGCTTGGGCAGATTGAACGCAGAAGTTTTTTTAGCAACTATATTCTAATTGATAAACATTTTTGGTAACTATGGAGACATTTTATGGATGCTTATATAAAATCTGAACATTCATTTGTTCATTCATTCACACATCTTTTTGACATATTTATTTAGCAACTAGGCCAGATATTGGGGTGAGTCCTATTGCTGCTAAGAAGATCAAGGCATGGCTCTTTCTTTAAGACTTACAGTCTAGGGAAGATATGGCAAGATGTGCTGATGCAATTTGATACTATCTTTTTCTGAGAATATGAAGGAAGAGTGTACTTCCTCATTGGGGAGCACTCCCTCTGGGACGTGGGGGATGAGAGGGCTCATTGATTAAAAAAAAGACCATTACTCCAACCGCATGGGAAATGAATAAGAGTGAGTCAGGTGTAGAGCACGCCTCCTGAGGATGGGATTTGCAGCAGTAAGTGGCAGGGGCATGGATGGGACAGTGATGGATCCTAGGGGTCTGAGCCCAGAGACCGTTGGCTTTGAGAAGGCAGCAGCCAACGTCGCAATATCGGCAGCCCAGGGTCCTGACACCATCCCCTAGACATTACTTTGATGGTATACATCTCATTGAGAAAAAAATACATACTTTAAACATTGATCAAAGCTTAGTGATCACTTAAGAAGGATCTGACACTTGCCACCACTCTGGGGCTTGCCAACTGAGAGCAATTAATCAGCAACACACCTGATACGGTAGGCAAAGGCTAGACTTTGCACATTTAAATCATACCATTTGTGGTTATATGTTTAAATTTTGAGTTTCTGTTTGAATCTCATGGACCATTTCCTCCTCCCAAGTCCATGAAAAACCTCTTCCAGCAGCCTCAATATTTTGGTGATAGGACTCAGATGAAAGGGAAATCTTTGGAAGGCAGGGACTGGCTGGAGTCCCTGTACAGACACGAAGCCAATATCCCTTCAGTCCTCCCAAGGGAAGCGGTGGGCAAACCAGTCTTATAGAGAGAACTATGTTATTCTGCAGCCCTGAAAACAAATCACCCACAGTGCAAATCATCCATGCACTGTGAGCACGGTGCAGAGGTGAGGTCCTTGGTTCAACAAGATCACAGTTCAGGTCATCTGAGACAATCTCTACTAAGTACAATGGTGTGCAAGCCCAAGGCAGTAGGCAATTGAACATGCAAAGATGTTTTTCTGGAAAGTTCTCTCTGTTTACTCTAGTGCAGTGAATTTCTACTTAGCAACACCATTTGAAGGTCAGCTACACAGCAGTGGATTAGACCACCATCCAGTTGATCAGAATTGGTCACTAAGATAACCTAGTTAACCATTTCAGTGCCTCCATTGCTGAATGTTAGCAGCGATTTGAAACAATGATGAAATATTTACTGAGATATATTTTTTAAAAAAGCAAAACCACTGGCTTTTATTTTGATCACTCAATTATATCCCATAGACCCAGTTTGTAGTACAAAAAACTCCTAATTATACATGTAAAAGCTACCGATACTACTATCCTATTGATATACTTGTCTGTCAAGCTTCTGCCTTCCCTTAAAACGGGAAAAAGAGGGTTCTTAAGGATATGCATGTTTAAGTAAAACAGGCTCTTTGGACGGCCCTACAGACAGCTGCCTGTCTGGGTCTAGTAATAAAGGCCCGCCTGTCTGCTCGAGCTGTCTCTCAGAGGACAGACTTGCTAATTTAAAGGTTGGCCTGTATAGGGCCCCCGGCAGGCTGGCACTGCAGTGGCTCCACCAGCAGACCATGCTTGCAGTGTCTGCCTCGTTCCTCCCATGCTTGTGTCAGATGGCTTACACAAGCAGTCTTGTCTTTCCCACTCAGTACGCGTTTTCGATTTTGACAGCCTCTCTGACAAGTACAAAGGCTCTATTCCTCCACATCTGTCCCCCTACCCCACCCTGGCCCTGCCTCCCACACCCGCATCCCCTGCCTGTTCACAAGGATGAATTTCAAGACTTTCAAAACTAACAGGCAGTGAAACTCGTGTCAGGCACAGGCAGTGGTGCTCTGGGCTGATGATGGAGAGGACACATAATACGTGTCTCATTTCTTTCAGTCAGGCCACTGGTCCCTTGCCTCCCACTTCGAGCAAAAAAGGCTCAAAGAGATTCTGAGCTCCCCCCGAGCAGGGCACCTTGGACTTCACCGAGGGTAATCACCCCAGCTCCACCACCCGCACCTTCCAGCGTACCTTGCTTTCTGGAGTTCACGTGAAGGCTGTGGAAGCACAGATCCTCACCACATCCTCCCAAATCTCTTACAGACATTTTTGATGACTCTTTCTCATCTGCCCAAGTTGCACAGGATTTAAAGATTTCCATGCCTTCCAGGGTTGTTTTGAACAGGAACCTGATAAATTTAGGTAAAATGCTTTGAGCTAGTCTAAAACGAGATGCTGTGGGCATGTGAACTATGGGGTGGTTACTACTTGCTGTGAACTGAATGTTTGTGTCACCACCAAATTCATAAATAGAAGACCTAACCCTCAGTGTGATGGTACCTGGAGGTGGGGGCTCTGGGAAGTGATTAGGTCCTGATGAGGTTATAGCTAGAAGATGGTCATCTACAAACCAGGAAGTGACAGACTGAACCAGGAAGCAGGTTCTCACCAGACCCTGAATCTGCTCGCACTTTGATCCTGGACTTTCCAGCTTCCAAAACTGTGAGAAATATATTTCTCCTGCTTAAAAGCCACCCAGTCTATGGTATTTTGTTTGAGCAGCCCAAACAGCTGTAGCAGGCTGGCCTCCTGTGAGCGTAACTCTCTTAAGAGTTCACAATGAAGTATCACCTCACACCAGTCAGAATGGCCATCATCAAAAAGTCTACAAACGATAAATGCTGGAGAGGGTGTGGAGAAAAAGGAACCCTCCTACACTGTTGGTGGGAATGTAAATTGGTACAACCACTATTGAGAACAGTATGGAGGTTCCTTAAAAAACTAAAAATAGAGCTACCATATGATCCTTCAATCCCACTCCTGGGCATATATCCAGATAAAACTCTAATTCAAAAAGGTACATGCACCCCAGTGTTCACTGCAGCACTATTTACAATAGCCAAGACATGGAGGGCAAACCAAATGCCTATTAACAGATGAACGGATAAAGAAGTGGTATATAGAAAAAATGGAATACTACTTAGCCATAAAAAATGAGGAATTGGAGCCACGTGCAGCAACATGGATGGATGTGGAGATTATCATACTAAGTGAAGCAAGTCAGACAGAGAAGGACAAATATCATATGTCATCACTTATATGTGGAATCTAAAAAAATACTTACATACAAAAAATAACTTATATACAAAACAGAACTAGACCCACAGACATAGAAAACAAACTTATAGTTATCAAAGAGGAAGAGGGGGAAGTTAAATTAGGAGTTTGGGATTAACATATACACTCTACTATATGTAAAACAGATAACCAACAAGGACCTACTGTACAGCACAGGGAACTCTACTCAGTATTTTTTAATAATCTATAAGGGAAAAGAATCTGAAAAAGAATAGATATATCTATATGTATAATGGAATCACATTGCTGTACACCTGACACTAACACAACATTGTAAATCAGCTATACTTCAACTAAAAAAAAAAAAAAAAAAAAAAAGAGTTCATAGGTGGTCAGGTCAGCATCCAGAGACTGACTCTTGACTTTCTTCATTCTTCAACTGGCAGAGCCCTGCATCTTCCATGCCTGATTCCCAGAACTTGGAAGAGCACTCTGGGTACAGGTGGCTGAAACATGGCAATGGGAGGATGACCCTTTGGCTTTTAATGCTCATGAGATTGATATAATCCCATCACTGAGAAAAATGAAGCTTCCACAAGACAACAAGACAAATATTTTCCTAAGAAGTACTCGGGGGGATGGGGGGGCTAAGGATGATCGGCTCTTGGGCTTTGGGTGGGTCTCTACCCATAACTCAGAGCGCTAATCAACAAATAACCCAAGTTCCTCATGCAGTTGACAAATCCCTGTTCAAGTTTAGCTCGAGTGTTGACCCCAAAGAGAGAAGGACGTGAAATGACCTGCATTTGTCTCACAATGGCAGCCCTGCTCCAGAGACCAGGTCCTTACATCTTCACTCGGGCCAGTCCTAAACGGGAAAGGGCTCTGACATTCTGCAACAACTTCAATTCTGGGGGATGATTTCATAGTAGGGAGATGTGCCTGTCAACACAGGTGCCCAGAGGAAGTCTTCATGGATTTTCCTGAGCCTTAAACAGATCCCAAAGCATTCAGGTGTCTTAGGCTACACGTCTCTTCTGAATCCCATTTCATGCCATACTGTGCCCTGATAAGAGTGAAATGAAATATTTTCCTAAATGTGGTCAGAGGAAAACCCCACTGGTCACATCAAGACCACAGGGCAGAAAAGTGGGGAAATTTTGGTAGCAGATGCTCTTTCTAGTGTATTATTCATTGTGATACACAAAAAAGGAACTCTTTCACGTGCTACATGTCTTGGCTCAAGTTTTTAGGCTGATCCCCATGGTTAATATCTCTTTTCTCCCTTTTTACAGAAGGACCTTTGGCTGAAGATGTGGAGTGATTGATCTGAGAGCTTTATCCCACGGATGGCTTCACAAATGGCCAGGATTTGCCATAACTAAGTTTTCACATGGATACCAGTGAGGTCTGTACTCCCTCTCACTCTGCAGGGAGGCTGTTCTAGTGCAACTGAGGCAGGAGCGAAACTGGGGTCCCCCCATCTGTGACTTGAGGCTCGCAGCCTCTTTGGGCTGTTTCTGCATGTGTTTAAATCCAGGCTGAGGGCTTCCCTGGTGGCGCAGTGGTTAAGAATCCGCCTGCCAGTGCAGGGGACACAGATTCGAACCCTGGTCTGGGAAGATCCCACATGCAGAGGAGCTACTAAGCTTGTGCTCTGCAACTACTGAGCCTGTGCTCTAGAGCCCACGTGCCACAGCTACTGAAGCCCTCAAGGCTAGAGCCCGTGCTCCACAACAAGAGAAGCCACCACAAGGAGAAACCTGTACACTGCAATGAAGAGTAGCTCCCGCTCTCTGCAACTAGAGAAAGCCCGCATGCAGCAACGAAGACCCAATGCAGCCAATATAATAAAAATAAATAAATAAAAATTTTAAAAAATTCCTTAAATCCAGGCTGAGCCTAGACAAGGAATTTCAGACTGTGGGTATCACGGAACACTACAATTTGCACATTGAATTAAATATTGGGAGGACCAAGCTAGGGTTGCCAATATCTTATACATTAAGTTGAGGCATTAACCAGAACAAATAACAAAACAAGCCTGTTACCATCTGCCATTGCTGGGATTTTATTAAAGGAGAGACGTTTTAACACACACCAAAAATAGGAGAGAGATCATCTCATAATTTAAAGCGGATGGCATTTAGCTGGATGGAGAACTCCCTCTGTTGTCTGTATTTTCTCTGTGCTGCTGACTAGTGAGGAGTTTATTACAGGCAGGCATTGGTGCCTGGAACCAGAGGATCGTCAGCTACCATTCAGCTCTAAGATCTGCAATCGTATCTCTGGTTTTCAATGCATCGTTACACAGCTACTAAAACATAGACTGAAGATATGCAGAAACAGCTCATAGGTGCATCACCGCAAATGGATCCTCCATCTTCCTCTCCATGTGCTTCTTCTCTCCCTCAAGTTCAGTGCACATCCATTGAAGAGAACATAGGCCAGGCAGAAAAGGGAAGCTGAAATAAGCACTCTGCCTTCAGTTTCAGGGGCATGGAGAAAGGACACCACCAGACCAAGGGAGAATGTAGTGATCTTCTTTGGCTTCATGGTCGACCCAGGTCCTTCCAGGTGTGTTCTGGAAACATCCGGGCTCTCTGGGCGCTACTGCTCCTCACCATGATGAAATCTCTTTCCTACGTGTGTGCTTGAGAATGAACAACTGATTTCTAGGCACAAGACTGAGCCCCCCTTTTCTGAACCTCTTTTTGTTAATGGTTTTTGAATTGGTAACGTATGCTGATGATACAAAATTAAAAACGAACAAGAGAACAGGTGAAAAAGCTTCTCTCTTTTATCTATCTGACCTATAGCCACTCAGTTCGTACTAGGCAAGCGCCTTAACTGCTTCTGGAGATGTTCTATGTCATTAACATAACATGAAAATGCATTTTGGGGACTGGTGGTCCAGTGGTTAAGAATCCGCCTGCCAACGCAGGGGACACGGGTTTGATCCCTGGTCCAGGAAGATCCCACATGGTGCAGAGAAACTAAGCCTGCGCTCTACAGCCACAACTAATGAGCCCCCATGCCACAAGTACTGAGCCCACGCACCTAGAGCCCATGCTCTGCATCAAGAGAAGCCATCTCAATGAGAAGCCAGTGCACTGCAATGAAGAGTAGCCCCCGCTTGCCACAACTAGAGAAAGCTCACATGCAGCAATGAAGACCAATGCAGCCAAAAAAAAAAAAGAAAGAAAGAGAGAGAGAATGCATTTCGGGTGTGTAGACTTCTAGAGGTGGAATTGCTGACTCAAAGGTCACATGCATTAAAAAAAATTTTACCCTCCATAGAGTTTCTGCCAATTTACACCCCCCCAAAAAATTAGAGCATGCCTGATTCCTGACACTGTCAGCCGCAGGATGTGACAGCTAACTTTTTGAATCTTGGCAATATGATGAGTGAAAAATGGCATCTCATTTTTATTTCAACTTATAATCTCCCGTAATAATTGAAAATAGTGGTTCACAAAAATTCCCTAACATGAATTCTCTTTTTTTTTAAAGCAAGTCTTCATTGATCCAGATGGGTCCAGCTGTGTCTCATGCACATTCTGATAATGGGCAGGAACTAAGGATTAGCAGCAAGATGTTCGGCCCGTGTACTCACTGATGTCCACACTTAAAGGCAATTTAAGAGAATCTTTATTAACGGCTCCCTTATGCATCTCTGTATCACCTGTTCCAAAACACACCTTTTAGGATGACTGGAAATTCAAACCACACTAAGGAAGAACAATGGGTAATTCATTCCTTTGTAAAATTTCCCTTTGCCCTTGAAAAGAGAGATCAAAGCGATGAAAAGGTTGAATCTTGAAAGACTTTGGACTGTGACACTTGATCAGATGTGGACTGTATAAAATTGATAACATTTGTCAGCTACTCCATTTCAAATCTACCAAACTCAGAAGCTAATCTCATAAAGGATCAGCAGTGTTGGCAATGAAGGTCCTCAGAATTTCCCCTACATTCCAAGATATACGAGAGTGTCAACTCTTTAGGTATGGTTGCAGATTCCCCTGGCGACTTTGTTGGTCAAAGACTTGTGACCACTGACTTCCATCAGTAAAGCTGATCCTACCGCCTCACTGAATTTACGATGCACCTCTATTTTCTACTGTTGCTCATCTCTGTTTAGGTTTCCACTTACTCTCAAGGTCACTAGCTCTGTTTGGACAAAATGATAATAATATTGATCCTCAGGACACCATTTCTTGAGCATTTTTGAAAGGGACAGTGTAGACACCAGTTATTTCATGGACACGTGAAAAAAAATCATTACAGAAGGGCAGCCAACAAACTAATTAATTTAATTAATTTAACTTAATTAAATATTAAATATTTACTGAGCTTGTTTTCTATTGGATTTGCATGGAGGTTGTAGTGATTTTGTCATGTGCTGCAAGCACCAAGTTATTAATTTTGTGGCTGGAAGTGCTTAGACTCATAAATTGTTAGGAGACTATTTTCTAGAACATTACCTGCACTTAGACAATTTACTTGTGTTGTTATTTAATATTATCCCCTCTTTTTGCTCACAACGGGGTAGATGTTATTATGTGCTATGGGTGAGGCAGGTCTTTCACAGCTAAGAATCTGCATTTCCAGTTTCTAAGTAAGATCTTATTGCTTGTTTACTTGCTTATCTCTCTATTATCTATTGATTGATTGATCTATCGATCGATCAATGAATCATCAATCTATCCATCTTTCTTCTTTCTTTTTCTTTCATTCTTCTTTCTTCCATCCATCCATACATACATCTGTCCATCATTTATCTATCATCTATTCATCCATTTATTATCTATCTAGCTATCATCAATCGATCTTTCCATCTTTGTTTTCTTTCTTCCATCCATCATTTATCATCTATGTATCTATCCATTTCCTATCTTTCTTTCCTTCTCTCTTTCCCTCCCTCTCTTCCTTCCTTTCTCCTCTATTCTCTCCTCTCCTCTCTTCTTTTCTTTCTCCCATCCACCCATCATTTATCTATCATCTATCTATCCATCCATTATCTATCTATCTACCTATCTATCTATCTATCTATCTATCTATCTATTGATCTATCATCTATCACCTATCTATCTATCATCTCCCATCTAATCTTTACCCTGTGCCAGGGGAACCGTACCTTACCAATATGAATTCATCTAATCCTCACTATAGCCCAATGAGGTGGTTATCATTTTTCCATCCCCATTTTACAGATAGGGAAACTCAGGAACAGAGAGTCACTTCCTAACAGTCACACAGCCAGTCCAGTGGTGGAATCAGAATACGAGCTTCAGAGCCAGTGATGTAACCACTACACTGGGCTTGTGTGTGTCCAACATTCTCGTTTTGTGAACCATCACTTGTTCCCTGTCGCGGAGGGAAAATCACTCTTCTGTTGGACGAAACAGAGGGAGTTCTTATGAGGAAGCAAAGCTGGTTAAAAAGTGTATGGTGGTGGTGGTAGTGGGGTTTATTGGAAAATGTCTGGTATTCATTTACAAGATAATCTTAATAGCATCTGAATTGTGTAATGGAGAGATTCAATAACAGTACTAAAGAAATTCAGTTGAAATTAATGTTGGAGCAAAAAACACTGAGTGATGCAATTCTTAAAACTGGGAGGAGTATAAGATTCATCTGAGACTGACTGTATTTTGGAGATGAGAGAACAGGCCCTGGGGACTACGGCCTCATTTGGCCTGTCTGCTAGAGCCCATCTTGGACCCAGGGATCCAGATCCAGACATAACATCTCCAGGTGCAGTGGTCTTGCTTCCTTCCTTTCTTAACAGAACTGCAGACTCCTCAGAGGCCTTAGATCAGCTCAGGGATCTCCCTGACCCCCTCTGTAATGCATTCTTCACAGGCACTGAGGGCAGAGGGAGAGAGTTCTGGCCTGCAGTGGACACAGTGGTTCAGTGCTCACTCACATAGGTGCTTCCTTTAACCAGAAGAGGCTGGGGGTGAAGAGAAGGAATGGCCAGGTGTCTTAGCCACAAGTCTGCAGAAATATATTTCTTGGGACTGTGGAGTAGCGTGTGCCAGGCCTTCAGAGCAGGATAACTGTTTTACTTCCTCTTCATTAAATGAATTATAGGACTTCCTTGTGAGAAAGCAAAAGGACTTCTTTGATCATAATGTAGCTTTGGAAACAGCAACTTGCAGGGCTTTGAAAAAGTCATAAAGTATGTGGAGTTCCAGTCGATTCTTTTCGTTTTGTTTTTTAGTTTTCATGCTGAAATGGGGGCAATTCGAACACTTCTGCTTTCTCCAAATAAAACAGAGTGCTTTCTGTCCTTTGAATTCTTCAGAGCTGCTTTTAAAGGAGGCTAACTTGGCTTCCTGGTGACGTTTTTCAAAAAGCCTTTCTGATGACGTTCTCTGAAAAGCTTTGCTTTGCTGCAGTGCTTCCAATGGTTCAACATTTTAGTTACAGATCAACTTTCTGTCATTGAAATTCTAATTGAAATTATTTTTGTCTGTTTATAAATGAATTTGTTTTCTGCACCAAAAGGGAAGCACATTATCATTTTCATACCTGAGCTATTTGATTAAACAAGATTTAAAGTTGGGAAATATTTGCAAATAAGTTTCACATCTAGGCATGTACCTTGCCCCTCCCCCCAAATAAGCTTCCCATAAAAATAAATTCTTCCCAAGTAACTGTCCATTATAAGCACCAGAGGACTTATTTCCCCATGTATTTTCACAGCAGCATTATTCATGATTGTTCCAAAATGAAAACAATCCAAATGCCCATCAGACGTATAACAGATACTTATGCTGTATGTTCCTATTGTGTAATCATACAAGGGAATGAAACTCAGCAATGAAAATTAAGACACAATTGAGCTTTACAATCCCTGCTGCACTAAAGTGACTACAGTGATTAGGAACAGTGACACTTTTTCCTGCATAAAACCCAGAGGTGAAAGTTTATTAATGTCACAAGAGGCCACGATTTTCCTTTTCTATATTATCTCACAGGAATCTTTAAAAACAGTATACAAATACACATGGCAACATTGCAAAGCTGTTCCATAACTTTTTGGAAAAACTCTTTCCAGATCAGCTGAGTCCACGGGGCCTAATGTGACCATATTTTAAGAAAACAAAAGGCAGAATTGGGACTTCCCTGGCTGTCCAGTGGTTAGGACTCCGTGCTTTCACCGCAGTGGGCCCGGGGTTCAATCCCCGGTTGGGGAACTAAGATCCCACAAACCACACAACGTCACCAAAAAAACAAATAAATAAACAAAAAAGGGCAGAATTATTTTATTACTTCTTAATGCTAAGGCAGGGGTCATTTCCAGCTTTGCTGCTTCTTTCATGAGATTCCTGACTCCACCCTTTCTGGTTCCTGATTCAATGAAGGAAATCATTTGCTTACTCAGGGTGACGAGCAGGCCTTTGGTGCTCATAGCTATCATGCTTTGATGGGCAGGCATTCAGTATCCTGCCTGGGTTTGCAATGCAGCAGCCCAAAGACTGGTTAAGGGAATGATTTTCTGGCTGCTCTAATGAGAATAATCCAAATTGATCCAAGTGTGGGAATGCAAAATTCCCATCGAGTGGTAACTGCTTCTGTTATTAAGCATGGTTGTCAGGGCTGGTCATTGGAGAGCATCTGGAGAAGAGAAAGATTTATAAACTGTAGAGTTCCATCGTGGGGCCCTCCAATCCAAATTCCTTCTAATTTGTCAGGAGATGCAGTAGTGGGCTTTCAACTCCAGCGTCACTCTCCGAATATTGTGGAAAGACCGTCTGTGAGGCAGAGTGATGTCCTCATCTAAACAGAATTTTGATGGCTCTTGTGTCAAAATTTTAATTCCATTAAACAGATTTGTTGAGGAAAGAATAGATTCTTCATGGTAGAAATATACTGATGCAAAATTGTTTTAACATCTTTATCCTTTGGAGTTTTGCTTTTATTGTCGTCCTTGCCTATTGGAAAAGATGTGAAGAACATCTCCTTGGTTAGGAGCATAGGTTGCCCACTGATTCTGATGTACTTTGGTTATAGTAGACCAGCAACTTTCAGTGAAGCCCCCCAAATAATACCACTGTCTTGGAGGTCAGGGCTCAAAGATGTGTCAAGAAAGTTCTTCAAATGCCCTCCTACCAGTGTGTAGTCCACAGGCACTCTCTGCTCTCTCCTCTTGTCTCCTGATGGGAATGTTTTCCCTTAAGGAACTCTGTAGGAATTGGCCTTTCTGGAAATTTCTGGAGTGGCAGCTAAATATGCCTGTGAGAGGCAAAAGGTCCATGCCTAGCACACTGTAGACCACACTGGAAAGTGGTCCAGAGCTTGACACCCCATCCATCCAGGATGAAGTGAGAGGTTGTTCTCTTGAGCCCAGTCCTAAGATGGTGCTTCTTTTGCAAAGGGCTGGGAGAGAAAGAAGAGGGTCTTGAAGCTAGAGTCACACCGTAACTACTGCCCGGCCTGAGCTTGACCATCCAATGGCTTTGCAGCATCTCCTTTTATAAACTGTTGATTCAGTGTTGATCGTGTTTACAGGGATTCTTACCTTGGGGACCCTTGGCTTCAAGAGGACTGAGAAACCTCAAATCCCAGAGACAAAATGTGTGTAAATAAATACACATGCATGATTCTAGGTAGAGGGGCCAAGGTTTTATCAGCTTATCAACCCAGATAAAGATCCCAAACAGAAGAACATCATCAACAACAAAACAAGACAAAAACAAACAAGGGAAAGAAAGAAGGAAAGAAGGAGGGAAGAAAAAGAAGCTATTAGGTTCATTTCAGCTTTTCAAACCAGAGCACAGTCAGTTTTATCCATTTCAGAGGCCGAAGGGTCAAGGAGGTTGATACAAACTCTATACAATCTTTCATTGAAATAAACTTGAATGCTCAACAGCTGATTATCAGTGGATGGAGGAGATAATTTACATATTCCTGTTGGTTTCTCTCCTGTCTGTGTTCTGAAAACCCAAAGGAGAACCCCATTGTACTAGCACTGAATAACCCAGAAAGCTCACTGACTGTAACATAAAAAGTGAAACTTTAGGATGAGAAGTACTTTCCATCCTAGAAATGTTCCCCTCTGAGGGATTTCCAAGTCCAAGCAGTGTGGGAGAATGTGACTCTTTAGAGTTTGAGTACCAACGAGTAGCGAGGTATTGGCATGGAATAGAAAGAAGCTTTGGAGTTAAAACAGAGAACCACGGCGTTGCTGCTTCCCCACTGCGGGGCCAGAGATGGACTATTGAGGTCAAGGCTCAGCTTCCTTCCCCAGCAAAGGGGAGGTTCTGACCACTTAATGAACAATGTATGAGGCACTGAGCACACAGCCTAGCACACGGTCACTCAGTAAACATTAGACATTATTTCTGCTTCGCTAATCAATTAAATCCCACAATAATGGCGGAGAAGGGTAGAGCTCTTACTGGGGAGGAGGAAGAGGAGGAATGCGGGAGTGAGATGGGGCAGTAACCAAGCACCCTGAAGAAGGCTGAAGAGTGAACCAGCCAACCAAGATACTACTAGGATGGATGCCAGTGCTCTGACGTCCCAACCAGCTACAGGACCCAGGATGGTCCCCGTGGATGTTCACGCCGCAGCATGTGACTTCTGAGACTGGAATGGATTTGGATGGAGAAGCAGGAACTTTGGAAATTCTGGTCAGTGAGGTTTGAGAGTGCCTTATTCACTTTGTTTTCTCCTTATTAGCACAATCCCCCCCTTGTGTATGACTGATATTTTTAAGCTCCCCCACTTATTACATATGGCGGCATTTTACAGTAATAAAATCAATAGTGATTTTTGTAAACAGAATGGGTTCTCCCTGGTTGTTATTAAGACAAAAATATTTCTTTCCTTCTGGTCCTTGAGACTGCCAGTCACTGACTGACCACCAGTTCCTAAAGACTGCTCAGAAATGTGAGGGAAGTTAGTCTTTCACGACAACATCTTTTATTGGCAGAATGTAGAGAAACTCCCTTGTAGTTCGAAAAGGATGTACGAAATGACCATGGCCACCAGGATTTTGTGTTCAGGACCAACCACAGGCTGGCTCATAGAATGACGTGGAAAGAAGTTGAGAAGCCAGTTGTTCTGGGAAATAAGTGTTGGACTTGTCCAGTGTTGTATTATTCACCTACAGATGTGCTGGTTTAATTTGCACCTGAGACCTTACTCCTACCTTTGTCTAATAAGCAAGTTTACAAAGACAATTAGCAGAGCAATTAAGACCATTGGAATTACAAATGTGCAATGGGACTTGGGGGTGAGAAGATAATGGTCTATATAAACGAGGACTGCATGGTGAAGTGGACAGTTTCACACCGGACGGAGCCTTCAGAGCAGGCTGAGAAAAGGAAGCTGGAGAAACTTGCTGGGAAGCATTCCAGAACTTTAAGAACCAAGGCTAGACTGTGGCCTTTTAGAGCTGCAATCCCCACCCCCAGTGTGGCTGTGGGCACATCAGGAAAGAGGTCAGACAAACTGTGTCCTTCCCTTCCTCATAATTCATGGTGGTCTACAGTAAATCTTTTTTCTCTTAGATGTCCTCAGGGGCTATTGGATTTTATTTTATTTTTAGTTGGGCCTCACGCTGCAAAGATTTTATTAAACATGAGGGAAAGTCTTGCTTTTATGAGTCAACCATGCTTTCACAGGTGCCCTCCCCAGCGTGCTTACCACGCCTCCATCCAGCCCATCTTTTCAGACCAGGAAGTATTTATTGAGCACCTATACGTGGCGGCAACAGAGTCATGGTGCGAGTGTAGGCATGGCTCCACCACTTACAACACACACACTGGTGTTAGGCAGTTCTTTCAACGTCTCTAGGCCTCAACTGTCCCATCTGTAAAAATGGGGCTAATGGTATTCATCTCCCAGAGTTGTTGTGAAGATTCAGTGAGTTCATCCATCTAAAGCAGACAGAACATGGAGCAAAGGCACATTAGGCAGAAACAGCTCCCGCTCTCTGGACTGCTCCCTTGTGCCAGGCGCCATTGTCCTGAGAGCTTTGTGTGAATTAACTCACTGAATTCCCACCAGATTCCCGTGAGGTGGGTCCTGTTATCATCCCCCCTTTTGTGGATGATGAAATGAAGGTTTAGAGAAGTGAAGTGAGGGCAGAGCATGGCTGATTGGCTGCCCCAAAGGAGGATCACATCTCCATGAGTAATTCTGCTCCTGCACAAGTTAACACTTCTCAAAATGTGCGGATCTTGGGGGCAGGATATGCAGGAAGCACCGTGTGCAGCCTTAAAATCACGTCAATCATAGGGCTTTGATTTCAGTAGAGCCCAGCCTGCAGGTTTCCCCAGCTGGAAGTTGGGATGCTTTCCTTTCCACGTCCCTACTTCCCTAGAACTTCACTTCAATTATACCTTTCCCAAGACTCTTAGCTTGCTATCCTCACCCAACTGAGCCAACCCTTTCTTCTATGCTACCTGAGTGTCTTAGTCTCTTTGGGCTGCTGTAACAAAAATACCATAGACTGAGTATTTCTCATAGTCCTGGAGGGTCAAAATCTGAGATCAGGGTGCTGGCTGATTGAGTTCTAATGAGGACCCTATCTCAAGTTGCAGAGGCTGCCTTCTCCTTATATCTGTCCACAGCAGAAAGCAAAGAGGGGAAACAAGCTTTCCTACTAGGGCACTAATCCCATCACAAGGGCCCCACCCTCATGACCTCATCTAATCTCAATTACATCCCAAAGGTGACACCTTCTAATAACATCAAGTTGGGGGTAGGGTTTCAACATACAAATTTTGATGATGTAAGCATTCACTCTATAATGCTGAGTACTTGGTTTCAGTTGTTGATTTTTCACCCCTACAGCTTAGGAGTCACCCATCTTTGCCTTCTAAACAAGGTTACACTTGCTTTTAATACCCAGATTATTATGGTATCAGTCCACCTCCATCCAAAAGACCCCTGCCGTTTCTGAGCATTTTCTGAGGCCCTGTCTTCAGTATGTTCTGGGACATACAGCCCTAGGTGCTTGGTTCTAACCCTTCATCTATAGTTATGATCCTGCCACCTCTTCCATCGCTGGTGACCCTGGAGAGGTTGACTTTTCCAGCCCACCCAAGACACCAATTCTGGTTTTGGGATGGGAGACACTCCCTTTCTTTCTTCCCTGCACAACACTATCCTAGGAGTGGACACAAGCCTTGACCTAATTTCCCAAACTAGGACTGAGACCAGGCTGCAACTTCTACAGGCCTTATTGAACATTCAATGAGAATGCATAGAAAAATGGAAATTGCCCTACAGGTGTAGTCCCATCCTACCATCTGGTACACAGCCAGCATCCCACATAGAACCTGGACAGTCTTCAAGGAGTGAGGCCAGGCTACCCAGCACCACCCCACGCCCAGGTCTCTCCAGGCCTCAGCATCATGAAAAACTGTCTTCTCGGATCCTAAGAGAGGGAGTATTTACCCCCAACTGCCACCCCAAGTCCACTTTGCTCAGGCTTGGATTTTTGCCTCCTCCCAGGAAGACAGGTGGAGAGACAACTGGTTCACTCCAGAAAAAAACCTCACCTCCAACCACCTAAGTGTCATCTGGTCCTTGTCCCCAGAAATTCAACTACAGTCACTTTGTTAACAAATCAATTAATACATCAATACTCTGTTTTCTTCTAAGGAAGATTTAAGGAGGTTAGGTTAGGTTATCAGGTTACTTTACAGGAGCATGTATTAGCGCCTCCCTTCCTTCCAGATGCCACCATCAGCTTCGTGTTTGTATGACCTCTGTTCCCATCCAGTTAAGATCCTCAGGAATAGAGAGTAAGGCTTACATCCCCTTTTCTGACTTCACTGTACCCTCCACCCCTACACTGCTGCAGCTACACACACACACACACACACACACACACACACACACACACACACGCCTATATACTCAAAACCTAAAAATCAGCGAATTGCGCGCACACAGCAGACACTGAATGATCCCCAGATTTGTTTTCTCACAAAGCTTCTGAAACAACTGAAGGATTAAGAAGACTAAATTACACCTGCCTTCATTTTAAAGATATTTGCTCTTTTCAGTTTTAACATACGAACCTCCTGACCTTTTTTCAATTGAAAAAATTTTTTCCATTTTTTCCCGGGTATTTCTCCAGGACCAATCTCGGCCCGCGGTTACCACTTCCCTGGACCCAGCAAGTGCATGGCGTCACTGCTTTTTTATTAGCCATCTAACCTGCCACTCACGCATCCTCCATCCTATCCGAACCCACAGCCCGGTGAGGGGAGACCTCCCCTGCATCTGCTCCGGTTCATTCACTTGCAAATATTCAGGCATTTCAAATGTAGAGCTCAGCTCTCTGCTGCTTCTTTGTCTCTTCTAGTGAGAGAAAAACGCTTGTGGGAGAGTTCTTGCTTTCTGCCCCTCAGACTTTCAAAGAAAAAGAAAAGGTATTGCTTATAGGATATTTTGGAAAAAAAAAAAAAAATCACTGCTCCGACATCTCCCTTAGTGGGTTTCTCTGTGGTTGTATTTAGCCCTGCTAGGCCTGGCAGACTCTGTTTTGTAACAAAAGCTTGAAGCCTTAGTAAGTGGACTTACATATTCTGTATCTCTTTGGACTTGTCATATCTAAAAAAGCAGCCAACAATAAGAACGCGAGAATTTTCAGCCAGGCTTGGGGAACGAGGCCTCAAAGAGCTTTGCAATGACAGCATTTCGCTTTTGGGTCAGTGGAAGTTTAGTCGTGTAATACTATCAATACAGACCCTAGACTCAGTTATTTATTTGCCTGTCCAATGAGGCCACACAGGCAGAGAACACACTGGAACCTTACTTTCCAAATCCCAGCAAACACAGCAACATTCTTAATTAAATGAAAGCAATAAGAGAGAGAACATGTCCTATTCTGCACAATCTGAATCTAGTATCTTCCTCACATGTTATCTTTACCCTAGAGCCGGATTTATGGGAATATGTTTTGTTGACAAATACAAAAAATAATAAACATCAGGCTCTGTGGCTATTTTGCGTTATTGCTTCAACTCAAGACATTTTGAAGAAAGGGAAACACGGATCCAACAAGACAGAAATCAACGTGGCCTCAGCAGATTGTGGAAATGGAAGACCCCTTTCCCATCTCGTGCTCTTCTTTATACCCTCGACACTCATTTAATGGATACATCAGAGTCTCTGGGAACCAAACCTAGTTTGTCTGTGTTGGTGAACGTGATTAAAAAATAATACTCAAACTCACCCAGGAATAAAAGAACAGTTTTGATCAGGGGAGTAATATCTAGTTCCCTGCAAAGGAATCAGCTAATTCACTGCCACTAAGGTCTTAAACTGAACCTGCCATAGATGTGTGCCTATTTCTGGTTCTTTCAAGAGGTGAAAGTAGAGAGAAATGATTAGAAAAACCCAGGCTTTGTTGAAGGAGGTGGTGGTGGCAGGGGGAGGTTCCTCTTACCAAATACACCACATCCCCAAATACCAGCTTCCTTTCCTTCTTTTTGCCCTTAGAGATGAGAAAGCAGAGGAGATTTTGGCTATTTTCATAATGATTCATCCATCTTGTTGAATTCATTGGCTTAGGGTCAATCTAAAGTTTAAACTTACACATCTTTTGCTTTTTTCAAGGACAAAATGTAGTTGGATGTATGCAATTTGAAATGCATACTTTCAAAATCTTCATTTTGCCTTCTAGAATCTTTCCGCCATTTATCTTTTAGGTACATTGTCTAGTCTGGATCAATAAGACTGTTACAGGATGGAAGAGTCAGAGAGAAGAAATGTGAAAGGTATCTTTTTAACATCATGGTACTGTTCAAAACCAGGTCTTTCCATTTACCATAGTGTGGTAGAAACTAGAGAAAAAATTGACTAAATTTCACAAAAGGGATACATGCAGACATTCACTGTTGACTGAGAACCTCATCTAGGTGAGCAGGGATTGGATTCTCATGGTCCTTTCTCTGAAGCTCGTTTGACCGGAAGGGGGTGGGCTGGCCGGAACACTGCACACATCCCAGCATGGCGGTCTTTGAAGTCCCCACAAAGCCCTTTGGTGAAGGAACATGCCACAGAGAACCCTGCAATTGTAGGGTCTCCAGAGAGCAGACTGGCCGCACATGTTTACACCCACCCACCCGCTAAACCACAGATTCAAATGGGACATGCGGCACTTAGAGGCCCCAAGTGGCATTTTAGGCTGCCATAATCACATGTAATGTCTACCCTTGGTTTAGAAGGTGGGTGGAAGCAGGGAAAAAATGCTGTGGTCAAACTAAAAATGTTTCTTGTAGTCAAGGCAATAATGATGAACTGATATATAACAGAGGAGAATACAAAAAGCAAAATGCAAAGCACACTTACTTTATCCAATAATTTTGGTTAAAAAAACAACTTAAAAGAAAAAGGAGCTTATTGCAAATCATATCAGGATTGAAAGAAAGAGAAAACCTGGTCCAAACCTAGTTATGTTTTGTGAACGTCACTGTGGAGTCTAATGTTTGTGTGTAGATGAAACCAGGTGGCTAGTATTAGCTCCTGTCTCCTTTGGAGTCCCAGCACTGTTACTCTAAAACCAAGAATAATGTAAAAGCTAGAGGTGGGATTTCTTGGAAACTCTGCTATGGACTGATTTATGTGTCCCATCCAGCCCAGACACTGTCCAGAGAGAGAAGAGAGGCATCCCTTCCTGTAGCTCTGCCAGTCGCCTCCCAACAGACTTCCCTTTCGTCTTGTTAACCACATTCCCACTGCTGGACTGGAACTAACTGCTACAGTGAGGATGGTGTTGTTCTAGCCCAACGGGGCCGACCGTTAGAACTGGGGGTGGGTTGGCTTTACCTGAGTGGTGGGTATGAACAAAATCACGTAATAATCAGAGGAGGTGGGGGTACAGGGGTGGTGGGTGCCTTCTATGGTGTTCACTAATCTGCTATGCTGGCACTCATTTTATTCCTCCAGCTCCCTTGTTTTAATTCCCTGTGGTTTTGTCTCCAGGGACATAATGTACTGATCCTACAGACATTGCATGTTTCCCATTTTTTGGACAGTGCTTCTCATGTTAACTCTAATCATACAACTTACATCTTAGTGATTATTTATTAAGTACTTAATATGAGCCAGACACTATTTTAAGAGCTTTATACATAAGGAAAGAATGTACTTATTTTGCAGACATGAATATTTCCAGCCTAGGAAATTAGTCTTAAATGATAAAAATAAACTAAAATTTCTAGCATCTTAGTGACCACCTCAGTCTCCTGGATGCTAGGGTTAGCATGTGTCCATCTCCCCAGCCTGAATTACCGCTGGACATCAATAAGCGTCATTCTCCTGTCATACAGAATGAAGTACGTCAGAAAGAGAAAAACAAATATAGTATATCACTTATATATGTAATCTAGAAAAATGATAGAGATGAACTTAACTGCAAAGCAGAAATAGAGTCACAGATGTAGAGAACAAACTTATGGTTACCAAGGGTGGAGGAGGGTTGGGATGAATTGGGAGATTGGGATTGACATATACATACTACTATATATAAAATAGATAACTATGGGACTTCCCTGGTGGCGCAGTAGTTAAGAACCCACCTGCCAATGCTGGGGACATGGGTTCGAGCCCTGGGCCAGGAAGATCCCACATGCCATGGAGCAACTAAGCCCGTATGCCACAATTATTGAGCCTGTGCTCTAGAGCCCGCGAGCCACGACTACTGAGCTCACGTGCCACAACTACTGAAGGCTGCATGCCTGGAGCCCATGCTCCAAAACAAGAGAAGCCACTGCAGTGAGAAGCCTGTACACCACAACTAAGAGTAGCCCCCACTCGCCACAACTAGAGAAAGCCAGCAAGCAGCAATGAAGACCCAATGCAGCCAATAAATAAATAAATAAATAAATTTATTTTAAAAAATAGATAACTAATGAGAACCTACTGTATAGCACAGGGAACTCTACTCAACACTCTGTGGTGACCTAAATGGGAAGGAAATCCAAAAAAGAGGGGATATGTGTATACTTATAACTGATTCACTTTGCTGTAAAACAAGAAACTAACACAACATTGTAAAGCAACTATACTCTGATAAAAATTAATATAAAATTAATAAAAATTAATTAAATAAAATTTTAATTAAAAATTAATTAAAAAATAAGAGTCAGTCTCAACTTTGCAGAGTAGAGGCAACATCCAGATTCTTTTAACTTCAGCCCTGATTTGCCTCATCAAGATGAGCCACATATTTGCTAGGCCATTTGCATTTATTATATTATTCTCTCAACTACACTATTAGGTTGATTCTATTATCTCTGGAGATTTTACATATACGGAAACTGAGGCTCAGAGAGTTCAAGTAGTATACCCCGAATTAAAGATAAAGCCAAAATTCTTTCTATTTTGTTTGCTTTCCTCTTAAAAAAAAAAAAAGTCTTACATTATAAGCTTTAATTTCATGCCCTTAATTTAGCGATAAGCTTATAATTCTGCTGAAACCCAACAGGGTTCAAACCATTGCTGGGCACATAGTTATTTCTTAATCTGGCCATTATCCAATCAAACCAGGATAGACGGGGCATCACGGCTTTAAACCACACAATCTAAACCACACAACCGTGCACGTGGATTTAGCAAACGCCCATCTGATAGGCTTCTCCTGCTGATGCATTCCGAACTCCTTAGAATTTCTTATCTGCCTCAGTGAAAAAGACACTGTAGCCAAAACATGAGAATTAAGTCTATTTGCTATATACATCTCATTAAAAAATTGCCCCATGAGTTTTAAGCACACTAAACATTAAGAATCTGAAAATAGACATTTTACAGCTTCCCCAAGACTCTTGAGGCCAACTGAATGGTTCAAAAGCTTAAGAGCAGCCGTATATCTACCAGGGATTTGAAAAATCGTGTTCTTCCTGCTACTTAAATCCATACCAAGAGTAAAGATTTTGCAATCAGAAGCGCACTAGCAATTTCTCTGGGAAGCGCTCAACAATGGAATGCCGCTTAATCCCCCCAGCTGGTTGGGAGCTGCAGCCCAACAGTAGCCAAGTGTGTCCTCATAAAATATGACTCAGAAGCATTCACGGAGCCGGAGATATTGAGGTCCTAAAAATAGTCTATTTTTATACTGGTGTTTTCCCTAACTACAGCCTCACTGAAAGAATGCATGTGTTCACAGTTCCACTTTTCCTTCCATAGTGCTTTTAAATGACGCGTCCTTATGACCAGTTCCAGCAGCCTCAGAAATATTCCTCATTGTGAAAGGGCGCCATGTGAAGGCCACCATCCAAGTATCGAACTCTTCCACCCAACATTGCCATGGCCACCGGTGGGGAAGGCTTTCCTTCAGCCCGTGGAAAACAATAAATGCTTATTCTCGGGAAATTATGATTTCTTCTGTGTGAACTTTTAAGGGCACTTTGCTTGGGCCTGTTACTGTGGAGCTTCTGGTGAATTCCAGCAATCAGAATACTATGCTTATTTGGAACATTGAGGAAGTGAACAGTCACTCAAACAGCCGCAGTGGCAATTTTAGCATGCAAAACTGCGGTGATAATAATACACTGTAATAATGTTACCAAGCATTTATCAAATGCCTTACCATTTTTAAGCATTTTCCCAGTGCTTCCTAATTTGAATGGTAGCGTATCATAAACCCCTGTTGATGGCTTACGGGGTCTTTGTTCACACCCATCACTGATATTTTATTCTGTCAGTAACAGGAGGAGACAGATGGAGAATGGGAGACGAGCTTCATTCAGTTCAACTCTGTTTTTCTAGTTTTTGCTTGCAGCAGCCTATGAGGGAAAGCCTTAATTCAACCTCTCTAAATCCCCACTGAAATACCTATGCTAAGAACTCACTCAAGTATCCAACACCAAAACATCAGATAACAGAATCTGGGAGAAATTTCTACTGTCGGAAAGGCTGTTGGAATTAAAGTTAAATAAACAGTGGCCTCACGTTGCTTAACTTGTTGAAACAAAGAAGCCCCACCCCCATGAAAGAAGAGGAACACAGATGGTCGCTTCTTTTTTTCGGCCTCGCCCCCTGGCTCTCAGATTCAGGGGCTGACTAAAGCATGAAGAGGGTCAGGGTACCCTCTTCTCCATGGGATGGTTTAGAGGTGACCAGGGTCCTAGCCCCTAATTCTCCCCGCTAACGTCGTCATACTGGGATAAACATCTCGTGACTTCCAGAAAACAAAAGCAGTGGAAATGGGAAGAGAGGAGGAGTGGGTGGCATGCACACGCCCCGTATGTATATATGCAAATGGAGGCAACTCACTGGCAGGAAGAGTAGCAGCAGGACCAGGGCTGATTCTGGGGACTGAAAATACTGAGGAGCAGAGCCAGGCTAGCACTGGGAAAGTCTCCTTCCGCTCCAAATGTCTTTTCCACCCAGTGTTACCCCATCTGACATCCTACCGCCAGAAGTTCCTCTTAATAAATGAAGTCATGTGCTTTCGAGGATCACCTTTCGCAGCCTAAATATGCCTGAGAGGACTCAGGTATGAAGTCACTGACCCCTTAGCAGGAATGGTGGGGGATGTTATAAAGTCAACCTTTTCCAGCCTCAGGCCCCAGGGAGGGTGTGTGAAAGCTCGGCTGATGTCCATGAGAGAAACAGGACACCATTGCCCGGATGACTCCACTAAGGGGTGATTATATCATATGCCTGAAGGGAACATTTGGGAGACTGAACTTGTTATGATCAAGAACAAATAATATAGACCAGATCCTCACTACTTATTTGTTTCCCTGTGATCTTATCATTCAAGTACGGTAAGAAAAATTCAAGCTCAATAAAGATTTGATTAATTATAATCTAGTAAATGTCTCTATTACCGTATTTTGGTCATCGTGTTTGTATGTTTGTCTGACTTTGGGCTGTGCTGAGTAGCTCTGCTCAGAGTTCTTAACCTTGGTATATAAAAAGAGGTATGGGGGATGGGAGGAAAGTTTTCCTTCCCTTCCCATGAAAATAATTAAATTGTATAGAGTGAAAAATACCTTACATTTGATATCTCGTATGTGTGAGTTTGAAGTTCTCACACATATATTATCACACACTGCTGGCTAGCAGCTGAACTACCCACATGTTAGGACATTAGTCTTTAGGGTTAATTGGAATTGTTTCCTGGTTTTCTTTCCCCCTAGGCTAAGCAAGATGAAGGAACTGTCTTATCTAGCCAGTTTTCTCTCTCTTAAAATCATCCTGAAGGATTTGTGGGTATATTATTCTCTCATGTCCAAAGGCATTGCTTTTGTTCCTTCTGTAGTGTCACTCTGTTTCCAATCACCCCCACCTCCCCCCAGTCCCAATCCCCACTCCTGCCTCCAGGAGAGGGAGAAAGTGGATTTGCTGATTTACTTTTCAGTATTGTTGGGCAAATATCATTTGCTCTCTATGTTATATTCTTGGAGTGTTAAGTAGTTTGGCTAAGTGACGTTGAACTCAGGTCAGGTGAATTGTATTCCTTGATCTGCCACTAATTCACATGGTGATAGCTGTAAGATATTGAACTGACATGCCTTGGTATGCACAGCTATAAAATTAAGATAAGATTGCAAAGCTATAAAATTAAGATAAGATTGCAAAAACGACTGGCCGTGGTATGATGAATTCAAATGACTGATCTCTACCCATATAACGGTTCTCTGGAGCACTAGTGCTTATCTCAGAGATGAACTTCCTGAAGTTCTTTGCAAAAGCTTCTGTGCATCTGCATATTTTCTTGGGAGACGGTTCATGAGTTTCATCTGAGTTCAGCCTGTTTGCCCCGGAGCCTCCAGGACAGCTGTGCATAAACACTGGACTGGGGACTCATGAAGAATTTTTTATTGGCCCATGATGAAATGTGAAAATAAGAAAAATTGTAAGGGAGTTTCCATAAAGCCAAATGGATTCAACTTTAAAGACAGCGCTTTATTTTTAAAGTGTATATTTTCCAGTGTTTTGGTGTTTCACTTACTATTATGATGGTGTTAATGTAGGGTAGTCCCCTGCTCCCTCTCTATCCCAGTGGCTTTCCAAGGCAAAATGTTAAAGTTAGGTTCAAAGAGCTTTTTAATATTTTCATGGCTCATGAAACCAAGTATTTGGGGACTTCAGCTTTCATAGAAGATTCTCCTGGCCCTTAATTGTCCTTTCAAATATTTGCTGTCTGTCTTTGGCTATTTTGAGGGTGATACTAATCAAGGAGCATTGGGCTGCCTCTAGGGCTGGTCTATTTCACACAAATCAACAGCTGTCAGCCTTGAAGAACAAAAGGTCTCCACTGTGGGTGATCTTGAAGGGATGGTTCACCCAGAGCATCAAAGTGCATTTACTTTGCTTCCTCTCAAATCTCAGGAAGCACAACCACTCAGCTTCTTTCCTTCTGTCCTCATACTGCCAACCGCCCCCTCCCCATATCCTTCTGAGCACAGCGCTATGCCCCATCCCATGCTCTTTCCCAGGGAGACCCCTGTGGGGTGCAATTCAGCATTTACTCTATCCCCTTTCCCCCGCCTCCTCCCCCAAGGAGTCATCCTGGACATTTGGAAGATAGGATCTTTCACCTTGTATTGGAATTACAGTTCAAAGAAGTGAGACTCAAAAATGACACCTATATACAATACTGTAAATCAACTATACTTTCAAAAGAAAAGGGCAACTATACACTACATTCCTCATCCTTAATCTTTCACTTTACTTGTTTTTTTCCCCTACTATCTTTCTTCTACTAACATTTTATTAGAAGTATAATAGGGCAGCCCATTGGAGAACTGAATGAAAGTAAAATGGTCAAGGAGAGTAAACGCTGAAGAGAGGCTGAGACAGGAAGAGTTAGTCTTCCATCTGAGCAAGAATGGAGTTGAAAATGCAACGCTGTCTATTTGGGGGCTTCGGAAGCACCAGACCACTTATCTCTCTCAGGGCTCTGGAGTTCCTTTGGACTGTGATCCATGTTTTAGTGCTATATCTTGGTTCATTCATTCATTCATTCATTCAACAACTATCTATTGAATGTCTGTTGTGTACTAGACACTGCTAGGCACTGGGGATGCAACAGCAAACAGATGCAGACATGGTTTCTGCAAACATGGCGGCTCAGAACACCACTGATCAGCAGGATCCAGGAGAAGGTTATGTTTTAAGTTCACTGAGCTGACATTCATTGCCTCAGCTTCTTATAAGGAGAGGCAAGGATTTCAGATCAAGATTGAAGAATCTAATCAAAGAGAATGGAAAAGTTGCAAGATAAGATCCATACTGGTGAACCTTTAGTAATTATTCTCTAGGGAAAAGGCATAAACTGAGGTCACTGATGTACCAAGGCAAACACCCCTTACCAGGAAAAGAGCCCACATCCCTGACCACTGGTACCCTTCTCATTTTCTCCAGTTGTCTTTCTGAGGCTCCTTGTGGCCATTGCACCTGTGAGGGCATTTATATCACAGTTTCTCAGAAGCCTGTCAAGAGCAAACATAAATCCAAGGCTGACAAAATCCCCCTCACATTCCATGCCATGTTCAGAAAGGCAACCAATTTTCCAAGAGATCAAAATTAAATCAGGCTGGCATCTTGACCTAGCTGGAGACGAAGTCTACTTAAGGCAGGTGACTTTTAAACAGAGTTCATGTTAACATTGGCCATGTTGTAAATCCTGATTTTCCAGCTTAAAGTTAAGCTTACCCTTCAAACATCATGTCTTCATTCCCAAAACACAGGAGAAACCTTTGGTTTGGGATGAATTACATTTAAAAATGTAAAGCAAAGGAAAAATCTTTGGAAATGATCATGAATTTTCTAACATCTGAAAATACTTCATGTAAAGAACTAATTTAAGAGAAAAAAAGACCTATTTTGAATTGGAAAATGTTTAAACTAGGAGGGACAGGAAGAGTTGGAGATAGTGTAGGAAGAAAAGTTAACTTGTGAATTATTATTGTCCCTAAACTCTGTTTTTAGGAGTTGAGTGGCTAGGACTTGGGTGCTCCTGGAGGCTAAAGATGTAGGTGGTAATGGGGCAGAGAAGATGACCAGACATGTGCAGAAAGATATGTGCTTACAGGGCATCTTCTCCAAGGCAATCATTAAATGAAGGAGAATCAGTCGATGAGAACACTGCGTGATGGTGACACTGGAGTGGACACTTGGATGAGTGGGAGCTGGTGGCTGGAGTGAGAGGGAGAGTGAAAGAAAGAGGTGCTGGGAAGCATTTCTTTCCTTGTCATATCACAAGACTGCTTCTCTTAATGTTGTAGTTTTGCCATAAAGCCCAAAGAACTGTGACCAATGTTTAACAAGCCTTCAATAAATATTGACATTTCTACCTGAAATTCCACCCATTCAACAGTGATTTATGCTAACAACATCCTTTTTAAAATAAAAATTCTCTTGGAAAGTTTCAAGGCAACTGACCATTCATCTTTCACGACAAGTGTTTAATAAGACTGCTTCTGCATATCTAGCTGAGGTCAGCTGCATAACGAGAGTTCAATAGCCAAGGCAAGGCAACGTAGGGTCAAGGAGATGCTGGGCTGAGTTCAGGCACAAGCGGGGGCCTGGGAAGTCAGAAGTTTTTACTTCTCTGGGATCATGTCCTGTAAGTGCCCAGTGAAGGAGCTGTGAGGAAGAATAAGCCCAAAATAGCAACTGTGGCTGTGCCATCTGGGGGCCAAATGTAGGGTTCACATGACCCTCACTCTTCAAACTTGTAAGCATTCTTTGGCAATTATACATCTAAAATATCTTAAAGATTTTAAATTCTGTGAGTTGGCCTCAACTAGTCTTCTAGTTTAGTGCTTTCTGAACCTTGTGGTGTTACCCCAATGAGTAAGCATCCACGTTTGCTGTCCACAGCTGCAAAGCTCTCATTTTCAGCATGATGTGAAGTAGGCGTTTGAGAGCATAGAAGCAGCACCACAACCGCCACCACAAAGGATCATTTATCAGTTATTTTGGGAAAGGGGAGGATTTTTTTTTAGAAGAGAGGAAACTATGCTAATAAGCTTTTTGTCTGCACTCATTGCCCGCTGAGATCCCATATCTATGCATCTCAGTTTGTTACAGTTAGCCTTAAAGGAAAATGAGGTGAGATGGAGATATTTAAGTCATAAAAGTAATAAAACATGCTTCTGGAAAATAGCTTTCTACTTTCTCTTAACCCCACACGCTTCTCAGTTATGTGGTTTATTTCTTCAATGCAAGCCTTTGGAAAGTATAGTTAGGGATACTGATTACTAGAAAAATATATACATAAGGCTTCCCTGGTGGCACAGTGGTTAAGAATCTGTGTGCCAGTGCAGGGGACACGGGTTCGAGCCCTGGTCTAGGAAGATCCCACATGCCACGAAGCAACTAAGCCCATGTGCCACAACTACTGAGCCCACGTGCCACAACTAATGAAGCCCACGTGCCTAGAGCCCATGGCCCTCAACAAGAGATGCCACCACAACAAGAACCCAGTGCACTGCAATGAAGAGTAGCCTCTGCTCTCCACAACTACAGAAAGCCTGTGCACAGCAACAAAGATCCAATGCAGCCAATAAAAGATAAATAAATAAAAAGTTTAAAAATATATATATATATACATATGTTTATAATTTATATGAAGGAAAAAAAGCATTAAAGAGAAATAACTTAGTATTAGAAAAAGAGAAAAGAACCAAGGACAAGGCTTACTCTATGAGGATACTCTGTCACCTGCACCCATACCAGCTTTCCAGGCAAAACAGGGGGTCCCCATCTCCTGGCTCAGACGTTAGTGCCAGGCAATGTCTTCTATTTATCTTCTGTCTCTGGGGATCCTGATGATTGGAGTACTTCTTACAATTCCTTTAATAGGCAGGGCGTGAAGGTGTCCTGCATGCTGGGTTTTTGGTGGAGCTGAGGCAAGGGTCACAAGGACATTGAGGGATGGCAAACGTGGAAGAACCTTTGGTATGAAAGGAGGTGTTCTAGGTCATGAAGAACTAGATCCATTGGGTTGTCTGCAAGAAATGTTAACATTCCTCAGGTTCCCAGGTGGTTCACTTAATTTGTCCATCATTTTTAGATGGTTGGCTTTGTGGGTGTGTGGTTGAAACTAAACACAGAGGACCTTGAATCTACCCTCCAAAACCAAAACATGACTGGGATCTGAGGTCAGATTCCACATGGCTGGTATCCATGATAGGAAAGATCTCGGAGGATGGCTGATGAGGTGGGGGGTGTCTTAGCTTACTCAAGGGCTGTTATGGGGGTAGGGGATGGAGCAAGGGGTATTTTGGGGGAAAAATCTGCCCTTTTCTTGGGTTTTTCACCATCACCAGTCATCTACCTCCCAAAAGGTCAAGTTTAAATTCCTGATAACTCAGGTGCTGGAAGACTGGAAGTTGCCCTGCATCAGCTGAGTCACCAAAACTCCTTTTAAATTTTGCGTAGGTAGTACCATAGCACCAATAAAGAACTTAGGTGGCAAGTAGAAGGGTAGTCAAGATGAATTGTAAGGGTGCGGGTTACAGAATGGGGTCTCAGTAGTGGACAGAGCAAAATCAGAAGCAGTGGAAGGGCCAGAGAGGATGTATGTCTCAATGGTGTGTCAACTGCCCCTCAACCTGGGCTGTGCTCTCCAATCTTCCACTTGTCCCGGAGCTAAGAGGGAGAGTCAGGCGGTGCAAATAGTTTAAGACCTGGGACTTCAACAAGATGAATTATCAGCTGTTTCAAGTCATGTCTGAAATGTTGGATACACACAGCTGAGAAAAGCACCAGTAATCAAAGTCAACATTCGAGAAGACATCACAGCTATAAACTGCTGTGCAAAAGCATTTCTGTGTCCAGGTACAATGGCCCTGGGGATGAATGCGTTCAGAGTTAATGCCTCATGAACACACAGAAGAGGAAATGCCTCATCCAGGAGGGTGTGGGACTGATGTGCGGTCCATCTGTGTGCTTATGACTATGCACAGCTGGAATGGAGGGGACCCCAGTGGAGGAGAGAAGGAGACTCACCAGGGGCAAGAAGGGTTTTAAAGATGATAACACAGGTAAACACATGCTAAGCATGTGGGACTGGGTAACGGGAGGCATAACTCCCATCTGAAGAAAAGCCTCCAGGTCTTGACTTCAAGGGACTTGCTCGTAGATGGTTTAACTTACATATTTCAGAAGCTTATAACACAGCAAACGCTACAGATACGGGGATAACCCAGGCTAGCTGATGGTCTACATATTCCATAGAGTATAGTCAAAGAAAGACACCCTTAATAATTAAAGAAAAAAGCTATGCTAACTCAAGCCAACTTCTGGACAATACCGTATTGCCAAAGAGAGGTTCTGGAAGATCATCAGGAATGACTAGATCTGGCTTATTTTAAATTATACTCACATTTGCATATAAATAATCAATGACCTACATCTCAAAAAATGTTTTGTTGTTTTTCCCTCTCCAGTAAGCACTTAACGCCCTGGTGAACTCCTGTTCATCTGATTACTTTACTATATTGGGAAGAAGAGAGGCAGGGAGAAAAGGAAATATTTGTCTCCTAATCAATCCAGGTACATAGTAAATACTTTACCTCCCTTATCGTATTTAATCATCAGAACAACACTATGGATTACCTACCATTGATTCTGTTTTCCAAATCAAGGAACCAAGGTCTGAAGAGTTGATGTAGCTCTCCCAGGCACTAAGAACAGAGAGAGAACTGGAACTCCCATCTACCTTCCAGGGCCACTGCTCCTTCCAGTATGCCATGTTGCTTCTCCAAACCAACAGTGGCCTAACATGAGCTTGTAACATACCATCTACATTTAAATACAGGTATTTGCCAGAAGAATCTGACTTTAGCTGGACAGCTACCTGGTCTTGGTCTGTCTGCCACTCCTGAGCCTCTGAAAAACCAGCCTCAGTGCTATAAGGCTGGCCCACCACTCACCCACCACGCATCTCTTTACGTATTCACCCACCCAGCATGGGTGGGCCGCAGCCAGCAGCCCGCAGCTGTGTCACGAGGGCCTGGATGAATCCCTACGGGCCCCTCCTGGGTTATCTGCGTGTTCACGAGGACTGCGGAGTTTGTAAGCGTGGCAAAAGAATACAGCGTGCTTGGGTTTACTTTGTCATTTCCAGGGCTGGGTTAAAATCACCACCTTAAGGAGCTAAAATGTGTATAGCTGTTAAATCTATTACTATTTGTTTGGGGGTGGGGGCGGAGGAACAAGATAGATACAATCCACTAATTTGACTTTTCCTACACTTGTCTGGATTTCTCCCTAGTAGTGAATGATTTAATTAATGTCTTCATATGTTCATTCCACACATATTCCCTGAATGGGACAACTTGCCTTAGCCTACAAGGCTGAATGAGATGTGGTTCTTGTCCTCAATGAGCTCTCAAATAGGGGAGATGGGGGGTGGGGGGAGAGTAAGAGATTAAGACATATAGCACAGGGGCTGAGAGAGGATGTACTGTATACAGGATGCAGTGAGTGAACATAAAGCAGAGGGCAGAGTCCAGAGGCTTTCAGAGAAGACAGCTCTTGGAGTTTCACACTTTGATCCTCTTAACAGGGAACCTGGGTCTAGGAGTACTTTCTAGCAGTTTCCATCAGAGCCAGCTCAGTGTCACTCAACACTTAGAGAAGTGAGGTGAAGCCAGAAATCCCAGGTTCTGCCATGGTACGTGGGTAGGTATTGCAAGGGACTAAAAAAGCTGCTTGGGACTGAGGACCATCAGGAAACAAGAAATAGATGCTATAAGGACTGTCCTCTGGGCCCCAAATTGCTTCTCTACCAAAAGCTGTTCTTACTGGGATGCAAGATTTGGACCCGGTCACTGGGGATGCTGGTTCTTCCTTGGTGCCTGATGCCTGTGGAACCGCAGGGCTTGGCTTTCTCATCCTTGAGTGAGGATGAGAAAGGGAATAACAATGCCTTCTCCGTGATCACTCAGGCTGTTATGAGGCTCAAAGGGGATAATGCATGCGAGGGTGCTTCGTAAGTGGGCCCTAAGTATTCAGAGTCACTATTATTAGTGTTGGCAAAGTGTCAATTTTTGCTTCCCTCTCTAGCTGAGTGGAAAGCCTTTCTGTCTCCCTGCTCTTAGGAGGTCATTTCTGTCAATTCTGAGATGCCCTTTGCAATAATGGAAGCTTCTTGGGAGTGATGCATTTGGAGTAACCACCTCTTAAGGTTTGATAAATGCATTCATTTTTTTTAGAAGCAAACCCAACGTGAAGCAGACCTGCTTGGACTGAGGTTTCATGTCGAATGCTCAGAGGGTTAGGTAATTAAATCAGAGATCGCGTCCCCTGAAATACTCAGACATAGACCCGTTCTCACAGGCTCAACATCCGTGTTGAAGATTCCCCTTGCTCGTGGCTAGGCAGTGCACGTGTCACATGGCGTGCACACGTCAGTGCCCTCACCCACACGTGAGTGAGGCACGAGGTAGAGAAAGAAGAAGATGAAAACGATGGTTTCTGATTCCATCTTTCTTTGACATCTAGCACTAATTTTGAGATAATCAAGCCTATGGAGCAATGGTATTGAACGAAATGGGTGAAATTATAGTGCTTTTAGACAACCAATCACTGGCCAGAGAGTAACAGACCTTGTAGATGAGTCTATGTGTCTTTTGGTGCCTCAAACACTTCTGCCACTCAACAAGACTGTGTGAGTCTAGTGTTGGGTCACGTGATTACTCCTTCCCTGCTCCACTTGGAGTGTCCTATAGAGACAGACTCCCAAATAATCCACTTTCGCTGCTACTTTGTTTCTTACTCATCAGCTGAAGGCTGTGATGATAGTCTATCCTCTCCTCCATATTTTCCCAACCACAGACATGGGAATTGGGCCCTGTGCACGGATTAGTGTAGGAAAGGAGCCCCCACTCACGATGTCAAGCCCTGCGGCACCTTGGACTCTCTCTTGCTGGGTATCAGTGACTTGACAAGCAAGGCATGTTCTTTGCTGGGGCCTCTCTTTCCCGATGCCATGGGAGTGCCTGGGCTAAGATAAGACGGTGAGCCCCACTCCTGGGCTGGGAATTGTTTCCCAGGACTGTACTGGGCCAGATGCCTTCGGATCCTGAGCACAGCGGCTTACAGTCAGGAAAAGGACACTGGGAGCTAGTGAGGCCAGCTCCTCATTTTGCAGATGAGGAAACGGCAGCCCGAGAGGGGGCCCAGCGTGCCAGCAAGAGGCTGAGCTGGGAGAAGAATCCTGGGGACTAGCGCCCAGTTGGGCTCTCATTAGGGCTCATCTGCTGCCTTCGTGATCACCCGCCAAGCTTGTGTCATCGGCGTAAGGGACTGATCTCAACGAGATAAACGTGTCAAGTCAAAGGGACGCCTGGAGAAAGGCACTTGGTTTGAAGTGGGGAGCGCGCTGCTAGGCGTCTAACCCAGCTCAGATGTTGGTGGGTAGTCGTCATCTCCGTAAGGGGAGACAGCAGGCATCGTCCTAACCGAATCACAGCTCTCTGATGCTTTTATAGAGAGATGACTCATTTTGGAATAATAGCCCATAAATTAATAAATGCCATTAAGTTTATGGGCTTCTCCTAGTCGGAGTCCTTTCTAGCTATCAATTTAGTTTTTAATGAACTCCCCATGACTTGTAAAACCACAGCAGTCAATTTCTGATCCATGCCGAAGTGACATTTCTGGTATCGACTTCCTTCTGCATGTGTGCGATGAAGGCGAACGGGCCCAAAACAAAACAAAAACTAGGTGGAGAGACATTTGTCAGTTTATATTAGGCGACCGGATAAAGGCCGGTGTGCCTGGCTGCCTCTCTCAGGGTCTGGGTGCCTGCACTGGGGGTCTTGTAAGCATCTCGCTGGATAGCTCAGATGGAAGAGGAGACAGGAGAGCCACCTTCGATGGCGACTCTCTGAAGCAGAGTTGGGTGGGAGTCATGGCTGAGCCAGCATGTGACTTGTCACCTAAAATAGTACTAGCTCTGCATACGTCATGGGGTGGTGGGGGGTAAAGAAAGTGATAGTTCAGTAGCAAGCTTTATGTCCAGGAAAATGTAAAAGGGCAATCACGCTTTCATGATGATGATGACGGTGATAAATGTCACATACCAAGTATCTTCTACGACATAAGCAACTGCGGCAAGCACTAGACGTTCATCATTGTTTTTGATCCCCACAGCGCTCCCAGGAGGCAAGTATCACTCTCCTTGGGCCCAGAGTGGATGAGTAACTCACTGGAGGCGACAGAAGCAAACTCCTCCTGTGGCAAATTCGGCCTTCCAATCCGTTCATCTGATTCTAGTCATGGTCTTGCACTGCCCTGGACCATTTAACATGCAATTTTTAACTAAGGTTTATCTGTCTTAATTCAAACCATACTTTTCAAAGATTTTCTACTCATTGTCAAAAACACAGATACAACCTAGAATGTTTTTTGTTAATATTCCAGGCTTGGATTCTGCAAAAGACATGCCATCTTTGTTGCCAACCAATGCAAGAGGCTCTGTGCAGAACTCAACCTTTTTTTTTTTTTTTTTTTTCCCAAGAAGCCCTACAGAAGTGGAGGGTGGGAGACAGGGGTAGATCTTGGGGATCCCAAAAACTGCTTATTTAAGGAGAGGCAGAACTCCTAATTGCCTTTAGAATAGATCTCCCATGGGCTGATACAGTTGGAGGAGATTGCAGAGTTCTTTGCATGCAACATCCCACTTCTGCAGGAGAGGGTTCTGCAGCTCAAGGAGTTTGTAGTACTGTGTCCAAGGTCAACAGCTAGTTGGTGACAAAACTGGCTCAGTTATTCTAAGTCCCTGTACTCCTTCCTCCATGCAATGCTATCTCTTGGCTGAGGGATACAACCAACGACCCGCCGCTCCAGCATTTCCCTGCAACCAAGCTGTAGTGAGGTGAGGGCTGGGTGAGGCGGAGGCATCAGACGCTCAAGTGCGTTTGAGTTAGTGACTGGTCTTCATGGACACTGTCAGAATGTAAGGAGAATGGCTTTGTAGCCCATAGCTGACTCTACAAATCATCTCTTCCATGGTGTTTTCAGACCTACCAATGATCATGATAAATAGCCATTAAATTGGGTGGGCATGATTGGGAATTATCTATAGTGCCCTGCAAAGGTCTGACAATGATCTGAACAAATAGATTTTTCAAGAATGTTTGCTATTATATCCCTGCACCTAGCAGAGTGTCATATACGCGTACAGAGCATCACTGATAGATATTTGTTGAACAAAATAGCTGTTAATGTCTCAATGTACTGAAATAGCAGTTCCCAGAAGCCAGAAATCCGGTAACTTGTTTTGCATTGCACAGGTCCAGCTAAGAGGTGAGGTGAAATGTGAAGTTAGATCTGCCTGCCTGAAAAGCCTCTATCCCACCCACTTTCAAGCTTAAATTTTAAGATGCAGTTCTCACACATTAGTGGGCTGAGTATGTATAAGAACCAGCTGGGGAGCAGAATCCTGGCTCCTTCCCTAGAGGCTTTGGTTTTGTAGGACCCTTGCCACAGCAGCATAGGTTATTATGGTGCAGATGGACCATGGGCCCCACTTGAACAAACGCTATTCCAAAGATCATTAACAACAGCTGACATTTATGAGTCCTTACTCTGTCCCTAGAATTGTTATTTAATCCTCTCACCAATGCTATGATATAGGTTCTATTATTATCGTTGCATTCTAGAGTTTAGGGGAAAAAATCTTGAAGCACAGAGAGGTTCGGTGACCAGCCCTGGTCACTGAGTTGTCAGTTACGGAACCCAAGTGTCATGTTGCAGAACATCTGCTCTCAGGCATCAGCCTCTTCCAACAGGAAGGGTGAGGTGGGAGGCTGGAGTGTAACGGACTGTTACTGTCTCCACTCAATTTTGTCTGAGCGTAAAAGAAACTAGATCCTCAGGTGCTTCCAGGTGGAGGGAAGGCTGGCAAAGGTGACCCTTCCAGGCATGGCTTCAGTCTGGGGCCACACCCAAGGGCAGAGCTAAGCTGTGAATTGACAGAGGAACTGGACAATGTCTCTAGCTACCGTCTAGTGCCCACCCACGGATGAGGAGACATTTAGAGTAGATTTTAGAGTAGATTCCTCTCTTAGCTACAATTTCTTCCTTTTTGGTAGCATAGAAGGCAGACAATTGCAAAAGACATATATAAAACAGAAAAACTTGGTATGAGCATCGTGCAGAGCTTACAATGACATCCACACTTTTGTTAGGCTTCTCGTCCCCACCTTTGTCCCACTGAAACTCTAGGGAACGAAACAGATGATCATATTTCTAAAGAAATATTGCTATGAGTCAAGCACCCGGGCTAATAAAGACTCATTTATGAGAGGTTACACCCAGAGAAAAACAGCAAACAAGCCCATGGTTCAGTCCTCTTGGACGTGTAAAGAGTCCACATGCAATGTGCTCTGAAAGCAGCAAAACTGTCCCATAAAATGTTTGTAGCCATGACTGCTGCTTATGTTGTCATGGGGGAAAGTGAAAAAGGCACATGCACAAAAGAGAGTTTTTTAGGTGCTCTCTTGAGCTAATTGTATTTTTTATTTTCTATATTTTATGATGCCTCGAAATATTGGTGCCTGGTGGCCTGGAGGACAGACTGCTTCTCCCAGAATCAACTATACTCATCCCCCCCCACCCCTACTGGCAGGGGATACGTCCCAAGACCCCCAGTGGATGCTGCCAACTGCCGTTAGTACTGAACCTATATGTAAAAAACCTATTTTTTTTTCCTATACATACATACTTATGATAAAGTTTAACTTATAAATTAGGCACAGTAAGAGACTAACAGCAGTAATTAATAATAAAACAGAATAATTATAACAATATACTGTAATAAAAGTTACATGAATGTGGTCTGTTTCTCTCAATCTCTCTCAAAATATCTTATTGGACAAATTTAATGCATTCTCCATCTTAACTAAGCACTCAGCACCCACTGTGGCTGTAACTTCTGTAGTTTGAAGTACAGCAGCAAAAGTAGCATGAATTTCTTTTTCCTTCTTCACAACTTCATGGGTAGAAGATTTGGTCTTACTGTAGATTTTAGCAACCTCAGCATACAAGTTTTCCCTTTCCTTATTAAGTCGAGAACTTCTACCTTTTCACTTAAACGAAGCCCTTTATGGAAGATTTAAATGCCAGCATCACTCTTCTTGTGCTTTAGGGCTGTTATTAAGTAAAATAAGGGTGACTTGAACACAAGCACTGTGGTAACTGGACAGTCAATCTGATAACTGAGGTGGCTACTCAATGAGTAAGGGGTGTGATACTCTGGATAAAAGGATGATTCACAACTCCAGGCAGGATGGAGTGGGACAGCACAGGATTTTAACACACCACTCAGAATGGCTCAAAAGTTTAAACTTATGAATTGTTTATTTCTGGAACTTTTAATTTAATATTTTTGGACCGAGGTTGCCTGTAGGCAACTGAAACTGTGGAAAGCAAAACCACAAATGGGTGGGAGGGCTCCTGCAGTTCCTAGAGGTAGCAAACAATTTGCCTGCCAACACACCTTAGTATGCAAACCAACCAATTCTCAGCCTGTGTCCCCATCTACCTCCTTTTATCAGGTCCTGCAGTCTGGGACATTATCCCCCTGCCCTAAATCACCCTAGGGCCAAATACAGGACACCTAGAGACCATCTCTATATCACAGAATCTGCCAAAGTTAATCAAAGTGTCAGATCATAAGACTTCCCAGATGCACACCCATCCTTGTCCATTCTTTCCCATGGAAAACCACCATAAAGGCCTTTACCCATGCCTTCCCCTTGCTCCTTCTGCCTCCCGACCAAGCCCGGTGCTTCCCTGTGTGACCCTGCAAGGCATGCCATGCCCCCTCTCCTTGGGAACTCTGAGTAACAAATTCTTTTCCGTAGCAATTATCTCCTGCTTTGTTGGCCTTACCATACCTGAATAAAAACAAAATCTTGGGTTCATTTTGAGACACCTCCTTGCTAAATGCCAGAATAAATTCTCCTAATTCTTACTAAGGGAATCACTCCTCTATCTGTTTATAAATCAAGAGGTTTTCATCACATGCTCTGAAAACCTCCTTGCAAGGTACGTTGCCCTGTGACATCATAGGACGGTGGTTATGTGCCTGGATGCTGGAGGCAGCAAGAGGTGGTTGAATCCTAACTCCTATTTGCTGGGTGGGTTATTCCCTCTAAGTCCCAGTTTTCTCATCTGTAAATGTCAATGTGAATCTCTAACTCCCGGGGTTGTGGGTTTACATGAGATGGTGTCTATAAAGAACACAGCCCCTTGTTTGGGTTCCAGTTAGTACTAAGCAAAGGGTAGCTTTCAGGCATTCTAATTTTCTCCAATCACCAGTCTTGGTACGGTGGCTTGCCAACCCCTGGGTGAGGCTCTGACAGTTTGCAGGGAGTATGCCCCCTTATCAAAAATTCTTTCTGCAGCAGAGAGATTAAACAGGTCTCAGAATCTCATATTCAGAGAGCTTGCCTTTCAATTTAATGCCCCTGGGGATGCTGGGGAAAAAGACTGCCTCACACATCCGGTACCATGACAGAGCAGTGAGAACTCAGCCTGTGGGCCAGAGAGGGCGCCTGTGGGCAGCCGCAGTTTCCCATCTATTCATTTGCGCTCACTGTCCTGTGAAAACCTCCTCTCTGTGAAATTGGTGTAGTCACAATTTGGGGGATGGACCATCTGCCTGGTCCCAGATGTGATTCATGAACTTGGATGGATTTGCATTAACTGTTCATTTCAGGGCAGGAGTCGTGCATTCATTTCACAGCTTTGAGCATCAGCACCCTTTCTGGACTGCAACAGGCATGCAGGGGCTCATTTTGATGAGCCTTGCAACCAATTTTTCTCTTCTTTTGCAAAATCCTCTGCCTTCAACTTTAATGGGATTGGCAGTCAGCCATTTGTGCCTGTCTTCCAAGAACCCTCCAGCATATTTAGAGGCATGTACTTCCACCTTAGACATATATTTCTCTAGTCAGCGTCCATATTTATTATAAGTGTAAAATAAATGCAAATGATGTACTTTTCTATTTATTGTCAAAGAAGTAAAACTAATTAGGTAGGCTGGGGAATGGGATATACCGATTAAATCTAATTACTATTTAACTAAGTCTAAAGGAAAATCTCACTTTGGTTTCCACTATTCTGAGAAAAAAAATCTTTCAAATGTACCAGCCTGCTTTTCTGCCTTAGTAGACTGAACATTTGATTAATCGTGGGTAATTCAGTTCTGCCAGTGCCTCGAATTCATTAATATGAACATCAAGTCTGCCAACAGAAAAGATCTGAATCCATGTTTATATATTCTAAACAAAGGTTAGGAACTACTTACACCAAAAACTTCTTCATAATGTACTTTGTTGTGATTTGCCTTTTACCTGCTGTAAGTGAAATAGGGCTCTATCCCATTGATAGAATTTGGGATAATCAAGTTTGATTTAAAAGTATTTTATCATAAACTCCCTCATCTCAGCTGAAAGGCTGTTTCCAACATTGATTTCATGGATTTACCATTTTTTTCATGGTCATTTTTGGGGCAAAGTTTGTGGCCCTCCTTGAGTATAGTTTAATGTTGCCAAGAAAGCCTACCTTGACAACTTTTGGTGTGTAAGTCCCCTTGAGAATTTATTTATACAATATGTGTTTTCCTAGAATTGTGGGTGATCGCTGGGGCATAAAGAAACATGGAATGGACCCATTCTTGTTCTTCTGTCTGACTCCAGGGGATCCGTAGCTCTGCCTCCACCACGACCCAGCTACTGCCAGCTGGTCTGGAAAGAGTAGAAGCAAGGGTTGGGCGGTGGCGGTGGCGGGGGGGTGGGGGTGGGGTGGGGGGGTGGGCGCGGTTGGAGGTGTTGGGAAAGGCATGTAACATGAGTCCTCATTTATGACGGAGCCAGTGGGGCTTGTTGAGCCCATTTCTGGCCACCACCACTGCAAAGCCTCTTTCTTGGAATGTCCCCAGCGCTTGAAGTCCATTTTCTTTCCCAGCTGATTTTACAGTCACAAAGCCTGCTGCTGACTTTACCTATGTTCCCACCAGCCCCTGGCAATGGCTCCCTGGAACTTGTTTCCATGGGGAGAGCACAGTGAACAGTGCGGTTGCCTTTGGCTCACTTCCCATCTGCGATGCCTTCTTCCCCGCCCCCGGGGACCCGGCCAACCAGCCTCTGTGTGCACATATCAGCACGGTTCACAGACAGGATGGGCTGGTGCAACTCTGAACTGTCACCTGCTCCAGGGAAAACAAAGACCCTCTCCCCCACCTCTCCCCCAGTCCACTGGGAACAGGGCCAGCTCGTTCTATGTTTTCAATAAGTTTTCAAACATGCTCCTTTCAGTGGCCTCTTTTACGGTGATTATCTCATTAGGGTCTTGGCCTCAAAACACCTTATTTATTGTGAATTGTAAAACGGTACACCCTCTCAAGCTTTTAAAAAAAAAGGCTCACGTTTTACTGGAAATTTTTCTTGTGGGAAAATCTCTCCCTGCCCCACTGAGAGATGCCATCACCCACAGTTTGGATGGATCGGACGGGCCTGGCCCAGGGCCATGGAGCAGGAGCTCACAGCCCAGATGTCGAGGCAATTTCCAGACCTTGTTTTGTTTCCTCCGTCCTCTTCATGAGTCCATGGATTAAACCACAGGAGCTGACCAGCTCCTGATTGCTTTGTACAAACGGCACAGAGTTTTCAGGAAACAAAAATAAATCTTGCTCTCTCCTAACTGAGCAGGGACAATATTCTCTAGGAGAGAGAGGAATAGTTGAAATGGCTCTAGAATGGATGGTAGTCCTGTGATTGTGTAACCCAAACAGCCAGCATAAAATTGTAAAACTCTGCTGCAGGGGCTGCTGGCTGCTGGGAGGATATTTATACCAGGGACCTAGAAATAACTGTAAAGGACAAGCCTTCTGAGGAACAGGAGACACGACTTCAAGGTAGCATTTGGTCTGGAAGATGTTCTGGATCTTATCTGAAATCCTGGCGGGCTGGCTCTGCATCCCCCACCAGGCAGAGAGAATATTTGGTATATTCACAGCATGTACAGAAGTTACCCCTCCCATAGCTGTGTGCTGCACAGATCTGACAGATAGGAATTGGAAACAGGGAGGGAAGTAGGGAGAGTATTAGGAGCATGATTGGGACATTTTGCACTGCTCGCCTGAGAGCTGCAGTGAGCCCAAGGACATGCTAGAATCTGCACAATAGCGGTCATCACATCAGGAAGGGGCCACCTTGCAGGGATGGGCACGAGGCAGGGGCAAGAAATGCAGAACTGGGGCAAGGAGACCAGGGTCTGGGTTCAAATTAGGACGCATGGCCCCAGCCCCTCTGTGCTAAAGCCTTCGCCAACTGGCCAAGGAGGAGGGAGGGAACCAGACTACAGTGGGGCCTGGGTACTACTTGTAATTCTTTCTCTATTTCTAACCTGAAAAAAATTTTTTTGGCCATGCCATGTGACATGTGGGATCTTAGTTCCCTGAGCAAGGATTGAACCTGTGCCCCCTGCATTGGAAGCACAGCGTCTTAACTGGACTGCCAGAGAAGTCCTATTTCTAACTTTATGAACTGCATCAAGAGCACTTTGTTAGCATGGGTTCGGGACTTAGCAATACATCTTTTTGTCACTGTTAAAAATTCTTGAGCTTTGGTTCTCGTTAAAGAGAAGTACCCAAATTCAGCGCCCAAAGCAACACCGAAGTCACTGCTCTTGGATCCTAACAGTGTAGAGCAGCAAGCCACGAAATGATACCAAACCTCTTAAAACTGTAAGGCATGAATGAGACTACAAGAAAGAGAGAGAAGTATGTTCAGACTCCTAAAGAGGATTTCATTTTGTATAATTAACTTCTTAAGTAAGTCATTTGATCTTTTAAAAATGCATTAAAAAGCAATCAGGTGCAGAACTTCCTCGGTGGTGCAGTGGATAAGACTCCGTGCTCCCAATACAGGGGGCCCAGGTTCAATCCTCAGTCAGGGAACTAGACCTCACATGCATGCTGAAACTAAGAGTTCAAGTGCCCCAACTAAGGAGCCCACGTGTCACAACTAAGGAGCCCACCTACCACAACTAAGACCCAGCACAACCAACCAACCAAATAAATAAAATAAATCTCAAGAAATAAAAAAAGCAATCAGGTGCTTTGTGTGCATGTGTGTGTATATATATGTGTATGTATATAGTAGACAAGTTAGCTCCATACAGTATTCAGAACAAACCAGAACGCTCCCATAACTGTCTGAGAAAACAGCTGCTTGAAAAAACGGCACCATGTATTAAAGATTTTTTTCTAAGAACTGATTGAACTGATTTTTCCGGTCTTAGTTTCCCTCGGAGTGTATCTTTCCTCCATGCTTGCCTCATTCCAATGGGAGAGTCAGTGAGGAGCTTGGCTTTACTGATTTGCTTTCCAGCTAGTACATCACTAAGATTTATCATGTGTATCTTTAAGTCCCCACCTGGAATCAGCAATGTTAACAACCCATGCTACTCACTTAGAAGATAATTAACAAAATATCCCAAGCACAGCCCTTCTAGAAGGCACAACTGTCCACTACATACAGAAACCTGGCCTCAGCCAATCTCATCTTCTTAGCAAGAGATGGCTTATTTTCACCTCAGAGCCACCTCAGGTCCTCCAGATCACCTACGTGATTAAACCCAAGGTAGGGGTGATTTTACACTCCTGACACATTCATCTCTCTTACAGCAAGTTAATCAGGCAGAATGTGAGTGGTCCAGGGCTTCCCACCCCAAGCCAGGCAGATTCCTCATGTCTGCGCTGTGCTGCACTTGCTGGTGAGGACACTTGGCCGTGGAGACCCAGGAAGACAGTGTTTAAGTGACTCTTCAGCTCTCCGGTTCCCTGCTCACATTGAATACCAGTAGCCCAACCTGCTGGTGGACATGGATTGAAGGAGTTTTACCTGGAACTGAGCAGGAGGCTTTGATGGCCTCAGGCACAGCCAGCCGCATCCTAATTTGCTACACACTGGGTGCAGATCGGGAGGGACCATGGCCTAGAAAAGGATCTTCCAGCATGGGAACAGACCCTGCCACTGGCTTTGGGAGAAGGTGTCGAGGCAGAATATAGATCTGGAGATGGGTGTAAGCTCTCTGATGACAGGGACCATGTCTGATCTCCACTGTATCCCTATTATCCAGCTCAGAGCCTCGCACATAGTAACCCCCCACAGAGTTCATTGAGTGCGCCAGCAAAGCTGGAGTTTTTCATGGTGATCTCGTGGGAGGGGTTCAAAAGGGAATCATGTGGCATCCAAACAGCTCAGTGGAGGACACTCTTAGGGACCCAGAAGTTAGCAATATCCAGTGATCAGAGGCAATGGGGGATGGTCTGCAGCAGATAGTAGGGTCCTGAGACCAGGCTCAGATATAAAGGAGGAGAACGTCTGGCAAGAGCAAGGCAAGACTAGAGGGAGTGGACAGGTTACCAAGACCAGGCCACAGACCTGGATGGAGAGAAGGATCCAGAAGTTGGAAGAAGCCTAGTTATGAGACCTGGACTGAGATCAGGGTTAGAGCAGCAACATGGCTAATTGCAGTGATGCTGTTGTGTCTAAGAATGTTTAGCTAGAAACAGAGCTTCCTGCATCACTTCTGTTAAGTTTCCTGGGCCAGGGCCAGGGTAGGGCCAGGGGTAAAGAGCAGGGGGTGCATAGGCTGTGACATGACAGGGTCTGCGTTCCTGATCTGGTGAGGTCAATCTCTCCGGCCACAGGCCAGAATCAGTAGTTTATGGAAGCTGCCTTTCCAGTTGATTTACGACTGTTTTCTTCCCCTCTAAACAAAGTGCATTGAGATTTAAAACCAGGCAGCATATAAATAAACCAATTGAGGACACAGGCACTAAAATATTAGTGTCCTTTCATAAATTTGAAGTTTTAGACTGTTCCCAAGGCAGAGGCAACATAAGATTCCAGGCTTTACCTGCTGTGAAAACCGTGACCTTAAATCTAGTAGGGTGAAAGGGAGGTGATGGTTACATAGAGAAATTAATCAAAGGACAACACCACCTAAATCCTCCAAGGCATCCTGAGGCTCTTCCATCTTCTAAAGAAAACACACACACCTTCACACTTACACCCACTCACACTTATGCAGACAATGGAATTTCTGGCTGGGTGAGTAGGACCTGCTTGTAATCACTGTTTGCTGGGAAGGAAATATGTTTATAGGTGATGAATGAATGCCATCAGTTTCAACAATATTATGAATACAGCCAGAATAGGAATTAGCAGAGAGCTAAGAGGAGGTTTGACAATGAAGCTTAGATTTCATCATCTAGTAAAATACTAGGTGTTGCCTTAAAAGTGCAGGTTGGTCTCTGTTGTTGATCTATGTCGGATCCCGTGGCTGGTAGATATCCAACATGTTCAGCCTCGCTTGCCCTGGAAAAGCCTTTCTAAAGCAGCCTTCTTTCCCTCACTGTTCGCTGCCACCTAGTGAGCTCACTTGGAAAAGGAACCAGAGCTGGAAAGGAAATGTTTTTTAAAAGGCAAATAGCTTTAACTGGTGGCTTCAATTGTCAAGTTATAACGGGTGCCCGGAGCGGGAAGGTAGAAGCTCTTGCCAAAAGGGCCGTGGAGGAGATAATGAAATTCAAGCCACTGGAGCAGAGCACACAAATGAAGTTGCTGTCTGGTGGAGCCTTCTGGAAAAAGCAGGTTGCGGTCAGCAATTCGTGACAGCACGGGGCTGCGGATCAGGACAGCCTGGCTCGACAGAATCAGTCTGTTCCTCTGCCCACCCCTCGGTTGACCCCAAAGGCAGGGCCGCATGTCGCATGGCCCACATACAGATGTTAAGAGCTTGGTAGACAAGAAAGCTGCCTGCAATGACGTGGCAGGGGCCACAGCTCCAGAGTTTGTGCAGCGGAGGCATGAAGAGTATGTTAACAAGGCCCCCTGGGGGGCCGATCACAGAAGTGAGGGAAATGTAATTAGAACAGAAATGTAATAATGTGCAGCTTTCCTAACCCCCAGCTCTGTCTTTGGCCATTCTCCCTGCAGTGTGAACACAAAGGCTGTGATCTCCCAAATCATGAGTGGGCCAGGGTGACCGTCTAGTGCTCACATCCAAGATCTCTGGGTACTGAAAGGATGCTGTTCCTCCATCACTCCACACACAAACTGCAGGAGGGAGGTGGGCGTGGGTACTGATTCCGTGAGCGCTGCTGTGTGGCTCAGTCTGGTCCCTCTGCTTCAGAATCCACCTTGCCTCTCTCTCTACTGGGATGGTGAGAGCCCTCAGCCCTGCCCAGATTCTCAGGCTTGCCCAGGTTCTGTGAACATGCTGGAGAAGTGGATTGCTCAGGTTCAGGTAATGATACTTGTGCAAATAAGCTATGCAGTGGCTGTTGCCATTGGAGTGTGTGTATGTGTGTGTGTGTGCATGCACACATATGTACGTGGTAGTATATGTGTGCCTGTGAGTGCATGGGCGTGTGTGTGTGTGTGTGTATGCTATGTGAACACTGAGAAACTGATGACATCAAGTCTCTTATGATCTTATGGTACATTGTCTCTGAAGGGTAAGCTTTAATGACCCTGATTGTTAAGGAAATGTTGAGGCTGTTTGGCTCAGAAACTAAGAAAAAAGAATCCACTGATTTTAATAATTAAATGAGACCAAAATGAAACTCTAAGATTTTTTTTTTCACTCAAGAGACCATAGACCATTCAAGTCATGACACCTCTCCCCCAGGCATCCTCCAGAGTAGCTAGTTCAGTGTTAAAAGGCTCTGCATGTAACTGCTGTGTGTTTCCTGCTAGCCATCACTTTCACACTCAGAAAAGATTTGCCCCGTTGCAAAAATGATGATATTATTATTTTGGCACTGGGCCATTCACTGATTTGATGCTATGTATATTGTAATTTACAGTTGTCAATTGAATTTGAATGCTGTTTCTATCCGTGGGGACCTGAGCTATTAATAGAGCAATGCATAAAGAGTCCAAGCATATCGTTGGGGATCACTCAGTTTGAATTATTTTATGTATGTACTGTGAAACGTCATCTCAGCTTTAGCACTGTGCAGCCTGTGGGCCAGTGCTGTTCACTGGATCCATTTCTCCAGAATCATTGTTCCTCTTACACAACTGATCAAATCCTTATTCATTACAAAGGAATGAAACAAAGACCACATGTGAGGGTGTTAGCCCATCTACGATGATGTGGCTTATAATTAAGCACAGCTAACGTGCTTTCCAAATAACGTCCAACTCCTGCAGAGTTTTATTACACTGCACTTTATCCAGAAGTTGGTGGTCCCATCCCAGGGCAAATCCAAAGTGCAGCAATGTGAGACCTCCAGGGAACTTGCTCTCCCAGGATCCATAAAACCAGGAGAACAACAAGAAGATTTGAGGAGTAAAAATGAAAAACTAGAACACTCCAGTATGGTGGGAATTTGGATCATCTGTGCCTGATGGAGAGAGACTGTAAAAATAACCCTCACCTTCCTGTACTTGGGGAAAAAACAGTGCCAAGCATTCTCAGTTAGTACTTTCCCCGGCAGCAATTCAGAGACTCTGTGATCCCCAAATCCTCCTAGAGGTAGGAAGTTGACCTCACAGAAATCTAGGTGACTTTGGGAAAAATGACTCAACCCAGCTTTGCAAATAAATAAGGTTTTATTTATTAGATATTTCTCTCCAAACTTACAACAGATAATTCACACAGAGTAAATTTTAAGCAACGAATTTTGCATGGGGCTCAGTCTGTTCGGCCATGAAAAGAGTCAGGCCGACCTGGACTCTGCTGTCCAGGAGCTGGGGACCCAGGAGGGTCTGAGTTGAAAAGGCAATGAAATAGAAACATGACAGCAACGCGTAATTCCTGACCCATCCAGTTGGGGGCGTTAGCTATATGGCTTGTTTAGATGCCCTGCATTTTATTCATTTACTAAAGAAGAGCAATAAAAAAAAAAAAAGTCTATTTCTGGAAGACACCACGCTACACACCACAGATTCTCAACCCTACTGCTCTGTAGGAAACCTGAGAAATATAATTTTTGAAATTTTTAAATTGTTTAAATGAGATCACAATGAAATTTTTAAAATTCACTAATTCTGATTCTCTGCAGATGTTTGTTCTCTGGTTGACAGGAAGGACTATTAATAATTATAATGATAACAAAGTAGCTATTTATTGAGCACTATGTTCTAGGCAACTGTATTACAATTGCTTTTAAGTGATTCATCTTTTTAATCCTAATTTTCACAATACCCTTTAAGATAACATCATTGCAATGGATTGAAATTTTGTGTATACTCAGAAAATTCACATGTTAGAATCCTGACCCCCAGTGTGATGGTATTAGAAGGTAGGACATTTGGGAGGGGATGAGGTCGTGAGGGTGGAACCCTCGTGAATGGGATTAAGGCCCTTATAAAAGGGACCTCAGAGAGTTCCCATACCCTCTTTCTGCCATGTGAGGCTACAGCGAGAAGCTGGCAGTCTGTAACCCAGTAGAGGGCTCTCACCAGAACCCAGCCACGCTTGCGCCCTGATCTTGAACTTCCAGCCCCCAGAACTGTGAGAATAATTGTCTGTTGTTTATATGCCCCACCCCAGTCTATGGTATTTTGTTACAGCAGCTCAAACTAGCTAAGACAATCATTATCTCTACTTTACAAAGGGGGAAGTTGATTGTCTAAGGTTAAGCAATTAATATGTGACAGAAGTGAGATTCAGACTTTGGACTATTGGGTTCCAGAGTCAGTGTCCTCGATTGCTACACTCACAGTTACATGATGTCTTATATCTTTATTTATAGATCATGCCTTTTCTATTCCCATTTTCCTAGCCTAGGAAGCTCTCAGTGGACTCTCGCCATAGTCTTCAAACTGGCTGCCACTGACTCCTGTCTCTTCTCCGACAAATCCACCCCCATAAGCAGCCAACAGAGTTATGTTCTTAAAATGCAAGTCATGTGATTCTCTCCAATATCCAAAGCTCTCAATGGCTCCTTTCACTTGACTGATAAAGTAAACACTTCTGAATATGATGCTTAAGGGCCCAAGATCCAGCCTCATGTCCTTTTTATATCCCTCACAGTGAACACCTCTGTTCAATGTTCAAAAGGTCCAAGACTTTTGTTCGTGCTATGGCCCCAATCTGGCTTGCCTTTACTTGCATTACGGCACAGTGGGCAGGAATAGGAGCTTGGGGTTGACTGGACTTGGACTGGAATCCCAGCTCTGCCACCCACCAGCTGTGTGACCTTGGGCTGGTTGTGTGACTTCTCTAAACCTTATCTGTTCATCTGAAAACATGCAGTGTTGAGAGCATCAAAGGAAAGAACAGATACATTCCACTTAGCATAGTGCCCAGCACACAGTATTCAGTAAATGGAAGCTATTTTATTTGCCTTGGGAAACTCTGTGCCCTCTCTTCCATCTGTGACTCAGAGGGTAACCGGGCATACAGGGCTTGCTCTATCTAACTGACCTTCACACTCCATCAATGTCACATTCAGGCCTGACTTTTGGCTTAAGCCCCAAACCCATAAGTATGGTTCATCCCTCTTTTGGTCTTCCAGATGCATCCAGTAAAATAGTCATTCTAGTCTAAATTTCCAGGGCAGAGTTAGAAGAGAGATGGGAGATCAAAGAGGGTAAAAATCAGAAAGTTGTATAATAATTATAATCGAAATAGCTAATAGTCACTGAACATGATGTATCAGACTCTGCTTTACGTGATGTATGTATATTGGCTTATTAAGTCTTAAAAGATTGGTTCCATTTTTAGTTCCCCTCTTTGTAGATGAGAAATTAAATGTTTCAAATGACAGAGCCTGGCAACCTGGCATTTGGGCAAGCATCATCCCCTCCGCCCCATCCACTGTCCAGCTCTCCCCTCAATTCCCTGTTCCTGACATTTATGCAAACTCTCAGGTGGAGCACAGATCTCTGGTTTTTACCCAAATGTGCTGGCTTTTGGTGGCTCATCCCGTCCTTGTTTTATAGTTAGCTCAGCAAAGCCAGTTGCTCCACGTGGGATGCCCTATGATTTATGCCATCTTCATTTCCACTCTCATCATGATTCACCTGAACTTATGAATTTAAAATCACTTAATGCATGTGGTAAAAGAAGTATTTCATTTTCTATCGCTTTTTTATTTGAAGTAGCATCCATGCTGGAGCTTCAAAGAATTCACTAGAAACATAGCTGCAACAGAGCTTGATATACTCAGACACTTGGGAGAAATGCCTGGAAAAATGTCTTGTAAATATTTAAAAATTGTTCTATCATCCTCAGCAAGGATAGGTTGGGTTTGGGTGCTGGGATAATGAGACATGAGGTTTTAGGAAGAGTAATTTCTAAAAGACTATTCCCCCTTAGAGTTCTCCTTCCTAAAAATCTGAATAAATGGAATAGCTCAATGTTTCCATACACAGTTATGATCTAGAGTCTGGGACATTTGCTTCTATATTCATGGGGTCTAGGAATTAACCACACATTTGAATCAACTTGAGAAAAGTCAAATCTGTCTGAGATTGTTGAAGTTAAGATTATACTGGAAATATAGCACGTATGTGTTTTTGATTGATGGGATTTTAGGTAGATTTCATTTTTTCCCTTACTCTCCCTACACTTTCTAGGTTTTCAAATAATTGGAAAAAATAAACATCGAAGGGAAAATCAGTCATCTGTTCACTGTGATGGGAAACCTCTGAACTAGAAGTTTAGAGTGTCAGGTCTGGTTTAATTTGGCCCCTCCTGGCTGTGTAACTTTGAGCAAGTCTTTTAGCATCTAGAACTCAAGCTTCTGGATCTTTGTAAAGTGTGGGTTGGATGAGTAGGTAAAAAAAACCTGTGTGATCTGCTGCTCAAAAGATCCCTTCCCAGACACTCATCACCGGCTGAGATTCCAATGGCATTCATTACACTTTATAACAATTTAGGTGTAACTCAGTTTTAACAGACTCTTCTGAGACAAGAGAAGAGAGGGAAAAAAATGACACTGAGAATCAAAGTAGAAAGGACGTCAGGTGAAGAGCAAAAACAATACAAGGAAATGAAGAGGAAACCAACGGTCCCTTCTACCTGCTTCATGTCCTACTCATACTTGGACGTGGTCTGTGTAATCACCATCTTGGTGCCTGAGAACGTCTACCTTCCAGTGCTGCACCTGGCCCCTATGCTAACACAACACAACACAACACAACACAACACAACACAACACATCTCTCTTCATGAATAATGCCCACAAACCACTCACAAAGCAAATCCCCGAAGTACACTCTTTTCCTTCTCTTCCTCTTCCCTCCCTCTTCATTTCCCATCAAGGTCATCGCATCTAATTTTAAGCACACCTCCCACCAGATGTTTGAGACCATCATCTCTCAGCCATTTCTAGAAACCAAATGAGAAAATCAAGCTGCTTTCCCTGGATGTCTGTCCAACCTGTGGACTACCACACTTTTAGGGAAGAGAAGATGCAGATATTCTCCCAGTTAAGCATATTTTGAAAAAAAAACACAAGATGCAGAAGAGCTCAGAAAAAGCTATGGGAAAAGAATGCAGATGGAGTCGTCCAGCAATTGGAAGATCCTTTGATAAGTGACAGAACCTATGGTCCCACAACAGCAGCAAGTCTTCAGCAATATACAGTCACAGCATGTAGCTTAATCTCTCTCGAGAGACAGACTGAATAATGCCCTGCTCATTTCTTACTCACCAAGCTTTTGATTACACAGGTATGTCAGGAAACCCTGACCACTGGTTATCAAGACCCAGTTGAACCTCACATAATGGATAAGACATCAGCCCATTGTATTAAATCCACAGTTTTAAAGGCTCTGGAACTTAAGGGATTCTTTATGGGAAAAGGTACATCAGAGAAGATTTCCCTCAATCATATATTGTCCTCTGTACATTTTCTAAATTTTATACATAGCAAATATCTGAACTTCAAAAGCTTCCTCAATCAGATGGATTTGGCTCCTAGTACAATGTTATTGTTAAGTCTTAAAGAGAGAAAAGAAAGTCTCACAGAAACGTATTCTTGAAAAGAACAGGGCTTGGGTGTTCTCATTTGGCATGTAGCCCTTAAATAGATCTGACAGCTCAATTTTCCAATATGATATGCAGGAAATGTGAAATTAGCTCCCAATTATATCTGGTGCAGTGATTATATGCACGGGAGGTTTCATGCAGGGCAACTTGTCACAGCTACTTCCTGAAGCTTTTTTTCCCCCTGAAATGCTAAACCCGGCCTATAGAAAATCAGCAGTGTTTAAAAAATGGTCAGGGTGAGGAGGAAAACATGATTTACTTTTTGTTTTATTTGGGCATCTTTCTTATCTGGTTTCATGACATGAGTTTCTCCTTGACACAGGGGTCTTGGCCAACAGCAGGCTCCACTGCAAAAGAAACAGAGCCTGCAGTGTCAACCCTGACCTGCTTTTCTGTCCTCTGCTCCATGTAACAAAACGTGTTTTAATCAGATCAGCAATGAGCCCATCTACAAGGGTATACAGGTGCATGCTCACACAGATTTGTTCTATGACTATGCTTTGCCTAGGGGGATGTGAACAGAAGTCTCCTTAACCAGGAGGACATAGCCTGTGCCCCTTCTGCCTCTCTGCAGTCTGGAATACGTGTCTATCTCAAGCAGCCGGTTGGGGCCGTGAGGTGATGTATTGAGGATGATCGGGCACCAAAACTCAAGAAGCCTGGCTGCCTGCTGACCACCGTATGAACAGCCCTGGTAAGCCTTAGTTTTTCTATTATGTGCGGCTGAATGTAAGCCTAATTAATATAATTAGTGTCTTTCAAATATCAGGTTCCAGTTACCACATAATTGCTAAATGAAGAGAGCATTCTGCAAGGGGGTGCCTTACCTTGTCTTCCCACTCCATGGGCCAGAGTTTTTATTGAAACAGTTAGTAGGAAGATTCCCAGATCGATCGATTGATCTATCTATCATCTTCCTTTCTTTCTTCCTTCCCTTCTTCCTTCCATTTTCCTTCCTTCCTTCCTCCCTCCCTCCCTCCCTCCTCCCGCATCCTTACAATCTCAGCTTGAATGTCCCACTTACCTACAACTGGGTCCCTGGCACTGAGCCTGACAGATAAGGAGTGGGTTGAATTAAGAGCTAAATTGTTTTCATGGTTTCCTCTTTTCTTTGGGCCTTAAAAAGTTTGTTTCTCAGCTTTATTGAGATATAATTAACATGCAACATTGTGTAAGTTTAAGGTGTACAATGTGATGATTTCATATGCATATGTATTATGAAATGTTTACTCCACTAAGGTTAGTTCATACACCCTTGACCTTTTGCCATTTTGCAGTTGTTATGGAGAGAACATTGAATTATATTCTCACAGCAACATTCAAGTATATAATGGGGTATTATTATCTATAGTCACCATGCTGTACATTAGATCCCTAGTACTTATTCATCTTATAACTGGAAGTTTGTACCCTTTGACCAACATCTCCCCATTTCTCCCACCCCTCGTACCTGGCAACCACCATTCTACTCTGATCCTGTGAGTTTAACTTTTTAAAATTCCACATAAAAGTGAGATCTTACACTATTTGCCTTTTTCTGACTTATTTTACTTAGCATAATACCCTGAAGGTCCATTCACGTTGTTGCAAACAGAAGAATCTCCTTCTTTCTCATGCCTGAATCATATGCCATTACCTATCTATCTATCTATCTATCTATCTATCTATCTATCTATCTATCTACCTACCTATCTAATACATATATTTATCCATTCATCACACCGTTGATGGACACTTAGGTTGTTTCATGTCGTGGCTGCTGAGATTAATGCTGCAATGAAAACGGGAGTGCAGATATCTATTTGAGAGAGTGATTTCCTCTTCTTAGGATGTATACCCCAGAGTGGGATTGCTGGATTGTATGGTAGTTCTATTTTTAACTTTTGGAGGAAGCTCCATACTGTTTTCCATAGTGGCTGCACCAATCTACATGCCCACCAAGTGCAAGACACTTCAAGTTTCACAGCCTCCAGGAGAGTAGGCATTCATGAATAACACTTATGCGCTGGGAAAATGCTGGTTCAGCAGAAGCATCTCAGAAAGAGCCTCGGAGGCTGTAGCAATAAGTGAGATATTATACCCTGCACAGGCCGAGAAAGACTCATCCGTCCATTCATTCATTCTCTTCCACAGTCAGCTCTCCAGTACAGCATAAGGTCCAGTTTGGTTCACTGTGTTATGGAAGTTACAGAGAAATGGAAAGAACTATAAAGAAGGAAAATTTGACCAAAACATGGATAATTAGTGTTATAAGGAAAAGTAAGCAGAATTATACTTGCTTCTTCTAAAGAAAGTAAAAGGTGTCTCATTACTGTATTCAAGTCCACTTCAATTTGAACATATTCTACTGTTAGAAAACAAAATACATAATCGAATGTGTTTCCTTTGTGTCTAAGCTGCCAGAAAAATGTGTAGCAAAATTTATCAACGATGGGCATGAACTGCTCCTTGTAGGTGCCTGAAAGTCTTCACTATTTCTACATCTTACAGATGGCCTCTCCTCTACTCCTAAATGTCTCCTCCAAAGCACTGAAAACCTTATCAAAAGTAGATATGTTTAAAAAAAAAAGTTATGCACACACAAACACTGCTTTCAAATATGTAAGTATAAGAGGGATTTCATGAAAAGGCTGCTAGGATCTTTCAGTTTAATTTAGGAAGCCAAATAAAGAGACATTGGTTTGTAAAAAGGATGAAAAGAATTTATTTGAGAGAAAGAAAACCCCCTCTCGCCCATGATCAAACATGGAAATGGGGTGCTGAAGCCATCTGTGCCATTCTTGTCTTTGAAAACAGCAAATACGAGTGATTTTATAAATTGTAAAGTGATCTGTAAGGTTTTCTTCTTTTTTATGATTCAAAAGATGATGCAGAAATACACATTCTGGATGACTGAGATGGGTATCTATTTTTAAAAAAAGACAAGATTAGAAACCCTTCCAGGGAAGGGTCCATCTAGTCACCGGAACTACACTGAACTGGAGTCCTCCCTTATTTTGAAAACAGCTGTGAATCCTTCTGTTATGCTGAAAATCAATGAGTGTTTTTGCTGTTGTTGAAATGATTTTAATCTGCCAAACACACTTCTAAGAATTCTCTCATGAGCAGTTATCGTTTTCTTTTTAATGGTCATTTAAATTTTAAAAATTGTGATAAAATACACTCAACTTAAAATTTGCCATCTTAACCATTTAAAATGCTACAGTTCAGTGGTGAGCGGTCCATTCACATTGTTGTGCAACCCACCTCCAGAGCTCTTGTCTTCTTGTAAAATGGAAGCTCAGTAGCCATTAAACAACTCCGCCACCTCCTCCCCCAGCTCCCCCGGGCAACCACTACTCTGCTTTCTGTCTCCATGCATTTGACTACTCCAGGTACCTCACAGAAGTGGAATACACAGTAATTGTCCTTTTGTGACTGGCTTATTTCACTTAGCGTAAATGTCCCTCAAGTGCATAGGCCATGTTTAAACTCTTATTTACCTCTGCTTTGTAAAACCACAGGGCTCTATGCCTTGGGTGTGCCTGAGGCCTAGATCTGTTGAGAATGCTGGCCTATTACCGGAAGCTGGGATCAGGCTTGTGGTTTTGTTGGATGGTTGTAAAGTGCGCACATGTCCAGTTCACAGATTACTCTCCCCTCCACAGCCCTCCCTTCAAGAAAGGGTTGCTTAGGCAGTATTGCGGCCTCTTCCCTGGAGGGATCCCTAAGCTTGAAATGCTATGGTTGGGAAAAGATCGCTACTGTGGGAAAGATCATAGTACAGACATCACTATGACTGAATTCTAATAAAATCAATCCATTCATTAATTCGTTCATCCATAGAGGAAACATGTATTGGGCATATCTAGCTCAGGCAAAGCATTATGTCAGGTACCGAAAAGAATAAGGCATGATCCTTGTGCTGAGAAACTTGAAATCTCATTGAGAGATGAGATAAACACATTCAGAAAAATGAACAGGATATGCTATAGTCTGAATGTTTGCTTCCTCACCCCAAAAATCATATACTAAATCCTAACTCCAAAGGTGATGGTATAAGGAAGTAGGGCCTCTGGGAGCTGATTAGGTCATGGAGGGGGAGCCCTCTTGAATGGGATTAGTGCCCTTATAATAGAGACCCCAGAGAGCACCCTTGCCCCCTTCACCATATGAGGACACAGCAAGAAGATGGCCATCTATGAAGCGGGTCCTCACCAGACACCAAATCTGCCAGCACCTCGATCTTGGACTTGCAGCCCCCAGAACTGTGAGAAATAAATGTCTGTTGTTCAGAAGCCTACAGTCTATGGTCTTCTGTTATAGCAGCCAGAACAGACAAATACAGTGGACTATAATAGCACAAGAGATTGTTGCAGGATTCTATGACTAATTGACAAATTAATGACAAAAAATTAAGTGCTGTGTGCTCTGGGGAAGGAGGGTGTTTCACACACAGCTCCTCACGCACTGTAGGTACTCAGTGACTACGGAGGAAGGAAGGTAGCATCTGAAAAAGCAAAAAGACTTACAGCCTGGGGAATAGTATGAACAAATGCTTTGTGTTGGGAAAGTTCACAAATTATTTGAGAAACGCTAGGCAGAGTAGGTTTGGCAGAGGAAGGGGACCGGCCTGGAGGTACCTGAAGGCAAAGATCAGATATGAGAACGTGAGCCCTCCTGGGGAGGGCCTGCAGCAGTGGGATGTGGTTTTGAATTTAATGCTGGAAGTAATTAGGAGCGATGAAGACCGCGAGCAGGAGGAATGTGATGAATGTGGCATTTTAGGAGGATTAATCTGGCAGGTATGTGCAATGGATCAGTGCAGAGGAGAGAGAGGAAGACAGAGCCGTGAGGAACACTCTGCTGGGGTCTGGATGTGGTCAGGACTGCATGTTCTCTCAATTGATTTCAAAAGAATGAGACAGCTTTGAAGAGCTCACAATAGCTCCACTGGGACCTCCCCATCCGCACACTTTAGGTCAGGATTATGGGAAGGCAATGATTAAACTTTATTTCTTCCAAATTCAAAAGGACATCCCATTCTATGCTTCTCTCTCCATCCTCACTCAATGGGTATAATTATTATAATTAAGGAGACATACAGAGGGGTTATTAAACAGTGGCTAAGTGTGTGCTAATTGGGAAATACACACCAAGAGGCCAGACTCAATGACTTGGTGGGGGTGGGGGACGGGAGCTTGTGTGTCTAGTACAGATTCACCCTTAAAATCCCTTTTAGTGACTCTATACTCTGCATTCTTTAAGGGAAAACCAGCTCAAAGAATGCGGTGAGGTACGTGGATTTTCATTTCATTTGTCATCACTGTTATTGGATAAAATGTTCCTTTAAAAAAAAAAAGGCAACTATACATAATAAACCCATTTCCAGAAATCATTTACTGTTCGTCTCTTCAATTATCTGAATAATTAGTGAAGCTCTAATCAGAAAAGTACATATATGTGTGTATATGTACAATATGTTTGTTTTTCTTCTTCGTCAGGTTTCTATTATTGAGCAAACACTGTTTCCTACTTGAATAGTCTAGAAGTCAGATCTCCTGATCTTCAGGATCAAGCGTCAAGGTCTATTCTTCTGCACCCACACCAATCCCAATCCATCCTATCTCCAAGGATGCTGAGAGTTGATGTGGGCTGGCCAGACTCCAGTGCATGGACTGGGCAACGTCTCAGTGGGTGGCTCTTTCAAAAGCTCAACATGCTTGAGTATGGCTTGCTTTGGAATTTTAGTCTCCCCCCCTTCTCTGAAAGGCCACCCCTGCTCATTGCCTGCTCTGTGCTCCAACAAAGATTCAGGGAGGACATCTTGGGCAACCTCCCACAGACTTGGGGAGAGTGTTCCTGTTCTTTCCTGTTCTTCCTCATTCTTTTCCTTGTTTTCTCCTCTCTGTGGGCAAGTTCTGGCCTGCCACTTGCCGGGTCCTACTCTCTGAGATGCAGGTTGGGTTCTGAGAGCATTATTCAAGACTGCTTTGCAACCTAAATGTCCACCGGCAGATGAATGGATAAAGAAGATATGGTACATATATAATGGAACACTACTCAGTCAAATGAAATGATGCCATTTGCAGCAACAAGGATGGACCTAGAGATTACCATACTAAGTGAAGTAAGTCAGAAAGAGAAAGACAAATATCATGTGATATCGCTTATATGTGAAATCTCAAATGTGACACAAATGAACTTATCTATGAAACAGAAGTAGACTCATAGACATAGAGAAAAAAAAATCTATGGTTACGGGGACTTCCCTGATGGTGCAGTGGTTAAGAATCTGCCTGTCAATGCAGGGGACATGGGTTCAATCCCTGGTCCCGGAAGACCCCACATGCCTCGGAGCAGCTAAGCCCGTGCACCACAAATACTGAACCTGTGCTCTAGAGCCTGCGAGCCACAACTACTGAGTCCACTTGCTGCAACTACTGAAGCCCACGCGCCTAGATCCTGAGCTCTGCAACAAGAGAAGCCATTGCACTGCGAAGCCCATGCACTGCAATGAAGAGTAGCCCCTGCTTGCCACAACTAGAGAAAAGCCTGCATGCAGCAACAAAGACCCAATTCAGCCAAAATAAATAAATAAATAAATAAATAAATTTTAAAAATGGTTTCCTTAAAAAAAAAATCTATAGTTACCAAAGATGAAAGTGGGGGAAGGAATAAAGTAGGAGCTTGGGATTAAGAGATACACACTACTATGTATAAAATAGATAAGCAACAAGGACCTACTGTACAGCACAGGGAACTATACTCGATATCTTGTAATAACCTAGCAGCCTGGCTCAAGTAACAGAGTCCTCTGAGGGTATTTCATGCAGTGTATTGGAGTTCTGCCTTGGAGCGGGAGAACAGCCCAGCTTGCAGTGAGATATACCTTCACTGCTCTTGGTTCTCTGTGCACATGTTTTCTTAGAAACACTCATTTGGAAGTGTGGTTGGGTAGACCTGAATGCTTTGGCCAAATACCATCTTAACCTCACCCCAGTGGCTTCTAACTTTCCAAACACAGCATCAGCCTAGATATGAACTAACTTCATTTTTCAGAGCTCACTTCCCTCATAACACCCCTCACCTGAAATGCAGCCCAGGACGAGTGACGAGCAGAAGCCCTCAGAAAAGCCAACAGAAATCGCCCAAGTCTGTGTTCCAGAGTCAATTTCACTTACAGGATGGCTCTTCAAGCCCTCACTTGGAATGCATTTATTCTTATTGGTAGACACAATTCTAAAAAGCCCATTTTTGCTTCCTTAGTTCTCAAGCATTTATAGCCTGTAATTTAGGAGGGGCAGACCCACGAAGAGCAGAAAGAAAGGACCAATGGAAACCTGATGATAAGGGAGCATCGGGAAGAATGGTTCCAGGAAGGGGCAGCAGCCATAGGACCATCAGATAACAGAAAGGGTCAACTAAAATCTTTGGAGAAATGGAAGAGGCAAGAAAGCAGGGAGGGAAATCTGAGTATGGACAATTAAGCCCCGCTTCAGAGAGCTTCTGAACCCCACAGACCCACTGGTAGGTGACGGAGCTTGCAAAACCCCCATTCAAGCTGCCAGGATTAGCACAGGTAGGTGTGCTTCAGGACCTGTGACGGCCACCTGGATGCCTTAGAGTAAGTTCCAAATGGAATGATCAGCAGTTACGAAAGAACTGTGGCAGGAAGGTGGATGGGCTACTAAGAGTGTCTGCAGAGTGAGATAACAAAGAATCACCTTCCTACCACTAACAGTGCTGACATGCTTAACTCATCCTCTCACCCACCCGGAAGACATCCTAGACCACCTCGTACATTCCAGGAACGGTGCTGTGTTCTAAGGGTACAGTAGGAGACCCCGTCTCCGGGAAGCTTACAGTCTAGAGCAGCCCCATCGTGGAAATCCAGGATGTCGTTTATACTTAGAGCACCTCAGTTCTGACCAGGTACAGTAACCACATGTGCGAGCGGCCACTGCACAGCCCAGTGCCTGGAGGTACAGGCATAACTGGTTATTCCTGGATCATTACATGTGCAAAGGTCCCAACTCACCAGTGGTTGGGCTATCTGTAGCTTATCTCCTAGTTCTCATGGAATCACAGACTATAGAAGTAAAATCAGAGAAAATTACTCTTTCACCCAGTTAGACAGATAGTGCCTAGTCTCACAGTCTTCCCACCACAGACGAAGATATTATTTGTGTGATCCTACTCTCCTCTACCTCATGCATAGGAATGGATGGAAAATTCCATTTAACTCCCCTGAACCCCATTCCTTTCTCTGTTAGCATATCTGGCTGTACTGTATTCTCTAAAAAAAACCCTCGCCCATAATAGACACTCAATAAATATCTCTGAGTGAAAGACTGAAGAAATATTTTGTACATGTCATCCACACTCATCAATTTCAAAACACCGGGGGCAACAGCACCAATACTCAGAAACATTTCAGATCTCGGTGCGATAGTTGTCTTTCTCCCTAGGCTATCTCAGCTTTCATGCGTGTAAATAGAGGGGTTGGTTATGAAAATTTCATGCCCTGCCTCATTACTCTGTCCCATTAGGAACCAGTGCTGACACAGGAAAACAGGAACATGTTTCACTCCGGAAGTGTGTGTAGCATCTGTTCGGAAAACCCAAACACTGCCACAACAGCTTGTTTCTTCACCTTGGATTCAGGTGAAGAATGCACACTGGTAGGTGGTTTTTGCATGTTTCTTCCTCTGTTATGATGAAATTCAACCTGTTGGTACTCGTGGGATGAACAGATTTAAGCGTTATGCCTCTTGTGTTTTCTAGCTCAGCTGAAAGCCGATATTGAGAATTACTGCAATACTTGCTTATCCTGGGATTTACCGAGCCCTGACATTGCAAATAAAGAAGCCCTGATGTACAAGGTGGCAAAAGGGGTGAAAGAGGGCTTCTGATGGACACATCTTGAGACAGAAAGGAGTCTTGGGGAGGGGGTGGTCCTTGAACTCAGCTTCATAACCGTGCAAAAACCTCATTTGCAGAAGCTTTATAAACAAGCAGTAAACAAAGGCCATCTCATAACATTTGCCCAGTCCACCCTTCCCCCATAAATAAGAGCCATGAACGCAGACTAGCACCTGGTACAATTTATAGGCACCCTCCATAAATTACTTTGTCTTTAGGAGACAGGAAACGGTTATCAGGCAAGCAAGCCTAAGGCATCTTAGGAAGATGGATGTAACTTCCTCTTTCCTTAGCTCTGACTCCTTGCCAAAATTTGCTCGTACTTCTTTTCAAATTCTGGTTTTGGTGAAAAGCGTGGCTCTGAAGCTGCCAGGGGAACACGCCTGGCAGACCTCATAGAGCAGAGAGCGTAACTGATCCAGAGCCCTCTGCTGTGCATTGAAACCCATCACTGTGCTGGCCCTGAGGCAGTGCCACCCACAGGCTACTACCCACCTACGACCAAGTAAGTATAGCAGAGACGCTAAGGCGGCCCGTTCCTGGGAGACACTGGACTCATTTAATGGCCAGTTTAGGCTCAAGTACTCCCCAGTGGCTCAAGCACAGTGGTTTGGGATGCTTCCATCCAGACTGCTCCACCTGTCAGTCTGCTTGGGCTGCTATGAGGTGGATAGAACTACAGTCTGTCATACATAGTGAAGTAAGTCAGAAAGAGAAGGACAAATATTGTATGCTAACTCACATATACGGAATCTAAAAATGGTACTGATGAACTCAGTGACAAGAACAGGGACGCAGATACAGAGAATGGACTGGAGAACTCGAGGTATGGGAGGGGGCGGGGGGTGAAGGGGAAACTGAGACGAAGCGAGAGAGTAGCACAGACATATATATACTACCAACTGTAAAATAGTCAGTGGGAAGTTGTTGTATAGCAAAGGGAGCCCAACTCGAGGATGGAAGATGCCTTAGAGGACTGGGGCAGGGAGGGTGGGGGGGACTCGAGGGGGGGGGAGTCAAGGAAGGGAGGGAAGACGGGGATATGTGTATAAAAACAGATGATTGAACCTGGTGTACCCCCCAAAAAATAAAAAAAAATTATAAAAAAAAAAAAAAAAAGAAACACCACAGACTGGGTGGCTTATAAACAACAGAAATTTCTGTCTCATGGTTTTGGAGGCTGAAAGTCCAAGATCAGGGTGCTGGCATGGTTGGTTGAGGACCCTTTTCTCGGCCACAGATATTCTGTAATGTCCTCACATGGCGGAAGGTAGTGAGGGATCTCCCTGGAGCCTTTCTTACAAGAGCACTGATCTCATTCAGGAGGGCTCCACCCTCATGACTTAAGCACCTCCCAAAGGCCCCACCTCCTAATACCATTGTCTTTGGGGGTAAGGATTTCAACCTATGACTTCGGAGGGAACATAAGCCTTCAGATCATAGCGTTCCCTCTTCCCTTCACTCCAGGTCAGACTTGCGTTGCCTTCTGAGGGCTCTCCCAGCTTTTTGCACCTCTTGCCATTGCTTTTCATGTAGGCATCTCCCCTGATAAAATCTTTGCATGTATAACCTTGACCTGGTGTCTGCTTCTTCTGCAAGGCCCAGACTCGTAGCGGCCACTGACCCAGGAGAAGACCTGAGTTCATCACAAGGCAGGGCCTGAACAGGGCCTCGCATGCAGTGGTCACTCAAGTCATGTTTGCTGAAAGAGTAAATGAATGAATGAATGGGAGTCCCTTACTCAGGTCAGGAGGCAGTCCTGGCTATGAAGGTGTGCTTCCGTGCACTGTGCAAGTGACAGTCTGTTGGCTTGCTTAGCATCGGGGTCACTGCCCTCTATCTCTACGGAAGCAGGAGTCCCATGTTCTAGGGGTTGATGGGGAGTTACTGTATTGTGGGGGGGGGGGGTCACAGTGACTTTGGGTCTCTGGAACTCTGAGAATTCAGCAGCCTACTTCACTGAGCTCTGTCTTCCTAAAGCATTAGGCAATAAACACTTGTTTTTTTTCCCACCAAGTGGGGCCAAGAAAGGAGGCCCCATCAAGAGGCCAACATTGTCTGTGAAGTTAACTCCAAGCAAGACAGGTCGGTTACCCTGGGGAAGGGAGGGCAGAGGGAGCTGGCTCCCATCTGAGCACGAATGGCATTGTGTGGGCATCTACTGATGGAGTGGAGGCCTTGACCCACCCCCCACAGAGCATCCTGGTGACTCACGGGAGCACATGTAACAGAATCTGGAAGTCTAGGACAGCTGTGATGTATCTCCTTGGCTACAGATGTGTGAGCCTGTCTAGAGCCTGGGGTGAGACTGAATGCCCTAAATATTCAAGCCGTGAGTGCAGTACCTGGGAAATGATGATGTCCAGAGACACTGTGGAATTGCCAAAGAACTTAAACTTGAAACCTATAGGCCAGTTTTATCAAACATCAAACACACCATAGCTAGGGCCTGGGAATCTGAATTTTCACAAGCCTCCCTGAAATTCTTGGCCCTAAATGTAGTCTACATGGCCAATATTAAAGACAGCAGTTGGAGATCTTGAGAGCAACAGAGTTCAATTTTGGCAGCAAACTGAAAAGGTAGGGAGATCACAGATAGAAACTTAACTGAAATGACCTCCATCAATAGCCAAACAGAATCAAAATGCCCAGGGCCTTCTTCCCTTGAAGACTCAGAGTATCAGAGGTGACCCGCCCTTATTAGGTGGGGAGACAAGACAGCAGATGTTTACAAGTGAAGACTTTGGGGAAGTGGCAGGAAGGATGGACGGTGAACCCATTGTCAGTGTCTGCAGGTGTTAACTGCCTATTGTAAATAATATTATGAGCCACCCAGTGTTGATGTATTTAAACCTCACTGCATCCCACAGAGGCACGACACAGAAACAGCCAACAACGGACCCCCTTCCTGTTTGGGGCACGCCCACCAGATGAGACTTGGTGGGCCTGAGGCAGTTTCCCACCAAGGAAGCTGAAAATATTTCATGCCTCCTTGCTCTTCTGCCTCCCTGGAGAGTGGGCATGGGACCTGGGCATATGCATTGGCTTTACACCTGGAGTCAGAGGCTGGGTGGAGTCAAGGAGTCCTGGGCACCAAGAGGCATCTCCAACAGCAGCAGCCATGGGAGAGTGTGTGGCCTCAGGGCAGCAGCGTGGCAGCTGTCCTAGTGAGGGTGCCTGGTGTCCAGAGGTGCGAACTACAGCATCTGGGCCCGGTGTGGAGGTGATGGTGTCCCCAGGGGATCCACTGGGTGGTGGGATTTGGGGCATCTTTCCCAGCCATCTAACCCTGGATCCCAGCAATTCTCTGGCTCTTGTGGAAATTCTGGAACCTCCTGAGTGGTCTCCCTTTTAACTGATTTCTTTCCTTAATAATCAGCCAGATGTGTTTCTACAATGAGGGACAAAGACTCCCAGTTGACTGAGTGGTCTTTCGTTGGAGGAGGAATTGGTTTCCAACAGAGCGTCCAGCTCAGGAAGGTGGCCAGGAGCAGTGCTGAGGGCTGCAGTGGTTGTTGCCCGCCAGCAGCTAGGGCAAACCAGTCGAGCACTCAAGTTCAGAGGGGCGACAGGCATGGGAGGACGACTCATTCTCACCTCTGCAGACACCAGGGCTACAGGCTTCTGTGAATCAAGAGCTGCAAGGAAAGCATCTCTTAGGAGCATCCAAGGAGAGGAAGAGAGGGTCAGAGAGGAGGAGCCTGCAGTCTGTGGGAGGAGACAGCATGATGGCGGGAGCTGAGCTCAGGTCCCTTGGGTGGGATTGAGCCTCGGGGAACTCCCTCACCTGTGCATTTGCTGTGGAGCAGCTCTGAGGACCCCTGGTGGGAGGAGGTGAGATGGAGCAAGCATCCTTAACGTGCAGAAATGACATTTCCCTACCCAAGAGTTTCATCAGTAAGAGAGGCTGGAGATCAAGGAATAGAAGCTGGCGGTGATGTTTGCTGTGATATATTGGCAGCGTTTTTCAAGCAGATCAGGGAGCAGTGGTGAAGTTACCCCAACGCTGAGCTTCAAGTCAACCTGTCTCTTCAGCATTCAGAACATCCTGTGATTAATGGCGGCCCAGAGCCCAGCAAATGACAGGAGGTAACATCCTGTCGGCCGCTCTTTGTTCTGATTAAGTTATTAATCACTCCTTAATTATGACAGACAGAACTTTGTATCCTGTCCCACAGACCAGCTAAGGACATATTTGGGGCTGACAGTTTGGTGGAGATATGGTTTCCGGCTGTTCCGAAAACCCACGGCCACCCAAAACTAAGAAAATGGGTGAAATCTGCATATCCCTCCTTCAGTAATGACTTCCCCAGGGTGAGGCAGGTGACAGCTGTTCCAGGACTATAAAATATGGGGTAATTTAAAGCAGCTTGCATCTCCATTCTTGCAGAGTTATAAAGGGCATTTTAGGGAGGACACTCATTCGTGTGTGTGTGTGTGTGTGTGTGTGTGTGTGTGTGTGTGTGTGTGTGTTCCAGGTTACTAGGTATGAGAGTGACATGCAAGTGTGTGGTCGGAACCATTTGCATCTTTTCCTGCCAGCCTGGGCCAGACCGCAGGTCCACATTTTCCCACCTTCCAGGAGACAGGCCACTCAGCCGTTCTGAACTGCCTTCCTCCACATCCCTCATCCTTCCCCGAAACCATCATCCAGCCAACTGTCTGTTTCCCAAACTTGAGTTCTTCCATGACTTCACACAGGCTGCTTGCACTGCAGTCTTGAGTCTTCAAACTTTACTCTTTGTTTTGTTTATTCTTTCCTTATGTCTAAACTCAGTTCAGTGCCACTTCTGCCAGGAAGCCTTCCCTGATGTCCCTGCCTGATGCCCCAAGTTCCCAGAGCACTCCTGCTTACTCATGTCCACGGTCTCCGGTCACTGGGCTGCTCGTTTTCTCCTCTGGATGCTGAGCTCTTGGCAAGGAGGAACGGCTCTATTACTCTGTTATTCTAAGTCCCTCCATATGCCAGACATCAACAAGTGTTTGTTGAGTGAATGAATGAGTGAACGGGTGCAGACATGAATCGTATTCATTTTTCAGTACGATTCATGCATTTTTTCGTTCATTGGATGAATAAGTGAACACTTGAGAGCTGAAAGTTCCCAGTGAGCTGTGGTGGGAGCTGCTGGCCGGTCATGAAAGCTTCTTCCTGAACAGAGAGGCAGACCACACTTTCCACCTTCCCTTGCAGTTAGAGGTGGCCGTGGAGTGGGAGTGGGAGTAATGGGCTTCACTCCCAGTTTGCTGGGAGCAGAGCCCTCCCCTCTGATTAGATTTTACCCAAGTGAGAAATACTTATTGTAAAATCTCGGAGACTTGGTTTCCCTGCTGCAGCAGCTACTGCTACCTTAACCAGCACACAGGCATCCTAGGCAAGGACTGCGTCTCCTGGCGGTGTTTCCTCCAGCCATCATCTCTTTCTTGTCTCCAAAGCAGAAAGATCTTGCTGGCGTGATCTCATCTGTTACAGATCAGTGCCTCTCAACCTTTAACTTGCATACAAGTCACCTGGGGATCTTGTTAAAAATGCAGCTTCAGATTCAGTACATCTGGGTGGAGGCCTGCAGTTATAACAACCCCCCAGGGGATGTGAACATTGCTTGTTCACAGACCGCACTTTGAGGAGCAAGAATTTAAGAAACAGGGTGTCAGCTACCATCGCCTGTGAACTGGAGAGGAACCACCTGTAGGTGTGAGCGGGCAGGGCCAGAACACTGGGGGCCTTGATTCTGGGTATTCTGGGGCAAGGCCTGAGAGTCTGCATTTCTAACAAGTTCTGAGTGAGGTCCGTGCGGCGGTTCTGGGGACCGGACAACGAGAGCCACTAGCTTCATGGCAAATGGCGAGCACGTGGGGCCCATTGCAGCTGGCTCTTCACCCTGGCCCTGCCACCCACTGGCTGTGCAACCTGGAGCAAGTGAGCCTCCTGGTGCCTCAATTTCCCCATCAGTTAAATGGAGATGATGCCACCCATAGTACTGACCTTACAAGCTGGATGTCAGCATCACGTTAACATAGGGAAGTGTGTGCCTGGCATGGAATGGCTCTACTGTTACATGACTAGAGTGTGTGAGTCAGGGGTTGAGGAACTTGGGTTCTAATCTTACTCATCTACCTACCAACGCTGTCCCCAGGCAAATTACATAACCTCTCTAAGCCTCGTTGTCTCCATTTGTTAAAGGCGAATCAAAGTCCTTGCTTCATAGGGATGTTGTGGGGATTAAACGAGAAGGTGAACATACAGCACTGCACAACCCAAAAGGCAGCTGCAGCTGAAATAACCACAAGCCTGACTGCAGGCAGATTGAAGCGCGCATTGGCCCCGCCACACCCAGGCAGGCAATCAGCCGGACCTACTCTGTGCTCACACTCCCCACAGGCTGAGAGCCGATGGGCGCCCACCAGCTTGTTCCGGGGCGCCCTGGGAGCACACTTGTGCACCCTTATTCGAGCTCTGCTCCAGAAGTTTTCCTTCTTGCCAGCATCTTTAGGTTTCTGGCCAAATCTTCCAGCAACTGTCTCCAGTTCCATTTCTCTTACCAGTTGGAAGGATAACTTTGTGAAAACAAAGGCAAAACGCCTAGGACTGGAGGGCCCCCGGTCCTCTCCCTGCATAAGAGAAACGGACTTCTCCAGAAGGGTCAGCCTCCTCTGCAGGTCTAGGGCCACCCCACCGGGCTCACCCATCTTTACTTCCAGTTGTGAAGGGACCCCGGGCCTGTTTTCTAAATCACACTTCACATACAGCCTTTCTTCAACGGAAAAGTCTTATGTCTCCTAGAACTCCCGTTTACTACTCAGAACCTTCAAGAACTCTAATGTGCTTGGCCCCGGTCCTAGGAGAGAGGCCACCGTGCTACTTGGAGCTGATGTTGAAGTTTAAACATCCATCATCGTTGCGACTCCTTTGCGAAGCTCGTTGTCATCACCTGTCTGCCCAGCGGTCACTTGGGTTCGCTTGGATCTGAGCGGAGTGGTGGTCTTCTTCGTGTAGGCAGCCCCCGAGTCTTTTAGACTGGGACTGGCTGTGTTACTGGCAACTCGCTGGACACTCATGTATTCTCCCCACGTCCCCAGGAGAATGCAGACGGTTCTGCAAAATGCTACAGAGAACAGGGCTTAGGGCAAATATTTGAGCAAAAGCTCTCACCCACCCACACCGGGATCCCCTGCAACTGGACAGCACTAGACTCTGGGTTCAAAATAAGGGAAACTCTATGGAGCAGATGCTGTGAGCACGCCGACTCCAGGGCCTCCTGACTCAAGCAGAGCAGCGTGGTCGATTCAGGCCGAACTCAGGAGACACGAGGATCTGAGTTCCAGCTTTCCTGCCACCTCCTTTTGTGACTCGAGACATAATAATCTCAGTACCCAGGTACCAAACACTTGCTCTGTACTAGGTACCAAGATGGTTGCTTGATCTGGGATTCTCACAAGAGGTACTCACAGACAGGTGTTATAATTCCCCATTTCACAGAGGAGAAAACTGAGGCTCAAAGTACCTAAGTAGGTAGTAAGTGATGAAGCTGGGATATGAACGCAAGGGTGCCTGATCACCAAGCATGACTCTATCCACTGCTGGGCATGCACCTTTCCTGACTCCATTTTTCTCACCTGTAAAAAAGACAGGTTTGGATAGTGTGTAATAATTTCCTTTCACTTCTGGGTGAGTCCTTCCTTGGTGGCCACAGGAGGAGCCATGAGCCTCTGAATACAATTATAGACTATATTTGGAGAAGGATGGAAAGGAGAGACTGTGTTTTTAACATCAGTTTTTCAGAGCCAAGGAGCATGAAGCCCTGTGTAAGGCTGTTTTCCAGCTTCCTTTTACAAATGAGGTTGAAGAAAGAAAAGTTAATGAAGCAACTCAGCTACTGCGACTGAGAATGCAGCAGGAAGTCATCAAGTCCAGAACTGTGGGATGGTTGCCATGACATTCCAAAGCAAGCACCGTGATCGGAGCCTATGAATATGCCCTCCCTTGATTGATGGCAGGTTGCCTCTCTTTTCTTGTAAGCAAATGTGATAATAATATTTAGCAATTATAAGTAATGTCCCCCAGCTGCTCCTCCACTGTACTTGAAATATTATTTTAGATCTGCCAAAATAATTGCAAACCTATTCATAAGAACAGGGAGGAGCCTGTACTTTTACCTTTCAAAGACAAAAGGGTGGCGAGTTTCCTTCCAGGACATTCAAAGACACGGCCACCCTGTCATCAGCCTGAGGCTTGCAAAGGTCCATTTGCACTTTGGAGATGCTTGTGGGATAAACTCTTCCAACACGCAAGCACTAAGGCACAGTCAGGAGTGAAGGGGTAGCTGATAAGGTGGGCATTTTGTCGGCTCCAAGGTTAGATGCAACTCTTCCACCAAAGTGTGGCTGTCTGATCCTCATAAAGCTACAGCCCAGCTAAATCCAGCAAATATTTACCTACCACTGACTGTGGACAAAGCAATAATCTGCTGTGGGGAATGCAGTCACACACACACACACACACACACACACACACACACACACACACACGCATGTACATGCACGCACATGGGGACACACACAACCACTGTTATCTTGAAGCTCTCAGGCTGGTCCAAGGAGGAAAGGCAAACATTAGTAAATAAGCCTGATACAAGCAGAACTGTGAGAAACAGGATAACAGGGGACCAAACATGGAACAACAGAAGCATACAAGAAGCAGAGATGAATTCGGATTTACTTTATGGAATTGATTACAGAGCAGTGCATGAAAATCTGGCCTGGATGAGTCATTTTTATCCAGCATTTTCTATCCTAGAGATTGGAACCTCCACTCATCCACTCAGTGGTCCAAGCCAGTGATTGGAACCTCCATCTATGACCCAGTGGTCTAAGCCAGAAAATGAGGGGTGTTCCTTAAGACCATCTTCTCCCTCACCCCTTATGTCCTCAAACATTACCAAGTCCTGTTTGCTTTTACCTACTAAACTTCTTTCCATTTTTTCCAACTCCACTAGCACTACCTTGGCTACGAAACGACCACCAGTAGCAGCTGAGTCAACAGGCAGCCCTGTTTGCCTCCAAAAATATGTCCTTTCCTTCAGTCTGGGCAGCTTAGGACATAGGCCATTCCTGGGCCAATAGCAGTTGCCAGAGAAATGCCCCAAAGTGGCAAAATAATCAGCAGCTCCTCTCGGAATAGGTGATTGTGTGGCTAGCTAAATAAAAGTGGGTTTTATAGGAAGGAGAAAGAGGAAAATGCTTCTTGGGGAAGAAACAATAGTAATCTGCCTCAGGGAAAAGGCACCGTAGGAGAATAAATCATAATTGGTAACTTGCCATATTACATATTTATTGTAGTCCTTGGGTTCCCAGGTACCAGACAGAGCTATCGTTTATTCACTTGACAAGTATTTGAGTGGCAGGCACTAGGGACCCAACAGTGAACAAAAAATGTACAGAGTTCCTTCCCTCACAGAGCTTGGACTCTAACAGGAAGGGCTGACACTAATGACAGGGTCACATAACAAGAGAAAGCACAGCCCTGCTCCAAGGAGGAGACCCACGTGCACTGCAGGAGCCCTGGAAGTGAGGGGGACGCCGTGAGGGAGTCGGAAAGGCTGCCCTGGAGCTGAGACTGGGGAGGGAAGTAGGCAGGGGATGGAGAGAGCCATCAGCCAGCTGTGGAAGCTGACCCACAGGCTGGAGGGGGAGGGGCGGGAAGCGCCACCTTCTGGACATTTCTGTTCAGCCACGGAAATGAACTGACCAGCGATGGCTCTTGCCTGACCTCTGGACTTCGTGTTCTGTGGGGTCATCCATTTTCCTTTGATTTCAGCTGGTTTGAGTTGGGGTCTGTCATTTGCAACCCAAAGCAAAATAACTGACGCTGATCCCACTGCCCTGGGAGGTAGAGGGGAGGCCTCACCACAGTTTGGGGAAGCTGAAGATGGAGAAGGTTTAGAGAATCCAGACTAGAGGCTCTGTCATGTACCATCTAAGAGGATGGCTTCTGGAGCCAGACCACCCAGATCCAGGCCCTGGCTTTCTGACCATGTCCTCTCCCTGCCTCAATTTTCTCATCTGTGTGATGAGATGATGACAGTATCTGTCTCTATCTCTAAGACCCTTCACAATCAGACCAATTACCTATCTTTTCACGCTTTTAATTCAGAACCCTCTTTCCTGTGTCCTCTACTGTATCCCAAGTGGATCACTCATTACCCCCTCAACGTGATCACGTTTATGTCTTCTATGTCATTGCTCTGGACATTTTCTCTCCCCAAAATAACTTTGGTCCATCTCTTGTTGAAATGCAACCCATCTTCCAAACACCAATTCAAATTCCATCCCCAGAAAGCCTTCTTCAATGACCCCCAGCCATCCCCATTGCCTCCAAGCTCACTTTTAGACATTGGACCACTTTTCCTACCACTTCTTATCTTTTGCTTTCTTGGAGAGTGACAGGCATGTGTGAGTCTTCCCTCTACTTGAATGTGACGTTATTGAGGGCAAATGTTATTTGCATAATCATTATATTCCAAGAATCTTAGGCACTCAAATCTGATGCAAATTTTGGTATGTTTTCCCTGTAAAAATAAAATTTGCTGGTTGGTACAGGGCCTTGCATATGGTAGCTGAGCAAATCTAGGGTTTAAAGTTTTCTGCCTCCCAACTCAGTGTCCCATACATTATGTAGATGAGTCTCCTATTTGTGTGATGAGAAAATTCATGTGATAACTTTGTAGACTGTAAAGCACTACAGGCATGCCAACACTGAGATTTTGCGTGTTCAATTCCAGACCGCTGTAACAAAATAAATACCACAATAAAGTGAGTCACACAACTCTTTTGGTTTTCCAGTACATGTAAAGGTTATGTCTACACTCTACCGTGCAATAGCATTATGTCTAAAAAGCAATGTACATACCTTAGTTAAAAAACCCTTTCTTGCTAAAAAATGCTAACCATCATTTGAGCCTTCAGTGAGTCACAGCAGTGACATCAAAGATCACAGATCAACAAATATAATAATAATGAAAAAGTTTGAAATATTGTGAGAATTACCAAAATGTGACAGAGACACAAAGTGAGCAAATGCTTTTAGAAAATGGCACTGATAGACTTGCTTGATGCAGTTGCCTCAAAACTTTGATTTGTAAAAAAAAAAAAAATGCAATAAAGTGAAGCACAATAAAATGAGGTCTGCCTGTGTATGCATATCGATTGCTATGATCACCATCATCACCATCACCACCATCATCATCACCATCATCACCATCATCACATCACCATCATCACCATCATCATCACCACCATCATCACCACCATCGCCATTATCATCGTCACCATCACCATCATCATCATCACCACCATCATCACCATCATCACCACCATCATCATTACCATTACCACCATCACCATTATCATTGTCACCATCACCATCATCATCACCACCATCATCACTATCATCACCACCATCATCATTACCATCACCACCATCACCATCATCATAACCACCATCATCACCATCACCACCACCATCACCACCACCATCATCACCACCATCACCATTATCGTCACCATCACCATCATCATCACCATCATCACCACCATCATCACCATCATCACCACCATCATCACCACCATCATCACCATCATCATCACCATCATCACCACCATCATCACCATCATCATCACCACCACTATCATCATCACCATCATCATCACCATCATCATCATCACCACCATCACCAACGCTCTCAGGCCTGACACCATCTCCAGTGTACCTCAGCCCTCCTTTGACCTCATTTAACCTCCTCTGTCCTATATTCCCATCTTTGGATTGTGACAGTCAGGAAAGATTATGAATGTGAAAAGGTGCTGGGTACATGAATGGAAGGTACACTGCTTGTTTTCTAGCTGAGAAAATAAGCTTCCTTTGCAAGTTTGTATACCAACAGTATAGGTGTTGTCCCCCAAATAACATGTTTCCTGCTCTCCCACTTTCGAATCCATGCCTTGCCTCACATGGATGGATCTTTCCATTGACAGCAGCTTCACCCCAATAGCCTTTAACTTTCTCTCTTTTCCCACCATTGCGAATGGGAGTGAAGCATCTTATTACCATCTATCTAGTTAATAATTCAAAGAACCAAAGCACAGAGATATTTTTCCCTTTGATCATTTAACTTAAATCAGGAAAAGACCAAACAAAAACAGTTCCTCTGAGAATCTCAGGGTTGCTTACTGATTAAAAATCACCCATAATTTATAACAACACCATTACTATTCCTAGATATATGTGAATAGTAGAAGCAATTTGGAATCAGCAATTTAAAAACCAGCTTGAGGCTGCAGAGAGGGTCAATACCACAGTGGAATTAGCACTGACTTCAGGTAGTTCTCTCCTAGGAAGGAGAGTTCCCAGGCAGCCCATCTGCTGGGCAGGAGGCCAGCCCCTGGAAACAGAGGCAACCACCCGCAGACCAGCAACCTGGGAAGAAGGGTCCCTTCTCACCCGTCTGCCAGTGGGGCCACGCATGCATCACCCTAGGTAATTCACCCTGTGTACTACTGCTGAGCTGACATGTTCCTGCTCCCTCCTCTTTCAGGGTCACTGGGAAATATCTGAAATACAAGATAGGAAGTCTTACCCTTGGGTGATGTTAACAGCTTTAATTAACATGAAACAACACGAAGTCAGTGGTTGATCTTTGAAGTCAGCAAATCTCTTTGTCCACACGCTGCCGGATTTTCCATCTTGTGGGCACTTGGCTGAAGCTTTGGGTAGATGATCCTTCCAGCTCCTTCCATGTTGCAGCATGCCCTCTAGGTTCTCCTGGTTCCATGGAGTTGTCCTCCCCGCCAGCCTCCCCAGGCTGTGGTCTTACTGCTGGATTTAGGCTGATTCCGTGCCCTGTGGACCCACCATGCTTCCTCCCCATCCAAGATTTCCTCTCCCCTATGCCCTAGGCGACAGCCACAGATGGAGGGAGCACAACTCCTTTTACTGTCGCGACACGTCTTTCTTCCCCCACCCCACCCCCTTCAAATTTCTTCCATTCTTGTCTTTACTATATTCAGAAAACTTTGTCCTCCACCAAACTGGAAACGTTTGTCTGTCTCACTTGCCACCGACAATATTCTTATGTTTTTCTCCTTAGGGTTTATTGCAATTTTGCTGACATTGTTAAAATGCCACTTAACACAGGACTTGTACTATAGTCACTCATTCACATTTGAAAAACAAACTGATGATCACACACCTTATATACAAAACCGATGATTTGTATATAAGCTACACCACTTAGGCATTAGCATTGCAACCTAACTGCATGCATCCATCTGTAGATATGTGTACATTTATTCGACATAGGAAATAAGGCTTTATATTCTTATCTTAAAACTCTAACATCAGGCTCCCAGAAGCCTTTGAAATCTGTTTAGCCTGGGATCAAGCCTGCACAATTTCTAAGTTCTCCAGTGGCACATCCCAACTAGACCCCAGATTGGGGATCAAGCTTCAGTCAGAGGAAAATGTGCCCAGGTGGAATCTAGCATCTTTGGTTTCTATGTCTTCATCTAGAGAGGTACAGGACGATTGTTCTTTCAGAAAAGCTTAGTTACACCAGACAGCATTAAATTCTTGCATACCATCTCTGCAGCTCTCCTATAATTGGCCTTGTTACACCACAAGCCCCGAACTGCAGCGTTTGTAGTATGGAGTTGAATCACACAAATCCCCTAATTATACTTTTGCTAGAACAAAGGAAACAATGAATTGCAGAGTTCTCAAATCTCTCCTCTAATTATGCCACACCCAAAAAACCAGGACTGGCAAAACCACCAGAGAGAGGAGACGGTAAGATGATATGGAAGTGCTGAGGGACCCCCACAGTGGATCGGAGATGGAAGGCAGGAGAAGGAAAGGAAAGCTTCTGGATGCCTAGTTAGTTTAGCCAAGTTACTGCCCTCCTGCCACCTGCTGCCTCTTCTATCTGGTGTCTCTCCTGGGTCACCCTGCTTCAACACTCAGCCTTGAAGATGAAATCCAGTTAAGTGTGACCATCCCGGAGACTGCTGGAAAAGACACAGATCCAGCCCATGAAGAAAACAGAGTAACTTAGTTAAGTGTCTGTGGCTCAGCTGTGTGGCTGCTCTGGCTCCCGTATCAAATGTATGAGGCTTTCATCTGAAGCTTCTGATCCACTTGCCAGGCCATTACAAGAAATTTAGGCATAGATAAAAATACATTTTAAGATCTTGGCTCAGGAGAGAGACACACACAGGACACACAGCGCCACTGGATGGGGGGGATCGTTTTCTGCACGTCACCAACCAAGGAAGCTCCGTTCTTCCTTTCCTGAAAGGGCTGCACCATGCTGTCAGGGCTGGGAGTGGGGCTGTTGAAATCATGGACTTCTGTCCTGTCACTGTGATGACTACAATGACTTCTTTACTCTTGATCAAAACATCCCACCTCTGTACTCCCATCATAAACCCCCTGCTCGGCTGGCAGTCACCCCCTGACCTGCGGTCACACAGGCAATTTCCAATTTCTTATCCCTGACCAATGGGGCAGAAAACACACACACACACACACACACACACACACACACACACACACACACACACAGTCAGGTGGGAGTTCCCAGAGAGCCACGCTTGCCTTTCTAAGTTGTCAGCCAACTAGACAGAGAAGTACCGAAGGGAAAGGAGAGCAGAGCGCGTGTGCTGAGGGTGGGGAGGCTGCCAAGGGTTTGCAGGAGCAGGCGGCATGCGGCTTTTACCTCCTAATGTCTGTGACCCGCGGAGGCTGTTACCAGCAGCACTGAACTCTGTTGCCTATGAGCCACCCATTGGCACCTGGGAATGTGTGAGGCTCTCGTCATGGAAAGGGGAGGGAGGATGAAGGCAGAGACCACTGGTGGTATGGACTGAATGTCTGTGTCCACCTCAAATTCCTGTGTTGAAGCCCTCATCCCCAATGTGATGGGATTTGGAGATGGGGCCTTTGGGAGATAGCTAGGGTTAGGTTAGGTCATGAGGGGTCGCCATGATAGGAATAACGGCCTTATAAACAGAGGAAGAGACAAAAAACATCTCTCTTTCTTCCTGCATGCACACACCAAGGAAAGGCCACGTGAGGACATAGCAAGAAAGCAGCATCTGCAAACCAGGAAGGGGACTGAATCTGCCCAACCTTGATCTTGGACTTCCCAGCCTCCAGAACTGTGAGAAATAAATGTTTGTTGTTGCAGCCACCGGGTCTATGATAATGCGTAATAACAGCCCAAGCTGAGTAAGACAGCTGGGTCCCAAGTATTTTCCACCATCCCCCCTTCCTCTCTTTTAAAACCTTCTATTTGATGTTGGGAGTGTCCCTTGCCCACGGCATGAGCAGGACACACCATGGCCATCATGGGAAACTGCCAGAGAGAAGCATCACGGGTCCAGCCCTGCCTCTGTGAGTCACACATGGGTGGAGGGAAATGAGTTTTATTCTGTCATAGGCGTGGTCTGACCTCACTGTGACCTGCTGAATAGGGATTGAGCCCCTATTGTGGTTTCCAGTGGATTCAACAACCGTATTTTCTTTTTTCTCTTTTTAAAAATTGTATAGTTGATTTACAGTGTTTCAGGTATACTTCAAAGCGAAGTATATATATGTTCTTTTTCAGATTCCTTTCCATTATAGGTTATTAAAAGATATTGAATATAATTCTCGTAATCTACAGTAGATTCTTGACAACAACTGTATTTTCTTGTACCATTAGAATTCTAAAGACAGGGCAGCCATCCTGATTGTCTAATTTATGAACAGCTAGTCCTCCTTTATCCTGTGCCCTCACCAACAAGATCAGAATAAGAAGGAGGAATAACTCAGTGAAATCTAAGTGAATTCTGACCAAACTTTTGAAGATTTGGTTCAAAAATTTCGCTGTGATTTCAATTCAGCCTATGATAGAACTGACAGATGTCAAATTAGCAGGAAAGGATGATACCTTGCTAAGGGGATTTGGGACATGGCTCTTTGGGGCCAAGCAAAGAGCACTTTGTAAAAGCCTCTAGGCTTCAGCTACAAAGATGGCATGTGAGAATCAAGCGAATAATTGAGTTTGAGTTTAGGTGCTAAAGCAATGTTGGAGAATGGGAAAGTAAGGCAGGCATTTGGCCATGTATTTTCAAAGCGTTCATGGGTCACTGCCCTGGCAGCACGGTCTCTAGACACTTGGCCATCTCAACAGGAAACAGGACCACAGGCCATGTAGGGAGAGTATGGTGGCCATGGCTGGGGGACAGCCTCAGCCAGGAGGACCCCATCTAGTGGCTGCCGAGGCCTAGCCGGCAGATGTCCTGGTCCATCTCCAGAGGGAGGAGGAAGGACACATCTCTCCTGGGTGTTCACTCCCAAACATTCACCCCCCTCCTGTGTGCCACAGCCCGCCTGCAGAGGTGGGCGCACAATCCTTTCCTCCCCTGCTTGGCTAGGACCTTCCTTCCCCACTTGAAGTACGGAAGGCGACTTTAAAGCATGCTTACTCACTGCAGTATCTTGTGATTCTGTTTTCTCTGAATAAAGCCCATCATTTAGAGGACAAAGGGCCTCCCTCTTTCTCCACCTCTAGTTAGTCTCACATAGGGTGAGTTCAGATGGGAAAATAGTTTGTTAGGAGCACGTGGTGATGGGCAGGGAGAGAGAGAAATAGTGAAGTTTGAAGGACTTGTTTCTCTTCGGCATCTGATGTGATCTGTGAGTCTTGGGACCGGCTGATTTCTTCTGTTTGCTGTGACTACTAGCAATTTTAGAGCCACAGCTGTAATTTACCTTTTGATAATTTCTACAACACTCCGGTAAATGAAGACTTCGGTTTCCTGTGACCAGTTTTCATTTGTATTTCTCTTTTTGTTCCTTTTCTGCTATAAAGCGTGTCTTTTGCAAGATGTCTTGAACTCTTTTTTGATTTCAAAGAGCCTTGGAAAGCATACATAGATGGGTGGGTGGATGGATGAATGGGTGGACAGAGAGGTAGGAAGGTAAATGAGGTGGAGAGAGTGATGGAGACTACAGCGATGGAGGAAAAACATTCACCACCTCTGTCCGACTGTCGACAAGGGAGATTTAAAAAAAATAGAAGGATTACTGAGGATGAGGACTTGACTAAGGTTAGAAACACATGGTCACAGACCCTACCATGTCAAGGCTCAGAATACAATGCCCTTGACAATTACATAGAAGGGAAATCAAAGAGTTTTTGAGGTACTATTTTGTTTTAGGACTAGAGGTTACACAGGTAACCCGCCATTCTATTTCCACAATATTTTCATAGGAAAAAAATTTAAATATGAAAGCAAGCGCTCAGCACAAGAGCAGTATTGAACTGAAAATTCAGCTTTCTGATTCACTTTTTCAAGTGCTCAGAGGTACAGCATCAAGAGATGAACTCTAAATGCTCAGCCCATTGAGAACATACCCTGGGTCCTAACTTGGTTTCCCATCTTCATCAAGATCAGCCCTGGTTCTTTCACTGCCCTTTCTGGCCAGGTTACTCAGAGTTTTCCTATCATCTTGTTAACGAATGCATAGGAACCAGTAGTTTTAAGTGTTCATAATTAGTTTCATGCATTTTGCAGGCACGTAAGACAGAAATTCAGGCACTGCCATGAACAATGCCAAATGGCAGTTACATTCCCATGCCTGCACCTATCTTGTCCCCTCCGTGCAGGTAACGTTCCCATGATGTCACTCCCCCCTTGATTATCAGCACTTGCTGATTATCCCAACTCAACAAGAGCCATGCCATTCATTAGGCGAAGCCCTCCAGGGTCATGCTACTCTGACCTCCCAAAAGCCAGCACACGTGGAGGAATTTTCTTTAGGTGACTCCTACAAGGAGGGTCTCACGACTTCTGCTTTGTTTTTCTTCCACTGGAATGGAATGAGTATAATTTGATCCTGAGTTCGTTAAAAATCATCTTCCTCTGCTGGAATAACACCCCATCCCCAGTGGAAAGATGCATTCTGACTCTGAAGCCAGATTTGCAGTCTACCTGCAAGCATATCTTGCTGTTTGAGCCGGGCTTTTAATTCTGCCTGGGAACATGTGTGTTTTGAAGCGACAAGTGACAAAAAGGTGTTGGGTTTGACTGAACGGAAGCTTTGAGTTTGTCTGGCACTTTTCTCTCTTTCTTCCTCTCCCAGTGAAACTCCCACCCTTTGAATTCTCCCCTGTGCCTCAAGAGCCACCAGCACACACTGATTTCAACATTAAGAAGTTTTTTGCCTAATGTGAGTAAAGTGATTGAAGTTGAGTGGAGATGAGTAGGGAGTCATGATAAGAATTCATGCCACGTGGCCCAGGAAAACCTGCTCTCACTGCGTAGAAACACCTCCGAGATGTGACTCCCAGCTCTCCCCCATCCCCCGCCCCAGCTTCCTTGCCCACCTGGATCATGTCTCTTCTCATTAGCCATCAACTGCTTATATATTTTTTCCACCTCTGAATATGAAAGTGTTCTGCTGCCCTCCTTCTCTGTTCTCTAATTTCCATCCTCTCTGAACCTATTTCATTCCTGCCTCTTTTCCTTCTCTTATGGAATTATTTAAAGCCCCAAGTGCTTTGCTCTGGGGAGTGTTTTGGGCCTGGGCACATCAAAATCTTTGAACAGACTTGTTCTGCACTCGCCCTGCTGGTAAGCAAGTGTGGGCAGGCTCTTCACAATATGAAGTTATCGTTAGGTAGAAAGACCACTTCAGCATCCCGGCATGTAAGCCGAGAGACCAGAAGGTGACCAATATATTCACTGAATGGGAATGGAAAATGGGTCATTGAGTTTTCAACTAGCTCTGGATGTTGAATGAATCAAGAATAAACTTGTTTAAGAAAGAGACTCACGGACATAGAGAACAGACTTGTGGTTGCCGAGGGGAAGGGGGTTAGGGGATGGATGGAGAGGGAGGTTGGGGTTAGCAGATATAAGTTTTTATATATAGAATGGGTGAACAACAAGGTCCTACTATATAGCACAGAGAGCTATATTCAGTATCCTATGATAATGGAAAATAATATGTTAAAAAAAGAAAGTATATAATGTATAACTGAATCACTTTGCTGTAAGGCAGAAATTAACACAACATTTTAAATCAACTATACTTTGACAAAAAGCCATCAACTATTAGGCAGAGGAATATATTTAGAATTGCTTTTATAAACATCAGCCTGACTTCTGTATGAAGAAAAGATGTAGAGGAAATTGATCTGGTGAAGGTATAGTAAGATTGCAGTTGAGAAATAATAGTCTGGACAAGACTAGTAGTTAAGATTATACACAGACACATGCCATTCTCCATGCATCTCCAAATGAATCCATTCCTTCTCTCCAAATTATCTTTTCCTGTGTTTATCATCTTAGTGAAGTAAAATGATTAACCAAAAAAAAAAAAAAGACTAAGCTTGTTTATTTATTCACAAACTTTCTACTCGCCTGGCTCAGTGTTCACCATTGGCGACACCAAGGTACCCAAGACATACCTTTGTTCTCCAGGATCTCACAATATGGTGGGTAGGGTGAAGCAGCTGAATCCAACTGTGTCTCGTGGAAAAGACTCTCTACAGCCTTGTAAGGAGCTCATCTTTCTCCCTATGATCTAGTTCTGGTAATGCAGTAAATGTTTGATGACAATGACAGCAAAATAAATAAATTCAACCCTCTTTATTATCTTCCTAATGCTGCTGGGACAAGGGACTGGTAGAAAGTTGGAGGCCTAGTCATTGTAACCTGTTTACTAGCCTCCATGATATTCAGCTAACACAACAACTACCTGTTAAAATACTGAAACACAAAATGGCAAGTGACTGGCCAGCATGCCACCAAGGACAGCAGAGACTCAGTCACAAAAGGCAATGGGAGGCTGTGGCAGTCTCTCCCAAATGGGCTTCTGTCCAAAGGGGCTCGCCTGGCGGGCAGAGACAGGCACTGGTAAGAAGACACTCCAGGGAGAGGGAAGATTTCAAGGAGATGGAGACTGGACACATGTTCTGAGCTTAAGAGATGGTGGTGATCTGATATTTTATCAGGAGCCTGTACCCCAGTAATGGGTAGAAAAGGAGCCTTTAGAAGTCCCCACTCAGAAGATGCAAAGGAAGGTATGAGTATTTTTGAGTTGCCCGTATGTGCCAACCATCGCAGGAGCCAATGTAGAAACTGCACTTAAATCTCACAGCAACTGTGAGGGAAGAGTTTTTATTACCATGTTACAAGTAAGAAAAAGAGGTCTGGAGAACAGGGCCCCTGAGCCTCCTCACTACAGGACCTTGTACTATCTTTTCAGCCTCATGTCTCACCACCTCCTGCCCGTTCTCATGTCGGGGACTCCTCCTGAAACACACAGAGCATCTGCTCTCTGCTCTGCCTTTGCCCATGTTGTGATCGTTCATTTTAAGTGTCAACTTGACTGGTCCACAGGGTACCCAGATATTTGGTGAAGCATTATCCCAGGCGTGACTGTGAGGGTGCATTTGGATGAGAGTACCATTTCCAGGAGTATGCAGTAAAGCAGATTGCCTTCCCCACGTAGGTGGGCCTCATCCAATCAGTTGAAGGCCTGGGTAGAACAAAAGGCCGACCCTGCCCCGAGTCACAGGGAATTCTTCCTGGTTGACTGTCTTCACACGGAGACCTTGGCTTTTCTCCTGCCTCCACACTACAAGTGAAACACTGGCTCTCCCTGAGTCTCGGGCCTGCTGGTTTTTGGACTGGAACTGTATGGCCCTCCAAGTCTAGAGCTCACGGATTCACCCTACAGAATTTGGGACTTGTTTTCCATAATCACATGAGCCAATTCCTTATAACACATCTCTTTATATATATATATATATATATATATATGAAGAGTGTGTATGTGAGTGTGTGTATGTAGGCGTGTGTGTGTTTGTGTGTATGTGCAGGAGAACCCTAACACAGGAGCTGTTCCTCTTGCCCATAACACCTTCCTCCACACCTCCACCTCCATCCCCTCCACCTACCGAAGTCCTATTTCTCCTTAAAGTTCACCTCAGCAGTTTCCCTTCCCGTAACACCTCCCTTGATGATCCGCCCAGCCTCCACCCCCAGGCAAGATGAATTGTTTCCTCTCTCTACACTTTCACATCGAGGTCTGTTGCTTCTGCTTTTTCCCTCCAGTGCTTCTCACCATGTGGTCTTTCTGGTTCAAAGTTTGGGGGTGTGTGTGTGTGATCCCCAATACTACCAGTTTCTTGTGTTTTTGGATCCTCTGATGCCTGGCATCATGAAGGAATTCAACAAAGGTTGGTTGACGGAAAATTTTCATTACATCACAAAATGTACACTTGCTCTAATGGCTCTGTTGTCACGAAGGAAGGTTTATGAACAAAAACCACAGTTTGGGTGACTGGTTTTTATTAGGATCAATAATAGACATTATAAGGAATGGAAAAATAGTTTTTTAAACAAAGGTGCTACTAAAGGAAAGGCGTTTTTGTCAGAAAGCTCCAGCTTTCTCGTCGTTAACCCCTTCGGTATGCTTCCTCTCTGTCACTCCATAATGGTTATTCAAGGTGCGTGCATCATTTATACACGTGATCTGGTGACATCCTCTAAATTGTTGAGCATGAGTTTTCTAAGTAAAGCATACTCTCTGCTATTAAGGGAAGCTGTCAAGCAATTTAAGCAGAAAATATGACCTAGTAAAATGCTGACCCTTCAGAAGCTGTAATCTCATGGCAACTGCTTCTTCCAGTACAAACACTGTCAAAAACCCATCCCGTGCCCTAAGAAAATTAAGAGAAGCAGTAACAGTGAGATGTGCACCCTTAACTGAAAATCTGGCTCTAGGATGCGGATGTGAAAAGTCTGCATCCAAGAAGCTCTCTCCAAAACCAGCGTTTGTATCATGACTAGCGTCGGGGCTTTCCAACCTGGAAGACTTTGTGAGTGATAATATAACCCGACACCCTCCTTTCCAGATGAGAGAAAATGAGAACAGAGTACAGAGAAGTATGTAAAGCCAGAGAGTATTTTAACAGGTAGATTAAAGCCTGAGCCTCCTAGACATCTGAGCTTGGCTCTTCCTGCCATTTCTGGCTGCCAAACTAAATGTTGTTAGTGTAATAAAACTGGAACACAAGGGGAGAGTGTATGCATCCTTTTCACTAAGTGAGGACAAAGTGTGAGAGTGTAGGAGAGTTGGAGTACAGTGCTAAAACTGAAAATATGTGGACGTATGGGTAGCAAGGAGGTAGAAGAGGGGACCCCTACATGTTATTGGGAGGATTTGAGGGTGCCCACCCCAAAGTCCTCCCCACTTGCTGGCTGATGTCCTAAATCTCTTCCTTGGAAGTTCATTCATTCGACCTTAGGTTGTGTAAATGCACATCAGCATTACTCCTGCGAGTGACAGCACTCGGTCACATGGTCACCAGTGCCTTCAGAGAACAGGGACGGAAACCCCTTTGGGAACTGGTTCTCAGGGTGGGGGAGGGGGAAGAGGGAAAACAAAAGTCTAATAACAACAGAATTCCTTCTTTCTCTTGCTCCTTTTTAATCTCTGGTGTGTTAGGTGAATCTTTCAAATAGTACACACAATTACCTTTATTCAGCATCACACAAATTACATGGCCCGAATTGAAAAGTACAAAACCTTGGTGGGTTTCTGCTCTAAACCATCCCACCGGCAGTAAATGTGTCTTTACGGCATTTTTCTACCTGCCGTTGCGGCCTTATTAAGTTTGGTAATTGTCTCAGCACAATTTGCGTCACTCACTAGGGTATTATCACGCCGGGGTGCCAGGTGGGACTTCGTTCTGACAGACGGAACGGCCATCTCTGAGCCTGAAAGACAGGGGACGATTTCCCACGCCCTGGGTCGAAGAGGGAGCAGCTTCGGAACGAGAAAACCCTTAAACCATTTCATACCCTGCTTAGTTCTGGGTTGAGTGATAAAGCTCAATGAACGGGACACTGCAGAGAAGGATGTGGGTCAAGAGAAATTCTGGAGACTGCAATCACAGGGTTGAGACAAAGACTTGGAAACAGACGCACACCCTCTCCTTCACTAGCCAGGCTCCTCTAAGCCCTCTAGGCCTCGGCATTCAGTGTCCATCCTCGTGTCTTGTTGGGCCTGCATGGCCCACCTGTAGCAAGAATCCTATCAGGTTGGTCTAGAATCCCCACCCTCGACATCTGATCATGTCAATATCTCATCATATTGTTCAGGTGATGTCTCATCGCCCCAGCCTGCCTTCAGCAAGAATCCTATCAAGTCGTTTTAGCCAGAATCCTCCCTTACCACTGAAGTCTCCTCTTAGTAATTTTCTATCCACAGATCCCCTCCTCTGCTCCTTGGCTATAAATCCCCACTTGTTCATGCTGTATTCAGAATGGAGCCCTGTTCCATTTTCCTTGGGTCTCTTTTCCTCCACTGCAATAATTCCTGGTTAAAATCGGATTTTACTGCTTTAACGACTGTCCAGCTTTAGCAAGACAAACTCAGAACTGAAAGGCGCTTTGAAATCATCTAATGTTGCTCCTTCATTTTACTGAGGCCTGGAGAAATTATTGGTAGTTGATGAGCTGTAGGTGGCAGAGAAGAGAAAGGAACCCAAGGTCCCTTCAAGGTTCATTGCTGGGGTGACCTGGAGAATGGTGTTACTGTGAAGAGATGTAAGTGTACGCTGAGACAGAAAGACAGAGCAAACACGTACGTACAAGGACAAGCGGAAGAAGCATAAATAGCACACCTAAGGTGGGTGACAACCACAGAGGAGAACTGCTAAGTACGCAAGAAAGCTGCAGGAAGCTGGAATTCTAATCCTAATTCTACCACTGATTTATTGAGTGACTTTGGAAGAGTTACTTAATTAATCTCCCCCAGATCATACTCTTCCTGCTTTTCCCCATATCGAGATGATATATACAATTAACTAGTGCTCACCAATTTAAAAAATGAGTTCTATATACAGGTCATTGAGACACTCAGTGCCTCATCCTACCTGTGTCCGGTTCTGAGTGCTGCTCTTAAGCCGTTTTTCCCCACGTTCGGGGGGTGGGGCGGGTTCCAGCAATAAGAACACCTACCTGCCCCGTGCTAGGCTCTATGTTACACGCACGATTTAAACATTATGACAAGGCTATTTGCAGATTTTATTATTGGTTTAGTAATTATATCTTCAAAAATTATATTTACTATTACTAGCTGAGGAAGTTGAGTCACTGAGAGGTTAAGCGTCATGTCCAGGGTCACAAAGCTAAAGGCTGGCAGAATGGGGACTTGAACTTATACTGCCTGGGTCCAGAAGACAGACTCTCAGCCTCTCACTATGTTGCCTTCCTTAGGAGTAGGAGTAAGGAGTAGGCTCCCTGACAAAGGTTTGGGAACATTTTCCTTTGGAAGAAGAGCCGGATTTTTCTGTTCTGATAGGACAAAACAGGATCACTGGATCTCAGCACATGAAGGTAGATTTCAGATGAACCTTATGACATTTTCCTAACCATATGATCTGGAAATGAAATCAATCATCTCAGAAGCCTTAGTGGTTAAGAGCTCTGCTGTCTGGTGGTCCTGTGGCCTTAAGCAAATGACTAAACATCTTTGTGTCTCAGTGTCCTCATCTCGGTGATGGGGCTGGTAACAGGACCCACCTCAGAAAGCCAGTGTAAGGATTCAGTGAGTTCTACATGGGGAATGCTTAAAAGCTGGCTCATGGAAAGTGCTCAATAAACATCAGCACTTCTCTTTGTCATCATTCCTCCACTATGTTGGGATGTGGCAGTTAGATGATCACATGACAGAAATGATACAGGAAGGAAAAGATTCCTACATAGTGTGGGAGGTAGGCAGGATGGACATTTCCTCTGAAGATCTATGGGCCCAATTACAATGTGATACAATTCAAGACAACAGGACACAGCACAGTAGACAGCAAAACAGTGTTTGCCAGTGTGACCAGCTCCCTACGCATCTTACAGCTGTTGGCCCTTAGCATGGCCATTACCAGTATGTGATGAGGTAACATATCTGTTAGAGCCCTGAAGATCTGGGGATAAACTCTCCCACACCGGGCTGGTTTTTCACGTCGCAGGGCCCCTCCTGACACCTTTTCTGACACAATATAGCACAGCATGAGATGTGGTCTTGCTCTCATCTCTTGGTTCACGCAAGCCAGACTTTCCCTGAGGTTCAATGTCAGGATCTAGCCGTGTCTTCAACATCTTTACCCAGCACTTCGTGGGCACAAGGCAGGTTCCCAGCACAAATGAGTTGATTGATGGGTGGAAAAGAAATGTGCAATTTTGTATGTGATCAGCTGGGGCAGATGACAGGAATGCTTAATTATAGTAAGTATCATCATCTATTTGCTTCATTTCCTTTTTAGGTTTGCAATTTTCTATTTTCATTTAATAAGCACATGTATATGTCTTGATTATACTGCCTTAACTCCCTTTTAGACACAAAGTATAAATTATAAATAAATAAACAAAATGCCAGACAGGCCAGTTTGTTGAAAGATGGCCTGGATTTTACAGATTTCTGAGCCCTAGGACATAGGATCTTTTGGAAAAGATACAAATGTTCCTTTCTTCATGCCAATCTGCAGCTGATTAATCACTTATGAGCCAAAGAAGGTGAGAGTCTGAAGGACAGGTGGGGGTGAGAAGGTCCAGAGCCAACCCTGATGGGTGTCCACTATGTTCCTAATGGGAGTCAATTGGCTCTAGATGCTGGGGCCAAGACACAACTCCAGACTGAAGATGCCATTGAGATTTGTTAAGGATGTAGGCTCTGGAGCCACACTGCCTGGATTCAAATCCTGCCTCCTTCACTTACTATGTGATCTTGGAACACTTACTCAATGTTTCTGTGCCTCAGTTTCCTTACCTGTAAAGGAGTGAATGGTTGAAATTCTTTCCATCTCAAGGTGTTTGAGGATCACTTATTTCCATTAATTTCTTTTTTAAAAAAATTTATTTATTGGCTGCACGTGGGTTTTCTCTAGTTGCGGAGAGTGGGGACATTGCAGTGTCCGGGCTTTTCACTGCGGTGGCTTCTCTTGTTGGCCAGGCTCTAGGCTGTGGGCATCAGCAGTTGTGGTGCACGGGCTTAGTTGCTCTGCAGCATGTGGGATCTTCCTGGACCAGGGATCAAACCCCTGTCCCCTGCACTGGAAGACGAGTTCTTAGCCACTGCACCACCAGGGAAGTCCCTAATTCCATTACTTTCTTTTAAGAACACTCTCAATAATGTTGGTTGTCCTCATTCCCTTAATAGGTACACCCTCTACTAATAAGGACTGTACTGTGCTACAATGTTACCGAGAAGGTCTTGGGGAAGACTCAGACCCACCATGCACTTGAAGAGTGAACACGCCTTATTTACCGTTCTGGAATCCATGAGATGTAGTCAGATATGGAAAGAAAATGTGTTTTAACTGCCATTTTTCCATTTCCAGGTTAATGAGCTCCAGGAATTTTACATGTCATGACTGTTTTATTCTTCTCATCCATTTTATAGAAATCACCATTCCACGTTTCAACATATTTGACCAGAACTCATGGCCATGAGTTGACCATGGCCTCAACCAGGAACTCTCCTTTGCAAACAATGAATGAACAAAGAAGACATTCTCAAAGGGTTCTAAAATCCAGAGAAAACTCCCTTTTAAAAAAGAAACATTAAAAAAACTTCCTCCTGTTTCTTTGAGGAATTGTAGAACCAAAAATGTTCACCATTAAAATCTGGGGCAAGACCTCATAGTGTTAATGTGTTTCTTAGATCATTTAAGGTTTACACTAGGATTTTACTTCCCACATACAGACCCAGATATATGCAAATGTGCACACGCTTGTAATTATAAATGAGCTATAATACGTGATTATATACACATCACTGAAAATAAACCTAATTCACACACCAAAGCACAGAAATGACAAAACATTGATAAGAGTGATTCTAAGAACCCGCAAACATCATGAGCAAGTCAAAAGCCAAGTTCTTAAAACTTACTGAGCTGTACCCACTTACAGTGAAACTATACTCTTTCACGGACCATTGTTTTCACAGAAAACACATATCATAGAAGAATTTCAATTGAAAAATAAATTACAGCACTTATCAGGCAACTTGATGCTTCCCATAATATGCATAATATTTCAACATTAATTGTATTAGAGGCATAGACATATCCAGTGAATTTGATGTAAGTGTCTTTTAAATATTCCCATTACTTTAAGATATGGAAACATTACTAAAATATGGAAACAACCTAAATGTCCATCAATGGATAAATGGATAAAGAAAATGTGTGTGTGTAATGGAATATGGTTCAGCCATTAAAAAAGAATGAAATCTTGCCATTTGTGATAACATGGATAGACCTTGAGGGCATTATGCTAAGTGAAATAAGTGAGATAGAGAAAGACAAATATTATATAATCTCACATGTGGAAGCTAAAAACAAAACAAAATAAAAACAAAAATAAAACAAACAAACAAAAACCAAGCTCATAGATACAGAAGCAGATTGGTACCTGCCAGAGGTGGGGAAGGGGGGGTGGCGTAAACTGGGTGAAGGGGTCCGAAGGTACAAACTTCCGGTTATAAAATTAAGAAGTCCTAGGGATGTAAAACACAGCATGGGGGAAGAAAAAGCAATTACAACATTCATCAGGCAACTGGATTCCTGCCATAATGTACCTAACACTTCAACATTAATTATACTAGAGGCATAGAAATATCCAGTGGGTTTGACGTAAATGCCTTTTAAATATCCCTCCATCCCCTTAAACATGTAGCCAGCTCCACTTATCCTCAGGGAGGGTGGAGGACAGGGGGTTAACTTATAGGCTTCTTACCCCCAAGTGGCATCTCCATCCTAGCCAGCGCTCTTTCACTTAGGATCTAGGTCTATTCCTTGGTCATAAAAGGAAGGACACAAAGGAGCATGGACATTTCATACACTTCATACATGGCCTCCATTTTTCAAAACAAACCAACGCCGATGACTCGCTGACAGGGAGCAAGTACTATCAGCTTCATTCTTAGAGGATAATTAGGTTGTTACTTTCATTTATGCGGGGACGCTGAAGTAGAGATGATGCTGTTATTTCATTGGTACATTGCTTAATTTTTTGCACATTGATGAGATTAGATTGCATTCCAGTCTAGCCAAAATACCCATTTTTACTTTTCCCACTCTGTACCCACCTTGACCTTACCAGCAGTTCCAAAAGATATCACTAAAAATAGAGTATTTTCTTTACGAATTAGACTGTGGGGCTCAGCCAATGATTTACTTTTTCCTTTCCCTGTGCATATTCGCCTTCGTATTTCTCACTCCTCCTCTCACATTTTGGAGAGCCTACCGCACTCCATCACATGTGGTTTCCTAGGAGACACGCTCACAGCCAGGAACCCCAAACTACACATTTCCATTTTCTTCCCCAGCTCCTCTCCCAGGAAGCTTTAGCTAATGAAATAAGGTGCAAATACATCAGCACTTTTAAAATTACTCTACAAATCACTCCACCGATTTCATACTCATTCACGGAAAGACCTTGTAATTGCCGACTGTGGGCTTTTACTAGAGCAATCTCAGTTTAGAATCACACCTTAGTGATATCCCAGGTATTGGATTTGTCACACACCTAGGGATTTCACATGCTGCTCAGAGGCGAAGACCAAGGTTATTGAAATTCCTTGACTTCCCAGTTTGAAGCTCCTTGAGGCAGTTCTGGTAGTTTATTTGCTGACACCACCCCCTCCCCTGACCCTGTGCCTGGAAGGGTGTCTGCCCTTTGAAGGAGGATAAATGTCTGATTGGAGGAAGAGAACCTTCTACAAGGAGAGCAGCCCATCCTCCCTGTAACCCTTCCTCCCTCTCTCCCTCCCTCCCTCCCTCCCACCCCCAGGGTATGCTTCTTGGAAATGCTGTAGGTTAGTTTTGGAGATGTTTAATTAATTTCTTTTCTCCTTATATTTCTCTCTCCTTCATTTTAGAGAGGCAGCAGCCCCTGTGCCTCTCACTTCAGGAAAGTTTCCACCGCAGCCCAAAGGAAGAAGTTGCTTGCAGGACACGTTCTACCCCAGTTTCTAGTTTCCTAAAACCCAGCTCATTGAAAAGATGTTGCCAGGATTCCCAGGGGGAGAAGAGCAAGAGAATGGGACTCTGGGCAACACGAAGAGAAGGCAATGTAATGCATTTATGCTGTCTCTTAATACACCAGAATTTGCCAGAAAATAGATATGTAGCCAAACCAGATATATCCATGTGTTCCCATTAGAGAAATCTAAAGAGAGTAACCCAGCCAGTGAAAGTGAAGTAAAAATATCTGTCTGGCATCTTGGTCACACTGATCAAAGGGACAAATGTCTTCCTTCTGGACCCCCTTTATTGAGCATCTTGGATGTAAGAATGTGGAGAAGAGAGACTCCCCCAGCCTGGGATGCAGACAGAGGTCAGTGGTTCCATGTTCATGAGCAGTAGACAGCTTTACCCCACTCTCCGGTGGAGCCCCAGGAAGAAGGCAAGATCCAAGGGGAAGATGGCAGCAAGGGGCTCCTGGGAATGCTGGACACTGGGCACTAGGGTTCCAGTCCTTGGCAAAGATTCCCGGGCCCCACATAAGGCAAGGGAGCAGAGAGCTACCCAACTTGCCTCTTGTAGGCTGGACAGTGAGCAGTCAGTGGTGACCATGATGGATTGGAGGAGAGAGGCCTTTTCCCATTTTCCATGCACCATGTGAAAAGAGTGATGAGAGTAACCCCTGCCCATCTACAGGGATGAAGACTCAGATTCAAATTAATTCAGTTTAAGAAAATAAAGCAATGGACATTCTTGCACACCTACCCTTGTAGATAGACTAAGATTCAAATCTGTTATGTATAGATGCTAACTTTTGTATGTTGTCTCCTGAATGATTTTTTTTTATAAAGTCAGAAGATAGAGATGGTACTAAACCTGAGTGCTGAAATGCCCCTTCTGTGCTCATGACAGACATGATTAATCCATCAATCACTCTTTCCCCAACTACACATGCACAGATAGAGTCACAGGAACATCAACATGGGGATCCAGGCAGCCATAGCAATCAATCACACTGGTACAAAATAAGAATCCTATTCATCTTTCCACACCTAGAGTGAGGCCATACGAGTGTGTCAAAGTCACCCATAAAGAGCCATTCCCAGTGTCAGTTATCTGAGAGAAGTGGAGGGTTGTTGCACAAAAAACAGAACTCAGGAGGCACGCCTTCATGTGCCTGTTTCCCTCCCTTCCCTTGCTCTGGGTCACAGGGAAGTGCATTCCCAGGCTCACTGGCTGGTGGCTTTGTCAGTAGGGAGGGAAGACTGCAGGGAGATAGCTTTCTCTCTGAGCTTCTAGTGCTGCCTCTCCCTCCACGAACGCAGCCCCTGCTGGGACTCTAACTCCTGACAAATGTCTCAGGCCGGCAGGTTCCGGTAACCTTGCCACCTCTCTGTGTCCCTATAGCATTATGGGGCGGTGGAGAGTGGCTTCCTGCTGTCACTTCACCACCTCCTGCTCACCTTCTTAGCTCTTCCAGCACCTGGGTAACCAATTCCCTGTCTTAAATGATCTGGGTTTGAAACACATGACTGGACCTGGCTGAAACAGGAAGTAACAAACAGGAAGTGATTCCAGAGAGGTTGGGCAGGGATGTTCTGTCTCTCTCTTGACCTCAAGTTCCAGGGTATGGATTTTGAGAGCCTCCAGCAGCATTGCAGGAACCGCAGGCGATGAAGAAGCAAGGCCCCTGCCCAAGAAGGGGACAAACAGGAGCCTCCACGAGGACTGACCGTGAGAGCATTCCTCCTCCCAGCAGAGATGAGAAAGTCACAGGGAACTGTTCCATCTGGGTCTCAGCTATACCAAGAGATTTCATTTCACTTCAGAAATGTGTGAACCCCTTTCAAGGACAACCTACTCCCAGAATTCCGGTGCTGGCTTCACATCTTTTTATCATAATTTTAGTCACTTAAATTTGTGCAAGCATTTTAAAAAAAAAGATAATCTCTTACGTTTAGAGTTCTTACATAACCATAAAGTCAAATTTGTAAATTAAATACACACATATATGTATAAAACCAACAAAATTCAAATTAACATCATTGATTTAACCGGGTGAAGATTTTTTTGGCTGAAACGAAATTGCTGATCTTAGCATGAATATGGTTCTGAATCCCACATGGCAGGTTCTTTCAAGTGTGGCATGCCTGTATTACTATGTGTGGGGTGAGATGCCAGTTTCCCCCTCCTTTATTTTCCTTCTCAAACTTCTGCAAAACCTTTAATAACACAGTGCAATGCCCCTGGTCTGCAGTTGGCAGAACCACATCATTTGTTACTGAGAAAATCTCTGCTCTTTCCTCATTAGCCTGAAAGAAATATGGTGAACGGTACCATCGTGGGCCTGTGCTGAGCTCTGAGGTCATGAGATGGTGCACAGCCCTCTCCTACTCTTTGTGTTCTGAGGAGTATTGGGTTGGAATGTAAAATAAAAATTCTCATAGAGGTCCCCTGAGAAACAGAACAGGTAATAGTGCCTCTGAGGCCAGATTAGCAGTGGTGGCAATAAATACTGAATAGTTCCTCAGGGAAGCTAGGCCTCCAGAAAATGAAATAAAAACTTGGGGGATTAGCTGCCATCTTTTTCCATGTGGAGATTCTCCTTCTTTGGACAGCCTTAATGAGGTGGGCTTGGCTTTATTACCAGTCTAGCAAGTTTCATTACAGTTTTGTGAATTTTATGTAAAGAAAATTTCTTTTTCTATATATTCTCTCTCATGTAAAGGATGGAGCAAAGGAGCACATATCAAAACCCCCAAAGTATCAAAAATCAAGTAATCTCAGATCAGGCCATATTGATTAATGCCATAAATACAAACATACATACATACATTCGTGACATATATTAATGCTATACATATAATGCAATGCACAGTAGGGAGGGTGCTGGGATATTGGGACGATGACATTGAGAGTACATGTGAGTTGGAAGCAACCTAAATGTCCACCGACAGATGAATGGATAAAGAAGATGTGACGTTTATGCACAATGGAGTATTACTCAGCCATAAAAAAGAATAAATAATGCCTTTTGCAGCAACATGGATGGACCTAGAGATAATCATACCAACAAAGGCAAATCTCATATCATATCACTTGTATGTGAATCTAAAAAAAAAGACACAAATTAACTTATTTACAAAACAGAAATAGGCCCACAGACATAGAAAACAAACTTATGGTTACCAAAGGGAAAGAGGGAGGAGGAGGAATAAATTAGGAGGATGGGATAAATAAAATATATCTATATTCCTATATCATATCACTGTGCTGCACACCTGAAAATAACATGACATTGTAAATCAACTATACTTCAATTAAATTAATAAATAAAATTTTTTAAAAAGAGAAAGTACACATTACAGCAGAATGACAGCGAATGGAGGTTTTGGAGGGAAGTAATCAAATATTGATACCTCTCTTATTTTCATCCTCAGGACACAATGCAACAAGTATAACAAATGTTGTATATGTAGACAGAAACATTTATGCTGTTCCTACTCTTGGCATCACCCTTAATTGTGTGTAGATACACCTACCACAGAACACAGTGAAGAGAGAAGTATAACACAGGGAAATGAAACATGTTTTGATGGTCACTGTCTTTGGAGAACAATTTAGTACATGTTAGGAGGTCCATACCTCCAAGCCCAGCAATTCCCCTCCCAGTGTAGACACTGGGGAAACTTTCCCCATGAGCTCAAGGAGACATATATAGGAATGGACAGGGCAATATTGTTTGCAATGACAAAAAAAGCGAGAGAGGGAAATATTCACCCACAAGAAAATGAATATAGGACTTGTGGTATATTCACGCACTGCTGTGCTTTAGCAATTCTTTCAGGAGGGAAAATAAATGACCTATAGCTGTACATATCCATGCTGGTCTCATATACACACATACATGCGTGTGCACACATACACACACACACACTGTTGAGTGGTGAGAACAAGTCACAGAGGATCATATACTTAGGCACCATTTCTGGAAAGCACTAAAATATACACATAATATCACTGACTTTTTATTACAAACATTGGTAGTGAAAATATAAATAAAAGTATAAAACGGTAAATATCAAATTCAGGATGGACGTCACATCTGGGAGGGTAAGAAGTGGGATGATGGCTTACCAGCAATGTTTTATTTCTTAATCTGGGTGACACATATATAGGTATATAGATCTATACTCTTTATGTGTTTTTGTATACCTGAAATAAATCATGATAAATAAGGCATTTTAGCAAATCGGCCATCTTATATAAAACTCAACTCTGCTTGGAAATACTTCAGTGGAAACCTCTGAAGCATCCACAGACTCCACGATGTTTCTGGACCACAGCTTGTAAACCTGAGCACAAGCCTTGCCTGATGATCGCATCAAGTCCATCAAAGAGCTTCATTAGTCCATCAAGGCTCTCCCCAAGAAAACATTAGTCGTAAAGCAAAAGAAACTCTACAACAATCTGGATACGTGTTTCCTTAGAGCAAATACACTCATGTCAAAATAGCTGTAGAGCTGTTGTTAGTTCATTTGTTTAACAGAGGTAGAGCTCCGGGGAGCAGAGCAAAGGAATATGCGTGTTTTCATGGGCAAAACTCGCCACTACCTGGGAGCCTTGGAGTTCAGGTCTGAAAGCTGAAGCGAAATTTAAACTGACTCTAAAACCAAGTGGCAAAGCAACCCCCCTGTGCTCCTTGAAGGAGGTCCCATATATCAGATCGACCTAATAAGAGGGCATTCACAGCATTTGCTCTGATGTTATAGGAATTGACCTTACATGGAGAGCCTTCGAGTCTTCTCCATGGCTCCTGGTCTATCTCTGCACCCAAGTGGAGCCCAGGACCTACTGTAATCTGGCTTATCCTCTACTCTTCTTCCTGAGGAACTAGATCACCTGTATATCATACTAACAATACCACCAACCACATCGCAGATTTGGGAGGCATTTGGTATAGTGGAAGGAATGTGGGATTTGAGGCCAACTAAGGGTTCAGGTCCTTCCTGGCTCCATCCGTGTGATGATTGTGGGGTCTTGGGAAAGTTACTTGACTTTCTCGAGCCTCAGTTTCCTCAGCTTTAAAATGGGGATGAAAACACCTAATCGCATGCTAATAACAGTGGGTGGAACTCAGCAGGTGGCATCATTGGCCCCATGGCACTGGAGCTTGGCCAACATCAGCACTGACACAGCGCCTCCTGCAGCTGAGCCCCGCTGTCCTAGCTGGGGTGGAGGCCCCTGGCCTTTTGCATCTGGCACCCTCACATCTGTAGGTGAACACTAGCCATCCATGGTACAGCACACACAGGACATGAGGCAGATAATGAATGAATGGAATGATAATTCTGCATCTGGCCAAACTTATTATCTGTGTGGGACAAGCCTGAGAGCTTGGATGGTGATTTTCTATTTTTTGACAACGAGCTGTTGAACACCTTACTGTGACGTGTACGGCGGGTGGGGTGCGGTGGGGGTGGTGTACAGATGCAATAGTGGAGACATGAGAAAAGGAGACCCTAACTCTGTACTCAGTTCAGGGAAGGATTCATGGATGAAGCGACATTTTAATTATTTGGGGGAGACCTAGAGAATTTTCAGGCAGACAAGAAGGAGAGCCGAATGTAGACAAAGGCACAGAGGACAGGGAAGCCATGAGATTGGGTGAAGCATCAGAATAGAACATCTCAGGGAGAAGTGGCAACAGTGGAGACTGAACGGGTAGGGAGGGGCCTGATTATGAGACAGACTGGGACCTGGGACACTTTGCTACAAGGCTTGCACCTAGATAAAGGAGCAAGAAAATACAAAGAAGCTATAAGGGACTAAAAATAACTGCATGCATCCACAGTTGGGGCAAAGTATGGACAACAAGATACAAAAAGACCAAAAACCCAACTGCCAGTTCTGAAGAGCTGAGGGCAAAAGCAGGGGGTCGGGAGAAGAAAGCATCACCAAAGGGCAAACCACCTAAGCCACCCCTCTGACCGGACCCCTGGACTCACCCCCTGCCCTCACCCCTTATGAGAAACCAGCTCGCAACCCCCCCTCCTCAGGGAGTGTGTAAGGGAACCTGTCACTTGTTCTCACTCCCTCCTGTTGCAATCAGTGGCCCCAATAAAGACTTGCCTGAGTTTCTTGTCTGGCCTCTTATCAATTTCTACTGATTAAGGAGGCCAAGAACCCTGGTTGGTGACAGTTACCTGAATGTCACACTAGGGGGGATAGTTTTCTTCACAGGCAATGGGAACAGCTAGAGAAGAATCTTGAAAAATGACATAATTGGTTTAGTTTTTAAGAACAGTGGCTCTATCAGGAACAAATTGATGGATCAGAGGAAGTGAGTCTTGGAGACCAGAAGCCCAGTGAGGAAACTCCAGCAAGATTTCAGTCACAAGATGGCCACTTGCACCACAACGGTGACCACATGGATGAAAAGGAGGGGAAAGACACAAGGTACAGCTCAGAGATGAGACACCAGGACGTGGAAGAGTCGGGGGGCAGAAGAGGGTGTAAAGACCAGGTCTTTGGCTTGAGCCTGGATGGAAGGGGCTGCCACTTAGTGAGATGGGGACACAGCTAGAGGAGCAGCTTGGGGGGTAACAGTGAGTTGATGCTTATGTTACGTTAAAATGTCTCCGGAATATCCAGGGGGTGATGAAAACCAAAACAATAGAAACACACAACTATTTTGGATGTGCCGCCATGAAACTTGAGAGAGGGGTGTGGGCTGGGGGTAGGGAAATTGGAGGCCTCACATAATCAGGATCAGCAGGGCCAAGAACTTGAACTCCATTGTTTGGGGAGAGTGGAGGAAAATGTTCTGCCAGCTGACAAAACCTCTACATAGAGTGCCTTCGTGTCTGCAGCAACCAGCTACAGAAAATCCCTGCAGGAATGTGATTAAACCAGAGGGAAAGACCTGAAGCAACACTTGGAATGGCCAAAAAAAAAAGAGAGAGAGAGAGAAACTCAAGATTAATGTTAAATTGACTGGGAGGAAAGTGTGGAAAACAACCCCATGAACCGCTTAGAACTGCTCTGTTCTCCAGTGTCCACATGTCCTCTCTGACCTGACCCCGTCCCTCCTGCACAATGTGGGCATTGAGCTCATTCATCCTTTGTGTGTGACCATCAGCCTTCACTGTTGAGGTCAAAGCCCTCTGGGCATTCATCCCACCAGATATGCTTGTACCGGGGCTCCCAGGCTGTGCCAAAGTCCCAGCTACAAAACAGCACTGGGGAGAACTGACATTGTCAAAATAAGCTGTTAGGACAGCAAGTGCAATTTAACCAGTACTAGACCAATCCCAGCACAGTGGCCACAACCACGTGTGTCTATCGAGCCCTTGAAATGTGGCCAGTCTGGGTCAAGACATGCTGCAAGCATTAAATGCACACCAGATTTTGAAGACAGTATAAAAAAGAATGTAAAATATCTCATGCATAATGTTGATATTGATTACATGGGGAAAGGATATTATATTAGATATATTTAGCTAAATAAAAGATATCATTAAAATTACTTACAGCTGTATCTTTTTAAAAATGTGTCTACTAGAAACTTTAAAATTACACCTGTAGCTTGAATTATATTTCTATTGGCCAGTGCTGAATTAGAGAACTTGTGTAAGCTTCATGCCTTTTCATATACTACAGCATACCCTTTGTACATACTATGCTTTTATCCCTAACATTGAAAACAAAGTAACTTAGAGTAAATGTTAATATCCTTCCACTCTATGCCCAAGAGCCCTACCCAAGAGCTAACAATGATTTACTTAACCTGAAAACAAAAGATGTTATAGCCTGTAGGAAAACATCTAAATCCTACTCCCTTTCTACCACTTACACTTGCATTGGAATCATTTTGAGAAGCATCAATTTTGAAAGTGAATGACAGATACACATACCACACACACACAGCCACACAGACACAGACACACACACACACACACACACACACACACACACACACTAAATATGAATCTCCCACCAAAAATCTGTAGAGACAGAAGAATAACAGAAAGTCCATGTACGTACTTGGGGTTATTCTAGTTCTCAAAACAAATTGCTTAAGTAAGGACTTTGGTCTTTAACAAATTTCACAGTATCGTACTCTGTGTTTTCTAAACTGGTTTCCCCGGTGCTAAAGACAGTGTTTGACTTCGAAATTTTAGGAGAAATGTCTGAGTTTTAGTTTCCCCATTTAGAAAACACGTCTGAGTTTGCACTCTTCACATAGATAAAGGAAACCTTCCAAGATTCAGTAGGATCCTCCTTGAGTCATCATCATCCCTTTGAAGACACTCAGTTATTAATGTAATTCCCTTTGAATACCAATGTGGAGTTAATTTATCCAATTGCTATCACCCACTTGTGTTAAAAAGCATCACACTTAGTGAAAAGGAACGTGCCCTTTGGAAATAGCATTTTCTCCTGCTTCCAGCTTTAAGAGCATGTGCTCAGATTGTTTTCAAGGAAAGGGATTGGGTTGCTTTGTCTGGTTTGTGGACCTTTAACACGTCCCCTTTTGTCTGTACAACCTTGACAGAAGGAAACGAGTTTATTCCCTGACACTTGATCTGAGCACTTACTAAATCCTTGTTGGATGGATAGGTAACTGAGATAGAAGAACTGCCCAGTTACTTTCTCGTGCTCAGCAGCTTTGCTGTTAAGAGAACTCTTCTCCTGCTGGGAATGTACCAAACAGATATGACTGGAAAATGAACAGAATTACCACAAATAAATCAACTCCCTATTTTTTATATATCAGAAACGCTCAAAAATTCTCATCTCACACCCTCCCCTCCCTCAATCATATTAACATTTACCTGCCACACACATATTCCAGTTTAATTACACAGCATGAGGTCAGTGGCTTGAAGGCCCTTATCCACCTTTTTTTTCCCAAGTGCAGCTTGGCTTACCAGCCTCTGGGAATGGCCACCCGGGGCCCTGTCATCCTATCTGATGAAGCCAGTGGCCCGTGCCTTTTCTTATTCCACAGGGCCATCCAGACAGCCTCCTCTGTGACTTCATAAAATCTCCTGGGCCAACAGGACTTTTGTTGGTATATGATGGAAAAGGCTTAAAACCAACCATGGCTTTGAAAGCCCGACAGTTACCAGGCTGTTCTGTGGTTGGTTCCTAGCTCTTTCATCTACCTTCTGGGGTGTGGTACAAGCCTCATGTCTTGCCTTTGCCCGGGCTTGGTCTCCAAGCACCAAGCCCTCACTGTCGGGAAACAGGAGAGCTGTTCTGTCTGGGGAGACCTAGCAGAGGCACCCCTCTGCCTGTTCCCAGCTCTCTCCTCCCAGGGGGCTTATAACCACTGCAGTAAAGATCATACAAGATAACACACGTTCAATTTTGCAAGATTTAAAGCACAAAAGAAAGAAAGACTGTTCTTTTAGGAAGGTGTCAGTGAAGAGATGACAAACCCAAAACCTGGAGCAGAAGAGTGATTTTCTCGAGGTCCTGGGGAGGAAACCTTTCGCCTTAAGCTGAATATACCGTCTTTTCTTCTAAACGATCTCCCTATCATAATTATTTTTTGTGAAAGACCTGATAGTAATGAGAGCTGATTTACACACCAAAGGCATCTGTTTTATTCTGAGCTCTTGGAGCTGCACCTGGACAGATGAGGGCCTGGCTTCACAGGGATCTTGCAGGTGGAAGGGACTCTCCTATGTTTCAGCTTGAAGATAGATGGTCTGCCTTTCTTATTGGTACTCACGACTACGACCATTCATCCCCAACATTTGTTGCAAGACTTGCAGATATTCATTTAAATATTTGTTCACACACTGATACTAGTAATAGCTAATTTTTATTATGATGTGCCAAGACCCTATAGCCATTAGCTTATTTACTTCTCACAACAACCCATGGTATTGGTCCCATCACTGGATGCATTTTATATATGAGAAAACAGGCTCAGAAAATGTACATCCTAGTCAGTGGCAGAGCTAGAGTTTGAACCACAAGTTCTACGGGAGCTTGAAGTAGTCTATTGCCTGACCAGGAAGGGCTATGGTGACTTTTGCATCTCTTCTCATTAACCAAATAAATTGTCCTATGGTCCTCAACTTCCTCTCCACAATTCACAGATTCCTTGAAAGAGGTTGTTTGAAAAAAGAGTAAAGTTGTTTCCTGTTCATGCCCAACTGAGTTGAGGAATTCAATAAATGCACTACAGTAGCTCTTTGTAAAGGAATCTGATGCATGCCTCAAAAACAAACCTATTTCTGATTTTATTGGCTTTATGGTAAAAATTCACAGCATCATAAAAACAGGGCATGTCTTAAAGGCTCCTCCCGGCTTCACGGGTAGGAACATCCTTACCTGTCTCAGAAGCCTCTAGATTAGAAACTGTATAAACCTTTCTCAGGAAAATATTTTGATGTCAAGAAAGATTGCCTTGAATTTAATCTACAGCTGTCATGTTTCAGTGCCAGTGGTTTTCCTCTCATTCAGTTCTCCATTAAGATAAAGTATAGCCTGTCATTAGCTGGTGAATAATCTTGTGTATATTTAATGTGTTTGAAAGTAATTGTCAAGCCCGCCTTAGTCTTCCCGACTCAGACTACACCATTCTTTTGTCTGTACTGATTTCTAGTTCAAAGAGCTCTTTCAAAGGGAGATTCCAATATTTTATCAGAATCTACGTATCAAGAAGGTAGAACACAATGGGTCATTTCAGGCACTCTTCTCCTTGGAGTCCTGGCAAAGTTTTAAGCTGACTTAGCACAATTCTAAGTGACTTGATGGGTTTCCTATACTGTCTGATAATTGGTCTAAAGAGCCAGAGAGCCTTTGTACCCTTTCAATTCTTTCTTTTGCTGTCTATATTGCCTGTAATTTTAGGATGTTCACATCTTACATCTGTATCTAATGTGTTTCCAAAATTGCAGTGTGGTGGAGAAGGACTGTCCTTGAACTAACAGCAGCTGCTGTGTGGGGCACTTACTCTGGGTGCATAAGATCCGGACACAATTCTTGTGTTAATTTCAAATGCTCACACTTTGTCAGCTCAGCTTACATTTCTCCTCAGTATCCCTTTCATAAATGGCCTGATCCTTTCAGAATGACTTCCTTTAGAAAACTACCTTATGCCATAGATCAGCAGTCAATCCTTCAAAAAAAAAGTAACTGAAGTGGAGTAAATGACACAATATCTTTGAGGCAGAAATTAAGGAATCAGACATAAACAGCACCTTCCCTGGGGAGTTAGCTAATTATAAATGGAGGGCAGATGTTAAAGGCAAGAGCATCATGGTATTCTAAAAACGCGAGTTAGCACAGAGACGAGTTACTCAGCTGTCAAATTAAACTTTTAAAAAGTTAATACTCCATCCTTTGTAGAGAAGTTAATTTCAACCCATTTACAGTGCAAGTGTTTGATAAAACATATCTGTAACTCTGGATGCAAGAGGTGCACCTCCCATTCTTCAAAAAATGAAAAAATAGAACCACCATATAATCCAGACATTTCCCTTATGGGTATTTATCCAAAGGAGATGAAATCACAAACTCAAAAGGATATCTGCACCTCTTGTTCATTGCAGCATTATGTACAACAGCCAAGACATGGAAGCAGCCCAACTGTCTATCAATGGATGAATGGATAAAGAAATCGTTTTACGCACACACACACGTGTACGCGCACACAAACCCCAATGAATGATCATTCAGTCATAAAAAAGAAGGAAATCCTGCCATTCGTGACAACATGGATGGAACTTGAAGGCGTTATGCTAATGTGATGTCAGACACAGAAAGACGAATGTATGATCTCTTTCATATGTGAAACTAAAAAAACTCATAGAAAAAGAAATCATATTTGTGGTTACCAGAGGCTGGGCGTTGGGGAAGAGGGATTGGAGGAAGGGTGTCAAATGACACAAACTTCCGGTCATAAGATCAATCAATACTAGGGTTATAAAGTACAGCATGGCGAGAACAGTGAACGCTGCTGGATGTTATATTTGAAAGTTGCTAACACCGTAAATCTTAAAAGTTTTCAACACAAGGAAAAACATTTTTTGGTAGCTATATGTGGAGCTGGATGTCAAATGAACTTATCGTGGGGGTCATTTTGAAATACACACCTATGCCAAGTCATTAAGCTCCACACCTTAAACGTATACAGTGTTGTGGTCTGTCAGTTACAACTCAGTAAAACTGAAAGGAAAAAACAAAAGATGGACCTTTAACCAAGCCATCTTCCTTTCCCTCCCTCCTCTACCCTTCCCTCCCCTTTCTTCTCCTCCTCTCTCGTCTCCTCCTGCAAATTTTGCAGCAGACACTGGCAAGGAGGAATCACAAAAAGCTGAAAATGAGAGGAATTTTTTTGCCAGCTTCATTCACTGGAGGCAGTGCAGAGAGGATTAAAGAGAATTATGAAAGTTGGGGGATTAAAAATCAAATTAAAAAAGGACACATTTAAAAAGTGCACAAAGAAGATTAATTATAAAATTCTTTCCTTGACCCTCCTAGGAGAAATGACTCAATCAGTGCCTCTCTTCCTTTTCTTTTCTTTCCCCCCAGCCTCTGCAAACATCATTTGTTATGGTTAGAATCCTGAGGCTTGAGTCGTAGCCTGCCAGGAGGCCGGTCACAAGTATATCCATCAGCCTGGAGACGCTCTGAGATTGCATTATATATAAAAGGAAGAATAAGTAGTGTACTCAAGTGAATCCAGCCACAAGCCAAAAGCTAGAGTGAGTCGCGGTATCACTGACAACACACTGACTGTGACATGGGGAGGCCAGCTGCCACCCTGTCTGTTTCCAGGTATGTCGCGTGGGCACCACCCAGGAGACACACGTGCTCAGGTGCCCTCTTTGCAAATGCCTTAATCTGAACACTCGTGAACATTTTGCCCACCTCCTTTTGCCACTTCCAGTTAATCTCATGCATATTTATATGCCAATTATGCAAATCCCAAGATAAAAATGCATTAAGCACCCATGATTTAGGCTGGTTAAGTCCATTACACGGCATAATGAAATTAGTGCATGATGTCCAATTTACCTCAACACTTGCTTTAAACTGTCAGTAAGTTATTAAGTAACCATAACACACCGAAATTTAGCACTAGGAGGCTTTCTTTGCCCAACCCATCATGATACCCTGAAACCAGAAACGTCCAGCTAAATCCTTATGAAAGGGGGAAAATATTTCAGAATAGACTTAACGAGACACAATGTGGATCAAAGTTTAAGAACGTCAACCCACTGCCATTGATCTAAGTCTTTAGATACATTTTCAAAAGTCACTGGGTAATTTCAGCCACACAGGACACAGCAATTAAGGAACCAAAGCTGAGACCCATCAGAGGGATCTCCTTTGATTCTTACACAGTCAGGTCTTGTCCCCTGAGTCATGATGACACTGGAAGGTACGCAATTCAAATGCAATTTGAATCTTCAATATGCACATATTGATTTCCAGAGTCAGAGAGAAAGAGATTTAAAAAGAATTCACAGGAGCAATTTAATTCACACACACAAATCTCATGAAACCTAAAAATTAGTGGGTTGGAAGAAGAGTCAGTTTGCCACATAGAAATTCTATGTTTGAACTCTAGCAGGACCCCCCCCCCAATAGTTTCAATATTCATTGGGTGATATAACAGTTAAGGAACAAACCATGATGTGAATTAAACTGATAAACATAATATACGAGTAGTCTGACCCAAGGACATCCATTTCTCCCACTTTAATCGGCCCCCAGTGTGATTTACGCAGTGTTTAGGTCCTGACTCATTTGCACTGGGAACTCCCCTTCAAGTCTATGAGAGTTTTACTCATATTAAGGTTATGAGCGCAGATTCATAGCTCTGATGGGAGCCTGATCTGTGCACAAGACCACAGTAGAGGGTTAGTGGTAGCAATTTCAAAAGCTGCCCAAACGAACAGATTTTCATGCCATCCCCTAAAGCATTCACACCCCACCCTGTCAGTAAAGAGACACAGAAATCCAAAGCCATTTGCCATTCTCTTTGCAGTGGTGGACAACACACAAACGATACCTGCTGCTTCCGCAGCACTTTGGATTGAGGTATGCTGCCTGCAACCATAACGATGTCAGCTACGTGCTCCAAGAGAGCAAGTGGGTCACAGAGGGGATCTTGCAGGAGATCAGACAACCAGCTGAGAGGCTGAAATTAGAACCTTTGCTAACAAACTCACTTGGGGCCACGCTTCTAATGAACGACTGTCAAATGACTGGGGACTATGACGGGGAGATGGGAAATTCTGCCGTAGGATGGGAGGCTTTCATGCTTAAGACTCTAGTTCTAACATTCTCTTAAAACATTGTGGTCATGGTCATTAACTAGCAGGGAAAAAATGTTCAATGACAAAAGAGTCTATTTGTGTTGGAATCATTAAATAAAGCATCAAAGAGACAAGGTAAATCAAAGCCGTGATCTTTTGGCTTCAACTCTGCTGTGCAGTTAGTTATAGAGCTAATTTCCCTCTGATTTTTTGGAAAGGTAGTATTTCTAGCACGATTTAGAACTTTTGGCACACCCGTTTAGAGTTATATGTGAATATACAGATAATAGACTACTCATCATCTGAGCTTTTAATGCCCCTTCTTCATGGCATCCCCTTTCTCAAGTGAAAAAGCAAACTCCAGCCAGGAGAACAAGTTCCCAGAGCCTCCGGGAGACAGTGAGCCGTTTCCCATGTCTCTAAATGTTACAGGACCGAGTTCTAGATGTCAGGCTAGACCACTGCACTGGACTCTTTCCCGCGGGTCTGGTAGTTCTCTGAGAACACGCTGGCTTCCAGAATGCATTAACCTACTTTCCGCGAGGATTCCCTGGCCCTCTTGCTCTAAGAAGAGGAGGAGGAAAGAGGCTATTTCGAGGGGGAGGTGGGCATGCTCTGCTTTAAAACGTGTTACTCTTTTTTGCTCAACAGCAATATAGAAATTGGTACTTCCTGCAACGAACAGCTCTGAGGGCTGCACAGCCTCCAAGGAAGAGTGATTGAAAATCCTGCTAAAATATGGCTGTCTAATCACCCGAGAGGAGAACTCATTTAAGATTCCCATTGTCCACACTGACAGATGGTTTTCTCCCCGCTGCTTCCCCCTTCCTACAGATCGCACTGCCTTTGAGGCGAGCCTATTCTTCGAGAGATCCAGTTGCATCCGCCAGCCTAGTTCTGAAACAAGACAAAAGCTCCGCGAGCCTCCCATTCACTGAGGCTGCGAGCACCTCAGCCGCCTTTTCTGTTCCTCCCAGCGGAATCAAAAGAAATCGAGATCCAGTCCCCTTACCTTCGTCCTCATCGGAGACAGGAGCCCTTCCATTTTGGCGGAATCCTCATGCCAGTTTCCCACTCCTCCAAGTTACTCTCTCCGCGCAGTCCTTAAGCATCCCACACGAAAAGAGCCATGCCGGGAGCCGCCGGGCACTCCCCTCTCCCCAGTGGCGCCAAGGCACCGCCACCCTGTCTAACTTGAATCCCCAGTGCCTGAAAAGCACCGTTCCTGGAGAAGCCTGCTCCTCTCCTCGCCCTCTTCCCTCGCTCTTTCTCTCTCTCCCGCGCTCTCTCTCCCCTCCCTCTCTCTCCTCCCTCTCTCTTTCCATAATCTGCCTACAGCTCTCTGTGTACCAGGCTCATTTGACAAATGATCCCTGTCTTAGGTACCGCATTTGAGCCAAGAAAAGTGATCTGCACCAAAGCACAGGGGCAGCTCACCCAGGACAGGAGGCGAGGGGGGCTGAGCTGTGCCCGGGCATCCCCCCAGCTCCCCAGGTTCAGCTGCGAGGCCGCTCTCTCTAGGGCTGACAGCCCAAGGCACTGCTGGAGCTACCCATTCATTCCTTCCTCTTTTAAGGAACAGACCCCAACAGCCTTGCATCCAGTTGCCACCATTACTCAACTGGTTTTCTGGCTGGTGTGCAGAAAGCCAAAAAAGAAATCTCACCACTTGGATATTTCTAGGTACTTTTTTCTTTTTTCTCTTTCTTTTTTTTTAGCCCAGTGTTGACATAACATCTGGATAGTTAACTGGTTTTCTTGCTATTTGACCAGATGTGTATAGCATATAGGAAAAGTTTCAAAAGCAGATTTATGGGCTCAGTTCCTGAACAGCTGAGCATGAAATACTGAGAGAGAGAGAGTGTGTGTGTGTGTGTGTGTGTGTGTGTGTGCGCCGCCCAAGACTCCACATAAACCAGGATTGTCTCATTCAGCCTGTTGGTCCCTTGTAAAAAGTAGACAGTGAAAAAATATTGCCAAGACCTGGGTCAAATTGAAAAATATGAGGTTTGCCAGAACTTTTTTATGCTTGAGAAATTCTCTGTGTGGAAATAATTCAATAATAAATAAATAAATAAATAAATAAATAAATAAATCTCTACCATTATGTGACACACACATACCGTATGTGACCTCATCAATGATATTTAAGCCTCATACCCTCTGTCCCTTGGGTGGAACTTGTCCCTCTGTCTGCTGCTTTTATGCCTGACTCTTGACACATCTCCAGGATGGGGCAGCTCGCATGCTGATTCCCAGGTGGTATCAGAGGTTGGTCCTCTTCCCCGGTCTCTTCCTTCATTTGTGTTCCTCATCCTCGATGAGCCCATGTTTTCTCCTCCAGTTCACACACCTGCATTCTAAAGAACCCCAGGGTCTACACCAACTCCATCACCTCCTAATTCCTCTCCTTGGCTAATCCTCAGCCCTCTACTCTTCACCTTTCTCTACTACATCTCAGGTGCACAACCATAACCTCATTCTCGTTTAACCAGGTACTTCCATCCTTTGGCCAGAGTCTTAGTTAATCTTAGTTAATCTTCAATAATCCCAGCATAGTGGGTGCAACACTCTCCCTTGATCTTTGCCATTTCTGGGGGCCTCTGGACCTTGGCCTCTAGTTACTGGCTTAACCACGACTTCTTCATATTCAGTGAACCAGTATTTGGGGGCAGGTCCCTTAATATTTTATTTATTCAGTTATTCAACAAAGAGTTGTAATGTACCTACTATGGGCTGGGACCTGTTCTAGTTTGGGGTGATACAGTGGAGAATGGGGTAGAGAAGGTCCTTGTCAACTCATTTTTTATATCAACTGCTACTCATGCTCTTGTGTTTCTCTGTAGGATTTTTGGAAACCCTACCATGAGATTCCACTTCCACCATGGCCCCACTCTCTTTGAGACCCTCCTGCTAGTGGGATACCCATTATTCTCTTTCAGAGGCAACTGAAAACTCATTTGTTCCACAAGAATGCCATTCCTCCACCTCCATCTTTAATTATACTCCCTGTTCCCCAAATCCTTCCTTTATCCCCTCAAGGGCTTTATGTGGGCGGGGGGAATCACTCTTGGGTTTTCGAGATAGGAATGTTCGTCTCCCCCACTTCCTAGCACTGGACATTAAAACAGGCCTGCTATTCTGCTCATATTTGACACGTCACCCATTCCATTTAGCTTTCATCCTGTTTGATTCCTTGGGATGTGGACAAGGTAGTGATACATCCATCATATGCCTTTTACTTTCCACAACTCTTTTCTGAAGCATTCTGTTCCAGTCTCTGCCCCTTCCTCATCCCGGAGCCCCACACACCAGGACTGCCAACTCGCATCACTTTTCTCGAGCTTTCTCCTTGACCTTTTTTGCCTTTGGCACAACTGATCACCTCCTGCTTCTTGTTACTCTCTTTGACCCTAAATCTCCCAAAGGGTTAAAGTGGTACAACAGAGTGGGACTATGTCAATTTCAAAAAGAAAAAGAAAAAAATTAGACTCATTACATGTTTGAGGCTAGCTGGTTTCTGACAAGCTCCAAGCATAGTTTTTGGAACCAGAACAGCCTTCCTGAGTCAAAGGAAGAAGCTTGAGGGAAGGAATTTGGACTCTCCTGTATCAGCACACCCCATAATAGAGGTGTAACTTTTCTGGTCGTTCTCATTCCAGTCCTCCAGCCCCTGGAGTGTGGGTTGCTCACCATGTTCATAGTGGTCTGAGAGGCCCCTGATGAACCCAAACCTTGGAACATAGGTAGGACCTGGACCAAACTAGGATCTTGAGGGGATGCTGATGGTGACAGTAAAGATGAAGACGATGACGGCTGTCAACCACTTACACTGTACTAGGTTCTGGACAAAGTGATTTTCATGCATTAGCTCACATCCCCTAGCTACCATATGAGGGAGGTACTATGCTTCACCGCTCTTTGGTGGACATTTTGGTTAAGTAATTTGTCCACACAGCAGACATCCATTTAGCTCAATGAGGCCACTGTTACTGAGAACACTGTTTCCTTCCCATCTCCTCCACCAACATAAGACATATAAAGAGTTAATGGTCTGTTCTTTATTAGTTACGGACTACAAATTAAACATTTGAAACTGTATTATTTTAGGCTATTGTGTTAACTTTAGTACCTCATTCACTTATTTGTTCTTGATACCAGTATTCATTGGCCATCCACCTCAAGCCAGTTACCGTGTAAGATACTTTTCAAGCACAAGTCTTGTGTTTATTAAAGATAATGAGTTATTTGTGACATGGAACATACCAGTCAATTTACTACCTATCATTTCCAAGTCCTTTAAATACGGACCACTCCATCTCTCATATCTGAATTAGATAGATTTGTTTGGGGGATGGGAAGGAGCAGGTGGAGATGGTGGTGGGGGTTTAGGAAATAGTCCAACCAGGGCAATAGATGCGTCATGTCTGTTGACAAGAACCACCAGCTCATTAGGCCCCTGACACTCTTAAGGATGACCAGTGTTGCTGAAATATGCAAAAGTGGGAACAATCATTCACATTTCTCCCCCTAGATTTCCTTAGGCTGAGGCCCTCTCCGCTTACAATTTCATGACCCAAAAGAGTTCCTTCTGCTTCACAAAAGGCAGGAGTCACCATCTGGGATTAACTCAGCCTTGGAAGAAAAAGTTGATGGATATTAAAAGTGCAGAAATGGTTAAAATATCAATTAAGTTTGCATCACAGGCAAAGGGAGTCTTGGCTCAAGTCTGCCTTAAGGAATTTCCACTGCATGGTGGGGACTTCTGACCTTGGAGGGCACATCCCTGCACCAAGGAAACTTTCTTAGCAAATACCTTTGTCCTTTGGGCCATTCTTCTTCCCCATTTTGACATTAAAAAAATGGAAGAAAGAACTTCATAATAAACCTCTCTAGGCCAGGAGCACTTGGAAATGTCACAAAGGTCATTAGACGGGTCTTGGTCAGAGGCTCAGATTTCGCCTCTCTCTTGCTTTAAGATACTGACACTTTCTTGCCCACTTCTCTCCATTTTCAAGGTTAATTTCTTTAGGTCCTTGCAATCTCTGAGGACCACAGCCAGTTGCACATTTAAGGTTCATGATCCGAGAATGGTATTGCCTGGCTTCATAAACAGTTTTCGATTTATTAAGATAACAGGACTGTGACCTGACAACCATTAGGGTTTTCTCTCCGTGACCCATCATTCCTTACTTCTTATTGGGAAACCTCCTCATTAAGACTTAGGCTTTCGGGTGATAAAGCATAGAAAAGACCTTAGTCCTGGATGGGTTCCAGATATCTTAGGCAACACTCTGAGACTTCCTTTAGCTTATGCCATAAATTCCCCTCCCATTTCCACTTTCCCCTGCATCTGCCGTTGATCTTGGGCCACATGTATTTATTTTGCTTTATAATGTAAATATTAAAATATATCCCAGAGAAAATTTCCATTTGCTACATGCTGAACCAAAGGGCTCAATGAAAATTGTGAATTAACACCCAAATGCTTGAATTTTTGTTTGTATCTGGTGAGGAGAAGCATTCTATAAGTTATGGCAATATGAAAATTGCTGATTGGCATTCGTTCCAAGTGCTTTCATATGCATTACCTTTTGAGAACTTCACAATAATCTTGCGTGGTGTGGCAGGTATTAATTTCCATTTTGCAAAGTTGGAGAGGCGAATAGGAAGAAAGTAACATTTACCCAGTATCAACTTTGTTCTGGTTTTGAGCTGAGTACTTTTAAGTGCGGGTTTTGTTTCTTCTTCAATGATACATTGTTATCCGCATGTAGCAGAGGAGAGAATGGAGACTGAGAGAATTAAGCATGGTGGTAGATTGCATCATTCAGCCTCAGCTAATCATGCATTTTGTCATCCACGCTGTCTACCCCCAGACTTTGCCATCCTCTCTCATTTCCTCTGCGTGTGGCTATGTGACTGGTTTGGGCCAGTGGGATGTTAACAATTGTGGTACAAACAGAAGGTTGACAGTGTCCATGGGAAGGGCACACCCAGGCTAGTCTGCTGATGCCAGGCAGAGTGTTTGTTAGGCAGCTAATGGATACAACAGCTTATCCAAGATCACAGTTCCTAACCAACAGAACCAGAACTAGACACAGGTCTTCCAATTCCAAATTTCAAGTTTCCCTACTCTATACAGTTCTGAAAGCGAGTCACGTAAAGTGATGAAAGTGATGATCATTCAAGTATTTTCCAGACCTCTGGGTCAACATCTGAGCTTCAAGACACACACACACTAGAACTTGTGTGTTACTGAATATCAGGCACATGACTGACAACATTTCATCCTCAGTGCCTTTTTCCCTCCACTATTTTCCTTCTACACTTGCAGAAGCCTGGGGGAAGGAGGGTGTTATGTTCTAAGTCCTGGTTGATCAGTCATGTTGTCTTTATGATCTTTCAGATGCTCTGCCCCATTTTCTAAAGAATAGCAATTGCCAAAAGTTATCAGCAATCAGTACTGCAGTTAATTGGAATCTAGCCCTGGGAGACATATTCCTTCAGCAGTTCTTGTCTTTCTGAAAAAGTGCCACACAGTGGGAAAAAGAAAACTGCTTTTGTTCATCTTCATGCAAGCTTTAACTGGAAATGGGTCTCTACCTACCCCTGTGTTGTACAAAAAAGGATAAAGAACAGAATGACATTACTTTGCAAGGTGTTTGAAAAGAGGTATTTACATGTCTCCTTCTTTAAGGTTTTTGGTTTAAGTGCTTTGGCAAAGAGGGAGGAAACCAACAGCTGCTGTGGCCTCAGACCATTACTCCGGTGTTTGCTTAGAAGACCTCTGGGAGCACAGATAAGGATAAAGCTGAAGGAGGGTATCAGGAGCAAGGCACCAAGGAAGCTGCTGGCACTTTCCTTCCTTCTGATCCCTGAGGAGGGGGAAGCAGTTGGATGTTCCTTTAACCCTCTCCACCCTCCTCCCTGCAAAGAAAGCATCTGTTGGCATTTTTAAGGCCTCCTATTTCTTTTAGGGTCCTTATTTCAAAGCTCCAAAACAAGGCATTGTGCTGAAGGATATTATGTAGGGAAAACACTTTTTCTTGCTCTTTCTCTCAAAATGTTCATGAAGGTTAGGCCTTAGACAAATCACTTTCACAAATCAAAACCTAGACATGGATGGGACAAAAATGACAGTGATGTACAGAGACGGGAATCCTAGCAGTTTCTGCTTTGGCGATTTCCTTGAACCCTCGAGCTGTATTAAACAGAACTTTTTTCTCTAAATATGCCTACCCCATGCTCTGGGGGGTGTGAAAGAGGGCCCCCACCTTCTATTCTAAGAGCACCTCATTAATAACTGAGCTCAGTGAAGCTGGGCACCGAGATCTTGTGGGGTGCTTTCAAGCCACATGTGTGTGTTGAGAAATGTCTCAGTCCATTCAGGCTGCTATAATAGAAATACCATAGACAGGGTGGCATATAAACAACAGAAATTTACTTCTTATGACTCTGGAGGCTGAGGAGGCCAAGATCAAAGTGCCAGCAGATTCATTGTCTGGTAAAGATCCATTTCCTTGTTTGTAGACTGTTGTCTTCTCGCTGTGTCCTCTCAGGGAGGAAGGGGCAAGGCAGCTCCGTGGGGTTCCTTTTATAAGAGCATGAACCCCTTTCATGGGGGCTCCATCTTCAGGTACTAATCACTTTCCAGAGGCCCCACCTGCAAATACCATCAGGTTGGGGGTTAGACTTCAACACATGAATTTTAGGGGGCACAGAAACATTCCGTCGATAGGAGGAACCTCCTGTATGTTACACTCCGCTCTGAGGTTACCAAGGTAAGGAAGACTGGTCATGGCTTTTGAAGAATTCCAAGGACTGGACAAGAACATCCCTTCAACAATCTGAATTATACTGAAAGAGAACTAGATGAAGGGGTTGGACAATCAAAGTGGAACCAACGGTGGGGGAAACACTGATTCATTTAGCACTGGGGATGGAGGCTTCACAGAGGGGGCTATTCTCATGGCTTCAAGGCCACTACGTGGAGCTTAGAGTTGTCAAGATGGCAGGATGGGCACGGATATGGGTTGGACTGAAGAGAGGATTTCAGGCAGAGAGATTGACACATGAAAATGAAATACAGAGGCAGAAAATAATATGATGCTTGAGGACAAAGGTAAGAACACCAAGGTGTGCAGAGTGCTGATGAGTGATCTCCAGGTTATGCAATCTCAGACACAACTTTCTCTAATTTAAAACAATTTACACCTCACAGTGTTTGAAAAAATCTATACACTGTGCACAAATGAAATAATAAGCATAGTTCACTTTATACCATCAGTGTTTTCTTTTTTTTATAAATTTATTTATTTATTTATTTACTTATTTACTTAATTGTCTGTGTTGGGTCTTTTTTGCTGTGCACGGGCTTTCTTTAGTTGTGGTGAGTGGGGGCTACTCTTTGTTGTGGTGCGCGGGCTTCTCATTGCCGTGGCTTCTCTTGTTGCGGAGCACGGGCTCTAGGTGCGTGGGCTTCAGTAGTTGCAGCACATGGGCTCAATGGTTGTGGCTCATGGGCTCTAAAGCACAGGCTCAATAGTTGTGGTGCATGGGCTTAGTTGCTCCGTGGCATGTGGGATCTTCCTGGAGCAGGGATCAAACCCATGTCCCCTGCATTCACAGGCGGATTTTTAACCACTGCACCACCTAGGAAGCCCCCATCAGTGTTTTCTTAAAAAGTTGCATATTACTTAACATTCTGCAGGAAATTCTTTTATTTTATGAATGCTGATTTTTTAAGTTATTTAACATGACAAGTTGGAGTGTGCATACCTTCACAGTACTTGATGGTCTCTTTAATTACCAGTAGTGAGATTACCTAATAATGAAATTATGCTGAGAACATGACCTTTCAAACAATAAATGTGCCTCAATGTGCATTATTTTCATAGCTCTGAGGTTTTTGAAATCAATCCTGCAACTTAAATTTCATTGGCCAATTCTGACCTGAGGCACAAAGGAAAATAATTGCTTAATTCAATTTCTTACTGTGTTAAACTCATGGAATTAATGATAGATATTGATGGGCATCTTTTATCCCAAAACCTGAAAAAGCTGTATCTGAACCTTGAGATCTAAGTATGTGCTTTAAAAGCAAAACCAGTGACTTTCTCTCATAAATAGAAAAAGAGGCACTAGTGCCTGAGGTCACAAAGTCGTTGGCATTTTAATCAGACATGAGGAATATTTCTACCTCAATTCTAATAAAACATGATTTTTCTGATTCAGCACCTCAGCCTGAACCTGAGAAACCAAACTCCGAATGTGAAGAGTATTGACTTTAAATATAATGGCAATTAATCATAAGCATCAAGAGAAATTATGAGATGTGGAACACAGCTATAGAAAAATAGTTATTATTTTAAAACTTTGCTGTGATCATAGAACAACCATCTGGTCATGGTCTGCGGAAAGAGATGGGACCTTTTAAAACCAGACCATCAAAGTTCTTATGCCTGAATTCATTTTCTATATCTAACTTGTTGAATCATCCTGGTTATTTATCTTGCTTCTCTTCGCCAACTTTCTATTCTATTAAACAGGAAAATTGCTAGTTCTCAAATGTTCCAAAGCCTTCCTGAATAAATGGTATTTTATTTCCAATTTAAGTGAATTCATTCGCTCAACAAAGATTAAAGTTCCCTATGCAAGGCACCATGCCCATCTCCCGAGGGGCATCTTGACTGTTCACAGATGCGCATGTCCGGGCTGGGCAAGACGTAACTTCTTTGTTACCTCTCTATGAAATAAACCTCCTGAAGCTTCATTTCAGAGGAGCCCAGATGTATGGCACACGGGCTACGTGTCAGCAATGAAAGGAGAGAAGTTTGGGGAATAAAGTGGTATTTCTTTTCTTTCCTTTCCTTTTTTTTAAGGAAATGCTGGATTTCCTTACCGCATCCTCGGGCAGGCATCCCCAGGCGCAGCTCTGCAGGCACAATGGCGCACAAACAAACACGACTGCTAAAGTAGTGTAGGGTGTCTCCCTTTCATGTCTGAGTATGTTTAGAAGTTACACAGCCAGAGAGCTTGGAATGAAAGAAAACAATGCCCAGGAGAAAGGAATGCTTTGAATCTGGGTCTCTGGGCCTTGATTTTGCTTACTACTCCTCTGGTAAAGCAACCCAAGGCCATTGCACATCTTCATCATCCCTTGCCAGAGTCTGTGTCTGGACAAGTTTTCCCAGGTGTATAGCTCAGAAATAACCTTCCACCCTGCTTTTCCTAGTATGTGTCTAACATAGAATACTCCAAAGCCACTGCAGGGACTAACCTGCACGACTGTTTCAAGAAGCCTAGAGACACCATTTGCATAAGGCTCTTGCTTCCTGGGAGGCCTTAGGAGACAGATTTAGAGATGGATTCTTTTCACTTTTTTCATTTAATCCAAGACATCCCCAGGAAAGATATTTGTGACTTAACCTTAACAGCTGTAGGGTATTCTTGGGGAAAGAGGTACCACCCTAAGAGAAAGGAGAGGTTCTGCATGTCAGAACACAGCAGCAGAGGCCGATTCCAAAGCCCTGGCAAATCCTGCAACGTGGTGCTGCCCTCCTGATACTTTTGGGGACTTGGGCTAGGTCCACAAAACCAAAGAATTAGATCGTTAAAATCTCAATGACATATTATAGTAGGAAAAAGAAAGTAGACACAATTGACGAAAAGGGAGTATACCCCATGGGTCTGAAGCTGTAGGGACAGCAGTTAGCATTGGAGGCAGGGCTGGTCGGAGCTGCCATGGCACCGATGTTATAGTGTCTATAGGTGATGCTCTCAATGCAAGAGGTGATAGGGTGGCCGTGGCATTGGCGGAGTAGGAACCAGAACTGAACCTGGGTAAGAGGGGCAGCAGCCTCAGGACTTGGTAGCCAAGGTGGAGAATCTCTAGCGGCCACAGGAGAGCAGTGGCAGCTGTACCAGCCTCAGGGATAGGCATCTTTAGCAGTTCCAGAGGGATCTGATGGCGGCAGCAGTAGAAAAGGCTGGTAGCAGTCAAAACCACCGGGAAGCTAATCTACACTAGTCCTGGAAGGTGTGGAGCTGAGCTGGGCTGGACCCAGCAGAAGCAGCAGTGGTCAGATTCTGTAAAGAGTGGGATAGAATGGTAACAGCAGTGGGGCAGAGACAGGCTTAGCAATGGCTGCAAATAAAAAAATAAATACATAACAGCAGGCAAGAGTACCGTCAGAGCAGAACCATTATGAGTCAAAGGTAAAGACAGGAGCAGGTCCAGAGGACCAGTTGCACAGAGTTCATGGTCAGTAGAGAAATGCAGTAGGTAAGGGTGCAAGCTGGGACCCACATAGTTGAGCAAAGGAAACATTGTGGTCTGGAGACCTTGCTGGTCTTATATTCAATGTCACCCACATGTGACCCCCAGGTATAGACTGTGCATCTTCTTCCCTCTTAATTATATTCATACCCTCCCAAGAGAGGAGAGAATTATTCAGCCTCTGAGGTTGCCGCTGTTGGACTGAGCTCCACATTTCTGCCCAGGGGATTCAGCAGGAAAGACTGTGGTCTTTGACTGCTCAAAATGGCCCTGGGCATAGTTGTACCCTTCAAGAATAATTTATAATAAGAAAGAGCTTCTAGTCTAGAAATATAGTGATGCTACTTTTTAAAGGCATTATAAGCCTAACTCTGTGATATAAAGGCTCAGGATATTACAGTTGAATTTTATATCAACTGATGTATCCACTCATTTCACAGATGGACAAACTGAGTCCCAGAGAGCTCAGTGAATTTCCTAAGATTATACAAATCCTCAGCCCTCCGAATTCAGTGTTCTTTCTCCTCCAACACACTTGTCTTCTATATATGTCCCTTGCCAGTTAAAGGTATTTTATTTAGACCAGCCTTTCAAATGCTGGTGAAATGACTTGGAAACTCTCCACGGACATTTGCTTTGACCTGTATCCGAGGCATTTCTCCACTGACCCTCCAATGTACAGAGGGAAACCGATACCCAGATATGGTGGGAAGAAGTGATAGGGAGGACACAGGTCTGTCACAGAGGAGCTACCCAACAAACACCTGCTGAATGACATGTTTTGGGAGTTAGAAATAGACTCGGAGAATTTGGTTTTTATTTGAGTCTGTAATTTGCTGGGAGAAAAGAAAATGATGCAAAGAAAGACAACACAAAGAGAGATGGAACTAAAACAAATAGATGGTTCACATTCCCCTAGGGCACAGGCCAGAAAATAAAAGCTGGGTACCATTTTGCCCATTAATTAGGCAGAATTATAAGATGCCGGGCAGAAGGTAGTTTCCAATGGTGGCCAATCCCTGCTACTCCCTAAAAAAAAAGAGCATAAGATGCTCCATTAGGCTTATGGTCCGTGAGCCTGTGGCCTCCCCAGTTCCCCATGAGGAAGGTGAGGGGGATGCATCCCAGCAGCCCCCACAATCCAAGTTCCTCATCGCTAATACCTTACAGGAAGGATATCTCCACCTACTTGTAGTCCGCTCAAATTTAACCCATCCAAAACTCAGTTCTAACCTTCTTTCTCCCATATGAGCTCCCTTCCCAGACATCCAAATTCTGTCACTGATGGCAGTAATTCTTCCAGTCAGCCTTCTACTCCTTCTTGCCTTTTACCTCTCCTCCTGTGCCCAGGTCCCACGACCTAATGTCTGGGCTGTTTCAGTGGTCAGACGGTGGATTTCACCAGAGTTTCTTTCTTAAATCGTACAATTGGGTTCATAGCATTCTCCACTGAAAATGTACACTAGCTCCCCATTACGTGAAAATGCAGTTCAAACTCCTTCATTTGGCTTTTAGAGTCACCTACCATCCTCTTTCTTGTTTACCTCCCCTCCTGCCAAACGCAGTATTCAAGCATTCCCACTTCGAGGCCACCATTCCCACTTTCCCACTTTTATTCCCTTATCAAAGATCTCCCCCTTAATCAATGAGATAAAGCAGGCAAAGGGCCCAATGCCCTCTACTTAATAAGCACTCAATAAATATTAGCTCTCTTCAAAGTCCACAGACGCACCTCTTCCTTCAGGAAGCTTTCCCTCAGCAACCCAGCTCACTGCTTAGCTATGTCGCCTATTTGACATTTAGCTTCAGCTGCATCCTAACCCTCTCATAGCTCTTCGTATTTCCCTCACTACATACAGTGTCTGGTAGAGGGTAAGACCTTAATACCTTGCACTGATGCTGCTGCTGTAGCATCACTAGAATGTTATCCTTAGCTCCAAACTTACATCACTGGCTCACCTCTTATCCCCAATAGCAAAATTCCAGAAACGTAAGTCCTTTAGATGGAGAAAGGAATAAGAGCAGGAAGGAGAACAAGTATCTACTGGTTACCTTTCTGTACACAAGGTAATAGTCTTTGTGCATAAATGTCTTCTCATACAAAGGAAGAATAACATAAAGAGTGAATTGATTTAGGCAGGATAACAAATGTTGGTGTCACTGCTTAGGACTGGAGCCCTTAAACTTCCGACTTTCGCTGAAAAACAGCCAATGTCAAGGTGAGTTTAGATGGATCTTAACTCTGCCAGATACTCATTAATGAGAATGATGGTGAAAGTGTTGGGAAACTAAGTTGGCTTCAGTAAGAAAAGCCTTATAAACTTAATGAGAGCTCAGGAGAGATTTCTACCTGTCTTCCTTATGCTTGCAAGCTTCACAGTGTTCTGAGTCTAGGTTAAGCCACGAAGCGCCTCGATACCTTTCATATATAAACCTCAGGCAGTTGGGGTTCTCTTGACAAGTACATCACCTTCCAAACATGTTTGACAAAACTTATCTAGATATTTTGCAGACATTACCCTGTGAGCAAGAAAAAGACTTTGCTTGTCACTCCCCATTCACAGATGGGAAAACCGAGGTACAGACCATTACAGTGACTTGTCCGTTGTTTCATGACACACCAGAATGGCCCTGTCCTACTAGGCTAGTCTGTTGCTCATCCTGGAGTGGAAATGGGAGACTTTTCATGGCTAATGACCACCACTCATATACCTCATATACTGGTGGCAACTTCTAAGAAAACTGGGCAGCACAAGTGGAAGGGGTCATCTGCTCAAGGGAACTTTATCTAGATGGACACACGATTCGTAAAACCGCCATGTTGCTGACATAGAGCTGTGGTTCGCCAAAGCAGAGGCTGACACCCAGTTTAAGTGCCAGCTCATAAAGGAAAAGTTGTCATGGGGCGGCTCTAGCTTACAAGGCCTGGACCCAATGCTCATAAAAGTTCTCCATGATGGTTCTGGTCTCTGTGTCACTAATTAGGAAATACAATCAGCTGCTTCCCTGTTTCCCATGTAGTGCATCAGGCATCACTTGACTACTCAGAAGAACGAAAAGTAGCATCGGGCTGTTGCTATGGAGACCTAAGAACCATATGAATTGCTGTAGCATCATAAAAGCAAAATTCCAATCATCAGTCTTTAACTACAGGGCTGTTGAAATCTATCTCATATTTTTAGAATGTGTGACATTTAACACACAGATGAATATTTCCAGCTTCAGAATACATTCCCTGCTCTCATATTTAGATGGGAGTTTTCAGTTCCATTGGCTGGAGTTTTGTTTTTCCTCCTGGTAAACGCTCCATCTCCTTATGCGTGATCGCAGCTCTTTATAGACTTCTTTCCTAGATGTTGCTTCATTCTTGCTTCCTCTTTTCTCTTTATTCTATAATTAAAATTATTTTCTCACTGGCTGTGGATTTCCTCTTCCTCCAGGACATTCTTAGTTATATGTTTCATATCCCTAGTTGAAACACCATCCAGGTCTCAGTTCCCACTGGTCTTAACTGATCACACTTTAAGCCTTAGTTGCTAATAATCAACAGTTCTGTGTCCTGGTAAAGGTGCATAACTGCTTCTCTGGTGATTCTTTGTGTGTGTGTGCTTAATTTCTTTTTTTAAAAAAGATTGATTTTATTATTTATCTATCTATATATATATATAGATAAATATAAATAAATATATATATATTTATTATTGGCCGCATTGGGTCTTTGTTGCTGTGCACGGGCTTTTACTAGGTGCAGTGAGCAGGGGCTCCTCTTCATTGTGGTGCGTGGGCTCCTCATTGCCATGGCTTCTCTTGTTGCAGAGTATGGGCTCTAGGCCCGTGGGCTTCAGTAGTTGTAGCACGAGGGCTCAGTAGTTGTGGCTCACAGGCTCTAGAGCGCAGGCTCAGTAGTTGTGGTGCACGGGCTTACCTGCTCTGAGGCATGTGGGATCTTCCCGGACCAGAGCTCGAACCCATGTCCCCTGCATTTGCAGGCAGATTTTTAACCACAGAGCCACCAGGGAAACCCCTTCCTGGTGATTCTTTATCTCTGAAGTTACCTCATTTTATCATCCAAGGTGATCTCAACTTACTGACATTTCCAGGCTTTGTATAAAAATCTTTCTTTGGGATCTGGAATAATAGGCATGTCATTTCCATTTCTTTTCTCTATGAGAATTGCTAAAAGGATCTGGTTTAACTCTACCATTTTGGAAATACACACACACGCACACACATACTGTTTACCTTATTTGAAAGATGTTGAAAGCGATTGATCAGCTGTTAAAAATAACTACTCTTATAACCTAGTTTGTTTAAAAGAAAAAAATGGGAAAATTTGAATATATAGTCAGCAAACACAAATTCTGTTCAAAGAAGCATGTGGAGTACACGGTTGTGTGACAAGCCTCCTCCACAGTCTTCTTGTTCATCCACATCAGCCTCTCCAAACCTTCTGGTTTCTGTAAGAGCCTTCTCCTTTGAACCTCTTTCCTTAAGAGAGTTTCAGGATCTCTTGGGCTTGTTTATTTTCTTCCCCTCTCTAAACCTCTCCAGAGAAGTGCCTTCTTGCTCTCTCCACAGTGTCAGACAGTAAACTCAAGCACCCTGGTGGGTACGGCACTACCAATGTGTGACTTTTAGTCTGTGAATTTCCAGGAACTGACATCTCTGCCTCTACATAACTGAATTTAAGAGCATAATGAATTCCTTGAAGAAGTTTTCAAGCATTTTTGAGTCAACGTTTTCTTCTAGAGGTTACCAGGATCTACCAGAGGATGATGTATTTATTTGCTATTATGTCTCCAATCACCCCCAGTGGGCTGCAGTGTCAGGGCTGTGTACGCAGCAATGTGCACCAAATATATTTGCACAGAGAGTCATGCCACGAAAGAAATAAAGAATAACAGCCTGTGTTTGCTGACTTCAACATCAAGGACTGCACTGTTATCCTTGTCAATATTTAGGTCAAGTTAAATACTTTGTTCAGAAATTCCACTCTGGGCCAACCATGGCTAATTTTGTTTTATGTTTGAATGAGATTTCTGGCAATCATAATCTGGTGAAGAACATACTCTTAATTTGGATAATTTTAAAAACATTTTGATTGTTTGTAAACCAATGAACTGTACTTTGCTTTTTCCTGATACATTGCCTCTTAATTAATCAATCAGTCCACCAAGAATAATGTACCCAGGGATGTGCCTTGCATTGAAAACTGTGCTGTGGAAGCAATGGGACAGCCTTTGGTGACATTTGTACTTAACTGTTTCAAGTCTGAAGACCTTGACATCACTTAGAAATGAAACATCCATAAAATGAAAATGTCAAACTGCCTTGCTTTTTATTCCTTACAGTGTCTTATCACACACCAAGTATGTGATAAAAAACTTGCCCAGTGAATGAAAAACCATAGGAATGAATACAGAACCAGATCCAGATGAATCTTCAAGGAGCTTACAAATTTGGGGGGTAGAGGAGAGACCAGAAATCATTCCTACTTAATAGAAGATGGTCTATGAAGCCAGCAAAATGATACAGGAGAGACCAGAAATCCTGTAGGAATGTAGACCATGGAGGGGCAGTTCAAGAGGAGAATTTGGGCGGGGCGAGGGGGAAGAAGACGTAGCACTTGGGAGATGTGGTTTGGATTTTTCAAAACAGGCAGAACATGGAGACATGGGGTGGAGACAGTATAGGGAAAGACAAGAGTGGATGACCTCAAAGGGCAGCTCTGTGTGGGGCAAGAATAACAGAAGATGCACCAAGAACCGAATGGTCTTTGCTTAGACGCTATTATACGGGGTTATTGCTTGTCAGAAATTGCCACTTATATCTCTGTGCTTCTAGTTTGCCTCTTCAGCAGCAATTAAAGTGATTCTTTAAATGTAAGTCTTTTTTAAAAAGTTTATTTATTTATGTATTTATTGGCTGTGTTGGGTCTTCGTTGCTGTGCGTGGGCTTTCTCTAGTTGCGGTGAACAGGGGCTACCCCTTGTTGCAGTGTGCAGGCTTCTCATTGTGGTGGCTTCTCTTGTTGCAGAGCCTGGGCTCTAGGCACGCAGGCTTCAGTAGTTGTGGCACGTGGGCTCAACAGTTGTGGCTCGTGGGCTCTAGAGTGCAGACTCAGTAGCTGTGGTGCACGGGCTTAGTTGCTCCGCAGCATGTGGGATCTTCCCGGCCCAGGGATCGAACCCGTGTCCGCTGCATTGGCAGGCGGATTCTTAACCACTGCACCACCAGGGAAGCCCCAAATGTAAGTCTTTACAAAGGCAAAAGGATTCATAAGAAAAAAAACGAATACCATGGAATGAACAAGGGACCTCTCTGTTACTCAGTTATCATAAACATAGCACATTATCAATAAACAAAAATTACCTATGCGTGTATACATGCATTTGCATGTATAGACACATATTTGAGAGGATATACTGATGTAGTCATAGTTAGACTGCTATTCTATTTGTAGTTTTTTGAACAAACATGCGTGCTTAGGAACACTGCTGTGATGTTCTACTGTCAACTCCAGACTCCTCTTGCTAAGCTGCTGGCACACTTCTCAGTTTGGTGAGATGGAAGGAGCTGTATCACCCCTTGGCAAGAGCTCTTTGTTCTTTTGTTCGATTGGTTCCGTTGTCAACATTGATCTGCTCTAACCCACCTCCCATGCTTATCTAAAATCGTCCCCGAGTCAAGGTTGATACACACACACACTGTGTGGAAATTCCTATTCTTTCTCTAATTCCTTGAAGATTAGGCTTTTGAAAACAGAATTTTTTATGAGTTAGGTTTCTATGAAGAGCTAGGTATCTTGGTGAAGGTACAAAGCTGTAAATGAAGACCCCAGGCAAGTTCATGCCCTCCACTGTGTACTCGGTAAAATGATCTGCTACTGCTGCCTGCTGATACCCAGGGATGGCTCCCGCAGTCTGTTGCCGTGCAAAGATAGGTGTGTGGGGGTGTGCATGTGTGCCTGTGTGCTGGGGGGAGGGGGGAGACTCTGCAGACTCTGAATTGTCATGGGAAGAGCATTACTTTCAGGACGTAGACCTTCACGGTGATCCTCTCCCGTTATCCACAGACAAACCATCCCTCCTATTTCACTCACCCACCCTCTTGCTCAGCCCTCCTCGCACCACCTCCACCCCTGCCAGGTGCCCAGACCCCACAGCTAGCTGTCAGACGGACTCATGTTCACCTTGGTATGTGCTATATGCTGTCGGCTGCTCCTTAGCCCAAAAAAGAGTTTGGGTTTCACGTGAATATAAGGATTTTTTTTAGTTGAGGTGAAATTCACGGCATAAAATTAACCATTTCAAAGTGGAACAATTCAGTGGTATTTAGTACATTCACAAGGTGGTACAACCACTACCACTACTTAGTTCTGAAATATTTTCATCACCCCAAAAGGAAGGATGAATATTTTCATCACCCCAAAAGGAAAGGTGAATATTTTCATCATTCCAAAAGGAAAGATGAATATTTTCATCACCCCAAAAGGAAAGGTGTACCCATTAAACAGTTGCTCCCTAGTCCTCCATCTCCCCGGCCCTTGGCAACTGCTGATCTGTGATCTGTCTCTATAGATTCACCTATTCTGGCTTTTCATATAAATGGAATCATACAGTATGCGGCCTTCTGTGCCTGGCTTCTTGCATTCAGCGTAATGTTTCTGAGGTTCATCTGTGTTGTAGCCTGTGTCAGTACCTTATTCCTTTTTATGACTGAAAAATATCCATCGGGTAATTTGTTTATGCAATCAGCAGCTGATAGGTATTGGAGTCGTTTCCACCTTCTGGCTATTGGGAATAATATTGCTCTGAATGTGCGTGTGCATGGATTTGTTTGAGTCCCTGCTTTTGATTCTTTGGGGTCTGTACCTGGGAGTAGAATTTCTGGGTCATGTGATAATTCTATATGTAACTATTTAAGGAAACATCAAATTGTTTTCCACAGCAGCTGCACCAACATCTGGATTTAAGCTGAAAAATGCTGAGAGCCCCAGAAAATTGGATGGAGATGTCTAAAGCTGCTCTCTGCCCTCTCCTATCGCCCAGCAGGTGACCGGGCGAGAGAACCATCTATGTACGCTTCCTCACGGGAGAGACAAGCTTCACCTTCCCCAATAAAACAGGCACTGTAGGAAGAGGGCACGACTAGGCAAAAGGAGAAATAGAAGCAATTGATAAACACATGTCAAAGAAAATCAAGAGCTTGAAGAAGGACTTTCCCTCTACATCTAGAAATTATCCTAAGGAAATCGTCTTAAGATGGCTAACTATTTATACATATGGAACTCATTACAGAATTATTTTCATAGTAAAACTTAAATGTCCAATCTGCAAGACAATTTAATTCTATTGAGGTACTTCCAATCATATTTTACCCATATTTTACTTGTGAAAATATTCACAATAGACTATTAATTGGAGAAAGAGTTAATCACACAACTATATATTACGATGTCCAGCTATAAAAATGAGGCTATAGAGTTATACACAAACACCCACATATGTGTGTATATGCGTGTGAAGTCTGCATGTATGGAAAACAGAAGGAAATATGCCAAAATCTTTACAATGGGATCCCCGTGATTATTATTTTCATTTGATATTTGTCTCCATTTTCCAAAGTTCCTACAGTGAACTTCAAAAACAAGCAAAACTTCAAAAACAAGCAAAAACAAACCACTGGGGAGATGCCAGAGCATTCACCTGTTTCTTCATTAATTCATCCACCTCTACATTCCTATATTCACTCATCAACCACATACAAGCCCTTTTTTCACACCACTGGGCTAGGTATTGGGGAGGTTGGCGGTAAAAAAAAAAAAAAAGCAAGGAAAGTTCTTATCTGTGAGACCTTTTAATTTCTGAAATGTCAAGATGTCAAAATTTATGATATTTCACATTTCATGATCCCCCTCTTTCTTATCTCCTTAAATAAAATTTAAAAGCTTCTTTTTGTTCTTTAACTTTTTTTTTTTTTTTTTTTGGCACACGGGCTTAGTTGCTCCGCGGCATGTGGGATCTTCTTGGAGCAGGGATCGAACCCATGTCCTCTGCATTGGCAGGCTGATTCTTAACCTCTGCCCCACCTAGGAAGCCCCCAAAAAGCTTCTTTTTGTTTTTAAAACATATTATTCATGTTTATATTTCAAATGTCCTTTAAAAAAATGCCTCATCTGACTTCGTAGAGACAGTTAGATGAAAATTATGAACCACATCCTAGTTTTGGAGAGGAATGCCCCCTGCTCCACTTCATACTGGTCAAGACATTAAGTAATCATCTCTCTGCTTATTTTCCCTTCCTTCCTTAAAAATTAAATAGCAATTCTTATTCTCAGGGCAGGTTTAAATAGAACAATAAGAATTATTAGTGGTAGTATATGTTATTCTTTCTTATATAATGTCAAAGATAATCTACCATATTCCTCTGATGATCCTTTTTATGGCATCTAGATGTCCTATTTTTTGTTTTTGCTTGAGTGGAAATGCCCAGAGGCACTCAGGATATTGCCTATTATAATCCAGTACATTAGAAATGGAACAAGAATTAGAAACCGAATCTCTAAAATCTGGCTCAGGATTTCAGCAAAATCTTAAAAGAAAAACATACCTGAGAGAGAAGGATACCTGCGTGAGAGAGTAAATCTTTCTCACAAAAGTAAAATGTCTCCCCTGTGTTTCTTTGCATTAAAGATCAGTTGCCATCAAGAAAGAGCAGAGACGTGCAGGGCTGCAGTTACAGGCAGAAAACTACCTGTAAAAATCATTTCCCTAAGGTTCCCCATTTATTCCGTTCTCACCTCAGATAATAAATAAACTTGCTCAGTTTTGAACATCAACTCTGGATCTTCTTGCTGAGAGATCTCCAGGTGTCCCTGCTACAGGAAGAGTCAAGCTGGGTCCAATCAATTCCTTACCTGATTGCCAGGCAAGGAGGTGGTAATACTTAGAAAAGACCAGAGTGAAACCGGCTCCATTTCTGAGGGTGTATCCCATTAGGAAATTAATAGTTGCAAGTTGGATTAGGGCCATCAAAACCTTCAGCATACATACAGCCCCGGAGAGGTTCACAGAGGGAGGAGGCCGTTGTGCACACCCCCATACTTCCCTGCGCCTGCACTGAACATACACAGACTGAGAATCTGAATCAAGTCGTTCTTTACCCCTTTGCAACACTGAACTATTTCATGCAATAAATTCAGAAACCGGTGACCATGTCTCTTTATTAGCTTTTTTGTGAAAGATCAGTGGAGATAGTCAACAAAGACTTTCTCAGGGAAGGCAAATCAGTTACTATGGCCAGGAACTGCAAAAACATATTCTGACTCCCATCTTAAATCCTTTCCAGTGTAACTACAAGTGCACACACGTGCACGCACATACATACACACACACCTGCACACGCACAGTCACAGGGGAACAGGGCAGGAATCTCATTACTAGAAACCAGGGATGTCTGGGGCTGAGCAGGACCAGAAATTAAGATCAATTCAACGGTGTGCTACTGAAACTTGACCTACTCTCCAAGGATCAATCCCAGAGTCTTTTACTAGGCTGACCTTCAGCCATAGACCCACTAGCTCAGCCTGCAAGAGTTCCAGAGAGGTTGTAAAACATTAAAATATACCTATTATCAAGTGGCATTGGGGCACATGAAGAACATGAAAGATTCAAATCAAAGGCGAAAATTCAATTTAAGTCAGAATCGGAAGGCTCTACTTTTATAAAAGAACAAAAAATCAAGCACAAACTAAAATAATATTTCCTACGTATGTCACAAGGAGAGACACTTGACCTTGGTGGGGTTGACTGGAGGCTGTGCATCACAGCAGAGTCTACAGGGTACGTACGCTTATGTTTATTTGGTGTTTGATTAGAAATGCCTTTCATAATGTAAATGGATGGCCCACAGAAATATCTCACGAAATGTTAACTGTTATTGTGAGTACCAATGCTACCTGTGACAACTTGAAATCAGATATAAAGTGATTCGCCCCCATCTCTGTGTCTGCCCTCATTCTCTAAATGGCATGGGCCAAGCTTTGGTCTGGGGGAAGGATGCTGCCAAAGGGAGGTCAAAGCCAGGCAGGTGAAGGCAGGCAAGCCCCCTAGGATGGGTGGATGCATTCTCAGCAGTTTGCCAGCCCAATCGCCATAACTGGAAACCAACTGATTGGGAGAATCTTGGGATTGCTACTTTTGTCCTCCAAGTCTCAGCCAGTCGCGATACCCAGAATTATCCCTGTGGATATTAAAGTCAGCTCAGAAAGCTGCCACCAGGTGGCGCCACAACAAGGCTCTGACCAAAAGCCAACCTAGAAGCTCCCTTGTTCAATTCATTAACGTCACAATTAAGGAACTTCATGTTTGATAGATCCAACACATTGGGACCCATTTATTGTACTATGGCTATTGTGTTATGACAACTTTTAAGAATGAAAGAGACTCTATAATAATGGAGCAAAAGACATAAACCAAAACCATTCAGGGCAATTAGGATATATGTCACCCTAGTTATAGCAAGACTTACACATTATTATTATTATTATATTATTATTATTATTACTATTTTATACCATAATATTGCTTTGAAGTTATTTGTGATATATGCAAACATACATGTAAACTTCACGTTAAAATGCCAACTTCATGCTAATGCCTAATAGTGTCTACAGCTTTTTAACCCTAGAAAACGAAAACATCGCATACGCAAGCTTGAGAAACAAATATCTCCAAATTATTCCAAAGAGACAGAAAAGTCCTGCTTCTTCACTCCCCACCGTGTGTCATACCAGCTTGACCTGTTTCCTGGTATTTCTGATATTGGGCTCTTTGGGGAGTCGGCAGTCTATAGGACAGACTAGGCCAATTTCGGTGGCTTCTCAACCCTCACCTTCATTCAGCAGAGCTCATCCTATTAAGAAATGTGCCTGAACAGTCTCCCGGAATTGCTAGGCTTTCAAAGTAGGTTCCCAAACACACGAGTTGAGATGGTGACACAAGTGGAAGCAATAGATCCCAGTGGGGAGTGGCCGCTCGGACACACAGAAGGTCCTTTCCTTGGGGTCCCCTGGGAGAACAGAGGAGCACATCTCTGCAGGGATGGAATTTCTGAGCATGGCATCTCGGGGTGAGGGAGATGTGGGTATCCATGGTAGATGACCTCATGTGGACCAACGTGCTGGTGAGACCTGGGATGTTGAGGCAACAGCCATGCAATTTCCACAAGGCAGAGCGATGTGAACCAGTCAAAACGGGCAGGCCACCGGGGCTCAGAGGGGCCAGGGCTGCTTTGGAAGCCCTCCTGCCAGGCAAGGAAAGAGCAAAGCTTGGTGAAGGGGCCCATGCCATTCTGTTAAGCTTGAGGCAAAGGGCAGAGAAGACACCCCAGGCTCTGGTGACCAGGGGACCAGACAGAGGGGAAGTGAGGATTCTAAGGAGCAAATCAGTGTCATGGGGGACTTTACTGAGGCCCCAGATCCTTCTCTGTTTCCTCCCACTTCCCCCTTGTCCTCTTTTCTGATTTTGCCCTCATTTTATCTTATCACAGACAGGTTTTGTAGACTAGATCGGTAATTCAACATCACTCTCAAATCTCATTGACATAATAGGTACTGATGCTTTTTTCTCTTTCTACTGTTCATTATCCTGGCGCTTTCTTCAGAACTTGGGCTCTGCATCTAAACAGATCTAGCTGAATTTAAACTCCAACTCCAGAATTTTATGAGCTGGGAGAATGCTCTAAGTCTCAGTTTTCCAACCTATGAAACGTGGGGATCTAATAGTGTTGCAGAAATCAATCCCACGAGAAACCAAGCACCACGCTCGGAGGGTTGAAGAACTCAGGTTTATTGAGCCGGCAGACCCAGATGAGCTAATGCTCCAAAATTCTGGGCCCCGTTCCAGGTGAATTCTCTCCTTATATAGGTTAAGACACATAGCTACAATTGGCATTAATTGATTGGCTACAGTTGGCATTAATTGATTGGCTACTCAGTTTCCATACGTTACAGGTGATTACAGAGCATGGGCGTTGCTAGGGGTTACATGAAAAGGGTTTTCAAACAAAGGTGAGAAGGGGCAGGAACAGGACATTCCATACTTATCTGATCATCTTTTAGGCTCCAGTTGATTGTTAAAGTATTTTGTCCTCACTCTAGTGCAGCAAGCAGGTTTTACAGAAGCAGAGCAGGCATAAAGCTATTTTCTAGCTGTGTATGAACTCAATAGTACCTGCCTCTTGGGGCGGTAGAGAGACAAATGAAATACGACATTGAAAGCACTTAGCACAGCGTCTGTCATTCGTTCTTTAAATGCCTGATAAATGGTAGTTACTATTCTTTGCTGTTACACTTAAGCTTTTTGCTTCTGTCTTATCTTTCCTGTTTTCTCTTACAATTAATTTAAAACTAAATTAACTATTTCAAATTAATTAAATTTAAAAATAATTTTCCTTTCTTATCCAATTTTTCTCTTTTCCAAAAAATAATTTAATTCCACTTTACTAGTTTTATTTTCAAGTTGATTACATTCTTATGTTGTTTCATTAAAAAATTAATCCCATTTGTTTTAGCTATTGTTTTAATGCTCATTTATTTAATTTATTCTTTATTGTTTTCCATGAACTCTAATAGGCATTAGATTCTTAATTTTCTTATTTATTTATGTATTTATTTATTTATTTACTTTTGGTGACAACATTTAAGTTCTACTCTGTTAGCAAATCTCAATTATACAATACAGTGTTATCAACTAGACACCAGGTTTTACCTTAGACTTTATTCATCTTAGAGCTACAAGTTTGGACCTTTTACCATCCTCGTCCTATTCCCCCACCCCTGCCTCTCAGCCCCTGGCGACCACTGTTTTACTCTCTGTTTTTATGTTTGGGTTTTTTTTGTTGTTTTTTTGATTCCACATAAAAGTGATACCATGCAGTAGTTGTCTTTCTCTGTCTGATTTATTTCAGGGAGAGCCATGGTTGGTACTTCCCCAGAGCTGTGAGTCTCTTCACCCAGGTGGCAAATGGCTTTGTTGAATAGGGTTGCCTCCTGACACCTCCAATGGACCTTTCCATGCATGAGGACCTTCATGGTTTGTTGTTTTTTGTTGGTTTGTTTGTTTGTTGTTTTGAGTTACGAGTTGAGTTTATGTGGGGCAAAATGAGGACGGCAGCCCGGGAGACAGCATCCCAGAGAGCCCTGAGAACCTGTTCCAGAGAGGCGGGGGTGGGGGGGCGGAGATTAACATATCTGTAGTCTTGGTGAAGGAGGAGTACCTGCACTCAAACACATTTCTTTGTAGAGTTTTCTGCTGGTCACAAGGAGCAGATGTCACCATGTAGGGATTTAGTGCTTTTCTAGAGATGACGAGATACAAGGGTTGGACCCATAAAATCAGCTCCTGAAAACATCTAACTATCTGAAGACCTGTTCCACCCATTTTCCAAAGCACAAAGTGCCTCATTCCTGGTCTCCACCCTGAATTCCCTTCAGGGGATGTGGAAGGTCAGCAGCTGCAGCAGCACGTGTGATTTAATCCTTGTTGTGGAGGTAGATGGCAAGTGCCCATGGCAAGTGCCAATTTATAGGTGACAGGGCCCCCTCATGGTCATAAATTCGGCCATGCTTTGGGAGGCATAGGACCTTCATGTATTTGAAATCCACGTAGAGCCACTGGATTTTGGAAACCAAGTCAATGGCGTGCTTCAAGGCAGTGGTGGGCAGGAGGGGGCAGTCAGGGTGAAGACTTCCTGTCCCTGCCTGGGCCTGATGCTGGTCCTCAAGCAGAAGGTGGTGATGGCCCCCCAGGTAGACAAGGACACCGTGAAGGTGATCTGGAGGCCTGTCTAGGAGAAGTTATCCTCTTCCCAGGCACCCCGTTAGTTCTGACTGTCTAGTTACCATGCGTCTCATAAGCGGATGTTTCTAACGTTGCAGGGGCTGCTAGGTTATGTAGACTCTGATTGGTGCCCACACTCCACAAAAACACAGAAATGGGGTGGCACACTCAGCATTTGCTGGTTGTCTTTCTTACTTTCCTTTTGCTTCACTTTCTTCACTTGTTTAACTTACGTGTTTATTGCAGCACCTATACATTTTAAAAATAAATTCTCAGTTACTTGAATATTTGATATCATGTAGAGGACGTTGACAACAGATACTACTTTCTCATTTTCCATCCCCCAATTGGGTAGTGATGGGCTGTCTGAAACTGAGCCTAATTATTACACAGGTCATCTTGTAGCGAATGGAGAATGTTTCTGCAGTGTCATCTTCGTGAGGGGGAATCCAATAAGCAGTTGACTTAATACTAGATTCTAGGAAGTGTCACACATATAGAACAGATAGTCACTCAGCTACATTTACTCTCATTTTCCTATCGTCCTGATCGTTTGGGTTTTGAATCAGTAGGTACTTTCCATGGACACCTGGGCATCGCCTGCCTTGTTTGCATCTCGTCATTTGGCTCTGTGCCATCATCATTAGAAATCTTTGCAATTTTCCTTTTTTTCCGTGTCTGCATTTATTGAGAGTAGACATAGATCGGTGAATTCTTTTGTAGGAAATGGGAAAGATATGGAAGGAACCTAAGTGTCCATCAATGGGTGAATGGATAAAGAAGTGTGGTACGTACATACAATGGAATAATATTACTCAGACACGAAAAAGGAAGGAAGTCAGACAACATGGATGGACCATGAGGGCATTATGCTAAGTGAAATAAGTCAGACGGATGCTATATGATCTCAAAACACAAAGAAGCAAACAAAGGGGCTGATAGATACAGAAAACACATTGGTGGTTACCAGAGGCAGGGGTGGAGGGGAGATGAAATGGGTGAAGAGGGTCAAAAGGTAGAAACTCAGTTACAAAATAAATGTCATCGGATGTAACGTGCAGCATGGTGACTACAGTTGATAATGCTGTGTTATGTATTTGAAAGTTGCTAAGAAAGTAGACCTTAATAAAAGTCCTCACCACAAGAAAAAAATTTTTTGTAATGGTAGATGGATGTTAGCTAGACTTATTGTGGTGATCATCTCAGAATAGACACAAATATCAAATTATTATGTTGTACACTTGAGACTCATCTAAGGTTTATGTAAATTATACCTCAAAAAATAGAAAAATTACCATAAAAAAGGGGGAAGAGGCCTTTTATATGTGATGGGAAAGCTAGTTTTTTCTTTGGGTGGTCAACTTTCTTATTGCACCAGAGGCCTTTGGCATTGAAAATGGCTGAAAAGAAGAAAGGGAGGCTCACTGAAAGATATCACTCTCTCCATCCATAGATAATTATTAACTAGGTTAATGAGGCTTTACATAGGAGTGGAAACTCACAACAGACTATGTTATCTCACGTCAAGGTGGATTGCAAGAGTCAAGGTCAATTCTTTTTCTCACAACTGTAAAATGAGTTGACTAGGACCCACTCCACCAAGGAATAAGAAAGACATGGTAACCCTTGGGGCTGTGACATTCCTTTTGCCAAGACCTCTTTTCTTATTCCATAAAGTTGCATTTTGTTTCTTTTTCTACATGGGCACGTCATTGAAACTGACATACTTGATCAGTGCCTTTGGAGAAAGATGAAAGCATCGCACTCACATCTGTGCAGCGGGACCGAGAAGGGAGAAATTGTAAAGATTAGGCAGAGAGCTTTCATGCCAAGATCCACCAGCTGTGTGGAAAATCAACCCTATTGAAAGTGAAACACCGAACCACCAAAATAACCCTGCAACCAGGAAGGAAAGGAATAAACGCCCCCAGCAAAGCAAACCCAACTTGGTTGCACTTCAAACAAATTCATTACCATCCTCTCCAAGCTCCATCACATCCCTCTGCCTCAGTTGCTCTTTACCCAAGTTCTGCTGCCTGGTTCTTTTTTGATTAAATGAGAATGAAATGGAGCAGGACCCTGTGGTCCTTGCCCCCATGTCCTCTGCCTGCCTTTAGTCTGTCGAAAAACTTTAGCCAAAGAATAAGTTTAATCAGAGAAGTGAGAAAATGCAGAAGCAAAGAAAAGCAGTCAAACAGGAAAAAGCAATCATAATTCGGTCAGTAAGCAAAGTCAAGGACATTTAGTTCCTCCTCAAGGGCCAGAGATAATATTCTGAGCCACGTCCTGTCAGCTGCCTTATAGATACAGCCATGACATGAGCTGCCACAAGTCCAAGAGCTGGCCTCAAGGAAATGGGAACAAACTGACCCTAGAACTGAAGATTAACGGTACTTAAAACAATCAAGATGATGCTGGTTAGACCACCGCAGGATCAATTTCAAGACAACTGTCAGAGCTGACCGTGCTGTTTTTGCATGTAGCCCTCTCCTTCCGCCTATAAAAGCTCCTGCCCACTGACTGTTAGTGGAGGGAGTTGAGGGGAGTCCGCCCTCCCCTCCCCCACCCCTGGTTGCCGGCCTCGGAAATAAAGCAAGCTTTCCTTTCCACCAACAGTGCCTCTTTATTGGCTTTAGAGAGGTGAATAGCGGGACCCCACTTTCGATAACAGTACCATTTTACTTCTTTGTATAAACCAAAAGTTTACCTAAAACAGGATTTGGGCTTTCAACATTGTTAGCCATAAACCTAAAAAGCTTTTTTATTGTTTGAAACCTCTGTGCTAGCCAGTGCAGCAGCCAACAGCCACAGGAGACCATTTACATTAAAATGAATTATAATAAAATACCATTACAAATTCAATTGCTCAGTTGCACTGGCTACATTTCAAGGACCCAACCACACATGGCTAGTGGTTACCATATTGGCCAATGCAGATACAGAATTTTTCCATCTCTGCAGAAAGTTCTCCAGGCAATAGAAGGATAACAGAACTCAGCTTCCACTATGTGACTGGTTTATATTCCTGTAAGCTTTCTGACACTCTGAGAATCTATCATCATTGGTTGAGTTCCTGATATTACTACTAATGTGGACTCAGATGCAAGAAATTCCCTGGGGCCTAGGTGACTCAGGTTATTTAGAAACTGTGTTCATTCTTGCAGGTTATGAGGCCTCTGCTTTATTTGGATGCAAGAGACGATTTCCTAATCTTTAATGCAGCCTCCCAAGGTCACCGTCATGGTTAATTTTGTGTGTCAACACGACTGGATCATGGGATGCCCAGATTATTTCTAGGTGTGTCTGTGAGGGTGTTTCCCAATGAGATTAGTGGTGGAACGGTGACTCAGTAAAGTAGATGGTCCTCCCCCATGTGGGTGGGTGCCATCCAACCCATCAAAGGCCTGAATAGAGTACAAAGTGGAGGAAGGAGGAATTCACCCCTTTAATCCTGCTTCACTGCCAAGCTGGGACATATCTCATCTCATCTTCTGCTGCCCTTGGATTGGGATTTATGCCATAGGCTCTACTGATTCTCAGGCCTTTGAACTCAGATGGCGTTACATCACTGTCTTTCCTGGTTCCCCAGCTTGCAGATCGCAGATCATGGGACTGAAACTGAGTAGGACCCTGTGGGGCTCCTGGGCATGGAAGCCTTTCTGTCCCCAGTTTCTTGTTTGTAGGAAATAGGCTTCAGTCTCCATGACCTTTCCTGAGTTCCAAAGGGCAGATTCAAACAGTTGCTAATCAGGGAAGGGAGGGGATGCAGAGAGAAGGGAGGAACAGTCAAGAGACAACAGTGCCGCCTGGGGGCAGGGTCCTGGCTCCACCTCAAGAGATACCCATAACAATATATTTGAGCTCTGGTGCAGATACTGATACTTCCCAACAAATGGAAGATGTTAACTACTTGATGAAGCAGTCTTCATTCCAGAGAGAAGGTCATCGTTTGATAATCACAAAAGCACATCAGGAGACCACCTGAGGCCAGATTAAAGGAGTGCAGGCCCTGCACACACCCTGATCCTTATCAGCAACCCCGCCCTTGAACCACTGCTATAAAACTCCCCACCAAATCCCCCCGGAACTGGGACACACAGTTTTTCAGCGCAGGAGTCCACTGTGTCCCCCCTTTGCCTGGCAAAGCAATAAAGCTATTCTTTTCTACTTCACGGAGACTCTGCCTCTGAGATTGCATTCAGCACCAGTGCACAGAGGCACCAACAGGAGTTTTCAGCAACAGGACTTCTCAGCCCCCTAATCACATGAGCCAATTCCAGTCGCCCTTCTCATCACGGGAGGTATGTGACTCTGCGGAGGCTTCACTCAGGCCCATGGAAAGGCTCGTCCGTGAACTTCCCCAGCCCTGCCTGACCTTCTCAGGTGATATGTATGCAGGCCTTTCACCCTGGAAAGGGCATAAGCACCAGCTAGTGCCTAGCAGTTGGAAGCGGTCGCACTTCAACTCTTTGAAATACAGCAAAGATCATGCCAAGGATAAAGAAGTTAAGGATAAGCAGAGACTATCTGGGGGCAGCCAGGCCTCCAGATTGGTTCCCTGGGGGACAAAAGGGTGTCCCGTCTGGTCTGGACTGTTAGGATCTTCTGTTTGCTTATTAAACAAGAACAATGACTGTCCCCAGAACGTGTCACTTCTTGAGGCTCTTATTTCTTCCTGAGATTTATTGTATATTCTGGAGGGAATAAGTTCAGACAGATAAAAGCTGGCTTCGGCTGGTCCTCCGAGGGGCCAGGCCTCGAGTCGGTGACCCAGTCTGCCTCCCCATTTGATGGGCATCACGTCCAGTCATTGCTAATAGAATCCCAGCCACTGACTGGCTGGTTATTTTCAAAGCTAAATATTCAGAATAATCTAACAGACTCTCACATGACTACACAGACACACAAGGTTCTCATCACCTTCTCAACAGGAAAGCTCATATTTCTTCCTCCCATCCCGGCCCCACACTGACAACCAGCCAGCACTTAAATTGGAACAAAGAAATGAAAAGATAGATCCACCACTTACAGGTTTCTTTAAAAAACTATTACTGCTCTTTTTTCCACACGAGAGGCCTGTGTTTTGAATTTTAATATATGTTCATCTACTTTATGCTCTATTGCTCCTTTTAATCCTAATTTCTTTTCTCTGTCTCCTATTTGTAGACCCAAATGTTCCATATTGAGAAGCTAGTTCAAAAGGCAATCTTTAAAATGAGAAACAAAATATACTTCTAAAAAATTACATAAAACACTGGAAATGAGATCAACAGGCTCGTGTCCTGCTGATTGAAATGCAAAATAATACAATATTTCTGGGAGGAAATTTTATCCACCCTGATCAATGGCTTTAAAGTCATTCAAAACCTCTGACCTAATTAACACCTCTACTTCTGGGGAGCTACCCTAAATAACCAGATAGTGCCACAAAGATCTGCCCAGGGATGCTCATCACAGTATAATTTGTGATGCAGAAATGTCAGGGAGGGGACCTGAAATGTTTAAGAGATCCATCTATATTTCACAGACAAGGAAAGTGAGGTTCCTCGATATTTCTATAGCGCTGTGACAGGAATCAGACCAAATTGTACATATTGTTTGTAAAGGGACACTTACTATTTCTCTTAAATTTCCCTCCTCTCCTCTGCCATGATAAGGTCTTTAGGGGGCAAAAATTGTATTTTACTTATTTTGGGTCCACCGAAGCTCTACCCACTGTCCCTGAGAGAGCAAAGGACCAGTGAGTGTCTGGTGCAGCCCAGCCTGGAATATAACACATTTCCATGTTCCCGAGACTACAAAGTATTTGGAGCTGCGATCTAACATTTAAGTAAGAATCACAAGAACGAGTCCAATTAAGTGACTTGAAAAACTCTCAGACATTACAACACATTATAATCCAATTTCCTAGTGGAAGTTGTAGACGGGCTGCCATGAGAGGTATTTCAATATAAAGTGCTTGGAAGCCCTAACTGTAGCTCAGTGACGCCTTAGTACCAGGAAACGGGCTGCTGGATTTTCTTCATCTCTCTTCAGTGGGAACCCGTGTGATATAATGAAGCAGATTCAAGCTCCAAAAGGATGGCTAGGGTATGAATAGACATCCCCCCTTTGATGCTTCGAGACAATAAGTCTTTGTTTGGGCTGAAGAAGTGCCCCAGGATAGCTCCAAATTGGCACTTCTCTCCCAGGAGGAGAAAGGGGGGGCCCTCTCCTCAGTACCCCCCTCCAATGCCTTCCCTGTGGGACCCCCACGAACAAGGGCTGCTCAGCAGCGTCCACAACAGAATTCAGAGGCACTGAGGCCTTTGTATTCGCCACCCTGGGAAGATAGCCTTTGGGAGAATATTAATTATAAGAGACGGCACATCATTACCCTTTGCCTCCTACGACCTCCTGCTTCTAGTGAGAGGTGGAACAGCTTCAGCTGTCCTTCCAGCTTCACCTAAATGTGCGCCCCCCCCACACTGCCTTATCACAGAAGAGGGGGCTGGATCAGTTGTCTTCCCTGAGCTCCTAGCATCCAGTGATCTTATTTCCTCCTTAATGGAAGAACAGATCTGCACTCCTGATACCGAAAATCATTTAGTCCCTGTGATGCCAGCCACAAGCTCAGCCAGCTCTTCTCCTGTGGACACTGGACACCAGGCAAAGAAATGATCTATATCCTTAAAGCATATGAAGATGCTTGAAACCAGAGAAGGAGAGCAGGAGAGCAACTCTGTGATTTTGCGATGGAAGCTTCGCATCCGGCACCGTGGTAAGCTGTTTTTTGAGAAGGTGTTTCAACATTTGAAGGCTATAACTGCCTCTTTTATTTTTGGTATAGAAGTATAGTTGATTGACAGGGGTACGGCATAGTGATTCAGTATTTTCACAGATTATACTCCATTAAAAGTTATTAGAAAATAACGGCTAGAATTCCTTGAACTCCCTGTGCTGCACGATATATCCGGCTGCTTATCTATTTTATGCACAATAGTTTGTACTTCTTAATCCCATACCCCTAACTTGCCCCCTCTTCCCTCTCCCCTCTGACAACCACTAGTTTGTTTTCTATATCTGTAAGCCTGTTTCTATTTTGCTATATACACTCATTTGTATGATTTTTAGGTTTGCTTATAAGGGATATGGATCAGAACCTCATGGTTCAAACAGTGAGTAGTTATTTCACATTTACTGCTGTAGACTGAGTGTTTGTGTCACCCTCAGATTCATATGTTGAAACCTAATTCCCAATGTGATGGTGTTTGGAGGCAGTGCCTTTGGGAGGTGATTAGATCATAAAGATGGGGCCTTCTTGGTGGGATTAGTGCCCTTACAAAGGGACCCCACAGAGCTCCCTTCTCCCTTCAGCATGTCAGGATCCAGGGAGATAACAGTCATCTATGAATCAGGCACTGAGTCTACTGCCACCTTAATCTAGGGCTTCCCAGCCTCCAAACTGTGAGAAACAAATGTTTGTTATTTAAGCCACCTGATCCATGGTATTTTTTGTTACAGCAGCTTGAATGGACTATAGACCAGGTGCCCGGGAAATTGTTTTATAAGCAGGATCTCATTTAATTTTCACAACAACACTATGAGGTAGGTGCTATCATTATCTTTGAAGTCAGAGAGGTTAAGTAACTTACTGAAGGTCACACAGACAGTAAGCAGTGGAGCCAGTGTTCAAGCCCTACTCAAGCTTTTAGCAATGCCAAGCATTCTTGAAGTGACCAGTCCTTCAAGGGCTGTCCTGTTGATTTGACCAGATCATCCCTCAAGGTTGCCCTGGGCTCAGGTGGTCTGCTCACCCAGAAGCACCCAGGGAACAGAAGAAGCAGAGGTGGTATTTCAACATTTGAAGACTGTAGCTGTCTTGATGCTATTTATATATTATTTTTAAATATTTATTTATTTATTTATTTATTTATGGCTGCATTGGGTCTTTGTTGCTGCACACAGGCTTTCTCTAGTTGTGATGAGTGGGGGCTACTCTTCACTGTGGTGCATGGGCTTCTCATTGTGGTGGCCTCTCTTGCTGTGGAGCATGGGCTCTGGGCACTCAGGCTTCAGTAGCTGTAGCACGAGGGCTCAGTAGTTGTGGCACACAGGCTTAACTGCTCTGCAGCATGTGGGATCCTCCCAGACCAGGGCTCAAACCCGTGTCCCCTGCATTGGCCGGTGGACTCCCAACCCCTACACCACCAGGGAAGTCCCTCTTCATGCCACTTAAATGAAGGGCACAGTGCTTTACAGTTGCTGAGAGAGCTATGCTAGAAGAGCTTTTGCGTTCTCTGCCTGTATAAACCCCACCCTTTTTTAGAATGTCTTCCCCCCTGGAGGTGGTCATTAGCATCTATGGGGACACATACAGAGGTATACAGAGTCCAACCTGCACAACGTTACCTAAAGGCTCTGAATTTAGGTCTTCAAAGCCCAACTCCAATCCACTGTGTGCTGTGAAGCCTTCCTTGGTTGTCCTTTTGGAGATGAGGGGAGGAAGTGATGGGACCCAAGGTTCTGAGCTGGGAGTTAGCGGACGTTGTTCTAGCTGTGGTTCCACTGAGTGTAAGCTGAGTGACCCTAGACAAATCATTTAACCTTCCCGGACCTCAGTTTTATCTCTGGAAAAATAAAGGAGTGGAACTAGATGAGTCTATGGGTCCTGCCAGCTCAAAAACTCTATAATCTGTCTCTTTCGAGCTCAAAACTTTTGTAACTTAGCACTTAAAATACATTACCTTATACAGCATTCTTATTTCCACACATCTTTATTTCTATCATATTTCTCTAAAATTTGTGAGTTTCTTACACGCAGGGTCTCTCTAGATTCTCAATCGGAACAGTGATATTTGATGTTCAGAGTCCCCTTGTGCACAGATTACCTTGTATTTGACACATTTCCCCTGTGCCTAGAAGTCCACAGTCATTATACCACATGGACACAACTGAGTTGAAGCATTCTGGGAAAACTGAAAGGATGGAAACCAGGTGTGATTTTAAAAAATCTTCTTTGTATTGTGCCTTAATGTAATCAAAGAATTATCTAAGTAGTAGCCCCTTGCTAATTTATACTTGAATATCATAATTTGTAAGGCAGAATCATACCAACAAAGCTAATAGGTATATAATAAAAAGCACATTATCCCAATTTTTTGCAGTTTATTATTGTGGCTGAATTAGAGCAAGCATGATGAACCAGGTCACTACATCAGATTAGATTTCAGATAAAAGAATGTGAGAATTTAAAAATGCCAACCATTGGACTATTGAAATGACACAATAGCAGCCAGTTAAGTAGGAAAAAGGTAGATGCCATCAGCTCCAAAAGCCTTTGTCTTGACTTTAATGGAAAAGCCATGAAAAATAAATACATTCCAGGGGTTCAAAAGTTATTTTAAATTCCATCTGTATACTTAAGTGAAAAACAAGCCAGCCCCTAAAATAATTAAAGCCATCAATATGAACTACTCAGGTTTGAAAGAGACCAATACTTCTTACTCATAAAAAATGTAATAGCATGTGCAATTTGGTTTTTTTTTCTTTGCCGTCTGCTACTTGAATTGCAAGGTGTGGTTGAAAAGCTAATATAACACCAGAATATCATTAATAAGGCTATAGGACACTTAATCTTAGCCAAAGCATGAAGGCATGGCTTTCTTTTTTACTGTAACTTTTTTAACTTCATAAACTAAAAGTAACAAGAGTGACTTTAGACTTTTTTTTTCTTTTTTTTTTTGGCTTTCCCTCTTTTAGAGAAAAAGAGCATTAAGTAAGTGGGGAGAAAAGCAAATGTAATAAAACTGAGTGTAATAACACAATTCCCTATAGAATACAAGGCCGAGGTGTCCAGCTGTTTCTCCCACTCATGTTGAAAGATTTGCTTAGAGGTTCTATTTGAAGAGCTTGCTGGAAAGCTTGAAAGACTAGTACAAACACATGAGTGAAAGTCTCTATTAACCAATCAGTTACTAAATTCACCAAGTTTTGTCAAAGAACAAGGAAAGCCTACTGTGAAATTAACCATTTCACACCATTTAAGAATTTAGTCATGGGAGTCTCAGTGGCTACTTTCCACACCTCCTGGCTGCCTTGCATCCTTAGCTAGAAAGCCTTACCATCCTGAGCAGGTCATTTCATTTTCTTCTTTTTAAACTCTAATGTTGCATTACCCATTGGGAAAAGACGTCCAACCTTGTTCTGTCTGTGGCACCTAAGGCCACAATCTGCTGCTTTGGGACATGAACTCTGTGTTTAGGCTTAGGAAACCCACCAGCTTCACATAAACTGTGGTTATTCCAAGTTCCCTCCAGCACTCTCAGATTTGCTGAACAAATATCCTTTGATTGTGATTGAAGTCGATTCCACTGTGAATCGATGAAATCGACTTCAAACATAATCAAACTCAGTTTGATTTCCTCCTCTCTCTTCATAAACACACCAATATTTTCGGACTCCTTCTTGGTTTCTTTAACTTCTTGAGATAAAATGACAGGATTCACACACACACACGCCTCCCCCCGCCACACACACACCCCCCCACCCATCCCAAGTAGGGATACGACCTGGTTTTGCTCGAAAGGAGAATAGACTTCTGGTTTTTCAAAAATACTTTTGGTTGCAGGAAAAAGATGCTTCAAGTTCTTTAGGGAGCCTGTAAATTATCAGTCTTGTACCAACTACCAAAACACCAGCAAGCCCTCCTCCTTGGTGAGATGGCAGATCCCAGAGAAAGGGACCAATTCCTTAAACTCTTTGTATCTAGAACCTCCTTCTATACGTTCCCCCTTTTCCCAAGTTCCCACCCTTTTTTTAGTTCTTTCACATCCATTTCCTGAGCATCTACTATCTGCCTGAAATGCAGCGGACTGTTGAGGACACAGGAACGTGCTCAGAATGCTTCCCCCAAATCCGTCCACAGGATTTCCTGAGTGTTACCTTCACTTCCTCACTTTTCTGTCATTACACCTGACACACTCAGCTTTTTGATTAAACGTTTTACTATATAGAATAAGTTTTCAAAATGAATATGCACTCTACCCTGTAGACGATTTAAAAGATGTCAAAGGAGATAATCCGAAGCATTGGTCCTTAGCGGACCCATGGTTCCCACTCTGGACCCCCCAGCAGGGTTGACAGGTGGTGGCCTGCACAGGAGCACCTGGTCACAGCTGGCTCTCTGCAGTCTGGGCCCCGCCTCCTGGGACAGGACCCTATCCATCCACAAGAAGGACCACCTACGGAAGTTCCCACAAGGGTGCATCATAAGCTAGCAGGGTCTCCTTCAAAATAGTCATCATTTATCTCTGCTCTCCTTTTCCTTTGCAATTCACATCCAATCTGTTTCCCAATTCCATGACAACCTAGTTGGTTTAAATTGGTGTGAAATAAAGTTGAAGATGTGCCTAAAGATTACACACAGGGATTCCTTTTTTATCTACATCCTCATTCAAACAAGCAGAGAATTTAATTAATTATTGGACTCATTGTTTCTTTCACCAAGTAGGCACAGTTGTTTACGTGTTCATTAACTGATCCAGATCAGAACTCAGAACTGCTGAGTTACCATCCCTAGGGTTAAACCGCTGGGCTTCAGTCATAACGCCGAAGCACCATCTCCACTACCAATGTCATCATTCTTTATTTCTGTATAACATTTTATAGTTTACAAAGTCCTTCTGTATATAGAATCTCACACCATCTCATGTGATTCACCTAACTTGTGGTAGGTCGTAAGGCTGGATCAAGATGGCTCTTACCTGTGGAGTTGCTTGCGAAAGAAGAAAGAGGAGGTAAAGGAGGGGGCAGGAACATAGGGGATGAGAGGAAGCCAAAGAATAAGCAAGAGTAAGTCACATAAGCAGGGCTCAGCCTGCGTGAAAAAAGAACTGGGAACAGAATGATGAAGACATCTCAAAACCCAGCGTTTCTATTCTGTGTTGTCTGAGCACTGGGGTGAGTTTTCTTTGTGACCTTGGGCAGCTGGAGTCTCTGGCTTCTTCAAGAACAGCCCCTGTCATCTCTGTGGGATGCTTTTGATGAGGACCTGGATGTCCCGGGACCTACATCAGGACCGATGTGTGGCTAATCCACCACATCCCGCAAATGTGTACTGAGCACCTACTGTGTGTCAGCACATGTGAACCCTGCCATGAATTTGCAGCCTGGGTATTACTATTCTCATTCACACTGGGATATTACTGTTTCCATACAATAAGGAAACTGCAACTCAGAGAAACATCTTTCTGAGATCACAGCACGAGGCAGTGGTGGACCTGAGATTCCATGAACTCTCAGGTTACAAACTCTTGCTCTTTTGACTGAGTTGCTTTGTCCTGTCTGATCCTGTCTCCAATACCTACGTTTATTGTTTTGTTTTTCAGGAATGGAGGAGCACATAGAGACAGCTAAGCTGGATGGAATACCTTCGGACAGGGGTCCTGAGAACTTCTGAGGGGCTGAGGGAAGGTGATGGGTGCTCGTGGACGTCCACGATCCAGACGCAGTCCAGGAACAAAACCTGACTGTGGGGAAGAGGGAATTGGGTCAAGAGGGATAAAAGTATTTTTCCCTTTATTGCAACAGAGGAAAGTGGAGATCCCTAGGATGAATTTCACACGATGTATTATGACTCTCATCACAGACACCATCTGGAGCAAGAGGCTGGTTTTCACGCCAGACTGTCCACTGACCATGGTGACCACCTGGCCCTGATCGGCCAGGATCTGTGTTTTCCTCTGCTGTCATTCCAGAACTTATGTCCTAGTGATCCACGCAGGTTTACTCTCGTCCTTTAGGGGCCGAAACTGGCCAACATGGATCAGCCATGACTTATCAGCTTCTTCCAAAGAGGCCCCAACACCAGGTCAATGTGAATTAACTCTATCAAATCAGACCTCAAATGCCCCATTTATACCACCTCATCCCAGAAGGCAATTGTAACTTTCTTTGTATTATTGATAATATTACTAATTTGTCCTGCCATTCAAAAATAAACGTGAACCCATTTCCCTCTGTTAATTGCACAGGGCAATTCGAAATCCTTCCTGGAAATCACAATGCCCCACCACCCCAGTGCTCCAAAGTGGGGTCGGGATGGCCCATTGCTACCTCCAGCCTTTCAGCCGATCACTGAATTTGTTCGGTATGTGTGAGCTATACGGCCTGAATGTCCTCTCATCACTGCTGTGCTCTCTGAAACCTCACCGGTTAGAGAAAATTCACTTGAACTGCTTGAAAGCACTCTGATTCTGCAGTAAGTGACTTTTAAAGTGACTGAAGTCAGTGAAGAAGGGAGAGTGTCAGAACTTCAAGGTCCTCCAGCACTGGACCAGCCCGGTGAGAGGGGTTCTGAGGGGGCTGCTTGGCGGCCTTGGCTTTCAGGGAGCAGGCAGAGGGGTTGGTGGAGTTGCACGGCGGGTGCGGGGATTAGTCCACAGCTCCGAGCAGGGCATAACTCTATGAGGCAGGCACATGGGATGCTGTTGGGGGGCAGGGGTGCTACCACGCTGACTGCGGAAAGACGTCCCGAAAATAAAAGGGGTCATACAGCCAATGGTGGCTAGACTTGGGCAGAGGGGAAGCAAGGCACTGACCCAGGATCCTGGGTGGGCCTGAGCAGAGGCAGGGCTGGTCCAGCACCGTTGGTGGTGCCCTACTGGCCCCGGGGACTTAAACCCTCTTGACCAGGTGAGCACTTCTGTCTGAACTTGACCGAGGGGCTGCCCTGTACAGGTAGGGGCAGACTGTTGCATCTATGGGGGTGGAGGGCTTTCAGGAGGAAGCCAGGCAGGGATTTTTGAGAGTCTGGAGAAACGTGGAGAAGGAAGCCTGGGGATGTGTGTGGGATGCCCCAGAGAGAGCGCTGTGTGGGGGCAGGTACCAAGGATGGGCTCTCTGACCCCAGTGGATGGCGTGATCTGGAGAGAAGAATCACAACACCTTCCTTTCTTCAAACACAAATCTGTTTGCTGCAGCTCTAAAATCATTACCTCGAAGAAGATTAATGCCACACTCTCCCTGAATCTGTATTTCTTAATTGGTGGAGTTTTCATGCCAATGGTTTTGTTCCCAAACTCTCCTGTGTTACTGGAGGGGTGCTCCTGACTATTGAGTAGCGAGGCCCCAGTTTACTTTTCTTGATAACAGGCTTAAAAAACGATGGTTGCCTCTCTCAAAGATGGTTAATTAATTCTTGTGGATTTTTCTGTCCCTGCCTTCCTAAGAGAGAAGGCGATTGTTCTCTAGCCCACAAGCACACACATGCCATATGTATCCAATGTCTCAATTTTAGTTCATCAGCGAAGTATGAAATTATTTTTAAATGACATATCTTTCGATATTCAAATGAGAATCAATCTGGCAAGGAAAATTACATGATGCGAATTACTCTTTGTGCATATAAATCAGCTGTGAAATCATTTGAAACTCCTGAGTGTTTGGGTTCCTTACTGGCAGTGCAGAATAATTATCAACAGACCTTAGTAAGCCTCGCTTAGCAAAAGTTCTCATTATTTAGAGAACATAGGTTTGCTTGGTGCTTCCTGGTCTGCAAAATATCTAGCCCAGCTTGCGCCCACCATGGAGCACATGTAAAAGAGGTATGTGATGGCTGTCCAGTGTCGAATAATCAGAATCATCCTTTGAGAATAGAAGATATGAGAATCTGATGTGAGGAGAGACAGAGACACAGAAACTAAGCCATCTGTGAAAGCGGATATTCTAAACCAACAGTAGGAACAGATACTTAGAAATTAGAAGTTACTTCTTATAATGACATTCAAGATATGATTCTCATCACGTGTGACCTCTTTCCATCCAACCTGTGCTACTCCCACCCCTCCCCTACTCACTGCTGAATTGGACCACAGTCTTGAATAGGCAAGTTCAGGAGATCATTGGAATGAAAGCATCTAGAGGAGAGAAATATTATATATTGCTTTCTTGTTGCTTTCAGGGGGTGCTTCTGGCTACTGATAATCACTATGGGGCTCTGAAATTAATTAACTAGTGAGAACCATTGGTCTAGTGATTTTCACTTCCTCCCAAGAGGAAAACCTTGATGGTCCACATTTCTCAGGGTATCAGACACACGTGCTCAGCAAGGCCAGCATGGCACCCTCACTCTGGCAGCACCAACCATACCAGGGATACCTTCTCCCTCCTCCTTCCTTCCCCAAACCTAGACTGGTGGACACATCCATGCTTCTCTCTGGAAAGAGTTGCTCTCTGGAAGGTGACAGTGGCTCCAATGATTTTCTTTGGGGTTCTCAGAGAAGTGTTGAAAGAGCCAGGTGTGATAAGTGGGCAGAGGCTGGTGTGATGAGGCGGGGACCCCCTGGCCACCCTCCAACACCGTGTTGAACTCTCCTCTTCAACCCTATGGGCCCCTGTATCATGGACCCCCCTACAGCCCTTGTTCCTGTTAAGGGGCTAGCTGAAAAGACTTTAGGGACTTCTCTCTAAAGCTGGTCATTTACAGCAGGGAGCTTTGCCCTGGGGGCCCTCAAATCACCCCTTCGAAAAGCTGGCTTTGTGGCCAGGTGACATTTACCATCCATTGCTCTGCCTGGGGAAGAAGTCCTGCCCATTTCACTCCAGGGCAGGGCTGCCCTGCTCCCTCTGAAGGGACGAACAAGCCCCTCTCCTTCAAATCCATGCCCCCCCACCAAAAGTGTGCAGAAAGCCAACTCCACAGAATAGCCCAGTTTCTGAGGAGTACCTTACGAATCAAGGTCTTTATTCCTCAGTGTGGGGCCCCACTTGCAGAGCTGCCCATCCTCACCCTTCTGCAACATCATGTGGCTCCTTTGGGACACCTGCCACTGCGTGATTGTCACGTGCATACATGTGTCTCCCCATTAGATGGGGGCCCTTTGAGAGCAGAGCTTTGTTTTATCTTACTTGTTTTTTCTTCCCTCACTTCCACTCTTTACTGAGACCTGGAAGAAGGATCTGGGGCCTGGCCAATTAAAAGACCAGTTAATATATTTACAAGGTAAACATTTTTGACTGTGAAAATGGCACCCTGACCAAAATTGGAAACATTTTTCCCATAAAGAACTTCAATACACCAGCAACTTGCAAGCAAGCCTACATGGATAAAATTACAACTGCCGGCTCCAGCCATTCAGGGGCCCCACCCCCGTCACTACCCAGGAGCAGCAAAAGATGAAAGAGGACGCTTAAAAGAGACTCGTGTTTATCTCCTCAGAGCACATGACTTTTGATGACAGTCATGTTACGAGGGAAGACCTGATTAATTTAATTTCACTGGCCTGCAGCTACAGGGAGAGAGGCCGGAAGTTTTATCAACTTCATTTGTAAGTCCGACTTGTCACTGATGGAGAGCAGCCCCACAGGAAACCATTCAGCACACAGTTAAAGGGAAAGGAAAATATCCAAGAGCTCTCAAAGAAATGTACCAGCAAACCTGAAATATATAAATGCACCCTGCCTTTCCCATTCTGATCCTGTGTCATCTGAATTATAAAAAGTCCTAAAAACAAGAGTCCCCAGGGTGAGAGAGTCACCTGCCTCCAAAGAGACCTGGCATTCATGTTAGAAATAGTGGGAAGAGTGAAAGGTTAAATATACACCAGATGACAGTAAATTATCAATATTTTACAAACGAACATCTTAAAAAATTTGCTGTAAAACATTGAGCCTGAAAGAACCATTACTAAAACCATTGCTTTAAAAATATTATATTTATACCAATTTAAGAAATTGACATGAGAACTACAGTGAGGCCTTATCCCCAATCCTGATCTCCATCCTTACAGTCAAGAATGTGGAAATGAGGGAAATGAAACTTTGAAATCGGCACATGATGGATGAAAGCAGCGAGATATGGAATTATTTCAAAGAAAGTGAATGGTTCTTAGGGCAGCAAGACAAGTCTCTAATCTGATGGAAGATATTTATATTTCAAAGACAAACCACTTGTAATAAACTATAATGGAGGAACTTCCCTGGTGGCGCAGTGGTTAAGAATCTGCCTCCCAACGCAGGAGACACAGGTTATATCCCTGGTCTGGGAAGGTCCCACATGCCGCAGAGCAACTAAGCCTGTGCACCACAACTACTGAGCCCATGTGCTGCAACTATTGAAGCCCATGTGCCTGGAGCCTGTGCTCTGCAGAAAGAGAAGCCACTGCAATGAGAAGCCCTCGCACTGCAATGAAAAGTAGCCCCACTCGCCACAACTAGAGAAAGCCTGTGCGCAGCAACGAAGACTCAATGCAGCCAACAAATAAATATTTTAAAAAAATTTTCTGGAAAAGAATACGAAAAAGAATATGTATATTATATACGAACTGAATCACTTTGCTGTACACCAGTACATCAGAAACTAACACAACACTGTAAATTAACTGTACTTAAAAAAGAAAAAGACAAACCAAGTCTTCGTTAATATGGAGTGGATCATCTAGGGAAGCAAGGACCATTGTAGAGACAAAAGTCAGCAGTGTCTCCCAAGCACTGACCAGGGCAGAGGGCAGCCAGCTGATGGCTGATGGGGATGGATGTACAATCTGTTTGGCATCCCCTCTGGACTATGGGGGACACTACGTCAGGCTATCAGAGCCTGATTCCTTTACCAATTCAAATCACGAAACTAACTCCCTTGTTCTGATTCTGTGGGTACCAAACAACCTTCTGATTATTTGTTTCCCTCTGTAGCTCTGCTGTAGGTGATAGAAGAGGCTGGTCAGGAAGACACATGTATCTGTTCTACTTGCCAGTTCTATTTCTTATTATCAATTAATAATTTGGTATTTGGGTTCTAGATAATGTCTCTTGTAAGCTTTATGATTGTGAGTCTGTTCTGGGACCATCTCAAAGGGGCAATTTCTTAAGCCAAGGGGGTAGCCCAGGCGGGCCTCTGGGCAGCCAGACATTCTATTTGATAGCCCGATCTTGCTACATACTCCTTTCTTGCTAATTCCTACAAGCAAATATTTTAAAACAACATATAACACAGCCTTTTTCATCTAATTAATTGTGAAGAAAGCATTCAGTACCAAAGTAACAGCACATATTTCTCTGGGTTCCCACATGGTGAAACCAACAATATTGTTAATGTAAATCCAGAGCTACATTTTCGCACACAAGCTGATGATATCAGTGTGCGGCCTGGAATGATAAGCAGGAGCCCCCAGAACTCCAATCTGAAGTCTCCCCCGTGGAGTGGACGCACTGCCCGGGACCCTTCCCAGCTGGGGCTCCAGATTGCTGTTCCAGGGACTTCCCAGCGCTGCTTGGATCTGGATGTAGGTGCTTCCCCAATTCGGTGATGTATGAGCCTCTGTCTTTACTATTCTTTCTTAGCTAATTACTCTCTTAGTTAGTATACTGTGATCTTTGTTAATTTAATAAATCCTCTCTAAATTCTTGTTTAACTGAGTATAGAGTGGTTATTTTGCCAGCGAATCCTATGAAACTTGAATCCGAAAGTAAGGCTTTTGGCAAAACCGCCTCTCAACTCGGAGACGGGACAAGTCCCCCAAAGCTAACGTGTCCAAACCGAGTTATCAGCATCTCCCTCCATGGGCTCCTGCTCACCTTAAAGAATGGTACCCACTGTTCAAGCTTAAAACCTGAGTAGCCCTCTGTATTTGTTTGCTAGGGCCGTCCTAACAAAGTAACACAAACTAGGTGGCTTAGATGACAGACTTTCTTATTTCAGGATGCTGGAGGCTCAACGTCCACGATCAAGGTGTCGGCTGGCTGGTTCCTTCTGGGGGCTGAGAGGGAAGGATCTGTCCCAGGCCTCTCTCCTTGGCTTTTAGAATAACTGTCTTTTCCCTGTGTGTCTTCACATGGTCTTTCCTCTGTTGATGTCTGTGTCCCAATGTGCCCTTTTCATATGGACACTAGGGGCTAGGGTTTCAACAGGTAACTATAAGGACACTAGGGGTTTGGGTTTCAACACGTAAATTTGGGAGGAACACAGTTCAACCCACAAGAACACCCTACTTCCCCGGCCTCCCTCAGCCCCCACTGACTCCACCCCTAAGAGTCTCTTTATCACAGTGACTGCCCTTCCTAGGCCTCTGTCAGTTCCTTCCTGTGGCCCCCATTCCAGACCCCTCATCTACTCTTCACACGTAGGCCCAGAGGTGTCTCTTGCTATTGCCTTTAAAGCACTTCAGTGGGGCCCCCTTATCCTTGAAATGGAATCAAAACTCCTCTCTACAGCTCTGGAGACCTTTCAGGATCTGGGTCCACATACTGAGTCGCATTGTTTGACCACATCCCACCCATGGCTGCACGTCCAGCAAAAGTGACCTACTTCCAGTTTCCTGAAGGGGCCAAGTTCTCTCTTTTTTGAGAGAGATTAGAAACTTCTTTAACGTTGAAACTGAACAGTTTGGGGGCTTCCCTGGTGGTGCAATGGTTAAGAATCCACCTGCCAATGCAGGGGACACAGGTTTGATCCCGGGTCCGGGAAGATCCCCCATGCCAAGAAGCACCTAAGCCCAGGAGCTGCAACGACTGAGCCTGCGCTCGAGAGCCCGTGCTCCGCAGCAAGAGAAGCCACCACAGTGAGAAGCCCACACACCACAATGAAGAGTAGCCCCCGCCCGCCAAAACTAGAGAGAGCCCTCGCACAGCAATGACGATCCAACACAACCAAAAAATAATAATAAATAATAAAATAAATCTTAAAAACAGAAGAAATTGAACAGTTTTATAAAAGTACAAAAAACATATATTTACAGTTTAACAAATCATCCAGATTAAGAAACAGGACGTTGCTAGTACTTCAGAACCTTTCAGAACGCTCATTCATGATCACAGCCCTCTTCCTTCCCCCGATGGTAACCACTATGTTGATGATTGGTTATTAGTTTTTTTTTTTTTTAATAATTTTACTACCTACCATGAGAGCGATCATGCCATAATTATTCTTGTACAGGGGCCACAATCGCATGTGAACACATTTCGATAGGATAACTAACTAGGAATGGCTTTGCTGGGTCATAGGATGTGAACATCTTTGCCTTTGCTGAATATTGTCACACTATTTCCCAAGTGGTTCTACCAATTTTCATGCCTAGGAGTGTGTGCCAGTTTCTGCTATTTTACATCATTGACAACTTTTTTCTGTGGTATGTCAGACTTTAGTGGGGTTTTTTTGTTTGTTTTTGTTTTTTGTGCCAACAATGCTTGCAGTATTTTTCAGTCTTTATTTCCAGATGATGACTTTCCTTCACATTTCTCTGAGAAAAGAGAACAAACGGAATAGACATGCTACAATTCCCATCACTACTTCTACCTGCCTACCTGCCTCTGTCTTTGAACCTGCTCTTCCTGCAGCCTAGAACATTGCTGCTTCCCTCTTCACCCTTTCAACTTCTGCACATCCTTCAGTGCCCAGCTTGGGTATTATTCACACCCAGGCTGCGTGAAGTGTCATCTTTCTGTGTTTTCATGCAAGCCCTTCTTGACTCCTCATAAAATACTGAAATGGTCCAGTTGCTCACCTACATTATTCACTAGACTACGAGCTTCACAGTGGGTTGGACTGTATCTACTTGGCACACAATTGCATCCCTAGCACCCAGCACTGGTTGCTGGCTCGGACCAGGTGTTAAAGAGCGTTGTTAGATATTTGTTGAAAATGATGACTTCGTAACTAATTTTTCAAACAAAGCTTTCTGACTGGAAATCTGAACAAAATCAAATGTTAATCAATCTAGATTCAAAGTAGGTAACAATGTTGGAAGACTTCTAATACAGTTTTAGTTGCAAAATTCAAATCCTATCTATATACTCACAGACAGTACACACTGATAATATTGGGTTGGCCAAAAAGTTAATTTGGTTAGTGAATATGTTGTTCAATAAAATTCTTGGTGAAGATGAAGTGTCTTTTTACTTAAACCAAATGAACTTTTTGGCCAACCCAGTACTTTCACAAGTTGTCGGTGACCATATGTCCGCATTTGATTGGGACCACCGGTTTAATCCTATTGTTCAGCATAATTTTAATAACATTCCCATTCTCTCTCACAAGTGCACAGGTTTGGATGATTAATTATGCAGTCACCTACCCATACACCAGTTTACAAATGTCTCATTTTGTAGATGAAAATAGTATTTTCCTAACTCTGCTTTCTTAGGAGAAAGTAAATAGCTATGGTCCAAAAATACAGAATGAGGTTTGTTTGAGAAAGTGGGGTTTGGAACCAAGAGGGTGATAGTAGCTGAGGTTTATAAGATGCAGACTTTTGACTTAAAGGAAACAAACAATAAATCTGAGTCAACACGTGACAGAGCCAACAGAGGATGCATATATCTGGAGTAATTGAATTAAAGCAGATTAGGGTCTAGATTAATACGAATCACTAATTTCTGTTTGTTCAGTTTTTGTTAGTCATTGAGAAATACATCCAATTAATTTCTTACATTTAGAAAAATTATGATCAAGCCGTCACAGTTCAAAGGCATAAAGTAGGATGTAGAAGTCAATTTTCTACCACTCTTGCATCAGACTGTCCAAGATTGCTTCATGATTTAGTTTCAAATGTTAAGCATTCCCACAGTATCAGCGGAACCACTGTGTGATACAAGCCCAAGAATACAGCCTACAGCTTAATCCAGGCACTACTGGGATTATCTGCTCATGTATATTTTCCTCGCCCTGTTGCCCTTCTCCTTCACCCATATTAGAGAAATGTTTTTGTGATAAAAGTGGACCATTCAATGATGGGAGGGTGGAATGGATTCCTATTCAGGATAAGATTCCTTTGTCATCGTTTGCTGAACATAGTTCAAAATGTAAAAGCATATTCAGGAAAAGACGTTTTCATAGAGGTAATAAAGTGAAGACCCATTGCATATGCATAGACACAAGATTAATTTAAAGCCAACCTGGTGACATGAGTAGACATGTTACAGGGGTTTTTGTGCATGTCTACACCATCATTTAAACTTGTGCTACTCAACATATTGCGCTGCTTTAAGTGCCTTTTTTTTTTTAAACTAAAATTAGGTATGGAAAAATGGCAACTACAGACACTTTCAAGCTTGTAAAATGTATTTGGAGATCCTGTTTTTCTTCTTAAGGCCAATTACACAAGGCTGTCATAGTATATCACAAATATACAAACACACATGTATTTTTATTTCAGAAACCAAGCAATGTAATGTCAACAAGTTCTATATAAAACATAAAACTAAAATTCAGACTCTCCAGAGCTCCCATATTGAAACAGAGCTGAACATGCATACAATCTAGCCAGCCTGTCCTCTCTACATGGGGTCATTCTGCCTCAAATCAAAGCTTGAATTGTCCTATAAACTATAAAAGTTGAGTTCATGCCCTTTGGGAACTGGTAGAAAATCCAATTTGCTTCATTCTGCCTCCCCCCACCCCCTGCCCCCACCGCCGCCCACCCCCCACTGGCTGCAGAGATGGGCTGATCTAATGGTCAGAGATCTTTCAGATCTCAACTGCTAAGAGAGCTTCTTGTAAGTACAGTCACTGCCCATCTTTCTAATCACAGCGTGGTGTACACATCCCTGAGTGTGTACCTCACCTTTGCCATCTATAGAAGGTTCATTACTGTTTCTCCTTTCAGAGATGAGAAACGTGGGACCCTATTTTCCACCTACTTGATACCAGATTTAAGGACACTTTTGTTCACTGTCACTGAGAAATGGTTAAGAGCTTGGAGTCTGGATACTGCACAGCTGGGCATAAAGCTCTGCTTTCTCATGTCCAAGCTGTGGGTCCCCGAGAAAGGTCTTTAGTCATCCTAGGTCTCAGCTGCCTTGTTTGCAAAATAGGAATAATAACAGTATCTAAATCACAATATTATTGTGAGGATTACAAAGAAAATGCAAAGGTCCCGGCATCTGGTAGGTGCTCAATAAATACCAGCTATGATTATTGTTGTTTGTTTTTGTTGTGGCTGTTGTTGTTACTCATAAGAATGATCACGGGCACTCCTAAGCCTGCACAATAAGTTTTAGTTGTATAGATAGAGAGGTAGAGTAGAAAAAAATACAGACTTTATGAAAATCAGACTGATCTGTATTCCAACCCAGTTCTGACACATAATAGCTACATGACCCCCTGCAACTTTCTTAACCCCTCTGAGATTCAGTTTCCTCTTCTGTAAAATGGGGATAATACCTACCTCACAGGATTACTGTGATGTATATAAAGATAATGTACATAAAGGTATTTGGGACAATGAGGGTAAGCGCTCATTAAATGGTCATTATTGACATTATTAGTTCTTCAACCTCCACCGAGGCATAAAGAAATATATGTCCTTAAAACCATCTGATTTTATGGTATCCCCCACTCCAAAACACAATTCCTCTGGGCATTTTTGTGACCCTACTCAGTTCAGTGTAGGATGTAAGAGCTTTGCAAATTCACAGGAATAGAAACAGACTAAACAAGAATAAAAACAAGCAAGCTGAAAGAAACCCACGGGCTCTGCTTCCTTACAAAAGAACAGGCTCAGCACAGGCAAGTGGAGAGAGGCAGAGACAGCTACAGTTAAGCCACACAGCCATGCAGTTGATTGCCTTTTGCAATGTGGAGAGCTGAAGTCAGAATCAGAATCCGTTTCAGGTTCTAATGCAAGATTCAAAAGCTGGAAAGTTGTTTTTGAACGTGAGTCTGAAATAATAAATCAATGTGACACAGGGAAAAGATTTCTAAATAGGCAGTACTTTGCCAGTGCTGTAAAACTTCCAACTTCACTTCTTTGCTCTTGTGCCAAGATGAAGGGGGAAGAAAGAAATCCCCAAGCACAGAAAGCTACCATCTTCCTTCCTGAGACCAAGCCCAGAATGCTAGATACTCTCAAAGAGCTGGGGACCAGGCAAGCAGATAAATGAGACGCACCTTTTTTGTCTCAACCCTTAACACAGCATCTCTGAAGACAAGCATCTAGGATATTGATTGCCTGTTTGCTAGGGCTTCAGGGAATGGGAAAAAAATCAGTTCTGGTTGAATCATCCACTCCAACCCCATGTTTCTGGATTGGCTATGTCAGTCCCCGACGAGAAGTCCATAAGTTCTGAGGCAGCCCCTTCCCACTGATCAAAACATCAGAGACCGATTCTGTTTGCCCTTTGTGTTCACATAAAGTTCTTATCACTGGTCCCCTGGAGCACCTCAGAGGGATCGCAGGGTTGATGTGAATTAGGCATGAGGGTATCCCTCACAGGCAGCAACCAGCCCACCTTACACAGGGATGTTCAGACTTACTGCCCCAGTACGGAGCCCCAAGGATTTGGGTCTGGGCATTCTGAGGGCAAGTTCAATGCCGAAGCAGGCCTTATGTGGCTCTGGGGTATGAATGTGGGCTGTGGACCACAGTGTGAACCTGGTCTTGTTCTGGAAACAGAACTCAATAACTATAATGCGAGCTTCATGCCAAAGACCAATTCTTCCTTATTAAGATGGCGGAAACTTTTATCCAAGAGCAGCTGGGGAAATGTCTCTCTGCTAGGCATTCAGATCTTCTCCTTTTATGATGAAATTCTGCAACCTTCCTGGTCCCACATCTACCAACAGCCCCTCTGCCTCTATGTTAGATCAATCACTTCTGTGACTCATGAAGGATTCATGGATTATAGGGCATTTTTAGTACTGCTCTAAACTTGCTCCACGCTCAGGCTTTAAAGCATTTATCTTTATCAACTGTACTTCTGCAGCTCTGTTACTTTTTTTCTTATTTGCTCCTAAATAGACACATGCAGAAGTGGAAGGTATAGCTCTCTCCCAGTTAGCAATGCGTCTACCTGTAGTCACGTACTCACCACAGTGACGTCTTCTGGGTCTGTGATGCTTCAATGGGAGGGCTTTCCAGGCAAGCTCAGCAGTCTTTTGGCAGCAACCCCATCTTCCCACACATACCCACCTCTGCGTTGCTAGAAGGGTTCACAGTTACTTCCCATACCACACTGTAATACACCTTCTTTACTTCACAGTTACTTCCCATACCACACTGTAATACACCTTCTTTACTTCACAGTTACTTCCCATACCACACTGTAATACACCTTCTTTACTTCACAGTTACTTCCCATACCACACTGTAATACACCTTCCAGACCAATGTTAACAACCGTCCATTAGTTGCTTCAATGGGGTTTTGTTATGGGATGTTTGTTCACATGTATTATAGAATCAGCCACTGCCGTGTGTCCTATAGGGGAGCTTCTTTCCAACCATGCTCCAGCCAGCCCGAGACTGCTGTGCTGTTGTGGAGCTCACAGAAAGGAAGACAGAATCCCAGAGTACAGAATGATGTCTACTGTCCTCAGGACTATTTGCTGGTTGTGCTATCTGCCAGGTAAAGGAAATAAGTAGGATGACTTTGTAAGGACCATACAGAATAGGCACAGATCATAATCCTCATTCTGAATTATATTCGCCTATGACTCTGCTAAGAATCAGACAGAAAATCCAACCTTTGACAGTGAAGGATGCAACAACCCAGGGCATAAGAGAGTGTATCTGAGTCTCAACAAATCCTGTAACAAGAATTCACAGGTCCAGGAAGAGGGTGGAACAGAAAGAACTCCATTGAGTTTCACGTGTGAATGCTCTCCATCGAGTCTCTGAGTCTTTCTTTTGTGCTCTTTAGGATTTCCTACAAGGGATGCTCTTTATACTGTACTTGCTTTCAATCCAATGGTAAAGAAGAGCAAAGTAAAACCCTTTCCCTCAGTCCCATTCCACAGCCTTGCTCTGTTTACAGTTTTTTGGGGGAGGCATCTTTTCCTGGGTAAAACACCCCATCAGCAGAATGTGATCTGGATTCCTCAGCGGCATGGGATGAGAGATCTTGATTGTAATCCAAGAAAGCAGTTCTGGTTGATTCAAGCAAAAGAAGCATTCCTGGAAGGATGTAGGGAAGGACACTTGCGCTGAGAGGGAGACTAGAGAACAGAGTGAGAGAATGAGGAACCAGGGGTCTAGGGAGCAGAGGAGATAGCCGAGGTCCCCCACCATCAGTCAGTTGGGACAGCTGGCCCCATACCACTGGGCGCTTGATGCTGTGCTAAAACTGGGAGTACCTCTAATAATCTGTAACTGCCCCTGCATTGGTGCATTGTCTCTGCACAGGCAGAGAATCAGGAACAGGAGCCGACTGCTCGGATTCCATCCTGGGCAGTGGGACCCTGTCTCATACATCAGGTGCGAGACCCCCTTAAACAGGCAGGGAGTTCAGATGGTGGCCAACCAATAAATAAGCAAATGAACAATCCAAGAGGCAAACATCCAGAACAGGTGATATTTAACAGTAAGGCCAACTAAGGCTTCAAGGAAATTCCACTTTTGTCTTGTGCAACCTTGGTCAAATGACTGGGTTTTGGGGCCTTGGTCTACTCATCTGTGAAGTGCACACAATAAAGCCTATATTTCAGGAATTGCTGTGAAAGTTAGAGGTACTGTGCATACAGTGCCCACAAGAGATTGATTTATTTATATGTCAATGATTTATTCTTATTCAAACAGGAAAAATGAATTCACCAAAGAAGGTGGTAAGAGAAGGGCCAACACCTGGCTGGCTCATTCACCGTCTCCGCAGGATTTAGAAGCAAAATCAAATAATCCAAAGATATAAAACTGTGGTCCATGCTATAAAAGAGAGGACTTGGGAAGGGAAAGGAAAGGAAAGGGTGGCATTAGGGGTCTGTAGGAAGTTTTCTGACATAGCATGAAGCAGGGAGGTTTTGCTGACTTGTGAGGGGGAGGGGGGAGAGAGAGAGAGAGAGAAGGAATCCTTGAGGGTAGAGTAGGGGTAGAGAGGCTGCAACCACAGCCAGACTAGGAGAAGGCAGAGACCTCTTACAAGGCTTAACTGGAAAGCAAAGATATAGGTCCTGGCCCGGGATGTATCTGCCCAAGAATCACTTAGAAGATGGTGGAAATTATTTTCTGGGTTTCCTTACAGTTAGAGTGACCAGTTTGCCCCAGACTGAGGGGGCTCCCCAGAAGGGGGTACGTTCTGGGTGAACCGGAGTACATCGGTCATCTGACTAGGCTGGGTCTCTGATGGAAATTCCAAGGAGAAGCAAAGGGACGAGGCAGTGGAGGGGTCTGGGGTGGAGGCAAAGAAGAGAAATTCCCCTGCCCCCACTTTCGGTGGCGGTCAGGATCTTTTGATAGAGATGAATCAGAAGCAAGGTCGATGAGGAGTGCTTCCGAGACCTCTACGTCCAGGAGCAAAGGTGGGGGGGACCCTGAGGGAGAACCATTAGTGCCAGTCCTGGGGGAGCTTTGTCACAAAGGCTCTTACCGCAGGGTAACTACTGTGTCCGGCTTGTGGTTGGCAACCACTCTCTCAGCACTGAGGTGACTGTACCTGGGGACACCTTGGCCTCCTTCTTCTCTGGAGGCTCTCCTGCGGAGCAGAACTGTAAAGGTGGGCAGGACGCCCCAGGAGCATCTGGCTCACTGCTGAGTGCGCAGTGCCTGGCTGAGCCCCCTCCCTTCACTAGCTCCACGCCTTAGATGACTGCACCCCGCACGTGCTCTGAATGCCACGGCCCAGTGGATGTTGCCACATTTATTTCTCCATCCTAGACCTCCTGCGCGTGCTGGACTCCAGCACTGTGTGCACAGGCACCACCGCCATGTCTCACAGGTATCTTAAACCAATACAGAGACCTTGATGGGACACTCCCCCTTATTCTTCTAAACCTGCTCGTCTGCCTTGGCAAAAAAAATGAAGAATGATCACAGCACATGACAAATCCCAAGTACTATCAAAATACGTGTATTGGGGGCCCACCCTAAGGTGCTTTTGTTATGTTTTTTGTTTTTCATATTTTATTTTATAGCAGTAAAAACACTTAACAGGAGACCTACCCTCATCACGTGTTTAAGTGTATGTTATTGCCAACTACAGGCACAATATTACACAGCTGATCTCTAGAGCTTATTCATCTTACTTGACTGAAACTATGCCTTTTGATTAGTAACTCTCCATTTCTCCCACCCCGACACCTGGCAACTAGCATTCCACTATTTGATTCTATGAATTTGACTATTTTCAATACCCCGTATCAGTGGAATCATGCAGTATTGTCTTTCTGTGACTGGTTTATTTCACTCAGTAACGTCCTTGAAGTTGATGTTATTACACATTGCAGAATTTCTTTCTTTTTTTAAGGCTGAATGATATCCCATTGTATGTATATACTACACTCTCTTTATCCATTCATCTACTGATGGGCATTTAGGTTGTCTCCACATCCTGGCCATTGTGAAGGTGGTGCAGTGAACACAGGAGCTGGGTTGTACCCTATTCAGCACTCGGAGCCCTTATAGCCTTTAGTGATATACACTGATCAGAGTTTGACATCAACTGCATAAAACTCTCATCACACCTTTCTATTCTTTGTTACTTAACTGCGCAGGAAAGATGAATAGCTATCATCGCACCATTAGTAGTATTTTCATACTTACTATGTTAAGATGAGCTACAGACATGAATGTTACAAGAAAACGTACCTGTGTGTTAAATCACCACAGAGACTGACTACTAAACTGTAACTTCACCGATCATGATATGCTCAGGCTTTACAGATTTTCTGTAAAATGTGTCTAAAAAGATTTAGGCACTAAGTACAGAGCAGTAATATTTCTAACATTTAAATTCTAAGCTTTTTAAAAAATATGCATGTTATGTACAATATGCTGAAATTTCCCAAGGAATTCTGGCACATGTATAATATGTATAAAATATGTCTATTTTCATTGTCACATGTTTACTGTGCCTTCAGCACTCAGTAAATAAAAATATTCCTTTCACTAAATGAATAAGATGGAGTGGGAACTTATTCTTTAAAGTTTATGACATAGCACATTGATAAGGTGAACTGTTGATGGTGTTTACTTTGTATATTGGCAAGTTTTCAATAGGCAGTGTTTACTTAGATCTACTCTTTAAAGTGCGGAATTCAGGGCTTCCTTCGCCTTCAGGAAAAGCTGGAACTCCTAATTCTGAACTTGAATGAGGCAACTATGATTTGTTCTTCTACTAGAAAAATATCTCAAGCAATGGTTTGTACTTTCTGGTATTTTAGTAACTACAGTAGTTGATTAGTAACAAGGTTAAGAGGATTTGGACCAAGTATATTGGGTCTCCAAAATCTCAGCTATGGAGTCCTTAAGGGAATGCATCTACTCTTGTATTAGTCCTTTATCTCCCATTTTTGAGCATGCTGTGTGCCAAGCACTGGGTAAGGTACTGAGATGCTCCAGTGTTGAGGCACTGTCATCATGGGGCTGTAGGGAATGCAGACAAACCACAGGCAATGAAGAAAGGGCTCTGACGGGTCAAGTTCAGGTTGGTACAAGGGCACAGAAGCGCCTGTCAGAGACTTAGTGGAGGAGCAGTCAGAAAGGGCTTCATGGAGGAAGCAATCTTTAAGCTGAGACTGGAAAGCAGAGAGGAGTGAGCCAGGCAAAGAGGGGGCTGCAGGGGAAGAGGAGGCAGGTGTGGCCAGGCAGAGGGAGCAGCCAGAGGGGATGGAACTTACTGAGCAGGGTCTTTGTCACCTTTTCTCTTCCCTCTCTCCTGTCCCCGCTTCCCCACCTGTTAAAAATGAAGAACTGCCACTTGCTTTGTTCCCGTTGGTTTTCTAAGCACTTTCACATATAGCTCCACCTCTGTGACTACAACAACCCCATAAATTATCTATACACATCTTCATTAGCTTTGCTCACTTTTTTTAATCTTCAAAGGAAGTGCCAAAGCCCAGAGAGAGAGAGCTTAAGTGGCTTACTCCTGTCCATACAGCAGGCAGGAGTAAGAGCCTGAGCTCACACCCAGAGGTCTAACCCTACATCCCATGTGCCTCCCACTGCATGTTGATGAGGAGTCCAGGCAGGGGGAGGTGACCGATTCTGAGAGCTCGGTTCTCCATGATCCATCTCTGGCCCTTGCTGGCCTCCCATACAGAGCTCTGTAGTGGGATTTCCAAGGGGCGGGGGACAGAAGACCTTCTACATTTCCGCATGAATCCAGCAAAGGGAACAGACTGTACGGAGGCAGAAAAGGCCATTTTCCTCTGGGCAGGATCACAGTTAAGGGACAGCAAACGTGCAAGGACACAGACCACTCGGCTCCACAGAAGACAAACTCATTTGACCACACGTGCGGAATGTCCTCCTTTTGCCCTGTTGAATTTTGAATCCGACTGGAATTTTTTTTAATATTTTCCAAATGTTACAAAATGAGCAGCTTTGAATTATTAAACTGGAATATTAAATATGGCCTTTGTCCTTCCTGATTAGGAAAGTTTTATGTTGCTTTTAGAGCTTCCTTGTTAAAGGTTTGTTGCCTTCCTAGGGTTTCCCTGAATGCAGGAGATACACAGTTTATTGGAGAGCAAATCCCAAGCATTAGTAGGGACAGGACAGAAAAGTGAGACAGAGGAAGGGAAGTCAAAAAAGGCTCATTATGGAGCTGATTACTGCTGTGGCAAGGGGCGGGGCTCGGTTTCACTGGGGACCCCTAAGGAGTATCGTAGAATGTCCTCCCAAATTGTCCCCTCAGGGCACAGAAGCTGGGGCATTTATCCACTGATTCCACCCCCCACACTGGTTGAAGGTTGCCTCCAAGGGCATTGAACTTTCCTACTTCAGGTTCAGGAGGCTTCTGGGAAAATCCTGGAAGGGGAAACAGAGAGAAACCAAGGTTCTGTGCTTGAGGTGGGTCCCTGACCACATGTAAGTGCTGTCCCTTCAGTTGCATGGGAGCCAAATGGGACATGGTGACATGACATGGGCACACCAAGCACTGTCACAGCAAGCCAAGATTTGAGCACGTGGGATTTGGGGGCAGAATGCATGTTTTAGGTCCCTGTGCCTTCTGCTTTAATCAGAGATAAGTCACACAAGTCATCAATTTCTCTTCTGTTGAGAAAGAGACAGAGACAGAGAGGAAGGAAAGAATCCCAGCCCTACTTATGCCATTGGGCTGCTGCAAGGATCAAATAGGATAATGTGCAGAACTATGAAGTTCTACACAAATGCTGTTCATTATGTTGACCACTTAAGGTCCCTCTGGGAACCCATTATTTACTCTGGGTCTATAAGTGTCCACCATGGTGATGCTGCTAAGGTGATCCCTCCCTCTGACATCTCCTAGCGGTAGGCAGGTGTCACCTCGGTCCTCACCTGCTTTCAGTAGCATCTGTTCCTACTCTGCTTGTGTCATTCCAGGATTCCGCCATAGGTCAGTGCCATTGACAGGACCCTTCCAACCTGCCAGCAAGCGTTGCTCCCCACGTTCAAATAACACTCACTGCTGCCTTTAGGAATCCTGAGAACAACCTTCCCAGTGATTCATAGCAAAAACAAGGCACCAATCACCCTAACATCTGTTGCAAGCTTACCATGTTCCAGGAGTGAGTCTAAGCGCCTTACATAGTGTGTCATAGAATCTTGGAATTATATATTGCATGTATGTAAGATATATTTATTATCTGAAATTTGTAGGAGAATCGGGAGCTTATCCAGATAAAATAACTTGCCTGACGTGGGTCCGCAGCGAGTGTTGGTGACAATAAATGAATCTAGACCTGATCTCAGAGCCCTGAGCCATCACATGATGTTCCGTCCAGAAATCAGATCATCCTCCACTTTATTTCTTCCTTAGGGAAATAAAAACGTCCTCTGACCCATCACTTCTCCAAAGGACTTTTAAATATCTGTTTCCCCACTTCTTTTCTGAGCAAGGTGCATTTTTTTCACTCATTTATTTCTACCCTTCCTGCCTGGTGACCTATAAAAGCATCTTCTAAATGCAGTTCTAATATTGAGAACATGGGAAGGCAGGTATGACATTTCACCCTGGAGCTACTGTCATTTTAATTATCTGGCACATTCATAGAAAAATGTCCTGGAGATGCATGCTTCCTTTGAGTTTCCTTTGTGGTAACAGAGCTGGATCATTTAAGAGTTGAAATCTCTCAAGCGGGATGTTGTTTAGGTAGTATGACGCTCCAGGGATTAATAAATTTATGAACCGCTTTAATTTGCTCTAATTAAAAATAGCCTTTTAATTGGTTTTTAAGAGAAAGTCTTGTAGAGAATTGCTCCTTTAAAACCGGTAAAGGCAGGGTGGGGTCAGGCAGGTTTCTATTGATTTACAATCTAACTACTCAAACCACATGCATCTCAGCCCAACCGCTGAGACTGCATAGACTGGCCAAGTGGAAAGAGAATAGGAAAATAAAAAAGAAAAGATGCCACTCCAAGCATTTGCTCAGCTCAAAGAGCAGTGTGATTTTTGGAAACACCCACTCGGGCTCTGCTTACTTTGAGCTAATCTGTGCAATGAACAGCGGTGACATTTTCTGTGCAATAGATGTAACACCTTCAAAAGAGTAAATAGCCTTCTGCAATAGGACCCTTCGCACCTCAGAAAGTGAATTACCTCAGGAGATATTTGGCAATCTGTAAATCAAATCGTGCACTGATTGAGCGAATGTTTTGAATGTGTGCTCACTTGGTCTGTATATTGCAACACAGGGTAGTGTGTAGATTGTTACTAGAGTTACAATCCCAATATTGATGGAGCAATGACGTCTTCATTATTCTTCACTCGCTCCATCTTCCTTTCCCTTCCCAGCCTCCCTCAACAGAGCAGGATGGTCACAAGGTAAATTCAATGCTGTCAATCAACTGAAGCCCATGTTGGAAGTTTTAGTCTGAGATCACACAGGCAGGGAGGCAACACCAGCTGCATGACAACTATTTCTGATTTCTCAGGCCGTCCCCAAATGCCTCCCTTTGTGTGTGACATTTCTATCACATGGCCCACTCAGTATATGTGTCAGGCTCTTCCCGAAACAAGACCGCTGGTTTATGATGATAAACAGTGCCGTGATCTGCAGTGATTCCCACCCATCCACATGCTGGCAAAGGTCGCCTAGCAACTGTTGTTAGGGGCAACACCAGCAATGGTTAGTTTAATTCAGTCCAACAGGACAAACTCGGTCTCCAGATGGAGGTTCAAGTTCATGCCCTGGAGATCAGGACCCCCTCACACACCCACCCCTGTTATAACCCCTCCTTGTGCTTGCATAAGATTTAACCATTATTACTAAATTTGCCCATTTAACAAGATCAGATTGGTCATTCTGAGCATATCACACCTTCCACCCAGGCAGTGGGAAAGGGTTAGTATCTGATTTTTACGAGGTAACAGCTTGGCCTCCTTCCCTTCCCTGTTTAATATTCACAGCGTTGACTTCAAAATGGTTTCCAAACTATAAAGCCTAGTATGAAAATAAAAAGTTTAGAAAAAGGAGAAAAGAGTCCTTTATTAAGCCCCTGCTGGGATGTGTTTTTCCTTAATGCACTTCAAAAAAAAATCCTGAACAATTTTGCATTCAGATGCATGAACAGAACCAGGCGAAAAATGTCTGTTTGTGGATTACACCACCCCCTACTGATTGATCCTCTTAATGGCTCAGAGTTTTGCAAATGAAGAAGCAGTTGCCCTAGCTCTGTGGGCTATTAATTCAGTCTACATAGGTTTCTGCTGCTTTAATGAGAACAGAATATCTTCTACCAAAATGCAGTGCTTTCAAGGTATAGAATAAAACAGTTCTGCAAAATAGCCTGTGTTAAAAATAGCCTATAATAAAATAGCTAGCTAGTGTAAAACGTAATTTCATGTCACCATATTTAGAAAAATAGCCCGTCAGTCCCCATTTAGAGGAAAAAGAATGTATGTTAAACAAGCTTGGCTTTGACCTGGGCTCTCTGTAGTAAACTACCCAATAGTGACAGTTGAAACTATCTGAACCTGTTGTTTAAAATTAGCTACGGGAACTTTTCGCTATGGTCAGCATTTTAAGGATAACCTCAAATAATCAGGTGAGGCTGATTATTCAACAGTAATTAATATTTCTATTTAGCATAAAAGAGATTTCAATTATGAGTTTATTTTTAACTCTCGGTTTTAAAAAAAGTCTTCCATAAAGAGCAGAAATATATAAATACAATGGTTTGAAGGACACCTGTGAGTTCACACACTTGTGTTCAGAGTTTATATAATTTACATTCAAATTATTTATTAGCCAGCCTGAATGTCACTGTGACTCTAATCCCCTTCTACAGAGTGTTGGAGGGAATTGTTTTTTCTTTCTAAAAAAAAAAAGCCAATTGAGAATTATACAGAGGCAGTGTCAGGGACAGAGATGACAAAAATGAAATAAGACAAAATAACAGAATTGTCTTTTGCATGTGCCTCTCTGCCTGGAAGTATGAGAAGATGGCTTCCCGAAGGCTCCAGGACCACCCAGGTAGGGATTTCCTGGCCGTGTAGGAGGAACAAGGCCATAGTTCGGGTATCTTCTGTTTTCCTAAGCTAGTATCACCATCAAGCTGCTATTCTTGGAAAGCTAAGCACCCAGGTGGGAGGGTAGCTCTGTTTGCTCAGACAAAGCTGATGGAGAACAGCCTGCCTACAGGAGTGAGGAGCAGAACTTTGGAGAACGTGGGGCTGTTTTCTCTACACTGCTCTACAAAACATTTATTTGTACCTTTCCTCACAAGCTAAGCTCTCAAGCCTGGGACATTAAAATCCTTTCAGGCTTGGGACCTAAGCTATATGGTGAAAGCCATTATTTCAAAGTAAAAGGGCGCAGATTATATTGAGAAAATCAGGACAGAGTCCACTGATGGGATATTTATTACCATCCAGAGTCATAGAGAGCAGGGAAGGAAGAGGATAACATCCACAGGTGTAGCTAGATTCCCCAAGTTTTGTTTTGTTTTGTATGTGGATAGAGTAGCATGTAGTCAGATATATCTAGCACACCTAAAAGTCAGATACTAACTAAACACCAAGTGCATTCCTCAAATTAACTTTATTCCCACAAATCTCTAAGGGGCTGCATTTCTATATTAGACTTCGTCAGTATTTCTCACACATCGTTACTAAGAATGTTGGAGGAATTCAGTGATAGATAGCCCACAGGTATAGCAAGTATATTAATGGTAATAAAAAAATGACAAAAGTCCAATAAAGACATACAAAGGATAACTTCCCAGTTCACATGTTCTTTGTCGGGATTCAAAGTATAACCTATGCCTCTAGTACATGACCTCTGAGCAAAATTACAAAGTCAAACAAGGATAAGGAGGCAATAAATGCCAAATGAGGTCATCACGATAGATGGGATGTAAGAGGGACTCTGTCCTTTACACAAGAACGTGAAGCAAGCAACTCACACTCCCAGGCTCTCCATGAGGAGGTCAGCCAGGGAGTAAAGAGTAACAGGTACCCGGATGGTGGGAATGGAAAGCGGTGCAATCACTATGGAAAACCATATGGAGATGTCTCGAAAAATTAAAAATAGAATTACCATAAAATCCAGTACTCTCACTTCTGGGTATAGATTACCCCCCAAAAAATTGAAAGCAGGGGCTCAAACAGATATTTGCACACACATGTTCACAGAGGCATTATTTACGATAGTCAGAAAGTGGAAGCGACCCAAGTGTCTACAGACAGATGAATGGATAAACCAAATGTGGTCTATACATATAATGGAATATTATTCAGCCTTAAAAAGGAAGGAAAGTTGGACACATTATAATACGGATGAAACTTGAAGACATTGTAATTAAGTGAAATAAGCCAATCACAAAGGAACAAATACCGAGTGATTCCATTTATATGAAGTAGTGACAGTAGTCAAATTCACAGAGACAGAGGTAGAATGGTGGTTGCCAGGAGATGGAGGAGGGGGAATGGAGAGCTACTGTTTAGTGGGTGTGGCGTTTCAGTTTGGGAAGATGACAAAAGTTCTGGCAGTGGATGGTGGTGATGGTTGCACAATACGGTGAATCTATGAATGCCACTAAGCCAAATACTTAAAAATGGTTAAAGTGGTAAATTTTGTATTATGTACATTTTATTGCAACTTTTAAAAAAGTAAAGGGGAGGAGTCAGTCCTGGGCTGCAATGTAACCACATCCAGGTCAGTGCTAAAAAGCAGTGTGGCCCTCAGCTGTTTGAGTCAGATAAAAATGACCATCTCTGAGTTTCATTCTCTATCCAAGACACACACAATGTCACTCATACACTCATAAAATCTCCTTTTCAATGCATGGTCAAAAATGCATTCATTTTATAAATGAATCTACACAGCTCTACCGCGACAGCTCAGAGAATAACAACTGACTCTGGGATATTCATAGATAATTTTACCCAAGGGTGAGGGGGTAACAGGATGTGCAGCTTAATCAATTAGTCCACTTAATTAGGATTCATTAAGTCTTGCTGGAAAGAGAGCAAATGGAACCAGATACAATGGTTTTCAGTAAAGGCAGAACCCATCATAAGAATGTTAGTACCATGCACTCAACACCTACTCTGTAGCGCGAAGTGTCCTTACTGCTATTTACCTGCTCATCCTGGTAGGAGCTGGAAGGTTTGCACCCAGGGACCCCTCACGCTTAAGTGGAGCCATGTGACCGGGTCCAGCTGAAGAGCTGTGAGCAGCAACACACACACGTCACTCCCAAACGGAAACATCTACAAGCTGGTACAAGATTCTCCAGAGATGGCTGGTGACCAGCAATACTTGAGACGGTGGCTCTTCCATCAGAGTGAGGAGTCAGGGGTAGACACACTGCACTAGACATAAATTTCTGTAGTGATGAAACCACTAAGATTGCGGGTAATTTGTTACTGCAGTTTATTTAACCTAGCCTATTTTTTGCGACAAAACAAAACAAAAAAAACAACTGAGACACTGAACAGGGCACCTAACATATATATGCAGGTAGACCTCGAAGATACTGCAAGTCCCATTCCAGACCACCTCCATCAAGTGAATATTGCAATAAAGCACATCAGTAAGTTTTTTGTTTTCTCAGCAATTAGAAAAGCTATGTTTACACTAGACTGTAGTCTACTAAGTATGTGATAGCATTATGTTTTTTAAAAAAGTACATCCCTTAATTGAAAAATACTTTGTGGCTAAAAAGTGCTAAACATCATCTGAGCCTTCAGAAAGTTGTAGTAGAAGGTCAATGATCACAGATCACCATGACAAATACAATCAGCATGAAAACATTTGAAATATTGTGAGAATTACCAAAAACGTAACATAGAGACACGGAGTGAGTAGATGCTATTGGAAAAATGGAGCCGATAGATTTGCTTAATGTGAGGTTGCCACAAACTTTCAATCTGTAAAATATTCAGTATCTGTTTAGCACAGTAAAGCAAAGTGCAATAAAACCAGGTGTGCCTGTAATCTGTGACCCTGCAAGGAGATATCATATACCCATTTTCCAGATGAAGCAGCTGAGGCCAAAACATCACACCCAGTAAGGTAGCAGTAACAGCTAAAACCCCAAGACCTGTTCACTTTCCACTGTAATATAATGTTCCCTTTAACATTCATGTCTAGTTTGATCATTAAGAACCATCATAAGTCATTGTCTGTCATCTCAAAGGGCTATGTTGTTTATCCTCGAGATGAAGTGATGGTTTCTTTGCCTCACTTGATTTGCCTCTAAATAAGCACCACCTTTCTGGAAGAACAGTCTTCTTTGGTAAGCAGAGCCCTTCAGTGCTCTCGGATCCCTTGAATATAGAATCTTCCTCTGAAGGCTCAACATCCTATGACCCAAGCTGTAAAATGAGGGTGATTAACAGCCTAATATTCCTTCTTCCAACGAGTCTGCTTACAGACATTGCACAGCAGGATATACCTTGGGTCCTGAGCAGCCTTTCTGAGACTCTCAGGTCAGGATGAGTGGTGCTGGAGGTGGGGGGGTGGAGGAACAGGAGTGGACCGGCACAGGGAGGATAGTGTGGGGCTGGAGTCCGACCTCTGGTCCACGGGCCAGTGACCAGCTCTGACGTATTGGCAGGCTGTCCTTCCTTTACTGTTTCCTCATGAAATGGTGAAGAAATTAATACTTACCAAAGGCACTGACGTGTAAAGTAAATGAGTTCCTACCTATAAAACACCCGGGGAATACGTTGAAGAGGAACATCTATGGTATTTATGGCATTAGAGGAGAGCAGAATGCTTTCCAGAAGCTGCTTGAGCCCTGTTACGGCTGAACTGCATCCCCCTTAAATCCCTATGTTGAAACCATAACCTCCGGGACCTCAGAATGGGACTCTGGAGACTGGGTCTTTACAGAGGTAATTAAGTTAAATAAGGTTATTAGGGTGAGCAGCAGTCCTATAACACGGATGTCTTACAAGAAGAGGAAATTTGGACACGGACACATACAGACAGAAGACCACGTGAAGACACAGGGAGAAGACAGATGTCTACAAGCCAAAGAGAGAGGCCTCAGAAGAAACCAACCCTGCTGACACCTCGATCTTGGACTTCCAGCCTCCAGAACTGAGAAGAAAAACTTCTATTGTGCAAGCCTCCTAGTCTGTGGTTTTTTGTTATGGCAGCTGTAGCCTCTACTGGCTGCCAGCGGCCAGAGCAACTCTGAAAACCCTCATCAGCTACTGATGCTGGACAATTAAAGCTGGCTTTGCCATGAGGACGTAGCAGCACATTGGCCACAGAGAAGCCCCGTCTCTCATAGAGGCCTTTGCTGTATCATCCTAGAACTGACCCAAAGGGAGGCTTTGAGGGTTGCTGACTTACCCTTGCAAGGGGCTCCCCCAGATCCACTCTCTACACCCCAAAGACCGATGTGGTCCCAGGCTCAGCAGGAACCTTCCAGAGAAACTGTTGGCCAGTGCTAGGTTTCTTGTTGAACCACTGAAGTTTTCTCAGGTCTAATTAAAGATCTAGGTCTCCAATTTAGCAGCACTAGAGAGAATTGGAGTCAAAGTCAATTTATCAAGAAGAAGCTTTATATCACAGCCAAATACAAGACCTAATGGCACTCATATCAGGAAAATACCTTTCAAATATGTAGGCCTAAGGAGTGCTGGTTCAGAAACAACTAAGAAAACACACACACACACACACACACACACACACACACACACACGGAGCCTTTATCCCACAGATATGATGAGCTGTAAGAAGTTATTTTGATAAAACACCAAGTCTACTGGGCAGAAATGTCCAGCACCAAAGGAAGGTATGGTGTCAAAAAGGAAGAGAGGGTGGTAAGGACCCTCCTCAAGGGAAACAGAGAAGGGAGAACACGTGCAGACAGTGAGGGCTTGAAGACATGTAGGAGAGGGAAGCTCATGCGTCCAGTCCAGGGATGTGGAAGGGGAGGAGGCCATAGGCCCACAAGCACAGCTGCAGGGACTGGGTAGCCTTTATGGGTACGTGAAGCTCTAGACCATTTTTCTTCAAAGGAGGATTTTCCAAATGATCAAAGGATGCTGGCAGTTCTCCACTTGGCTATATGAGCAGCTCTTTCAGTGTGTGAACCAGCAGGAGGCGGGGTGGGATAGAAACAGCAGGTCTCCTCTGGCATCCACACGTATACACTGCTGGCCACACAGGGGGCCTAGTGACCCCAAGAGACCAGTGGGAGACCAAATGGCATCTCCAGAGGAGCCCTGCTTTCACCCTGGTGGAAGTCGGTTTGCTACCTAGGTGGCCAGAAAGAGCCTCAGAAAGATGGTCAGTTATCTCCCCAATGGTCCCACTGCTGAGCACTTGCTCCTGAAGACCTGGGTTCAGGCCCCTCAGGCCCCTCAGGCCCTGGGATAAAGACATTACACAGTCGCCAAAACACAACAAATGAAAACGCAGCTCAGGGAGCCTGTCAGGAGGAATAAGATCACGTTAAAATTCTTGCCCTTTCCTTTATCAGCTAAACTAGCTAGCGTACCATGCAAACAGCCCTCTCTGCCTCTCTCTCTGTCTCTGACTCTCTGTGTCTTTGTCTCTGTGTGTGTGTCTCTTTGTGTCTCTGTCTGTCTCTCTGTCTCTGTCTCTCTCTATGTCTCTCTCCGTCTCTCTTTGTCTCTCTCTCTTTTCTGTCTGTCTCTGTCTCTCTCTGTCCCCCACCCTCATCTATTTTTCTGACTGTCCATCTGTCTCTCTCTTTCTCTGTCTGTCTCTCTAGCCAGTGTTCTGGAGAGCAGCACAAGGATCCATATGTCACCACCTGGCGTGAAGGAAGCTGGTACAAAAGACATATCTACTCTCTTCCTTTTGGGTGGCTTGGGAACGAGCCCCATTGAGGGGGGTTCAAATGAAGGGAAGGAGAGAGAGTGGATGGCCACACGGAGCAGGGGACCCACTCGGCACCATCAGGTCTCAGCCGTGAACTAAAGCCCAGCCCCCATTCCATGCTTCTCTGTGTCGTGAGGACATGGAATAGCTTAGTTGTCATTTGTAAAGTGTGTCCACACGATGTACAAGAGCCAGAAAGCTCTGTTGGGGCCTCACACAAAACATGATCTCTAAGAGCTAAAAAAAAAATTGCTTTTGGAAACAAGCCTCTGTACATGGTCAAATCCTGTCCTAAGCCACGTGATAGAATAAGTAAGTTTGCCTTGTGCTCCTCTGTCCTAAAACCCTCCTGCCTCCCCCACCCCCAGGTCCCCAATGGGTGCTCACCCAGAGTCGGCATCTGCCATCGGACGCCCCCATGACAAGAGCCAGCGTGAACGGAGCACTGGCTGTGTGCCAGGCAGAGGGCTGAGCATCTGATAGACCCCACGTTTTTATTCTCACACAACATCAGGAGTTAGATAACTGATACATCTCCCCAAATATAAGGAGACCCATCTTGCACCATGAGAAGATCCTCCCAACACCAATTTTCTATCCAGTCAATTATATAAACTCTTAGGGCTGTAGCTAAAGTAAATACGACTTACAAAATTTAATTTATTAATTCGCTTGCACATACATATTTGAAACCACATACTATTTAAATTATACATTAATGGAGAAATATTGCCTTTTTTCCAGCCTGACACATCATTACATAATTTCATTCATCGCATGTTCATTATCTCTAGAGCCAATTTTTGAGTCATTCAATTCATTTTTTTCCAGGACATGTCACTTTCATTTCTGTCTCAGTTTTTTGAGATACAGCACGCTGTCACTGAAAAGTTTATCCCAAGCCACAGATACCTATTAATACAACATTAGGACAGTTGTTTTAGGTATTCAAACTGTAGGTGTGTATTTTCGAGCCGCCACAATGTAACCACTTATCTTATTGCCTTTCAAGGGAATATTCAGAAGGTCTGTTTACAATGGCATCCAATATTCACAATCCTTGAGGTCAGATTCCCAGAAATAATTGCTCAATCTGTGCTCAATTCATTTGCCTCTCTTCTGTTGACTGATTCTGTCAGAAAACCTCTGTAAGCATCCCAAACAAGCACTGATTGAAGTCATTTCAGGTCAACATATTTTCTTTAAACAATGCCGTGGTTTTTTTCAAAGTCAGTGAGACAACATCCCCAAATTTGAGACACCTTATAAGGATTTGAAATTTTGGACACACCTTCTTTCCTAAGGGATGATTTTGGTAAAAGCCCTTGGACTATGTTCTGATTTACATGAGATCATTCACCCCCTTTTACAGATCATGAAACTGAGGTTCAGAAGTTAAAGTAACTTTGCCAAGATCAAAGAGCTAGTGTCTGATTGAGGGCCAGGGGGCCATGTGCTGAACCGCTAGCACCACTGCCCATGTGGCCCCTGACCTCATGCCCACTTTCTGTAGCCAATCTCCTTTCCAGAGCTTCCCTGCTGCTCTCGGAATTCGAAGCAATCCTCATTCCTTTCTCTGACCCAGTAATTTCACTTACAGGAATTTATCAGAAGGAACCCATTAGAAATGTGCACGATTATTTAGCCCAAGGATATTCATGATAATGTTATTTTTAAGGTCAAAAACTTGGAAACACACTAAGCATCCACAATGAGACACGTGTTAAACTAACTATAAGCTCACAATGGAACAGTGAGCAGCTGTGTTTACCATTCATGAAATATTAAGTGGAAAAAATGAGAGGTTGTGTAATACGATTCTAGATTTATTATTATTATTATTATTATTATTATTATTATTATTATTATTATTATTACGACTACTACTACAGCTTGTGGGATCATAGTTTCCCGACCAGGGATTGAACCCAGGCCCTCGGCAGAGAAAGCACAGAGTCCTGACCTCTGGACGACCAGGGAATTCCCTAACTTATTATTTTTTAAAATGAAAGCATATATACATCAAAAAAAGACTAGGAAGAAGCACGACAACAGGTTCACTTAGTTCATCTCTGGGTGATGGAATTAAATGAGGTGGTTATTTTCTCATTTGTATTTTTCTGTTTTCACCTTCCAAAAAAGTTGTGCCTATTCCAAAAACATAACTCCAACAGTGAGAATTTGGGGGTCAAGAAAGAGGAAACAGGCCACGTGGAATGGCAGGAGACAGAACTGGGTGGAAATGATGTCTTGTTTTAGAAACTGTTGCCTGGACTATTTCCACAGAGGTGTTGCCCTGCAAAAGGATTTTCCAATTAAGGGGAAAAGATTACGGCTGTAATCCTGGGAAGCTATCAAGTCCAAAATCAGTTTGGTCTCCCCATTACTACTGCACAGGTATAATAGCCTGCCTTGCAGAACCAACCAAGTGTACAAAGCATGTGGCATATGTCAGACCCTCTGCTACAGCCAAAAATCAATCAAGCTCTCCTAGGGAAGAAGCCAGTGCTCTTTTAACCCAGTTCCTGGCCCAGTGTTGTGCTAGGTGGGAAGTAACAGATTTGGCAAAAATGACACATTCTCTACCCTCAGGGAGTCCACTAATCCAGCACAGCCAGGCTGATGAAGACATGGACGCAACGAGCAGTAACGGAATGGACAGTCTCTGGGGGAGCCCCCAAAGTCACGGCCAGTCACTTGCTGATACTGGGAGGAATGTCCAGCACCTAGAGGGCTAACGGTACTGGATTGGAAAAGGTAAACAGGAAGCCAATTTGTACTCATTGCCAGGACAAAGCAAGGCTGGCTCTTAGAAAGTTACCGTTCCGTTCCCCCACCACGTGGTTTCTAGCTAGGTTCAAAAACTGCCCTCTTTCAAGAGTTTATTGTATCCAGTGAGAATAAATATGACAACGTGTACACAGCTAATAGATAAATTCTGTGGGAGGTGGCCCCCAAGACAGCCCCCAGTGATCCCCACCTCCTGGCATTTACCCCCTAGTGCAATGTGAAATCCCCTCTCTTTCCAAGTGAGATGATCTTATTGATCTGTTTTGAATGACTACAATACAACACAGGATGTCACTTCTGAGATCCAATTATAAGAAGAAAATGGGAATAACACCACCACCTAGCCCACAGACAAAGACTAAATGAGTATATATATATAAAATACAGTGCCAAAGAGTAAGTGCTCTTTGTTTGCTATCACGACAATTAAAACATGGTACAAAATGAGACATCACTATCGTACTTTGTATTTTTAATTTAAGATTTCTATTTGCTTATATTTCATTTTGATAAAACTTCAGATTTACATAAAAATTTCAAGAAGAGGAAGAACAAGGACCTGATACTCTCCTAGATTTCTCAAATGTTAATACTTTATTCCACTTGCTTTAGCCTTTCCTCTCTCTCTTTCATCTTTTTTCAGACTTAAAGAAAAATGTATCCCTGAATACTCTACTGTGTCTTTCTGAAAAGCAAGAAATTTTCTCACATAACTACAGAAAATCATCGAAATCAAGAAATGAACATTGAAGCATTATCATCTAACTTACACATATTATTGAGATTTTTTTTTGTCATTTGTCCCAATAATGCCCTTTACAGCAAAAGAAAATCCAATATTCAAATCACATGCTGCATTCAGATGCCATGTCTCTTTACTCCACAACAATTCTTGACTCTATTATTTGTCTTTGTACTTTATGATATTGATATTTTTGAAGAATACAGGCTAGTGATTTTGGAAATTATTCCTCACTTTGGGTTTGTCCAATGTTTCCTCATAATTAGACCTCAGTTCTGCCTTTTGGCAGGAATACTCTGGAAGTGAGGCTGAGTTCTCAGAGCATGGTGTCAGGTGGCACACACTGTCCATTTGTGCCATTTCTGGCAGTGTTACCCTTGATCATTGGTTCAGGTGGTGTCTGCCATGTATCTCTACTGTAATGTTAATATTTTTCTCTTTGTAACAAAAAGTAGCTTGTGGGAGATATACTTGGAGACTACATAAATATCCTTTTATTCCTCAAACTTTGATCCACTATGCTAAAACCAATTATCACTATGCCAATTGGCAAATGGTGTTTTTCCAATTCCATAATTTATTTTGCATTCATTAGTTGACATTCTACTTTAAGGACGAGCTTTCCTTCCTTCCCCATTCATTCATTCATTCATTCACTCATTCACATCAGTGTAGACTCCTGGATTCTTACTTTATTCAGTAGGTTATAATCTTTCACTCTCCATAATTTGAATTAAAGCCAAATATAAATATGAATAGCTCTGAATCAAATAGATTGCTTTGACAACATTTAAGGACCAAGAGTATATATATTCATCTCTAAGAGACGTGGGTATATTTTCTTTTATCAGAACAGAGATTTTGCTTATGTTAAGAACTTTTTGTTTTCTCCATCCATGCTCTGGCCAAGGTTAGTTCCACTGAAGACTAAGTAACTGAGTTGACATCATTATTAATCATTTCTGCAGAATATGACAGCATGAAGCATTCAAGATAAATAGCAAGCATCTCTTTTAAGAATTTAAAAAAGCTTATCCTAATGTTTCAATAACAATTTGGCAAAGAATTCCAGCACAGTACTACCCACTCCAGATGTCCTCCACTGAACTGGACAGAGAAATTCTCGGGAAACAAGCAGGGAATGACCCAGGACAGGAAATGGTAGGGGACACTGTGCCAAAGACTGACCTTCAGTAGGAAATGTAGATGGGGACCCAAGAAGAGCCCTGGTGGTACTGCTCACTGGGAATTGTACTTTTTAATATACCACGATGTTGAGAATTTCAGAGAACAAAGCAGCAAAGGCAGGAGATAATCAGACTAGTAGAATAGTACTCGCCAGACACTGGGAATTGAGTTATGAGCTGAAGACACAAACCTGCCTCAAACTGCAGATCTGAAAAGGTGATTAGTCCAGACACCGGAAAACAATGGTGAAAGGAACCCTAAATACATACATACATACATACATACATACATAAAATAAGTTTAAAGTTTGGATGCCAAAACTTCATAAAAGTGATTTTGAAAATCACAGAATTAATAAAGGTAGTTTAAGTGATCAGATAAAATATAAATATACCAAAAGCATTTATGTTCCTAGCTGAAACTGGTTAAAAGATATAATAGGGTAAAGAAAGACTCTGTTTATAATAGAAAGCAATAAGTAGAAATATCTAGGAACGATGCTAATAAGAAATGTGTAATAGAAACTCATATGATGAAAACTATAAAGCTTTAATGAAAGATATAAAAAACCTACATAAAAGAAGGCATAAACAAATTTCTCCATGGCGTGACTAAAATTGAAAAAGTGGCAGTCCTCCACAAAATTATACATTGGTACAATGCTAGCTGAGTAGAAATTACAATGCACTTGAACAATTTTGACCAAATTACTTTAAAGTTCATTTCGACGAATAAATAGGGGAAAAAATGGAAGTAACAGGAGATTTTCCTTGATAGCTGTTAAAGCCAATTATAAAGTTACGATTATTAGAGTGCAGTACTGGTACACATCTCAAAAACAGTAATGCAACAAAATGGTCATTAAATTGGTCTTAATGTATATGCTTATAAGAACTTAAAGGAGGATTGGGAGAAAAGATGGCGGCGAAGTAGAGAGACATGGACTGCATCCCTCTCCACAGATGCATTGGGAATGCACGGAAGGATGCAGTAATTCCCACAGAGAACCAGCTGAACACCAGCAGACGGCCTCGGACACCAGAAAGGACCGCAGGGAGCCCGACACAGCCGGTAGGGAGGCATCTACTAAGGCTCAAAGAGGGTGAAGCGGCGGAGCTGTGGCAGACGGGAGGGAGTGAGAAACATACGGAGGGTCCGCAGCGCAGTTCAGCGTTCCTGGACCGAGACATCGATCCATGGCTGAACGGAGGGTCCAGGAGCGGGAGTGTGGGAACCAGAGAGCTCGTTCAGGGTGAGAAACATTGTTGCCGGTAGGGTGACGGACCGAGAGGACAGGAGGGAGGAGGTCCACGGAGAGGAGTGCCTGTCCCTGAGAGCTGCCTGGCCATGATGGCGGCTGGAGGCTGCAAGCTCATGGGCGGGGGGGAGGAGCCGCGCGTGTAGCCTCTCTCTCTCTTTCGGCGCCTCTGCAACAGGCAGTGGAGAGACGCCAGAGGGCCACCTAAGGCGCTCAGGGATAACAAGCACCCTCAGGCACTCGGGCGGGGCTAGATTAAAACCCCCTGCAACACCAGCAGCAGGGAGGCTGCCGAGAGAAAAAAAAAAAACAACAAGAGCAACAAAAAAAAAACCCCGAGAGAGGCCCAACTCTAAGACTTTCTGTTTATGCCTGAGCCACCAGCACCCTCTGCAACAGGCACCTCCAAGCCTGACTGAAACAACAGTGCGCCACTGCTCACTCACTCCCAGGAGAAGGAGCCACTATTGTACCCTCTCCCTCCCCACACACCGACGCTTACAGATGAACACTAAAGGAACCTCTGCTGGTCACAGAATAATGCAAAAAAACCCAAGGCAAGGAGAAGGACACTTACAGCTGAGACACTAAGGAAACAGAAATAGTAGTATCAATACCTATTGAACTGGTCCATTCTGGGATCAGTTCTGGATTTTTTTTTTCTTTTTTTCTTTTTCTTTTTCTCTCTCTCTTTTTTTTTCTTTATTAAATATGATCTTAGCCCTTAGGGATCTACAAGTTTTATAACATAATTTTTTAATGATATTTTTTCTTCTTCTTTTTTTTTTTTTTTTTGCCTTTTTATATACTTCTATATCTAGCTAAGTTTTTGGTAGTATGGACAATATATCTCTCATACTTTCCTTTCATCCCTGTCTTTTATACATTTCTATTCCTTTCTTTTTATTTGCATATTTCCAACCACATTATGCTCTTCTGTTCCCCTTTCTTCCAGCCTTTTTAAGTTTATTTTATCTTAACATACTTATAAGCAACACTATCGGTCTGCTCAGACTCCTTGCTCTATTCTCCATATGACGCACTGCCTTGGTATTTAATATTAGGCTTTTGTCTTTATCTTAGTTCTTAGTACAGTTGTCTAATTACATTCTGAGAATCTCCATTCTCTCTGGCGGTACTCTGGCTCTTTTCTATATTTGATCTTAGCTTACAAAATCTCCCTGGATTAATGTTTGTATGTGTAAGGTGTTATTTGTTTGTTTGTTTGCTTTTGCTTTTGTCTCTGATTTGTTCTGTTTCAGTTGTCAATTTCTGCTGGGTTTCTCTTTGAATATCTGATAGCACACTGGGGTTCTGTCAGGTCTTTCTAGAGCCTTATGTCCTAACGGATTCAGTAATTGTGTGTCTTATACATGTATGTGTTTCCTAGACTTAATATTTGTTTAATCCAATACTTGGACATCAGTCTGAGGCTTGGACAGTCTTCTATAAACACCTCTATTGCCAGGACAAGCAACCCCAAAAGTTTGGACAACCATGAGGAAACAAAGAAACACCATGCAGGCAAAGGAGCAGGAAAAAAACCCACAAGACCAAATAAATGAGGAGGAAATAGGAAAAATGCCTGAAAAAGAATTTAGAGTAATGATAGTAAAAATGATACAAAATCTTGATAACAAAATAGAGAAAGTACAAGAAACAGTTCATAAGAACTCAGAAAAACAAACAGCAATGGATAACAAAATAACCGAAATTAAAAATACTCCAGATGCTATAACCAGCAGAATGACTGAGGCAGAAGAACGAATAAGTGAGTTGGAAGATAGAATGGGGGAAATAAATGCCACAGAGCAGGAAAAAGAAAAAAGAATAAAAAGAATAGAAGACAGTCTCAGAGACCTCAGTGATAACATTAAGCGTACCAACATTCGAATTATAGGCATCCCAGAAGAAGAAGAAAAAAAGAAAGGGTCTGAGAAAATATTTGAAGAGGTTAGAGTGGAAAACTTCCCCAACATGGGAAAGGAAATAATTAACCAAGTCCAAGAAGCACAGAGAGTCCCATACAGAATAAACCCAAGGAGAAATACACCAAGACACATATTAATCAAACTAACGACAATTAAACACAAAGAAAACATATTAAAAGCAGCAAGAGAAAAGCAACAAACAACATATAAGGGAAAACACATAAGGATAACAGCTGACCTTTCTACAGAACCTCTGCAGGCCAGAAGGGAATGGCAGGATATACTGAAAGTCCTGAAAGAGAAAAACCTACAGCCAAGAATACTCTACCCAGCAAGAATCTCATTCAGATTTGAGGGAGAAATCAAAAGCTTTACAGACAAGCAAAAGTTAAGAGAATTCAGCACCACCAAACCAGCCTTACAACAAGTGCTAAAGGAACTTCTCTAAGTAGGAAACACAAGAAAAGGAAAACACCTACAAAAACAAACCCAAAACAATTCAGAAAATGGTAATTGGAACACACATGTCAATAATCACTTTAAATGTAAATGGACTAAATGCTCCAACCAAAAGACACAGACTGGCTGAATGGATACAAAAACAAGACCCTTCTATATGCTGCCTACAAGAAACCCACTTCAGACCAAGGGATACATATAGACTGAAAGTAAAGGGATGGAAAAAGATATTCCATGCAAATGGAAGTCAAAAGAAAGCTGGAGTAGCAATACTCATATCAGACAAATTAGACTTGAGAGTAAAGACTATTAAAAGAGACAAGGAAGGACACTACATAATGATCAAGGGATCCATTCAAGAAGAACATATCACAGTGGTAAATATCTATGCCCCCAATATAGGAGCACCTCAATACATAAGGCAAATACTAACAGCTATAAAAGGGGACATCGACAGTAACTCAATAACAGTGGGAGACTTGAACACCCCACTTACATCAATGGACAGATCATCCAAACAGAAAATAAATAAAGACACACAAGCTTTCAATGACACATTAGACCATCTCGACTTAATTGATATTTATAGGACATTCCACCCAAAAAACAACAGACTACACTTTCTTCTCAAGTGCACATGGAACATTTTCCAGGATAGATCACATCTTGGGTCACAAATCAAACCTCAGCAAATTCAAGAAAATTGAAATCATATCAAGCATCTTCTCAGACCACAACGCCATGAGACTAGATATCAATTACAGGAAAAAAACTGCAAAAAATACAAACACATGGAGGCTAAACAATTCACTCTTAAACAACCAAGGAATCACTACAGAAATCAAAGAGGAAATCAAAAAATATCTAGAAACAAATGACAACGAAAACACAACAACCCCAAACCTATGGGATGCAGCAAAAGCAGTTCTAAGAGGGAAGTTTATAGCAATACAGTCCTACCTTAAGAAACAAGAAAATGATCGAATAAACAACCTAACCTTACACCTAAAACAACTAGAGAAAGAAGAACAAAGAAACCCCAAAGGGAGCAGAAGGAAAGAAATCATAAAGATCAGAGCAGAAATAAATGAAAAAGAAAGGAAGGAAACCATAGCAAAAATAAATAAAACTAAAAGCTGGTTCTTTGAGAAGATTAACAAAATTGATAAACCATTAGCCAGACTCATCAAGAAAAAAAGGGAGAAGATGCAAATCAACAGAATTAGAAATGAAATAGGAGAAGTAACAACGGACACTTCAGAAATACAAAACATCATAAGAGACTACTACAAGCAACTATATGCCAATCAATTGGATAACCTGGAAGAAATGGATACATTCTTAGAAAAATACAATCTTCCAAGACTGAACCAGGAAGAAATAGAAACCATGAACAGACCAATCACAAGTACGGAAATCGAGGCAGTGATTAAAAATCTCCCAACACACAAAAGCCCAGGACCAGATGGGTTCACAGGCGAATTCTATCAAACATTTCAAGAAGAGTTAACACCTATCCTTCTCAAACTCTTCCAAAATATTGCAGAAGGCGGAACACTCCCAAACTCATTCTACGAGGCTACCATCACCTTGATACCAAAACCAGGCAAAGATGTCACAAAAAAAGAAAACTACAGACCAATATCACTGATGAATATAGATGCAAAAATCCTCAACAAAATACTAGCTAACAGACTCCAACAGCACATTAAAAAAATCATACACCATGATCAAGTGGGGTTTATCCCTGGGATGCAAGGATTCTTCAATATACGCAAATTAATCAACGTGATACATCATATCAACAAATTGAAGGATAAAAACCATATGATCATTTCAATAGATGCAGAAAAAGCTTTTGACAAAATTCAACATCCATTTATGATAAAAGCTCTCCAGAAAATGGGCATAGAAGGAAATTACCTCAACATAATAAAAGCCATATATGAAAAACCAAAAGCCAACATCGTTCTCAATGGGGAAAAACTGGAAGAATTCCCTCTAAGAACAGGAACAACACAAGGGTGTCCACTCTCACCACTATTATTCAACATAGTTTTGGAAGTTTTAGCCACAGCAATCAGAGAAGAAAAAGAAATCAAAGGAATCCAAATTGGAAAAGAAGAAGTCAAATTGTCACTCTTTGCAGATGACATGATATTATATATAGAAAACCCTAAAGACTCTACCAGAAAACTGCTAGCACTAATTGATGAGTTTAGTAAAGTAGCAGGATACAAAATTAATGCACAGAAATCTCTTGCATTCCTATACATTAACAATGAAAGAACAGAAAGAGAAATTAAGGAAACTCTCCCATTCACCATTGCAACAAAAAGAATCAAATACCTAGGAATAAACCTCCCTAAGGAGGCAAAAGATCTGTATGCAGAAAACTTTAAGACATTGATGAAAGAAATCAAAGACAACACAAACAGATGGAGGGACATACCATGTTCCTGGATTGGAAGAATCAACATCGTGAAAATGACTGTACTACCCAAAGCAATTTACAGATTCGATGCAATCCCGATCAAATTACCAATAGCATTTTTCACAGAACTAGAGCAAGAAATCTTACGATTTGTATGGAAACGCAAAAGACCCCGAATAGCCAAAGCAATCTTGAGAAGGAAAAATGGAGTTGGTGGAATCAGGCTTCCTGGCTTCAAACTACACTACAAGGCCATAGTGATCAAGACAGTATGGTACTGGCACAAAAATAGAAAGGAAGATCAATGGAATAGAATAGAGAACTCAGAAGTAAGCCCAAACACATATGGGCACCTTATCTTTGACAAAGGAAGCACGAGTATACAATGGAAAAAAGACAGCCTCTTCAATAAGTGGTGCTGGGAAAATTGGACAGCAACATGTCAAAGAATGAAATTAGAACACTTCCTAACACCATACACAAAAAGAAACTCCAAATGGATTAAAGACCTACATGCAAGGCCAGACACTATAAAACTCCTAGAGGAAAACCTAGGCAGAACACTCTATGACATACATCAAAGCAAGATCCTTTTTGATTCACCTCCTAGAATCATGGAAATAAAATCAAGAATAAACAAATGGGACCTCATGAAACTTAAAAGCTTTTGCACAGCGAAAAAAAACCATAAACAAGACTAAAAGGCAACCCTCAGAATGGGAAAAAATAATTGCCTATGAAACAACGGACAAAGGATTAACCTCCAAAATATACAAGCAGCTCATGAAGCATAATACCAGAAAAGCAAATAACCCAAACCACAAATGGGCAGAAGACCTAAATAGACATTTCTCCAAGAAGACATACAGATGGCCAACAAACACATGAAAAGATGCTCCACATCACTCATCATCAGAGAAATGCAAGTCAAAGCCACAATGAGGTATCACCTCACACCGATCAGAATGGCCATCATCACAAAATCTGGAAACAACAAATGTTGGAGAGGGTGTGGAGAAAAGGGAACTCTCCTGCACTGTTGGTGGGAATGTAAGTTGGTACAGCCACTATGGAAAACAATTTGGAGGTTCCTTAAAAAACTACAAATAGAACTTCCATATGATCCAGTAATCCCACTACTGGGCATATACCCAAAGAAAACCATAATCCCCAAAGAAACTTGTACCATAATGTTTATTGCAGCACTCTTTACAATAGCCAGGACATGGAAGCAACCTAAATGCCCATCAACAAATGAATGGATAAAGAAGATGTGGCATATATATACAATGGAATATTACTCAGCTATAAAAAGGGATGAGATGGAGCTATATGTAACGAGGTAGATAGAACTACAATCTGTCATACAGAGTGAAGTAAGTCAGAAAGAGAAGGACAAATATTGTACGCTAACTCACATATACGGAATCTAAAAATGGTACTGATGAACTCAGTGACAAGAACAAGGACACAGATACAGAGAATGGACTGGAGAACTCGAGGTATGGGAGGGGGCGGGGGGTGAAGGGGAAACTGAGACGAAGCGAGAGAGTAGCACAGACATATATATACTACCAACTGTAAAATAGATAGTCAGTGGGAAGTTGTTGTATAACAAAGGGAGTCCAACTCGAGGATGGAAGATGCCTTAGAGGACTCGGGCGGGGAGGGTGGTGGGGGACTCGAGGGGGGGGTCAAGGAAGGGAGGGAATACGGGGATATGTGTATAAAAGCAGATGATTGAACTTGGTGTACCCCCAAAAAAATAATAAAAAAATAAAAAAAATAAAAAATAAATTAAAAAAAATAGATAGCCAGTGGGAAGCAGTTGTATAACAAAGGGAATTCAAGTCGAGGATGGAAGATGCCTTAGAGGACTGGGACGGGGAGGGTGGGGGGGACTCGAGGGAGGGTGGGGGGGGCAGTCAAGGGAGGGAGGGGATACGGGGACATGTGTATAAAAACAGATGATTGAACTTGGTGTACCCCCAAAAAAATTATAAATAAATAAAATTTTAAAAAAATATTAAAAAAAAAAAAGAACTTAAAGGAGGCAACAGGAAGGTCACAAGATGAATTATCCCACAAATGGAGAATGGCTCTTTTAAAAAATTTTATATAATCAGATACAGACATTTATATAAAGTATCATGTATATATCTTTAGAATTTAAAACATAGAATAAATACTAGGCACTAGGAAGGAAAAAAAGAAATTGGTTACTTTGGAGAAAAAAACCTTACAGTGTAACCATATACCATACTCCAAAATTTACTCCAAATTTTTAAAAGTTAAATCATTTAACTGATTGGAATAAAACAGAGGTTAATATATAAACTGATCTCAGGATAAGAAACGACTTTCGAAGCATAAAAGCGAAGAAACCAAATCAAAGAGTATAAGTCACATACACGGTTAATTGATTTCCAGCAAAGGTGCCCAAGTAATTTATACTCAGTTAAATTCATGCCCACTCAGAACCTCTGAATGTGAACTTCATTGGGAATAGGGTCTTTGCCAATGTAATTTGTTAAGATGAGTTCATATGGAGTAGGGTGGCCCTAACATCCAGTGTGACTGGCATCCACATAAAAAGAGAAAACAGAGACGCACACAGAGGAAAGATTGTCATGGGAAGACAGAAGCAGAAATTGGAGTGGCTATAAACCAAGGACTGCTAAGGACTGCCAGCGACCACCAGAAGCTAGGAAGAGGGAAGGAAGGATTCACCCCTAGAGTCTCCAGAGAGAGCGTGGTTCCACCAACACCTAATTTTGAACTTCCGTCTTCTAGAACTAGAAGAAAACTAATTTCTGGGTTTTAATTCACCCAGATTGTAGCAATTTGTTATGTCAGCCCTAGGACACTAATACAAAATTCAGTGGGAAAGGAAATCTTTTCAACAAAAGGTGCTGAAAATATTGAATAGCCACATGGAAAAATAAATAAAACTTGATCCTTACTTCACACTAGATACAAAAGTTCACTAAAATGGATCACATTATACAGTACATTTAGAATAAAACATAGATGAAAATCTTAGTGACTTTGGGTTTGGAAAAGATTTCTAAGATAGGATACAAAAATCATAGACTAAAAAAAAAGAAACCAATAAACTTGACTTCGTCAAAATTTAAAACTTGTACTCTTAAAAAACACATTACAAAATGAAAGGCAAGTCACAGCCTGGGAGAAAATATTTGCAAGGCCTATATATGAAAGGGATTTTATCTAAAACATATATTGACTCTCAAAATTCAATACTAAGATAAATTAAAAAATGGACAAATGATTTTAACAGACACTTCACTAAGGAAGATATAAGCACGACAACATGCCCATGAAAAGATGCTCAGCATCATTAGTTATTGGGAAAAAGCAAATTAAAACCACAAAAAGGTACTATTACACACCCATTAGAATTGCTCAAATTTAAAATGCTAAAGCAACTATACCCCAATTAAAAAAAAAGATTAAAAAAATAAAAATAAATGCTGACTATTCCAAGTGTTGATAAAGATGTAGAGTAACTGAAACTTTCCTACGCTGCTGGTGGGAATGGGAAAACACTTTGGAAAACAGTCTATCAGTTTCTTAAAAAGGTACGCCTACATCCAGCATGTGATCCAGTCATTTTGTACCTAAGTATTTACCTGAGAGAAATGAAAGCATATGGCCATACAAAGTCTTGATCAGGAATGTTCATAGCAGCTTTATTTGTGATGTCCCCAAAACAGAAAAGAACCAAATGCCCATCAAGTGGTTTAAAAGATAAATTGTGGTTTAACCATACAATGAAATACCATACAAGAAGAAAGGAGAAGAAGAAGGAGAAGGAGGAGGAGGAGGAGAAGAAGAAGAAAGAAGAAAAGAAAGGAACATGTAACAGCGTGGATAAATTTCAAAATAATTATGTTAAGTGAAATAGGCCAGAAAGAAAGAGTACATATTGTGTGCCTCCATTTACATAAAATTCTAGATCGTACAAACTAACATACAGTGACAAAAAGCAGATCAGTGGCTACTAAGGACCGGGGGCAGGGGGAGGAAGGGATTACAAGGGTCACAAGGAAACTCCTAGGAATGATGTATATGTTCCTTGTCTTGATTGCGGTGATGGTTCAATGACTGTATACATATGTCAAAGTTTATCAAAAATGTACACTTTAAATATGTGCAGTGTACTATATATTAATCGTACTTCAATAACCCTGTTAAAAAGAATGGAATCATAAAAAAAATATTAGGCAGATAATAAGAGGAAATATTTATAACAATGACATGTAATGGTTAATGTACCAAACATACAAAGTGGCCTTAAAATTCAATAAGAACACATAAACAAATTTTTAAAATACTAAAAGTATAAAAAAAATTCACAACTAAAAAAATAAATTTTTAATATTAATAAAAATTTTAAAAAATGCTTTGTATGCCAGTTCTCATTGAAAAAAATGACATTTCCTTTCAGTTTTAGTAATTAATCCTGGCTTTGATGCAGTGAAATGGGCATTCATAGTCCAGCAATGGTAATGCAATTGGAAAAACTATTCAAAGAAGCCATTTGCCAATATTAAAATCTTCATATCTCTAGGTGTTGCAATATGAAGGCATCTTAATTTTCTCCTCAGTAATTTCCTCCTTTCACGTTTTTAATAGTCACCATAAATTCTTTCATCAGAGAAAATATTCTTAAAAAGGAAAACCTTTGAACTAGCTTCATTTTGCAAATGTACAAGCACAGAGAGTTGGATGCACCTGGTAAGTCTCCCTGCCTATTGACTACGGGTTTCCCACAGTGGGGGAGGGAAGCATGACATTGTCACCGTGGGATCTGCTTACAGATGGCTCATAGGGTTGCACGCCACGAGGACCACAGTGTCCATTTGCATCTCCCAACGACACATGGTTCCAGCTTATTCTCTCACATACACCTCTACCTCTTCCTAACAATATTCAGAGGAAATTAATACCAGCTTCTCAAGAAAGAAAAAAATCTCTAAGGATCTCTATGTCACAGATAAGGTCCAGAGATGGAGAAAAACAATCCACGTCTCGTCTGGTTGGCAGCTAACCCAAACTCACAGGGCAGGATATCACTGACATCACGCAGAAAGTGGAATGAAAGTAAAGTGACATGGAGTAGAGCCTCATCAGGTCGTGGGAAGACCCGGACTTCAGCCCGCCATGACCCAACTTCCAACCATTGCCCTCTCTTCCTTCTATACCATGCTAACTCACATTTGCTTTCACAGTCATCCGAGTTTTAGATGGGGATCTATTTATCCTTAAGTAAACCAATAAAGAAGTTTTAGTCCCCACAAGCCAAACCATCTAGCGGAGGGAAACTATCCCTTCTGCAGATATGGACACCAAACAGCGACTGTGTCAACGGGTCAAGCCCAGAACAGCTGCAACAACACAGAGAAAGCATGAAAAGTCCTCTGGGGCTCAAGGTTCACACACTGATCCCATCAGAGGGTTACCAGTTGTCCCGCATACTCATTAAATCACAAGGAAAGAGTGTTTTCTTTCATGGCCTGACACTTCAGTGACAGTATCGAATCATTGTGAAGATTAGAACTGAAGCCAGAATGATCACCATTTAAGGTATATGCTGATCTTAACCACTCCAAATTGCCCATCCCTGCTACCTCCAGTCAAAGGGCAGAACAGATGACACATTCACAGCCATGCTCACAATCTCTTCCTTTGTTCTTAAGAGAAACTCCCCCAGCAATGATGAAACATGGATTTTGTCAAGGCAAATGATTTCCTTGACCTTAAAAATGAATTAAAAATAAAACATAAATATGGGTGAAAACATGGACATTCTCCCCCCAGTAACAAAGAAGATACAGTGCTCTAAAGTTCAGAATTGTTAGATTCCAAAAAGAGCGTTAGGATCAAGTTTTGACTCTGCCACCAACGTCTTTGAGTACACCACTCACTTCTCTAAGTCATTTTTTCTCACTGGTAAAAAGGAGTGTGTTGAAGTAGATGATCTCTAAAAGCTTTAAGCCTAACCACTTGGGGGAATTTTAAGACAAGATGGTATCTGGGCAATGAACACTGAGATTAAGAGGCTGGAGTCTGGCCTTCAGCAGTCAACATGGTCCCTGGTCTCTTTGCTCCAGACAGTGTCTAATCTTTCCTTCCTCAGGGCAATATGGCTCATGAGTCAGTCTTGGAGGTAGAGGCTGCATGGATTCAGGATTTAAAGGGGCATCAGAACATAATTATTAAATATTGGGAATATTATCCCCCTTACATTTGTTTAGATACTTGTTCATGGATTCTTTATGCATGGTGGCCTACATACACATTTGATGAGTGAATAAATGAATGAACAAATTAAATGCAAAGAATTCTCCGGACCACATTTTAATGTAGCTACCTTGACAGCTCTCATTTACTTGGACATCAGCAAAAAGCAATATATGAAAGGACAGATATCAAAAAGTGAAGAAGAGAACTTTAGCAAGAATTTCTATTAGATATATAGTAGTTACACAGTAAGATGACAACTGCATTATTCAATGAACATAGGAGCATCCTGAGTCCTAGGGTTGAGACCACTGCCATATGAATCAACTATATATGCTTCATGATATGAGCCCTTATTAACATGTAGTTTTGATGTCTAGCTGATACTTCAAGAGTAAACCAACTCCTTCACCCCAAACCGTCCCAGGAAATATTGACATCAGTTTGAGATACAGGGAAAGATTCATATTGGAAGAGGAGTAAAAAAGGGATTTGGGTACCATTGGGCAAGGTGGAAAGGAAATGAGGGTCAGAGTGTGATGTGGGTAGCATGACCTCTGCTCTCCATCACTGTGGTGAACTGTTAGAAACTGGGATCCAGAAGCAGATTACTGGTTTGAATCCTTACTTTACCATTTCTTAGCTGGGTAACTTTTGGAAAGGTATGCGCTCTGGGTTTCACCTTCAACATGTATAAAATGATTGCTAATAATTTCAACCTGCTAGGGTCATTGAGAGGATTAAATGATATCATCGTTACCTGGCAAGTAAAAGAGTGCCTGGCATGTAGCAAGATTTCAATAAACGTTAGCTGTTCTTTATGATCTGACCTCTTGGGTTGAGTGTGAGCCCATACAATTAGGAAAGGGGGAGCTACAAAAGATTTCCAGGAGAGACTTCATGGGATTCCGTGGAAGGAGTATGGGCCAGAAACTGACCCAACTATTTTAAAAAATGTCATAAAATGCTAGGCATAGCAGCACCCAGAAGATAAATTTTTCTTAGTAGGAAGCATCTAGCCTCCCCACATCTGCAGGGACACTAACCAGGCTACAGCATCTTGAGAACTAGAAGCTCAGGAGGCATTCAGGGAAAACAGTCTTAGTAACAATAGTGTGCATTTACTGAGAACTCACTGCATGTCAGGCCTGGTTTGAGTCATGAGCATGGAATTATCTTGGCACGGACATTGCCTTCCAGTGAAGGGCCAGAGCAGGGATGCGGGTGTTCCAGGCAGCTCTGAGGTCAACAGTCTTGGGGTGTGGTGGGGGTGGTTAAAGGGGAACACATGCAAAATGAGAGCATGTGGAGCACCTCTTCAGGGGGACTCCTGGGAATAACTGGGCGGTGTGACTGAATCTGGTGAGAACTCATACCTTCACACTGTGAGTATCAAAAAGAAGGGACCTGTACTTACTAATCCCAGGCTGGTGAGTGCCGTGCTCTTTGGATCACTCATCCAAGATGGCAAAAGAGTGAATTTACCTTCAAGGCCATAGCTTTCACCGACACATGGACCACATTCCATGTATCTCAGTGAACCTGGGACTGAGTCATAACTGAAATCCTCACCCACATTTGACTCCTAACACCACCTCTGTATTTCTGCTTGGCTTGTAGTTAATTGTTTTTTATTTACTTAACAACAACAATAACAAAAAATACACACACACACACACAGACCTAATGCTGCGTGCCAGGTAGTTTCGAATGTTTTATGAATGTTAGCCTATTTGATCTTTACGAACAATCCTATGGTGTAGTTATTATCCTAATCCCCATTTTACAGATGAGGGAAGTCAGGTGAAGAATGTGAGTACAGGTTAACTATAGGACTTAAACCCAGGTGGCCTCACTTCCAAGTCCTCATCCTTAGTCCTGTCACCAAGGAGTCCTACATCACAGGAGTGGGGGGGGGGGGGGCGTATTTATTTTTCAGTATTATTCTCCATTCAGCAGTTCCCCTTTTAGAAGAAGAGGGAAAATAAAAAGAAACAAAAGGAGCTAAGTGCTCAAAGGGAATAGACATCCCCAAGGCATCATGAAATGCCTGACATTCTGAAGTCATTTTAGAGCAAATCATTTTCCAGTGATTACTTTTTCTGAACATCAGAATTAGCGCCCAGAATGGATTTTGCTTCAAAACTGGTTGTCAGACTGTGTCCCTGTTACCTCGCCATCCATGTAGTCCTGAATTCAAAGATGCCCTCCTCACCACCAGCCTTAATGCCCAACTCTTCCCTTTCAAGGACTCAAATCAAAGCTGTTTCTTTTACCATTGAAACAGCAGTCAGAGAAGCTGCTTTCCAACAGCCGCCTTTCCCAAACACTTTCCCTTCCAAGGAGGGTACCGTGGTAGCACCACTCTGTCCCATTTCAACCTGGCGCACGTCAGCCCGAGGGCAGGCACCGTGTGAGCAGAGAAGACCTGGGCTCTCATCCCAGCTCTGCTGATGGTGAGTTGGTGGCCTTGGGTCAATCATTTAATTTCTCTGCACCTTAGTTCCTTCATCTATAGCCTGAGGGAGAGAGCCAAGAAGGATCTTTTTTTTTTCAACATTGATGTAGTTAATAAAGATCTTTTAAAATTACTAGGTTCTTTTGAGTCCACTTGTGTCCAAAGCAAAGTAACTGAGAGATTCCAACCCAGGCACTGGTCTCAAGGGAGGCTGTTAACAAATCAGGGGCTGGTGGGAGACAGCTATTCAGTCTTACACACACACGCACACACACACGCACACGCACACACACACAGAGCCTTCATTTCCCCTGTCCCCTGCTCTCAACTTCTCTGTCTCTCCATCTCTTTTTTCACTCCTCAACATGTTTCTTCTGCCTCTATAGACTTCCAAAATTTGAAGAATAATCTTTGATTCACAGGGGGAAAGAGTCATGCAGAAAACCCATCTTCTTGTGGCAAAGCCACAAAATACAAACAGATGTCATATTTCAGTCTGTGCTTTTCTCCAAATATCTACATGAAAACTGGGCTGCGACATTTCTTTCCATCACCTGACTAGCTTGGTTATCTCTTCTCTTCCCTAACATGAACTAGGTAACCTTGGGCAAGTTACCGCTTCCTCTGAATCCTGGTTCTGTAAAATGGGGTTAAAATACCGACAGCATGTGGTTGTCATGTTTGTTAAAAATTTCAATGCCTGGCACCGTGCAAATTCTTGGTAATGATTATATGTAAATATTCGTGATGATATTTTGTGTAATGAGGTTTATCCAGAAGACTCTGGAATGCAAGCATATACGATGCTGTCAGTGATGGTGGGGCAGGCAGAAAGGAGCAGGAGCTGAGTGTTTTTCCTCAAAGGCTGACTCGCCCTCACCTCGTTCTGCCCACTCAGACCCTTGCCAGAGCTGGTGATTTACAAATGCACAAAAGTCTTCTGGGTGGTGAGCAGCAGAAGGAATTTGGAATGAGCCTCTTTCCTGTTCCCTGAAGGGTGGAGAGACAAATGATAATGCTCTAGTGATGGGGTAAAAAGACAGAAAGCACATCACAAACCCGAGGGTGGTTGTCCTGGGGCCTCAGGCCTCAGGTGTGTTAAGCTTCACGGTCAAGAGCATCCCCTGCTAAAGAACATTTTCTTTTACAAGTAAATTAAACAAGTCAGCATACTGAACAGCTCTTTAATTCATCAGGGAAACCGGAGGGCAAGCCATAAAAGAAGGAAAGAGCAAATCCAGTCCGCGCTGTTCTCATTCTGTCAGGCAGAGCTGGCAAAGGGGGTAAATAAACCAGCACGGCATCCCCCTGAACTGCATCCCTGTCCCATCCTTGCTCAGAAATCCCCTTTCAGGACAAATAGCCTGGAAGGGACTCGTGCTATTTTCTGATGCCAGTGTTTAAGGAGACAGAGCCACAAAGTTTGGACTGACTTAACTGGAGAAAGCAGGACCCGGATACCCCGTCTTGGGAGCGGGCACGACAGCCTGATGACCCAGCGTGGTCCCTCCCCACCAGCCCCATCCGAGTGAAGCTTCTTCTTGGTAGAGCTGAGGCCCCTGCTCAGAAACTGAGCCCGTGGCCTTGCCTTCAGCCAGTGCAGGAAGAGGTGGGGGTCAGCCACAAAAAATCACTTGTAAAACCGCTGGATAAGCTTGCTGCTAAGAATCGCCAACAATTTCCATCTTATTCCTTTGTGGCATAAACTTTCTTTTTTACTATTAATAAGTGGATCCATTCCATGTGCTTTGGAACCTCAAGCTATCCAGGTTGTTCCCTATAAATCAGCCTTCACTGGAAGCCCGCCCCCACTCCCCCCCCCCCCCGCCACAAGCTGGCTCTGAGTTTCCTGACTCTGTCTGTGCACCACACACCATGACCCGCTGCCCCAGGAAGATGCTGTAGGGACTGTCACAAGGGTAGCAGCGTCAGCGGGGGCATCTTTGGATCCCAGACAAGACTCCCTAAACCCCTCAGTATTCTGGGGTTGGGGTGTGGGCAGAGCAGGGACAATGTTCAAGGAGCCCTTGGCGTCATCAGAAGAGCCATAGGCACTTCATTTCCACGGTGATTCATGCCTGCCCTTGATAAGCGCTATAGACGGAAGGTTCACATTCCCACAAAATTCATGTGTTGAAACTAAACCTACAGTGTGATGGTAGCAGGAGGTGAGGCCTTTGGGAGGTGATTAGGTCATGAGGGAGGAGCCTTCACGAATGGGATTAGTGCCCTTAGAAAAAAGACCCCCGAGAGCTTCCTGGCCACTTCTGCCTTGTGAGGACTCAACGAGAAGACGGCCATCTGTGAACCAGGAAGCAGGCTCTCATCAGACCACAAATCTGGATGCACCTTGATCTTGGACTTCCCAGACTCCAGAACCATGAGAAATAAATGTCTGCTGTTTATAAGCCACCTAGCCTCTGGTACTTTGTGAAAGCAGCCCAAAGGGCCTAAGACAATAAGCAAATCTCAAACTGAATGAAGACATTCCAGCAGACAGTGCGGTTGCCAGGAGAGGCCATCCGGAGAAGGCACATGGGGGTAGCCTGGAGCTGGGGAATAAGCTGTTGGTGGGCACCCAAGAGAAGAGGGTGGGCAGAGCAGCACCGGGCCCTTCTCCCCTGGGCGGACGTCCCCATGCTACCCATAAAGAGCTGTGGCATGAATTCCGCGTCTCCTTGCTAAAGATTCCCTCCCGGAGTGTCTACAGAAACTAATGAGTGCAATCATAGCACCCCTCAAGCCCTTTCCACCTGTCAAGCCCTTCGCAAGATTCGCTCCTGAATCCACACAGCCTTCCCGTGAGGCTGGTCATCATGATATGCCCAGTTCAGAGATGGAGCAACTGAGCAGAGATGAAGCTACTTTCTGGAGTCTCTGGGTGCACTGCAGCCCTCTTCTTTCCATAAAGCAAAGCACAGGCCTCTGAGCTGCATTTTCCTGTCTTTTCTCTTATCCCAGCTTCCATTGGTAGGACGATCCCTGAGGCAGGAGCTAGATGGGCTCCAGGCTAGGCATTTACAACCAGCCTCCTACTTACATTTCCCGAGGAAGGAGGCAGGTGGGCTCTAGGCTGTAGATATTTATTACAACCCGCCTCCTGTTTGCACTTTGAGATGGAAATAACAGGAACAGGGTAAATGGCTGGACTTTGCCTCCTGTGGACTCTTCAAGATAACAGCTATGGCAGGGACAGAGAGAGGCTAAACCCTGTTTGAGCAAAAAGATCAAGGGGTCACACGTTTCCCATCCTTGGGGCAAAAGAGACACTGCACACGTGCAGAAAGCCTCCTTGGGGGTCAAAAAGGAGCGGGTACACCCCATAGTAGGTGATACCAAGGCCTCTCATAGACCTCTGGGCTGGAATCCATCTTGGAAAAAAGTTGCACATGCCTGGTGGGGAGGGTCCTAGGGCAGTTCAGGTGTGGAAAAAGAAACCAGATAACTGGCCAAAGGTAAACAAAGACCCGGAAAAACTGTCCTGTATAAATGATTTAAATCACCTCTTTACCGTGTTCCTAATTAGGGAGGATGCCCACACCCTTTCGCTCTGTGTGTGTATTTCTGCCTTGCTTCCGACTTAAATAAACAAGCAGCGTCTCTGTGTGCTCTCCCACTTGTTGTGCTGTGTCTCTAACAATAAACTTTGTACTTGCTTTTACAGTTTTTGCCTCCTTGAGAGATGCATTTTTCAGTGGGGGCAAGGGCCAGGGGAATTTTGCTTCTAGTCTCTAGCCCCTGGTGGACTAGTGGCTACGATTCCTGGATTTTATCCAGGCTACCCAGGTTCAATTCCTGGGCAGGGAACTAAGATCTCACTTCAAGCCACAACTCACTGCTGCCTCTCCCTCATCCTGAAAAAGGGTAGGGAACATACTGGCTGGATCTCCACATCACATAAAGGCTGACTAACTCCCTTTCAAAGTCATTACCGCCAACGTTACTGTTTTATAGCTGACGTATTGCTAGATTCTTGCTGATGACCGATTCATAGCCAACAATGAATTATTAATTTAAACAGCAGATATTTATTGACTGTCTTCCATATTTCAAACACTGTACCATGCCCTGTGCTCAGTGCTAAGTTAGTTTTTAAAAACGTGTGGATGCCCCCTCAATTTTGTTATAAAGTTATTTAGCCTGAATATAGGGAATTCCTATGGAATATTGTTCCATATTTTCCCTTCCCCCAACTTTGCTTCCTCTAGATTTCATTGACACAAGAACGAACCAATCACTTAATATTATATTAATGTTATTCCAAGTCCTGGAAAAGGAAGGGCCCTTTTGCCCATTATTGGCTCTGAACTTTTCCCACAGCCACCTGTGCTACCGTTGAAGCAAGAAGGTATCCCTCCCCTTGTTTCCCAAAGCACAGCAGACATCTGTAGGAGGCATGATTCCTTGCGTCAGGCAGTAGGAAACCTCTGGTGAACCACGTGTGACATTCTAGGTGTTCGCTCTTGTCAAAGGTTCAGGAGGTAGAAGTTAAGAAAATTACCTGGTAACTAATTTAAAATATTAATTTTCCAATCAAAGAAGAAAAACCATATTATGGAGTTAAGCTCAAGCTCAGCCCTAAAGAAAAGTCAAGCTCACAGCCCACCTCCAGCTGGCTCACTGCCATGAGATGCAGAGGGGAGACAGCTGGGGGCGGGGGCAGGGTGTGTGTGCTGTGGGTCTAAGTCATCACATCCTGTCTCTGTCCAATGTGGGGGCAACATGAGCCAGCACTAGAGGGAATCGGAAGGGCTCAGGGTTAGACGTAAAGGTCCAGAGATCAAAGGTGCCAATTAGTATAGCCATCACTGCCCTGTGGCGTCAACCACGGATGCCAAGCTTACGGGCAGCAGAGATTGGATGGATATATGTCAGGGAGAAAAGAGAGAGATGAATGAAGGTGGTCAACCTACACATATTTTGTGGGAGTTGGAGTGGCTGCTTCTGACACTGTACCCTTTCCAAGCAGCATGATGGTGCTCGTGAAAGCACGTGGTTAAGAACCCAGAATCTGATCACATGGGTCTGAGTTCCAGTCTTGGCTCGATCACTTATTAGCTCGATGAGATACTTACACATCTCCAGGTCCTCGGTTTCTTCATCTCTGAAGCAGATGAAGAGTGGTAGTATTTCACGGGATGGTGGTGAAGAAAAACTAAAATAATCCATACAAAATGCTTTGTGTGCCTGATGTATAATATTCCCCAAATAAATGCAAACTATTATGATTTCTAAAGTTTAAAGTGTTACATGATTATAACAAAATATGTCAGTGTTATTATCATTGTCCTTTTAAAAAATCTCTCATTCAATACCCTTAGTTTAAGGTTATGCCTGATTAAAATGAACAGATGGTATTTTCTCCTTGGTTATATCTGTAGGACCATAGCAGTAAGTTCTTCTTTTTAACCTAAAAGTTTTCATAGGGATTTGGTAGATGTTTTTGGATTTATGCACTATTCAGAAAAACCCATTGCTTCTTAGGTGAAAAAATTTTAAGTAAATCACATAAACTTTAGAACAAAGACTCACATATTGTTACATAAAATTATAAAAGCTGGAAACAATGAGAATATAATTTTTTAAAGATTCAATGCATTCCAATGATAGAAAATCAAAACTGATTATTTCTATAGTGCTTTCTAATAATCCTACCGAGATTAAAATGGAATGGCCTGTTAGGTACATGACAAGGATTTAGGAATGGTTCTAAGTGATGGCATGTAGCGATAGAGCTATTTCATATCTGCATATTAAAATCTCAAATCAGTGCACTCCAGATAGGTTGGGACTGTGACTTCATGTGTGTGCTGCTGGTTGCCAGAGCAACCAAGGAGCAAGAAGCAACCATTCATCATAAATCACACCTGGTGCTGCCCCATCAATGCCCTCCCCCAACTCATGTGAAGCAAAGACATCATCGCTACCTGCCCCAAAGCCACTACAGCAATGGACTGTCAAAGTGTGCTGTGTCTGTCTCTCCCCATTATTTCAACAGGAGTTAGTTATGCAGTCTAAAAAAAAAAAGGTAAGCATGATGAAAAATGGACTTTATAACATATACTAATTGAGAAAGTATGATCTGGATGTCAAAACGGGATAAGAGCAGCCATTTGCTGGAAGAAGACATGGAGAGGAGGTTGTGATGTACTTTGAATATAAAGAAGTATGTAGAGTAGCTCAGCATCTTGTCCCCAAATCCCCTCTTGCCCCCAGCACAAGTCTTCAGACTTGGAAACAAAGAAAATAAACTTAAGATAGCCAGTATAAAAACTGCCCAGTCATGGGGACCAGTGAGCTCAACTGGCTGTGAGCTTTGAGCTGGTTTCTCAAACTCGGTACTGTTGACACTTGGGGCTGGTTAATTCTCTGTACTGGGAAGCTGTCCTGTGCATGGCAGGATGTTTAGCAGCCCTCCTGGTCACTATGGACTAGATGCCAGTAGCCCTTTCTTCCTAGCTGTGACAACCACAAATCTCTCCAGACATTGCCAAATGTCCTCTAGGGGGTCGGTCTTGGGGGGATAAAATAGCCCCTGATTGAAAATGGCTACTTATCCCTTGAGAAGTTTCTCTCCAAATCTGATAAAGTTTGGGGAGATGCCTTAAAATTATTAATATTTTCTGATACAATGCCATTGAATCACCAAATTAAATGAGCCCATTTCTGCTTCATTGGATGCTTGGAACTCCCAGTGTGGGCTGTGTGTGTATGTGTGTGTGTGTGTGTGTGTGTGTGTGTTACACTATGCAGGATTGTTTCATACAAACACTCAGTAAAGCAGAAAGCTGTTTGGAAAATGTTCCCCCAGAGATTAATGACATAAAGAGAACACATTCATAAAAGAGAAAAAATGGGGAAAGAGAAAAAATCATATTTTCACACTCAAGAGTGTACGTTAGTTTAACTCCCTTTATTGTCTTTCTTACGAAGAAACTTCAAGAAATGTAATTGCAAATATAGTTAAAAGTTAATTATACTATTATAAATTATATCCTTTTACTACTCTCTGGAGAACACTAAGAATTTTAGGGTGAATAGATGGGTATAAATGTTCATGTTGTAGTCAATACACAATTTATATCATCGAGCTACCATTAAATATAATGATTTCCCACACTGTGTCATGGAAATAATCAAGAACAGAACTATTTTTTTCTTAAGAATTCCTAAGCAGCATTTAAGTTTCAGTGTTGCTAGCACTGTGTATTGACAAAACACGTTTTATTTGAAAGACTCAATGCCTGGGGCAGGCAGATAGATGCAGTTAATAGAGTTAGAACAAAAGCACACAGAGAAAACATAATTGGCTCCCGTTCTACCAATTAAGTCTATGGCTGAAGAAAAGAAATAGAGGTTAAAAAAGGTAAGAGATCAAGACCTTGGGATTTTTTAATTATTATTTTATATATCACATGTTTCTTTCAGGCAAATGAGGTCTGCATGTACTGTACTTTTTGTGAACACGTCTGGAGGTTTAAAAGAAGGAAGAGCAGAAGCCAGCAAAAACACACCTAGCTAAAAGTTGTATCTTCATATATCATCCCATTAATCCTTTAACAACCCTGGGAAGTGGGTGTTACTGACCCATTTCAAAGATGAGGAAACTAGAGGACCGTTAAGTAACTTGTCCAGTGTCAAGCAGTAAAGACACTATGGCTTTGTTAAATTTCAAGGCCCTCCTCTTACTCATAAGCTACTCGATACAGCCTCTCTGCTCAAAAATATCTATTTTTACTTCCAGAATAGACTCCAGAGAGAATACTGTACTCATGTTCTTTCAGTGTTTGCAATTCAGCCAATTAAAAATTCATTTAAGTGAAAAAATAACCTCTTTTAAAACTCTAAATCCTCTAGGTTAAATGTTTATAAGTCATGTACATGTTAGCATAAATTAATAGAAGCAGATGAATACGTTTTCAGAATTTAGACTTGAGTCCTGGCTCTTCAATTTACTAGCTGTGTATCCCAGAGAAGTTCACTTAGCTCTGTGAAGACTCAAATGCCTTATTATGACATAAATAGATGTTTGTGATCTAGGCCGCAGATACCTAATCACTGTAGGGTTACTTTATAGGAAATAATGTATCCTAGATTCTAAATAACTGATTTACAAATATTAGAATGCAATCTAACTTAAAACAGAGGACACATTTTTTAAGTGTCTAGCTCAAGTGTAGCAATTTATTAGTGGGAGAACCTGTGTGTGTGTGTGTGTGTGTGTGTGTATTTGTTTTGATTTGTTTTGTTTTTTGCTTCAAGTATGAAACACAACTGTCAAATCATGGCATAGCTATAGACAAGAAACAAGTGATACTTTTCAATAAATACGTTATGCAGCAAAAGGCAGTTTCTTGCAATGCTATAGGCCACTTGTACTGCCCACAATAATACACATGACAGATAATTGAACGTGAATTGTTTGTATAGATGTCTTCATCTAATCAATGAACACCTTGGCCTCTCTTCATCCATAATGCTCAGTCCTAGATCTATTTATTTTCCGCAAATAGGCCTAAACACTGCAAATGTAATACACTATAGGACTCCCTCAATTCATTTACTTTTTCATTCATCTTCATAAAAAAATATACCAAAGAAATTGCTACAGTTCTTCATGTGCTACCTCCCTGCCAGGGGCTCCAACAAACTAGTGAAGATTAACTAATATTTGGAGGAAGCCACTTAAGGTCTGAAATATCTGATGCATAATGAAATCGACACGATATCCCCATGGAAATGCAAAGCTTGGTGGCTGTTCATTTGCAATTCACATGTATGCAGGAAACAGTCAGAGACAATGCTTTGCAGAAATTAAGCCAACAGCCAACAGAAGCAGGCCAGTATTCCTTGCCATGTCAAACCGTCCAGAGAGCCAAGGCGAACTGTTCATAGTTCCTACGCGTGTTGGGCTCATCCTCAATTTACAAATGCTCCGAATCAAATAGCAACTGCATTAAAAAAAAAAAAAAGCCTCACCTTTGAAGCAACCACTGGGTAAGAGTTGTCCACTAAGCGTATCCCATGGGATAAAAGTCAAGGACAGGGAGCCAGTGCCACAGCTACCTGAGGTTTGGGTAAAGTAATTGGGGGCAAGAGAGGGGAAACCTGAGATAAATTTCGATTTCTCTCTGTGTTTAGATGACTGCATCCTGAACCGTAAGGTCATACTACGACAGCTCTGTGGGTGCGTTGGTTGGGCAAGGCCACGGGATGGGGTGGTGACTGAAAGGGGTGGGGGACAGGTGGGTACTCCTCCTACTCAATGCCACACTGTTCAGAAGCCCAACAAAGAAGAAGCTTGACATGGCAACCACAGCAGAGCTTTTACGAGTGGCCTTAGAATCTGCCATGGTTGTCTCCTACTGATGCTGTAACAAATTACTCCAAACGTAGCTGCTGAAACAACCCAAATCTGTTTTCTTAACTGTTTAGTAGGTCAGAAGTCTGACATGAGTCTCACTGAGCTAAAATCAAGGTGTCAGCAGGGATGCATTCCTTTCTGAAGTCTTCAGGGGAGAATCTGTCTCCCTGCCTTTTCCATTTTCTAGAGACTGTCCACATCCCTTGGCTCATGGTCCCTTCCTCCATCTTCAAAGCCAGCAGAGAAGCATCTCTCTTTCTGGCCCCGGCTGGAAAAGTTCTCTGCTTCTACGGACTCATGTGATTAGACTGGGTCCACCTGGATGATCCAGGAGAGTTTCCCCATTTCAAGGTCATTAACTTGATCACATTTGCTAAATCCATTTTGTCATGTAAGGTAACATATTCATAGGTTCTGGGGATTAGAATGAGAACATCTTTGGGGAACTATTAACCTGACTACCAGAGTGGTCCACGATCTGGAGATTCCCAAACCCTTTACCCATTTATCCCCTTTAATGGGAAATCCCTCCCACCCACTGCGGAAGCAATTTTGCTTGCTGCATATTAACACTGAGAACCCATCAGTATTATTACTCATTTATAGAGCAAACTCTCAAAGTTCCTTCTGGCAGATGCCATTATGACAACTGTTGGAATATAGCTGTGCTCAAGTACAATCTTCTTGTTTACTCTTAAGAACATCTTACAATATTGGGTTTGGGATATCTTTGCATTACATCATTTTCTTATTTAATAATCAGCATCTATAAAAGTTTTAACTTAACTGAGAGGTTAAGGCATTCTTCCCCCTCCTTCTTTCCTTCTTTCTTTCCTTCCTTCCTCCCTCCCTCCCCCTTCCCTCCTCCCTTCCTTTCTTCCTTCCTTCCTCTCTCTCTTTCTCCCTTCCTTCTTTCCTTTCTCTCTCTCTCTTCCTTCCTTCCTTTCTTCTTTCCTTCATCCTTCCTCCCTCTCTCCTTCTGTCCTTCTTTCTTTCTCACTACACAGCTTGCAGGATCTCAGTTCCCCGACCAGGGACTGAACCTGGGCCATAGCAATGAAAGCCCAGAATCCTAACCACTAGCCCACCAGGGAACTCCCAAGTGAGGCATTTTCTTGATATTCTGTGACATGATCTGTATTTTTTTTAATGTATTTTATAAGTGGTTAGCTGGGGTAAAATTAACATACCCTGGTCTGGAAATTGTAGTGGTCAACATCACGGCATCTCTACAATATTTTCAGTGCAACTCTTATGGGTGTTACTTAATAATTGGCTTAATGAGTACATTTATAATTAACTTTAATATTAATTAATTAATAATGTATTTTGTTTGTTACTTTACCCAATCACTTGTCAGAAAAATCATAAAGAGACCTACCATACTGATCAGATTAGGATAGGCTATCGTACAGGAACAAACAAATACTGATTTTTTTTTTTTTGAGAGTTATGTTTTATTCGGTGGACAAATCTGAGGACTTAAGCCTGGTACACAGCATCTCAGATAATTCTGAGAGACTGCTCCCACAAATCTTTATATCTCAAAAACATCTGATAAAATGAATGTTTATTTTTTCTCACACAAAGCCCAATGCAGTTCGGGTAAGCGTCCCCCATCCTGTTGCTATGCCATCAGGGAAGCATGGTTTCCTGCAGCCAAGGTTGCTTTAGGCAGGAAGAAAGCAATGGAGAAGGTGTACCGGCTCTTAGCTGCCTCAGCTGAAAAGTGACAAGTGTCACGTCCTCTCCCAGGCCATTGGCCAGAAGGAGTCACGTGACCCAACTTGCCTTCAAAGGATGCTGGGAAATACAGAGGAGCACATGGGACTTTGCTCAGGGCTAATTGTCTATGCCAGTCTGTCACCTTCATCCCTTTCACTGACTTCCTTTGCCTTCTTACTGTGAAAGGTGGATGGAAGTAGAAACAAAAGTGATCTGTAGCTAAGCCATCCAAGCCACCTTCTATCCTAACACCTCCAGTACCGTTCTGCCATTTTGCAGCTTTGGAAGTTTCTGAGGGCAGGTTCATTTTATCTAAGACAGGGTCTCTTAAGGTTTCCTGAAACAACTAATTTCCATTAAAGTCATGGGACTTTCAGTGACTGACACTTTGAAGCCACCTCATTTGTCTTTCCCTGAAGGATTTACCTTTAGGATGGTCGATAATGTTGACTCACTCAAAACTTATACCTTCACAAAAAGGCCTGAAGGTCACGTCTTGGTTCTGTTTGAAGTTAATATTTTAATCAATTTAATTGGCAAATATTTTACTCAAGTAGTCCTCTCAGGCACTGAAACACCTTCCTATTATTTTTTTAAAAACGTACCTCTCCTGGGGGCAAGGAAGTAACCAATTTTGCCACCTTACAGAGCTATGGTGACTTGAAGTTACACAGTCAGATGGAGAAATGCTGGCTAAAGATTCCGTGTTATTCCATTGAGCTCTGTTCAATTCAATCTTCATCTCTCAGTCATAATGCTTCCATAACAATATTGGCTTCTGACAATATTCAAGAAAATTCATTTTGCAAATGAAATATTAAAATAGGTGATATTAAATTATCAGCTCACAGAGCTGGCAAATATTTTTTGAGCGAATGAAATTAGCAATCTTCCCTGCTCACCTTTTCCAATTAAAACAGAGCTTAGGGAGTTCCCTGGTGGTCCAGTGGTTAGGACTCAGTGCTTTGACTGCCATGGTCTTGGTTCAATCCCTGGTCGGGGAAGGTGCAGCCAAAAAATGAAAGTAAATAAAACAGAGCTTAGATTCAAGGTAGAAGTGAATTCTAACCTTTTCATAGACCTTCCAGATCTAAACACTAGACACAGATGTGGACCTAATCTCTACATACCTTCAGCCCAGGGCTCTGGGTGGTCAGAGTTGACTCCAGGATTCTTATTTGAAACAGGACCCCCTGTTCTTTGGATAAATGAGGACAGGACTTTGGGTCCTTTGATTAAAACCTCCGGATATCAAGATTCAGTTTGGCAGCTGAATCTCAAACTTCTTCTTACCCTTGACCGTGGCACTGGAATTTCAGTTTCCAGGTTGGCATCCTTCTCTCCCTTAAGCTTTAGTCTTGGTCTTTCTGTCTCCCACAGTTGGGTAGGACACTTCTTGCTCTAGTCAACCCTTTAAAATCCAACTTCTGGCTCTAGCTGCTGGCTGGTGCCAGGCAGTTCCACCTTGTCTCCATGAGGGGAAGGTCTGATTTCCTGGGTGTCAGGCTCTCTGCCCCATCCCAGGCACATGGAGACCATCAGGAAAACCTCACGTGCATTACTGACCTCCCAGACTTAGTTCGTAGCACTTAGACTAACTGAACAATACTTAATGGTAGTTGCCAAAGTCTCAACCTCTCCCAACAGGACTGAAGAAAATAAAACCCACTTAAGCTTTATAAAGGGAGTATTAAAAATGCACAATGTCTTATGGCATAAACAGACAAAATATACTAGGAAGTGTGTACAGCAAAATTGCCTTCCTTTTTAGCCAAAATATTCAAACACAAGTGGTATTTCCACCATCAGCCACCTGGTTGGTGGGTATTTGAATATGCTGAGTCTATGCAAAGATGTCAGGTGATGCAAAGAAGGGGAATATAGGAAGGACAAGCAAAGAAAAATGTCCAACAGCAGAGAATCAAGCCAACTTACACTTTCAGACGATATTTAAACTGTTTCAGTGTGTTCTGAAGTTTTTGCCTTGTCTTACATACAACCAGATTGCCATTAGAAGATAAAGGTGGTTAAATGCAAACATCTCTGTATTTAGGTAAAAACTGAAGACTTTTCTGGAAGGAGTCCATCTCTAGCCTTTAAAAACACAAAATGTCAGAGTGCATCAGGAGACTGGGGATCTGGCCTTGGCCTGCCAGACTCTGACATTGACTAAACCAAATGACCTCTAGGGGATGTTTTGTTTTGTTTTTCCCAGCAGAAAACAGTATTTTAGGTTAATCTGTAAGGCCCTCTTTGGCCCTAAAATTCATGCCTCGGTGTCATGACTGTGAAACACTGCTGTCCAAGTGCACTGTGTGCTTCTGAGAGCCAAGTGGAAGTTCAATGTGCTCAGCTTCACAATCCAGCCCAACATGGCTCAACTTGAATACTTCCTCTAAGGAGGCTTCCCAAACCCCCACAAAAAGCGACTTGGAGCAAACCTCACCGCCTTCTTTTGCTGTCCTCCCCACCTCTTGGGAAACCCATTCAGGGAGAGAGTTCCCTCCAGAATCCCTTGTTGAGAAGGCCCCCGGCTTCCAGCCTCTCTGCTGGGGAACTCCGTGTCCCTATTTTCAAGGTTCAACTTGCCACTCTGGCCCTCTGCCTCTGGCTTCCATTCCTGCCCAGGGAAGTTGGAAATTGTCCAAAATCATGTGAGGGAAGCTGATCCCTTGTCACGGGGCCCCACAGGCAGGAGAAAAAGGCTAGACTCCTCACCAGAGCCACCCAAGCCACTGGAGTTTTCTTTTCTCTCTGTTTATTTTTTGTTTCTCTATGGTTTTAAGCCTCGCCTTCCATTCCAATGTGATCAGCGGTGTGTCTGCCCCCTCTTTTCTTCCCGGCCCACATTTCTTACATTTGTGGGGGATGTCACAGGCCCAATGTCCTGCCATCCCCAGCCAGATGAGGTTCTCAGGAGAAGCCCTCACAGTAGTCAGGGAGGAAGGTCCGAATCTGAGTGTGAGTGCTGGGAAGGATGGAGAAATAGAGTTTAGAGACAGAAAGGAGAGAATCCTCTCAGCAAACAGGAGGCAAGAAGCCCTCCCTGCACACTTTACTGTACCTTCCACCTGGTCTCTCTTTCCTGCCCCTCCTCCCCTCCGCCAGGCTGCCTCCTGAGGATGCTCTCTATTGACCCATAAGCTCTTCATTTGCCAGGGATGGGGCCCCAGCCCAACAGAGCCCAGGGGTAGGGGAGCCCAGGCATTCGCTGACTTCTCAAGGTCACTTCCTCCCAATGGCCTGAGCTCTGCACCATAAACACTGCAGTTAAATTCAACACTGAGGGAACACATCATGACATGCCAGGTTTTGAACGGCACCCAATTCCCCAGCCCAGGTCCCACAGCCAACACCTGACTTGTTGCCAACTCAGCTGCCAGCAATAGGACCTGGGGTCATCACGTCCATCACTTTTTCTGATGTTCTAACTGCAGGGACCTCTTTGACACTCTGGAGCCCTATATTTCAAATCAGTTTGGATGCCCTAAGAATTTGAAACTGGGGATCCCCTGAGTGGAATCAACCTTGTTGGGTTCCTATTCTCAGGTCTAAGGAATAAAGATGAAAAGTGGTCCTTGCTTGAAACTCCATTTGTAGGGACTTAGCCAGTGAGGGCTGCATTAGCTTATTTCTAGATTTTCTCTCCACTTTGCCTCGTTCCTCTAACTTACAAATACTTTCCAAATAATTTCTTCCCCAGTCTACTGTCCCCAATACGCAGGGGGTCTCCATCTTTCCCAGTGGGATGTGAGGCTAAGGCCCAGAATACAGCTTTAAGTCAATTAGCAATTTTTTTTCCCAATGCAGTTGACCCTTGAATGATGCAGAGGGATAACCCAAACATACAGTCAGCCCTCTAAGTCCGTGGTTCCTCCACGTCTGTGGATTCAACCATCTGTGAATCGTGTAGTTCTACATTTACCATTGAAAAATATCCACATAAATGGGGACCCTGTGCAGTTCAAACCCACTGCATTCAAGGGTCAGCTGGAAAACACTTATCTAAGGTCACCATAATTCAACATGAAAATTAAACAACCTCCCCACACTCATAGAAGTCTACAACTCAGCCACTAAACGTCTTTGAACACATTTATCCTTATAACCTTTCATTGACATAAGTGAGTAGGGGCAGACTCCATTTTCCTAGGAATGTAAATGAAGGCACAATAAAGTGGCACACGTTGAAAGGTTTTACTAATGAGATGGGGTAAAGAATCCCTCCTGGCCCCTGCCTGGGGTTTGAAGGGGGTCATGTGTCTTCCAGGTGACCACGTGACCATGCAATCTGCAGCTCTTGGAGCTTTGCGCCTGGCCCGGTGAAGCCATCAATCTCATCCTGTCTGACAAATGTTACAAAGGAGACCCGCGGCGAAGACAGCGGGAGGGCAATCTTTATTTTCTGCTTTTTCGCATTTAATTCTGTGTTCTCAGGTAGAAATGTATGGATTTCTTTTCTCTAGTTAATCACAGCTGTGCTGTTGGAAGTCTCCCCTTTCTCTTTGTCCTTTGGTTTACTTGGTGCATCAGCTGGAGAGGCATGGGCATCTCGCAGGGTCCCAGCTACTTCAGGGTGTGCTGAGCACCTGGCCTGGGCTCCATCAGTTGGTGGGCATTGATCTGTGGGTGTTTAGAAAGCATCAGTGGCTTCAACCTAATGCCACTATCAAAGTAAACTATTTCCTTGAGGAAGTGGGGGTTTTCAACATTTATAAAACTCAGGTGAAAAGTCTGAATTTATTGCTCAAAATGTTCTTTCTTCACACTTCTTTCAAACTATACAAACAGCTCAATAAAAATAAAAAATAAAAAAATGGGCAGAAGAGCTAAATAGACCTTTCTCTGAAGAAGACATACAGGTGGCCAAAAGGCACATGAAAAGATACACAACATCGCTAATTATTAGAGAAATGCAAATCAAAACTACAGTGAGGTATCACCTCACACCAGTCAGAATGGCCATCAGCAAAAAGTCTACAAATAATAAATGCTGGAGAAGGTGTGGAGAAAAATGAACCCTCCTACACTGTTGGATGTAAATTGGAGCAGCAGCTACAGAGAACAGTATGGCAGTTCCTTAAAACTAAAAATAGAACTACCATATGATCCTGCAATTCCACTCCTGGGCAGAGTGAGAAAAATCATAATTCGAAAAGATACATGCACCCCAATGTGTAGTAGCCAAGACATGGAAGCAGCCTAAATGTCCATCAGCAGATGAAAGAACATGTGGTATATGTGTATGCAATGGAATACTACTCAGCCATTAAAAAGAATGAAATAATGCCATTTGCAGCAACATGGATGTACTTAGAGATTTTCATCCTAATTAAAGTAAGCCAGACAAACATAAATATCATAAGATACTGCACTTATATGTGGAGTCTTAAAAAAAAAAGATACAAATGAATGTATTTCCAAAATAGAAAGAGATTCACAGAGAGAGAAAACAAACTTATGCTTACCAAAGGGGAAAGGGGGGCGGGGGAACAGATAAATTAGGAGGTTTGGATTAACATATACACACTACTATATGTAAAATAGATAACCAGCAAGGACCTACTGTATAGCACAGGGAACTCTACTCAATATTTTCTGATGGCCTATGGGGGAGGAGAATCTGAAGAAGAATATATATTTATATATAACTGATTCACTGTGCTGTACACCTGAAACTAACATGATATTGTAAATCAACTATACTTCAATTAAAATAAAAAATAAGACAGTTACTCATCTAGTCAAAAGGAATCCCCTTTATTGTGATTTAGAAGCATAGAACCAGGCTGTCCTGAGTTTGAAACGGAAGCTTAGATGGTGACGGTGGTAATGATGAGAAGCCATGGGGGTTTACTCGACACGAGTTTACACACGTTATCTCCTTGATCCACACAGCAACTCTACTAGAAACAGAGTGACTGTTACCATCCCCATTTCAAAGAAACTGAAGGTCAAGAATGAAGTCACCTGTTCAAGACAACACAGTCTTCCAACCCAGGTCTGCCTGTCTCAAGCCCACGTTCGTAACCATGACACATTCTTGCCATCTAGTACGTGTCCTACACGTTACCGATGAGGAAACTGGGGCCCAGAGAAGTGAACAGCCCAATATCACCATGTTAACTGGCGGTAGAGTGAGCAGACCACCCTGGGCTCCTGACAGCTCTTTACCCATCTTGAGTAAAATTTGACCCACTGGGGACATAACTGGTCATTTATTTTTTAAGGACAATACTGCCTGGCATTGGGAGTGCAATGTGGTGGTGGGACAAAGCAGAGGGGGCAGGGAGGGAGCCACCTACAACCCCTATAGCCCAACCTGGTGGAAAAGCATCGTGATGGGTTGGCTTTATTCCACCCTGACCTTGGCCATGCACATTATGAACTTGTTACATCTCAGACCTACCAAGGTCAAGCCCACCATGTAAGTGATTTGTATGTACAAACAACATAATCTAAATATACCCAAATCAGTTTTAAATTTAAAAAAAAAAGGAATCCTTTCAAACAGCTCTGGATTTAGCTGTGAAAGTAAGTGACTGGATCCGTTGTCTCCTCCTTTCCTGCCAGACTTTGCTCCCAGGGAGGTATTTCAAAAGATCTAGGCCCATATATCGAGATTCTGAAAGGTGTGTGGATTTTGGAGAACATGCAGGTCATTCTCATGCCTCATTTGAGATCCACTGAGTTAGAAATTGGAACTTTTGAACTCCTGATAACCGAGTTCAACCCACTTTCTAAAATTTTACTTTTCTTATGGGCTGAATTCTGTTCCCTCAAGTTCATATGTGGAAGTCCTAAGCCCCAGGACCTCAGAATGTGACTGTATTTGGAGATGGGACCTTTAAAGAGGTAGGTAAGTTAGATGAGGTCCTCGGGATAGGCCCTATTCCAATACGACCGGTGTCCTTTCAAGAAGAGGAGATTAGAACACAGACACACACAGCGGGATGACCGTGTGAAGATGCATGGGGAAGACAGCCACCTACAAGCCAAGGAGAGAGGCCTCAGAAGAATCCATCTCTGCTTGATCTTAGACTTCTAGGCCCCAGGACTGTAAGACCATGAATTTCTGTTGTTTAAGTACCACCCAGTCTGTGGTAAAATATACATAACATGAAATTTGCCATTTAAATCATTTTTAAGTCTACAGTTCAGTAGCAGTAAGGACATTCACCATGTCATACAACCATCGCCAGAACTTTTTCATCTTCCCCAGTGGAAACTCTGTACCCATTAAATGCTAACTCTGCATTTTAATCTACTCTTAACCACATGCTGTGTAATTGTCTGCCTATTCTGAGCCACAATAACCTTGTCTCACTTGATTTTAACCCAGACACAGTAAACTCATACAGGGACATGTAGGAACAAGCTAGTCAATAAACTAAAGGAAATATGTGTGAAGGTATTTATAGGGGGCTGGCAAGTGCCCTTTTTAAATGTAGGGGCTTGATCTAGACCATGTTCGCAAGACGTTCATGGCTTGCTAAGTCAACTCCCAGCTTACAGACAAGATAAACTAGCAACTGTGACTCATCTGTCCTTCTAAAAGGCTCAGAAGTCTCCAGGCAAACACTCTAATAAAATGAGTAATCTCCTTTGCTTCAGCCGTGAGGAAGCAGCAACAGATCAGCAGATTAAACAAAGATAGGAGAGACAGGGAACTAAGGCATTCTGATACAGTTCCGTCACAGGCTTCCAGAGAGGTGCTCTTTAGTTACCCCCAATGCTAAATGGAGTTGAATGGAGCTAAAAGTGTGCGAAGCTTCCAGGACAAAAAATGCAGAAATAGACTATATAAAGAAACTGAGAATCAACAGAGCTCAGACTCCAGGTCATATATGAACTTTGTAACTGGAAAGATACAGGTTTGAGGAGAACCCATCTGGAAAGAGATACGTACACATTTGCTCATCAATTATCATTCAGCTGTGGTGAGAATTTGAAATCAGCGTCCTCCAAGCAAAAATTTATACACACAGCCTCCTCCCTTCTGTCTACTGCTCTGAGAGAGATGTTCTTATACAGGCTGGAAGGTCCTCCTTCCCTTCCCTTCCTTGGACTGTTGGGTCAGGAAACATTGCTTACACCTTAGCTACAACCAGAAAAAGCAGTTGCTTGGGGTTTGCGCTAATATCAAAGTGCATCCCTCCAGAAAGGATTGTGTGAAAGCTAAAGTCCAGATGACATTGCCACTGGACACTTACAGCTGTGTCATCAAAGAATGTCAGTATCTCTTGTGAGTTCCAGGCATGAGCTTGAAGCTCCAACTCACAAATATGAAGGGACTATCAAACAGCAGTGTCTATTGAGAGCAGCTCTTGCTAAATGTCCTTCACAAGCTCTCCTCCAACCATAATTCTCAGCTAAATCTCCTATCTTCAGATTCAGATTCCTATCAGGAGCTGACTTTAACTTAGCAAGATTTCAAGGTTTGAGTGGCTTCAAATCAGAATGACCTCTGCCAAAATTTGCAATTGTTAAAGCAGTAGAGTTCAAATTGGTAATGGCCAAAAAGTTGATAATTGAAAAGAAATAAGGCTGCATATAAAATATTTAACACTTAATTACAGACTTATATCACTGCTGTACCCTGTGTATTTCTACATCCATGGGAAAGATAAAAAGACTGGGGAGAGGGGGGACCAACAAAAACAAACAAACAACAACCCCTCAACCAACCATATAGACTAAGAAAGATTTCAGATTGGGTCCATGTATTGGCATTCAAAACTCTTGAATATTTATTTTCTCTTGGGTTCGCATCCATTTCTTCACTGCATCATAATTACAATAATTCCTTTGATTGTGTGTAATGTTGACCTTCAACTATTTATTTATAATACATGTTGTTTCAACAACTCTATCTTGTGAATAATCCTTGTAGGTCATGGAATCTGAGCTCTAATTTTAAAACACACAAGTGCATGTTTTGGAATCAGATAAAATAGTGATTAATTCTGGGCAAGTTTCTTAACCTCTATAATAATAACTAAAAATAGTTATAACTTCATTGAGCATAACTGGGCCAAGGGCTCAGTGCAGATCATCTCAACTGATCCTTCCACAACATTTTTTTTTTCCATTGCTCCATCATTTTTATTATTGAATGCAAAAGTATATGGCATTATATCAGCCCAGGTTCTACCAGAGAAACAGAAGCAGTAGGATATTTTGTAAAAAAAAAAAAAAAAAAAAAAAAACCTTTAAAGGATAGATTTAATATGAAATATAAAAATTATGACAATATTTATAAATGAATTAAACTCCTTGACAAAAAGAACAATACTTTCATGTAGGATTTTAAAAAGTAAACAAAATAATGTTGAAAAATAAATACCATTTTAAGCAAAATCAAAGTTAAAAGTTAAAGAATGAGCAAATGTCAATACAAACAAAAAGAAAGCTGGCATCTTAAGCAAAACCATTACTAACTGATATAGATAAGTGGTGAATTCACATTTCACCATTCTTTTTTCATTGATATCTACCTCTTTACCTATGTGTGTGCTTCATCAGTGAGTTATCCCTATTGTGGTTTTTTGTTTGTTTTTAAAGTACTTTTATTGAGATATAATTGACATACAATAAACTGCATATATCTTCCACAACCTTTTCATAAGTATGCTATTGTTACTACCAATTTGCTGGTTGGAGGGGTTAAGTAACTGGCTCATGGTCAAACAAAAACCTGTAAATAAGGAGTTGTTATCTAAACCTAGATAGTCCAATATACTAATTTACTTCTCTGAGTCTTAGTTATCTCAACTGTAAAATTATGAGCAAAAATACTCAACTCATAGGATCGTTATAAAATTTAAATGAGGTTACCTGTGTAATCAATACCACAGAGGCTGAGATAAAGTCGGTATCCAATAAATATTATGTTGCTAATATTGTATACCTTCCCAAGATGCCCCAAATTGTCACTATGCGTATCACCATTGAATAAACTCTACTTACTTGAGCTTGAAGTATATATGCCAAATAACACTTTTAGATAGTCATGGTGGTAACCGAAATATACAGCAACAAAAAAACAATTATAAAGTACTGTTGCAGAGCTAAACACATTGGCAATAAAATCCGTGTAGTCACTGCAAAACTTGTATGGTGCTACATACTTCTGCAGTACTTATTCTATGTGCTTGTGTGGTGGTAATATATCTCCATTCCTCATTCCTGCCTTCTCTTCCTAGGAAACTCCTATTCATCCTTCAAGACCCTTCTCAAAAGTATCTTCCTCTGTGGAGCCTTTTCTTACATCCACAGCAGAAGGGAGCTGCCCTGTCTTCTGCACTACTACAGAGCTCCCCTAGATGGTACCTGAGATGGGGACTACACTTAGCAAACATTTGATACTCAGGTCCAACCTGGAGCTTGATATACAGAAGGTACACAGCAACTGCTTATTTAATGAAGGAATACTTCGAATGTGCTGACTTAAAATTCCTAATAATCTAAATAGCTGAGATACCATAAAGTAGGGTTTAAATACTGCAAAGTCTAGCATTCATTAGACATCTTACATGAGAGTGAGCGATGCCACTCCTCAGTAAGGCTTCAGCGAAGGGTCAGACTTGGGGTGATGAACAAAGCATACTGTGTACCCTCGAAGCAAACCCCTCCGGCAGGACTCCCCCAGCTCACGTGCCTAGTTTCCATATTTACATTCTTGGGTCTGGGCCTAATTCTTGTCTTCACAGAGCCCACTGTAACGTTCAGAGTCCCACTGGGGCTACAAGCTGTAGATCCAGCAGCTGCCAATATTCTAGACATGAGAAAAGACGTGGGTGGAAAACACTAGTCTGAACGGTGAGGTTCAAGGGAAGGGAACGTCGGAGACTTCGAGATGGGTTCTCCCTTTAACAAAAGGAGTTTGTGGAGTTTTACAGAACTGCACGTGTGAGACAGTGCCCACCCCTGTAGCACACGGGGTGCAGGATCCTAGCTGACATTGCTGTTCCCATCTCTGCCTTGGTGTAGCGGGAAGACGGCAGCTTCAGAGTGACCCACAGACAGGCTGAGACAGGCTTATGAGACCATAGGTAAGTTACTCAGCTCATCTGACCATCTGTAAAACGGGATAATGATACATCTCAAGGCTGACGTGAGGATTATAGAAAGTACCATACGTTAAGCATCTACATGGCACTGAGTATGCACAATAAATACCTGCTCCCTGGCTCTTCTCATTAGCCCAACACCAGCTTTCCCTGAAAAGCAATGTGACTCTCTCATCTCAAGGTTTAAGATCATGGATCAGTGCCAGCTGACTGGCAGTCAATAGATCAGAAGCTCCACTGGCCTCAAAGGCCAGTAAACTAATCCAATGGTGGTGATGATGTTCTGGTCTGAATAGCCTGGGTTGGGAAATACTAGTTTTATACCTATTTATTCAAAAACACAAAATGGCAGATCTGTGCAAGAACTTCAAAGTGCCTAAAATATCACAGCCATGTAATAGAACATGTGGACCCTAAGAATTCTCCTCATGCATGGTGGTGCTAATTTAAGATCAGAAATTGCCCTTCCTGTTTTGCTTTGCAAAGCTTTGGCATTCTCAGCTAAGCCCCAGTTTCTTCCTGGACTCAGCAAATGGATTTGTACTTGGCTGCCTGAGAAAAGCAATTGCAGATGCTCGCTAGAAATTTCTTCGCTCATTTAGAAACACAGTCAAAAAGAGAAAGAAAGGATATGATAGCTTTGCAGTCTATTCTCACTCAACTAGCTCCTGAATTGTCTCTTAAATGAAAGCATGGGCAGGACCGGAGCCCTGTGCTCCTCGGCCATGTGGTCAAGTCTCCAGGCTGTACGAGCTGCGGCAGCTCAACCTGTTGCCTTTGCAAGTTTTCTGCTCAAATTACATTATTCATATTCATGCTGCCCTCTCTTAAGTAATGGCTTGAGGAAAAATGTGCCAGTAAAACTGAAATTGTTATGCTGGGGAAAGAGCTACGCGAAGAGAAACATACCTCCCAGTTCCCCACTGAGGCTGAGTCTCTAATAACCCCCAGGAGCCAAGCAGCTGTGTTTCACAGCACAAGGCCAGGAGCACGCCTGCCTCGAATGCAGAAGCCACTTTCATTGTTCCACCATCCTTCCCCAGCGTGGGGAGGAGGGAAAGCCCTGGATCTGCTCTGTAGAAATGAAACCTTAAAAAGTAGGCCTTCAAAAAATTAGATTGGTTTGGAAGCTGGGAGGGTGTGGGAGGAGACCATGTCCACACGGGGAAATTCGCCAAGGACTTTCAGGGACAGGAATCTAGTTGCCCACATCGAGTGGCCATTCAAAGAAAGACTCAAAATGGTGACGGTCACATGGCCCCCCATGAAGCAACAGAAACAGCACATTTCCATTCTCACAAACAGTATGTTTCAAATTGCTTTTGGGATTCTGTACCTTTAGGGTCAATCTTTAATAAAATTGCAAAACAGGCAAAGTTTATCTTCTAGCTTCACCTACGAAAGTCCCAATTCTTTTTTTGCCACTATCTTATTCTCTGACATTGCTCCCTCTGTGACCCATTTATGCTCTCAGATGGCCCTCATGTCACCCCTGCTGCGGGTAGGCTGGCCATCAGGATGCCCCTCTTCTGAGTTTCTGTAGAAAGTGTGTGTGTGTGTGTGTGTGTGTGTGTGTGTGTGTGTGTAGACACAGATCCCACTACACACACAGCTTTCATATGTGTATTGCAGCAGCCTGCAAGGTCCTTAAGGGAGGAGGGCCTATTTCTTTTCTTTTTATATCCTCTGACCTTAGGGATGGTTTTCACACTTAGGAGTTACTGAACACATTTTTAAAGCAGTTGAAGAAATTGATTAAGATACTAGTGATAGTATCTTCGGTGTATTTCTCTCAGACATATAAACGTTGTGAAAGAGATTACAAAGGATCAGAAGATCTTTAGGATCCACAGAGTGAGATGTCAGTCAGTGGGGGCAGGATAACCCACCCAACACTCTCTAAGACCCAGTTACATTGGTAGACACCAACAACTCTCATAAATAAGACAGTTCCTATCATAAAGATATTTGTCCTTCTACCAATGAAGAAACAAGGTCCCTCTTCACCTCTGTGCATATCCCTTACTTGTTACACACCACGCACCCTATTAAAGAAGTGTTCTCAACCTTCTGAAGGCTTTCCTCTCGCCCAGCTCTTGAGGCCTCTTTTGCAAAGACCCAGCAAATGGACAACACGGTAAATATCAGGTTTCAGAGAAACCAGACGTTCAGACAATAGTTCCTTAACCTCAGAAGTGACAAAACAATCTTATCCAAGAGCCTCAAAGTGCCTTACAAACTAACCACGGAATCCTCCCTGGACTCCTGCGAAGAAACGGGGTATTTACCTTCCATTTTTCAGAGGAAATTGATGCTCTAGATGAAATGACTTTCTCCAGGGGGAAAAAATGGGGGTGAAAAGACACCGGCCCTGCGAGTAACGACGTACGCCAACGCGCCCCCTCACCAGCCTCTTTGTCTTCACCGTGACCTTTTCCAAGAAAAGTGCGGCTAAAACATTTCAAGGGGCAGTTAGGGGTGGGCACTCATGGCAGAGCGCACAGCCCCACTCTGCGCAGCGGAGCAGCAGGATGTGCCACCCCTCCTCCCAAACAGAGACGGCAACGTCTTACTCTCAAGTAAGCCCCCAGGCCTCCTGGGATGCACCGGTGCAGTTTGCCTAGAGTTGGGGGGATGGGAGAAGGTGGGATGGATTTGCTGCAATTAAATTGCAATTATCATATAAGAGGGAACATGTGCAATTTCAGGCGAGGGATTTAGACTTTCCTCAGTCCAAGGAAGCCAACACCATGTATTAAAAATGCCTGAATAAGCTAAGGGAAGCAGCACTGAGGCATTGAAGGAGAATGGTCTTGCATGGTTCCATCTGATAGGGTCTTGGGCAAGTTACTCAATTTCTTTTAAATTCAGTTCCCTCATCTGTCAAATGGGAATAATGAGAGCTACCTCACAGGGTCTTCGGTTCTAAAATATGTAAAATATATGCAAAATGGCTAGTACAATGCCTGGCACAGAGGAACTGAATAAAAGCTATCTATCACTAGTAGTGAAATGGATTTTGGACCCCCTTGTAAATAAATGATCCTTTAGGAATGTGGGATTTATTTGCAACAAGTTGGGAAGAGAAATAGAGTGAGAAAAAGCAGATTGTGACCTTTTACACTCAAACATTATTTCCTGAGAGTGAGACCGCGGAGAAAGGGAAGATTCAAGTTAAACCATTCATTTTCTTACGATTTTCAACCTGTGTCAAGATAATCAGTATGAATAACATTGATTTTTTTATAATAACAAAAATACAACAAACTGTAAGATATACAAATTATGTATCTTTGTAACAGCATCTAAAAATTTTAATAAACTTTCTGATTTTTTACAAATGAGGAAACTGAAACTGAGAGGGAAACTAGTTTTTATTCAGTTAAAATCTGGTAGCCAGCAATAACATTGTGATTTGTTATTAAAAGAAAGCAGGAGGGCGGCTTCCTAGGTGGCACAGTGGTTAAGAATCCACCTGCCAATGCAGGGGACATGGGTTCAATCCCTGCTACAGGAAGATCCCACATGCCATGGAGCAACTAAGCCCATGTGCCACAACTATTGAGCCTGCACTTTAGAGCCTGTGAGCCACAACTATTGAGCCCACGTGCTGCAACTACTGAAGCCCACACACCTAGAGCCTGTGCTCTGCAACAAGAGAAGCCATGTCAGTGAGGAGCCCGCACACCACAATGAAGAGCAGCCCCCACTCACAGCAACTAAAGAAAGCCCATGCACAGCAAAAAAAAAAAAAAAAAAAAGAAAGAAAGAAAGGAGGGAGACTTAAATGTAGATATTTTGACTCAGAGTTTGGATCTTTCTACTATACTGCAACGGACAAAAGTGGCTATCCATCATGTTTTCTTGGCTTTGTACAAGGAATGCAAGGTTGGCTTACTAGATTAATGTAGTTCACCCTAGCTTACAGGACAAATACTATCTGATTATCTCTGTAAATATAAAATAATAATATAATCTAACAAAATTAACATCAATTCATGTTAAGAATAATCTTAGTGGGAATTCTCTGGCAGTCCAATGGTTAGGACTCTGCTCTTTCACTGCTAAGGGCCTGGGTTCTACCAATAGGGAACTAAGATCCTGTAAGCCACAATGCATGGCCAAATAAAGAAAGAAAGAAAGAAAAGAAAAGAATAACCTTAGAAAGCTTGGAATAGTAGGGAATTTCATTTCCCTAATAAAGTCTATCTATATAAAAACCTTCAGAAAGTAACACATTTACTGGTGAAATGTTTAAAAGCATTCTGTGTAAGAGCAGGAAGAAGCTAAGAGATCCCACCATCACTGCTCTTACTGGAGTCCTAGTTAGCATAGTAGGATAAAAAATATATACATAAACAACAACTGAAATGAAAAAACAAAAACCCAAAACTGTCATCATTTACCATTGATACAAATCTCAAAAGAATCAAATAGATGAATGATTAATAGGGGATTTCACAATGATTAAATTTAAGTAATTTATTAAATTTAATCATTTTAAATTGCCATGTGTTAAAGTACCTTCACAATAGTTACATACATACACATATTTCTCAGGAATAAATCTAACTAAGTACATACAGGTGCTTTATAAAGAAAATGAGAAAATGTTAATGAAAGATTTCAGAGACTCAAATGGAGACCTAAATAATTCATACGTCAGAAGACTCAAAGAGTAAAAATGTTATTTTTTCCCAAACTGTTCCATGTATTTAATGCAGTATTATAGAAAATGCTTTATAGAACTGGATAATTTACAGGACTGGATGAGTTGATTTTCTAGTTTATATGGAAACCAAGATGCTTCTGAAGAATGACTTGGAAGGAGACAGTTCTTGCAGACATCACACTTTTTATGAGGCTACAGTAATTAAGACAGTAAGATGTTGGCCCAGGGTATGAGAAACAGGCCAACTGAACAGAATAGAATGCTCAGAAATATGCCCACGCATATATGCAGATTTTACTTATCACAGAAGAGCACTGGAGATGAGTGGAAAGAGGACAGACAATTCAATGAAAAAAATTAAATTGCATATCTTTCTTCTTACCTACACAAACATAAGTCCTGGTAGATTTTATTCAACTCCACAGGGAAAATTATAAAACTTTAGAAGAAGTAGGAGTTCATTTTTATGACCTCTAAGTAGAATTTCTTAAACACACAAATGTGTAATCCATAGAGAAAAGATTGTTTGACTACATTTGTATTAAGAAGTTCCACTCACTAAAAACTACTATCTTAAGAGTGAGAATATAAGCCACCAAATGTAGATATTACAGCACTTACAACTGACAAAGCATAAGTATTATGAGCTTACAACAAACTGCTAAAAATTAATAAGAAAAAGACAAATGATTGATAGAAAAATGTGCAAATGACAAGAACAGGAATTTTACAGAAGAGGAAACTCGAATGTCCAATGAACAAAAGTGCCTTATTTTACAAACAACTGGGGAAATAAAAATCATTTCACACTTCGAGTTAGATTATCATTCACACTATCAGGTTGGCAGTTCTAAGTTTTAGTGAAGATGTAGACAGAACAGGTAATGCTTATCTATGGCTGGTTAGAGGTTAAATTAGTGCAACTTTGTTGAAGACATTTTGCATTACACACGCTGTGTTTACCCTAAGCCCCAGCAATCGCATTCCTTAGTGTAAACCCTGGAGAAACTCCTGAACGTGTGCACCAGGAAACCCATTCAAGAGTGTTCATGCAGGACTTCCTAGATGGCGCAGTGATTAAGAATCCGTCTGCCAATGCAGGGGACACGGGTTCAATCCCTGCTCCAGGAAGATACCACATGCTGTGGAGCAACTAAGCCTGTGCACCACAACTACTGAGCCTACGTGCTGCAACTACTGAAGCCTGTGCACCTAGAGTCTGTGCTCCACAACAAGAGAAGCCACTGCAATGAGGAGCCCGTGCACCACAATGTAGAGTAGCCCCTGCTCTCTGCAACTAGAGAAAGCCCCCGTGCAGCAATGAAGAGCCAATACAGCCAAAAAATAAATAAATAATTTATTTATTTATTAAAAAAAAATAAAAATAAAGAAGAAAGGAAGAATACATACAGGATAATTTCATCTCTGTAAAATTCAAAAACAGGCAAAAATAAGTGTATTGTTTGGGGATAGTGACGTAATGCAACTACCAAGAAAAGCAATGGCATGATTAACGTAGAATGCAGGTTGGTACCTCCCAGTGGGGTGGGAGAGGGTGCAGACAGGGAGGGGAACCAGGACTTCTAAGTGCTGCTGATATTCTGTTTCCTATTCAGACTGAAGTGTACATTGATGTTTATTCTTATTCTTTAGAATGGACATACATTTTACATACTCTTTTGTATGTATGATCTATCTCCTATTTCTTAATTAAAAAATAGGCAATCTTTGCTTTAACCTATCAGTGATGCTAAAAGTCAGGGCCTTGAAGACCAGAAGTCCAAACGGCCCGGCACAGACTAGTAAAAAAGGGACAAGTAAAAATATTAGGTGTCCTGCACGTCCTCCAGATAAAATAATAAGGCCATGCCTGTGGCTTTGCAGTAAATGCAATATCTCTGCCAAGTATTGCAATCCATAGTTCACTGACCCTTAATAGAGGCATGATTACCATGGTACCTTCATCCGTAGCATAAACTGGCCCTGAATTCAGGCAGATTCAAATGGACAAACCAGTGAAATTGAGGCCTTTAGTATCTTTCAAAAAAAAAAAGTCTAATAAAGACATAAAGGTTTTTTCTCTACCACAGTGAGCACATCCTGCATTGCGTTAACCTGCTGACACTATTTGTAATAGCAAAGAAAGGTCACTGAAGCCTAAATCTGCTTGGCAAGATTCCCCACCACGGTCTTCTCAAAAACACAAGCTTGATTAAATATCAGCTTCCATCTTATTTCCAAGAAGGCCACCCAAAGGTTACGGTGGGCTCAGGTGTGCTGAGCTCAGCTATTATTCTGTCCCTCATTTGCATAGCATCTGCCCTCTGCATCACTCAGCACATCTACTTCAGGGTCTCACATTAACCCTCTATCTACCCTAGCAGCATGGGGATGGAGTGGGCTGGGGTTCTCTGCTTTTCGCAAATGGGAAACTAGAGTCAGACAGAGACAAAGCATTTTCAGTATGGGCAGATCTCGTTTTACTGCACTTCATTTTACTGAACTTTGCAGATACTGCCATTTTACAAATTGTGTAAATTTGTGACAACCCTGCATTGAGCAAGTCTATCAGCTTCATTTGCTCACTTCATGTCTCTGAGTCACATTTTGGTAATTCTCACATATTTCAAACTTCTTCATTATGATTATATCTGTTACGTTAATCTGTGATCAGAGATCTTTGATGTTACTGTACGACTCGCTGAAGGTCTGCATTTTTTAGCAATAAAGCATTTTTTAATTAAGGTACATACTTTTCTTAGACATAATGCTAGAGCACACTTAATAGACTACAGTACCGTGTAAACATAACTTTTACATGTACCAGGAAACCAAAAAATGCATGCGACTTGCTTTATTGCAATATTTACTTTACTGGCGGTGGTCCAGAACCAAATCCTGGCATCTCCAAGGCCTGCCTGTCATGAGGTTAGTTCTTTCCCTCCTTAAAGCAGTGATTCTGAAGAGGGTCAGCCTCTATAACTCAAGCTTTGGGACAAGTTTACATGGTGGGGAAGAGATGATGAGAGACCCACAGCAACACGATGTGACCCTCACAGGTTACCTGCGGGGCTGAGGCCCTCGGGATGGCTTTAGGCCACGTTTCCCTCCGTGTGATGCCCTAGTTTACTAGGAGGGTTTACCATAGCTGCTGAAACACCTAAGTTCCTCTAAAGATCTAATTCGCTGGGAAGCTCTGAGTCGCTAAAAAGTCAAGTGATTAAAAAAACCATACATCAAGAGGAAAATACAAACCAATTTCATTTCTGTTTTGCTTTTCAAGGTACAAAGAAGAGGCCCCTTGTAGCTTCTCTGACCCCATATATTTCCTGAACTTTCCATCTCAGTTTCTGCTGCCTCAGTCTCTCCATTCTTCCCAATTCCAGAGCAAGGAACCTGCTACACCCAGCTCACGTTTTGTGGGAGGCCCATCAGAGTCATATGTCAAAGGCACTGCCTCAACTCTGGGCTACCCCTTATCCAATGTGCCAGGGTGAGAGGAGATGGGGAAGGGGCACAGCATATAAAATTAGGCTATGGCAGACACTATGGATGGACAGTCTTCCCTTACAAGAAGTTTGGGAGAGGGAGGTGGGCAGGAAATACAGAAATTTTAGTTTCACACACATTTTGAAGAAAAACATTTACTGCTTAACGTCAGACGCTTCTGCAAATACCAAAGTTACATAAATCCAATAACATAAGTTTTTACAAAGCTCTATTATCTCAAAAATAATTTCAGAAAACAGGACGCAGCAGTGTAAACTGGTTTGAAATAAACAAAATGAAAAAACAATCCTTTTGGAAGTTGTGGGGCATGATACAGTTCTCTTTGCCTATGCACTTCGTTAAGAAAATTTTTTTCCAATGACTGTTTCTTTTTAATTACTTAACAAGAAGTGTCTTTATGGTGAGAAGATAAAATGCAAAAATGAATCACCTGGCATGGCAGGGCAACTACTCCAGTCATAACTCATGTCCTGCTCCCACCAGAAGAAAAATAGACCGGGTGATGTACACCAAGTCATAAACACTTGTTGGATGAGGATATTTCCTGTAAAGGCCTTTGGCCAAAGCAATAAAATTCTGGCCTGACCCAACAAGGCTACCCACAGGCAGGAACATGCAGACTGAAAAAATAGGGGCTGGTGCTCAAAGCAAAGAACAGATCTTAGCCTCTCGCTCCAAGATGTGGCTGCAGCATGTCCTTTGACCTGCGACAGGAATTCTCTGCTTTCCCATGTCCTGCCTGTCATCTTCTCAGAAAGGCCTTTCCACCCTTGCCTTGTCAGGCTTATGGCTCTGTCCAACCAAAAGCCACCTTTCTCATCCCTAAGCATTTGTTATCAGCCTCCATCTGCCCTCAGGTATCAGCAAGATCCATCTCCCTACATCATCTGTAATGTTTGAATGTTTGCAGACATTCCAGCAAAATGGGTTAGTAGCTCTGGCTGCTTCATATAAAATGCTAATGTGGAGACCACATGAGAAAAAGAGAGACCACGTACTTAATGCCAAAGGGGTATTAATGCATGAATTCCTGTCTATCTGCTCATTTACTTTCTTGAGAATCAGCACCATGAATCACAACCACTCTCCTTCTTGACTCAGTCCCCTCTTGGGCATCTCTCCATCACAGGAGTTTCCTCTCTTACAGCTTTGTCTTCATTACTGCCCCAGAGAGGAACAGCAAGGGAGAAGAAGGCTAATGCAACTTCTCTTCCCAATTATCTTTCTGTCCTAAATTAGTGATGGAAATACGTAGCCTGCATGCCACCTGCCTTATTTCTGTGCCACGGCAGACATCATGGGTCAGTCACAGAGCTCTCTCTCTCTCTCTCTGAGCCTGAACACTCTGTAGAACTTCTCATCACAGCACTGCAGGCATCCTGAAACAACTAGACAGAAACATCCCACAAGATGAAACCTATCTGTTCTCTCCCTCTTAACCCCACCAGCCACAGTTCTGCCAGGCCCAGAGAATTCCAGCTCTCCATGGACTCTTTTCAAATGATATTTTTCTTAATTTTTTTCTTAGAAAAGAGGATATAAAGAAGACTATGCAAATCATTCAGGCTTCTATTTTAAGAAATCATACTCAGAGCAAGAGTAAAGGATGTAGCGAAGGATACACCACTTCTAAGGTGCATGGGTGTCAAGCTGTTATAGACTACCAGATGGAGAAAGATAACCTTAGGCTTGCCTAAGCTCCACCACCTGTACCTTCCACCCTTATTCCTACAGCTCCAATCATATCACTGTGTCCAGCAGGGTGGGATTAAAGCCCAGGAGGGAGGCTGAGCAGCAGTAGATGAACGATGACATGAAGCAGAGGTATTTGTGTTGGGCTCTTGAGGTCTAAAAAGCTGAGATCTTAGTATCAATTCTGTTATAAACTAGTAACTGATGTTATCTCTCTGGTTTCCTCATCTGTAAAATGAGGGAGATAAACTAGATCAGGAACTAGGATGGACTAAGGGCCAAGCCTGATCCAATGCCTGTTTTTATAAATAAAGTTTTATTAAAACACAGGCACATTCACTCATCCATGGACTAGCTAAGACTGCCATCATGCCACCAAGACAGAACAGAGTTACTGAAAAGTAACTTTGTATCCCACAAAGCCCTAAATATTTTAGGTTCTGTGGAACATAATATTTCAGTTTGGTCTCTTCTTATGGTTTCTATTTCTTGAATGAAGTTCCTGTTTTATTTCATGCTTTGATTTCCTGGTTTTGTTTTTGCCATCTGTGTTTTCTTGCTTGCAGGTAGCAGTGGACAGGAGCAGGTGGATTAAGAGAGGGCAGGCCAACCCCTGCACTATATCACAACTGCCAAGCTCAAATGCCTACATGAATCAGACAAGGAACATAAATCGGTGAAATAGGCTAGGTTTAAGCAATAGTATTGGAACCACTCGTAACCTTGGGATCGACTGTTCTCTGATCGGCTGTATTTGTGTTATTAGCAGACTTTATAGGGAAAAACACTTCAGAAAGGGGTAGGAACAACAGAAAAAAAGACCTACGAATGGAGGAACATGCCAGGAGGACAGAGAGGAGCTGCTGGGAGCGACGTGTGGAGGGTGAGGACACTCAGATGAGGCTGGGAAGCAAGTTGGGGCCCTACTGGAAAGGCTGCAACTGCCAGACTGAACAAGGGGAAGCCTGGGCTATTTGGATGATAAAGTGGTCTACTGAGATCAGTTTTAGGACGGAATTATCTAGGATATTAGGGAAAGGGGGCATTCACTGTAGGATGACCTACTGCTCCCATTTGCCCAGTTTCCTGGGTTGTAGGACTTTCAGTGCTTAAACTGGGATGATGTTGGGAAACTGGACATTTGTTCAGCCTCGTAGAGACAAGGAGATCTGTCCAGATTCCTGTAGTCCAGACAGTAGGTGACAAGACTCCGAAGCGAAGGAATCTTTAATCCATTCTGTTCTGATAGACAACTTCCTGCCAAAGTCTCCACGGAAAGGAATAGCCTCCTCTTCTCTGCTTATGCCTTGTTCCAGCAAAACCTTATCCCGAAGAACGACACTGGTTTAGTGGCAGGAATGCAGGCATACAGCTGGCCAGTGCAGAAGCTCACAGGTAGCAACCTTTGGTGGGGGGGTAGCGGGGGGAGGGCAAGCTGGCTGCTGCTAATAAAGGCTCCTGTGAAGAAGTTCTTGCTATGGCCCGGAATGTCACTTGCTATTGATAAGAATCCCATCAAGGTAAGTATTATTTTCACCCCCTTTTTCAAGCGAGGTAGCTGAAGAGTAACTTCCCAGTGTCACACAGCTATTAAGTGTGGGAGCCTGAATTTAAGATGAGGGTCACCGCAACCTCTAGCCCTGCAGGACACCTTACCTCCCCAACTCCAGTCACCCCCTCATCTGTCCTTGGGGGGGGGGGGGGTCCTGGCTGCAATTACCGATGGCCACCTCCCGAGAACAGCATGCGCTGCTTTAGACAAGACACGTCAACTGCCAGAAAAGAGCCAGTAGCCTGAGGGGAACCCAGAGGAGAGCCACATGAATAATTAAGGGCTGAGAAGGATTGATGTGTCAGGAAAGATTAGAAGAATTCAATATGTGTCGTTTGTCTAAGCTGGCTAAGGGAGGGGGAGGCTGGGGGTAGGGAGGAGCAGGAAAGCAAAGCCATTACAGAACGCGTGGGCTTTCTGCTCCTGGACAGCACAGGGAAGCATGGCTGAGAGGAAGGCAAGAAGGTACACAGGGGAGGTTCTAGAAGGATCTCCCAAGGAACAAATTCTGCCCCAGAATTCAGAAGGGAACCCAGCTAGATATCCACCCTGTGTGATGTAATCCAGAAAGATCTACTTGAATGTATAAAAGTGCGGTTTTCCCTCTTAGCATTTCCTTAGCAAAGCACAAAATTCAAGGTCCTTCCATGTCTCTCCAACCTTTGGATCACCCCCAAGTCTCTCATCTGTGAAACTGAACTGCTTAATTCTACCCAGAGTCAACTGTCAATTACATAAAAGAGGACTTCCCTGGTGGTGCAATGGTTAAGAATCTGCCTGCCAATGCAGGGGACACGGGTTCGAGCCCTGGTCCAGGAAGACCCAACATGCTGCGGAGCAACTAAGCTCATGAGCCACAACTACTGAGCCTGTGCTCTAGAGCCCATGAGCCACAACTACTAAAGCCCACGCACCCAGTGCCCCTGCTCCGCAACAAGAGAAGCCACCACAATAGGACCGCTCACCACAACAAAGAGTAGCCCCTGCTCCCCGCAGCTAGAGAAAGCCTGCACGCAGCAACGAAGATCCAATGCAGACAACAAATAAGTAAATAAGTAAATAAATACATTTATATACATATAAAAAAATTACACAAAAGACACCAGGCTTGGAGATGTGGAGAACTAACCCAAGTACTGCTTTGCCAGGCTCTGAGTCAAGCAGTGTATAAACATTCAGTCCTTTTCTCACGTGTCCATGATCACATAAGTGGTTAGCCAGTCTCCAATGTTTTGCTTTTTGTTTTTAAATTCCAGGCTCTGACCTCTGCTTATCTGTTTCTTGGGTCAGTTTACGAGCCCAGCACTGTGCTAAAAGCTGGGCCTGTATGAGTGACCAAGGCAGGCTCAGTCCCTGCTCTCACAAGGTACATAATCCACGGAGGGAGGCCAAGATGCACTTGATACTTACTCAGATCATTGATGTAAGATGGTGTGAAATACTATGAAGGATAAGAATGTGGTGTGTATGAGACCACAAAACAAAAGGACAGCTCAGTCTGTGGTAAAAGAAAAGATTCTCTGAAGAAAGGAGAGTGAAACTGAGGCCTGAATGTTAGGCAGGAGGTGAGGGGCTGAGTACTGAAAAATTTTTACCCAAAGGGAGGTCTCCTCTTTGCCTCAGCTACTGGGAGGTGATCTCTGGGCCCCCAGAATGTCATGCTTGATAGGAGGATCTTAGTTTTCCTGAGGGCTTTGGCCACTGTACAGTCTAGCAATATGATTTATGATGGGGGCTTTGGTCCACATTGCATTAATTCTACCTCTGGAAGGCATGGAGACTGAAGGTCAGATGTGCGAAATATGTGATTGAACCTCCGGGAAAATTCTGGACACCGAAGGCTTAGGTGAGCTTTCCCTGTTGGCAGTAATTTGTGCATGTTGCCAAACATCTATACCAGGAAAGTAACACTTGTCCTGACTCCATAGAAAGAACATTGGAATGTGATCCAACAATCCCACTTCTGAGTACACATCCAAAGGAATTGAAATCAGGTTCCCATAGAAGCACCTGCATCCCCATGTTCACTGCAGCATTATTCACAATGGTCAAGATAATGGAGGTGACCTAAGTGTATGTCAAGGGATGAATGGATAAAAAAAGATGGGGTATATGTGTATATATATATACAGTGAAATATTATTCAGCCATGAGAAAGAAGGAAATCCTACCATTTGTGACAACTTGGAAGAATCTTGAGGGCATTATGCTATATGTAATAAGTCAGACAGACAAAGACAAATACTGTACGGTATCACTTATATGTGGAACCAAAAAAAAAGCTGAACTCACAGAAACAGAGAGTAGATAGGTGGTTACAAGAGTCTGGGGGGTGGGTGGAAGTGGGGAGATATTGGTCAAAAGGTATAAGCTTCCAGTTATAAGATTAACGAGTTCTGGGGATCTAATGTACAGCATGGTGACTATAGCTGATAATATTGTATTATATATACTTGCATGTTACTGAGAGAGTAGATCTTAAATTTACCACCATCACTACAACAAAAAAGTAATCATTTGACAGGATGGAAGTGTTAATTAATGCTGTAGTGACAGTCATGTTGCAACATATATAAATGTATCAAAGCAACACATCACACACCTTGAACTTACACAATGTTATACGTCTATTATATTCCATTAAAGCTGGAAAAAAAGAAAGGACAGTGGAAGTTCCATGTCTAGTAACTTTCCTGGACTCTGCCCTAGTGTTTCTTCCCTTAACTTGTTTTAATCTGTGTTCTTTCACTGTAATAAACCATTAACGATAACAGCTTTCAGTGAGTTCTGTGAGTCCTTCTAGAGAATTATCGAAACTAAAGGTGGTTTAGGGAACCCCTCAAACTTGCAATTGGTGTCAGAGTGGAATAGTATCCTATGGGAACTGTCCCCATCTCAGGTGCTGAAAGAGGAAACGTCCCCTGGGCAGAGGGCAGGGCCTTTTACTTTCAGCACTGGGCCAATTTGCTCTTAATAGCAAAATTGTTTTTTTGTACAAATCCCCAAGCTTCACTCTTTTACTCAAATGACTGAATATATGATATCACAAAAAAACACTCAGTGCCTAGTGAAACCTGTTGGGTTTCTTTTTTTAACATTATCTTCTTTCTACAATCTCAAGACCTGTGAAAATAACTACACTGCATGTGCAGTTCTTACTTTCCTATAAGAAAACAGGTTTTTCCAACGTAATGGTAGGCTTTAGATGTGCTAAATTTACAATGAATCAGAAAAGACTTCCAGGAAGTAAAATTGATAATGTGATTCACGAAGGGGGAACTGAGCCAGTGATTTTTAAAAAGGCAAAGAAAAATTACCTGGAGAAGGAGCCGGAAAGTCCCTGAACAATTGGGTACAGGTCAAAGGAACTCAGTGAGTCATGACAGCAGGGCATCAATTGACCCAAGGAAGCCAGTTAGGAAAGGCTTGAGAGAGGAGAGTAATTCCCAGAGGAGTTTTCCAGATGGAGATGGGGAAACAGAGAAACTGTGGCCTCCAAGTCTGGGTGGCTATGGAACAGATGTCACTGTAGTAGGAAAGCTTTGATCTTTACGTAGTGTATCAGATGGTCCCTTCTTCCAAGATCTCTCCCTGGATTTCTCATCCCCTTCAATCCGCTCCTTAAATGCTGGTTTCCCTCCAGAATGCTTTTCTCTTTCCACGACACATTTTGACCACCAGAGACTGAACTAGCTGGCCTGGGGGTGGGGGCAAGGGGCAAGTAGTAAGTGTCAAAAAACCAAACTTATATGTTCTGCAGAGTCAAGCTGAATTCAGCAAATGAGCTTCATAGTGAAATCTGCCCTGTATGGAATGTGCTCACGGAGTCCTTCTAAATTTGTTCTAAGGGAATTTTATTCAAAAATAGCATAGTGGTGAAGAACATGGGCTTTGGAGTCAGAATCCAGATTAACTGTGTGACCTGCAATAGATCAACTGTGTGACCTTGAGCAACTTACTGTCCTTTTCTGTGCTTTCCATGCATAATGGAGATAATGATAGCACCTACCTTATAGGGGTTTAGTGAGGCTTAAATTAGTTAACAAATATGGACTTTTTAGAACAGTGCTTAGCACATAATAATTGTTCAATAAGCATTTGAACAATTATTATGCTCTGTCTCAAGGCAACACAATGAGCCTTTCAGAATACTGGGAATTTTTAAAAAGCTTCCCTCATCTCCATGATTTTAAAGTATAACCATGGTTGAGAACAACTGCTCTGAAGTTTATCCAGCTTCTTCTCCAATTTTAATGTGCAAAGGACACTGGAGCTTCTTGTCAAAATGCAGATTGTGATTAGGTCAGGGTGAGCTCCCGGATTCTGCATTTCTAACAAGTCCCCTGGTGATGCTGATGTGCTGGTTGGTGGACCGTGGACGCTAGGGCCTGGCAGCACACATGGTATTTGGAGACAAACCCCAAGTGGGTGGTTAGTAATTGCAACTTGGCTACTAGGTCCTTGGGTTGGGAACTGTGCCTCCATCCAAGTCCTACTGGACAGAAGGATAAAGCACTGAAACCCATCGTGTTCTTCTCTGGATGGTCAGGACTCTCAGGCAGGTCTGAGGTGGCACACGTGGGCATCAGTGAATTCAGCCGTGCAGAGTTGGGGGGCAGAGACCGGGGCTGACACAGGCAGCAGCTGTAGCCAGAAGGAAAGGATCTGAGACTTAAAAATAACGAGGTAGAAGAATAAAGTTGCAGCAGTAGATCTTTTTTTTTTTTCTCTCTCTCCTCATTCCCTCTCCTTTCAGTCTCTGACAGCCATCATTCTGCACTCTCTCTCTCTGAATGTGGCTACTCAATACCTCATAGAGGTGGAATCATACAGTCAGTATCTGTCCTTTTGCATCTGGCTTATTTCACTGAGCATAATGTCGTCAGGGTTCATCCATGCTTGTGTCCGCATTTCCTTCCTTTTTGAGACTGAATAATATTCCATTGTATGGATATACCACATTTTGCTTATCCATTCTTCTGTCAGTGGACACTTGGGTTGCTTCTGCTTTTTGGCTATTTTACATAAGCTGCTGTGAACATAGGTGAACAAATAACTCTTTGAGACCTTGCTTTCAATTCTTTTGGATATATGTCTAGAAAAAGAATTGCTGGATCATATGGTAATTCTATTTTTTAATTTTTTGAGGAAATGCCATGCTATTTTCCACAGCAGCTGCACAATTTTGCACTCCCATCAACAGTGCAAAAGGGTTGCAATTTCTCCATATCCTCACCAACACGTTATTTTATGGGTTCCTTTTTTTCCTCTCTCTCTCTCTCTCTCTCTCTGTCTGTATTTCTTTCTTCATAGTAGCCATCCTAATGGATATGAGGTCATATCTCATTGTGGTTTTGATCTGCATTTTCCTATTGATCAGTGATGCTGAGAGCAGTAGATTTAATAAAAATAGATAATCTCACTCCAAGCATTTATAGGCAGCATCTCATTATTTCCTACTCACGAGTCTTAGTTTACAATTAGATGGAAGACTGCTTGAATCCTGTTGAGTCCAGCTAAGCTAGAGTGGCTGTTCTGTCCATTGACACTATGGTGGGCACGTCCCATGTCCCGCCAGATCCCCTCCTCAACCACTGCTTAAAAACTCTGCCTAAGGACTTTTTGCCTGGCAGTGGAAAAATCCTCTTTCACCACAGATCAGATGGGAAGTGCCAAATCAGAAGTGGTGGAGAATGAAAGGCCTCAGAGCAGCCTGCAGCAAGTGGCAGATGGAGGGCTGGTGGATAAATACCCCAGCTGCCTCTCCCCTGCACTGGGATACATCTGAGGCATCTCTCCACTTCTCCAGGAGTTTCTCAATTGAGTGGCTCATGCCCACAGTGGAAATGAGTTTGACAATGCCTCTTTTTCTGGCTTCCTTTCCTTCTCTGCCTCCCTTCCTCACCTCCCTACAAGCATTTCCTCAGATCACATCCTAAATAAACAACCTGTGCTCAAATCCTGACCTCAAGGTCTGTTTCTGGGGGGAACCCAAATCAATACAGACTATATTTTACTTCTTTCAGTTACCAATACTTGTTTTTGGTTGGTGTGAAAAAAGTTAGGTAAAGATTTTCAGGTCTGTGAAAATGCTCAAGAGAGTCTGTGCTTTGTACCTTTCTGCCAGGTTCTATTATTCACATTTTGCCCAGATATGCATGTGCCTCAAGGAGATTCACATCTGCCATAAACTCACCTCTAATTATAAAACACTTCAAAGTAGCATCCTGCACACAGGAAACTGATGAGAAAAGCATTTTAAGTACTATGGTTTGTATCTTTCCCCATTAAAAACACTTGAGTCTCGGACTTCCCTGGTGGCACAGTGGTTAAGAATCTGCCTGCCAGCGCAGGCGACACAGGTTCGATCCCTGGTCCAGGAAGATCCCACATGCCACAGAGCAACTAAGCCCGTGTGCCACAGCTCCTGAGCCAGTGCTCTAGAGCCTGTGAGCCATAACTACTGAGCCCACGTGCCGCAACTACTGAAGCCCATGTGCCTAGAGCCATGCTCTGCAACAAGAGAAGCCACTGCAATGAGAAGCCTGCACACTGCAATGAAGAGTAGCCTTGCTCGCTGCAACTAGAGAAAACCCACACAGAGCAATGAAGACCCAGCACAGCCAATAAATTAATAAATAAAATAAATCTTTAAAAAAAATGCTTAAGTCTCCAGCACAGTATAACATGTATTAGAACCCACATACGTGTCAAGCCAAGGAAATATCTTCATAGAGTTTAATGCTAATAATAAGATAATACAGCTCATAATCATGGCAACCTTGTGTACCAGATGTTTTCTCTACTGGGTTCCCCTTGGTGGTTGCACCTTCATAAATATCTGCTTCATTATACTGAGAGTGAGACTACAGAAAGCAACTGTTATATGAGAACCATAAATGCTTTTCTTGAAGGGAATTATATACATGTTTCAAGTAGGAAAGTGTAAATTACAATGAGTCAAGTTCAAAATGGAAAAGAGGAGAAGGAGTTGAGAACTATCTTCTCCCAACACTGAGAGGTCATCAGTTCTATCCTGGTGTGAAAGTAGATGTTCACCCAGAAGAAGCCAGGAGACTGCTCTAAGCTGGAGCCAAAATAGTAACCAGTTAATACTGAGAATGTAGCCAATAGCTGAGCAAACTAGGATGCCATCAGAAAGATCCAATGTTCCATTTCAAGGTTATGGATGTTATAACAGCAGGCAGCAGTAACACCGAAGCAATTCTGAATTTCAGGATGTGGATAGAGTGGGACAGAGGCTCTTCCCACCAGATAATCTGCTCATTTTCTCCATGGAAAAGAATTAAGGGAGTCTGTTCTGATATTTTTATGTAGGTCCATAATAGGAACACTATGCCCCTCTGAGGGAAATTCACATGTTACAAAAGAGAAATGCAGATGTAACAACTCAGTAAATATTCAGTGGAATCTTCTGTTTAAGGTGCAGTGATTAAAATTTTTATTTTAAATTTCTCTAGCTCTTGAAAAAGGTAAAGTGATTTGTCCATCATTCAAAAGCGATGACTTTATACATCTGAAACTCTGAACCCAGTGTGTGTACGGGGGGGAGAGGACACAAGTGGAGAGGGGGAGGGAACGAGAGAGAATATCTGATAACATTTAGCAAAATCAAGACCCTGTAAAAATTTTTTTTTCGTCTCCAGAAAGACTCTACTCCTGCGACTAATGTAGGAGCCAGGAAAATGCAAGAGTTGAAAAGCCACTGTGTTGATAAAAGTCAAATGTTTCTGCTATTTTAGGAACGTATTCACACTCATTAGCCATTAATACTATTTATCAATTTTCTTTCATTTTCAGTTTCTGACTTCTGATACTTCTCTTTGATAACACATTTACATCCATTTGTCACTATAAAAAATACACATTAATAAAGCTATTAATTTAAAGCCAAGGATGAGTCAGAGACAATTAGAAGGGAAAAGCAACACCCCAGAAAGGGCTGGACTTTGCATGAAGCTTCATTAACCAGTTCTTGATGGATTGAGAGCTTGTGTCCCCAAATTTTTATATGTTGATGCCTTAATTCCCAAAGTGACAATATTTGGAAATAGGGCCTTTATGGAAGTAATCAAGGTAAAATGAGGTCATAAGGGTGGGGCCCTGGTCTGATGGGATTGGTGTACATATAAGAGAAGGAGACACCAAGAATTCTCTTGCTCTCTTTGGCATGTGAGGACCCAGGCAGAAGGCTTCATTTAAACTGTATACAAGCCTCTGTGTCCCTGTCCTTTGAAATAAAAGGCTTTTGCTTTAGTCTGCCAGGCCTCCCTTAAGCCTCAAAAGGCTGACTCAAGACTTCAGGATTAGGAGAGTGAAGACGTAGAAACAAAGAATAGCTGTTGTGCCAGGAAACAATTTAGACTATAAATTCTGCCACATAGTGGAATCACCAAACTTCCAGTTCCCTGAAAGATATAGATAAAGGCCTGACACACATTCCTGAGCTGTTTTTTACAGGAAGCAGACCCCCACCAGATGAAAACTGCTGACCACAAGAACATAGACCCTAGACTACTTGAAACTTCACCTTGATGCCAACCAATCTGAGAATTGTGCATGAGCTGATCACACATCCTGCAGCGCCCCCCCTCCACCACCCCCGCCGCAACCATCTTTAAAACCCCTTCCCTGAAAGCCATCGGGGAGTTTGGGTCTTTTGAACATGAGGTGTCTGTTCGTTCTCCTTGCTTGGTGCCTGCAATAAATGCTGTACCTTCCTTCAGCACAACTCTGTGTCAGTAGATTGGCTTTCCTGCGTGTGGGTGAGTGGACCCAAGTTTGGTTCGGTAACACCATCTGCAAGCTCAGAAGACAGCTCACACCAGAAACCCAACTGGACAGCACCTTGATCCTGAATGCCTAGCCTCCAGAACTGTGAGAAATAAATGTCTGCTGTGTAAGCCCCCCAGTCTGTGATATTTTGTTATGACGCCCAATATACTGACTAATACATGTATCGATTAATCAAGGAGAATGTCCCCAACTGAGAAATCACTCCCCCCAAAAATGAGTCATGTAAAGAAAAAGAACAAGATCACATGACACATTCTACTCAGTCTGGCTTGAGCCTGCCAGTAGTGACATTTACACAGTGCTTTTAAAAGATATCTTAAAATGCAAACTCTAAACCTTTGTTTCTTCTTCTTTTAATTCCACGCCTTCCAGAGCCAGAACTACTAACCTACCCACTGTCCCTCCTATTAGGGGTGAGAAAACACCTCTGTCACTAGCTACACTGTTAAGGTAACTGCAGAAGAAAACCCAAAGGGAAGAAACAAAATTATTCCCTGCCCAGAGTGAAAACTTGTGTGACAGGGACTATCAACTCCACTGAGGTTCTTTCAGAAATGAGGAAAAAATATTGGGAAAATTCCATGGACAGTTTTTGTTTAGCAACATTTATTTGCCTTCCCAAACTCCAGAGAAGATAAGGAATTAGTCTTAACAGTTTTAAATTTAAACGCACTCTCTGGGTAAGAGACATATTTGCCTTCATCTCAGAACAGACTCTAGTCCTGGTTTGCTAGTCTTTACTGGGGTCCTGATTCCTAATTCCTCCCTTCCTTTCTCCACAGGATTCATCACAAGGCATGTGTTGAAAAGTCAGTGGCAAAACCTTTGTTTTGGAAAGTATCTAAGATACATCAGTTTCTCCTTACCCAATGGACAGCTTTTAACACAAACAAACAAACAAGCAAGATAGAAACTGATTTTCAGTGCTCTGAAGCTCAGTCTTTCAAACAAGGGAGGACTTGCTCAATGAAATTTCATTTTCTAATCATTTCTAATCATTTCGCCACAGTTAAATGTAGTCATTTTCAAACAGCATTTCAAAGTCTACTGATGGACAAATTGTACAAATTGTATCCTTTTAATTGGTCTCAAGTGACACTCTTTTAAATGACTTTGGGAAGAGAAGAGAGATAAACGTGCCAAGGATAACTCACACAAAGAAAATTTACACGCCGTCTTTGTTTCCCTTTCTTTGGCATAGATACTGACTACCAATTTATTATTATTTTTTCCTTGAGGAAAATAGTGAGAATGTGAACAGCAGTCTGGATTCTTCTTGTTCTGTTACCATAATTAGAAAAGTCGGATAAAATTATGCAGAAGCAGATTGAGGGAAAAATATAGCTCGGCTTTCATATGAAATAGCTACCTCTTTTATAAATTCAAAGGTTTTTCTCTCCCTGCAAATATCTTTCATCTCTGAGTAGTTGCTGTGCCTCTTTTAAGTCTATTTTCAGGTTGAAAGACAAGCACACTCTTTGAAAATGTTCAGGCATTGATGGGAAGCGTGTTCATGACCATCACCGCCATTGTTATGAAATACCGCCCTGATGGACGGGTGACTTCCCAGTGCAGACCGGCAAAAGACCACCACCCCGAAATTACATGGTACTGACAATCCCTACCAAAGGGTGGGATTGAAGAAACCAGACAAATCATTTTCAGAAAAAAACTCAAAATGCAACCTATCGAATCACCCTTTGATTAATCATCCTACAAGACATCATCTGTAGGTCACAACTAATATTGGAAAGAGCTGTGAAAATTCAATGAGCAGATGCCCACTTTTTAAACTATATCTGAAGAGCTATCCAAGGATTCAGTAGCACTTCCTCTTTGACAGTTTCCTTTCCTTCCATCCCTTCTTCCTTGGCGGGGACAATGCTTTATGCAAGCCTGCACTGAAACCACAGCCAGTTCACAGACGAACATGTAGGGAACAGAGAAGTTCTCAATGTGTGACTCTTGGGTCACCAGCAACAGAATCATCTGGGGTGGTTTTTAAAAATCACACATTCGTGGAGCCATGCCAGATGCAGAGAATTAGAGTCTCGGAGGTTATGGCCCTGGAACTTGAACTTTGAACAGGTGATTCTTGGGTTGTATAAAGTTCTGAGAACCTCCAAGGTGGTCCAAAGTCCACTCTCACTAGGGATTTGCTGAGTGGACATTTCAAACTCCAGCCACTCTGGTCCTTGTTCCTGGCTCCCTGTCCAACTGGGGGGACACCACGTTCACCACTCAGGCTACTCATGTCCTCCACAACTCCTGTGATCATTCCCAATTCATCAGCCCACCACCATCGCCCCTCCCCACAAACACCTCCCCCCAGCCATCCCCGCTCACAAGTCTGCAATGGATTCTCACTTATTCCCTAATTCAAAACAAACTTCTCAGCCTAGAATTCAAAGCCTGAAAGAAGATCCTTTCCTGGACTGATTTCTTACCCCTCCCTCGCTCACTCCCCAAACTCCATCTGTCTAACCCCCCAGAACGACTGGTTGCTCTTCCAACGCATCAGTGGCTGGTGCACCACAGTCTCGTGTGCTTTCCTTTACTCTTGCTCATCTCTGCTGGGGGTCCACTCTCCCAGACCCTCTTCTTCAACCCTGCAAGCTGAACTCCAGTGTGTCCTCAAGGCCCACCACACTGGATGTCACCCTGACCCCCAGCCAACTGCGATTTTTCTTCCTTGAATCTCTGCAGCACTTGGTTGATACCTTTCCTGGGCTCTTGCCTTATGTGGCCTTGTTTCTTTCTCTATTCACTCAACGTGTAGCTCCTTCAGGCTCTCTTGGTCAGCTTGTTACTGCCCTCTAGCATCTCACATGGGGTTTGAACATTACAGACCAGCAGTTACTACTTACTGGATTACTGAACAGACTCACTCCTCACCTGCATGTGGTACCAAGGCTGGAGGCGTCTGGCTTTGTTGTTCCTCTGAGTTCCACCCACACTGTCCATCCCTCACCAGTGCACCACCAGCTCAGCCCCTTTGTAGCCAAATACCTGGAACACTGCCCAGGCCTCACTGCCCAGCCCCCCCAGCTTCCATTTCTTCCCACCACTGCCCCCAGTCTTTAGTCTTTTCTGGGGCCATCTATTCAGGTCCCAGAAAACAGCTGTCTCATTCTCTGAAGGCTGGACAAATTTAGATAAATTCACAAAGCTCTGGAACAAAGAAGGATGGCATTTTATAAGTGGGACACTAAGAAGGGTCCACTTCAAATTCAAGGGGCTGAGTGTGAGAGCCTAGACCATAAGCCTTTTTAGTTATTGGGGACCATTCTGCACACACTACACATCTTCTTTCTCCCAAATGCTCCTTCCAGTAGATCACACTCAGTTTCTATTATTTCCTGTATATTCCTACCAACAGGCATGGCCTTTTGTTATGTGGTCCCACCTCATCCACTCAAACCCAGGTCTCACTCAGTTCCACTGGCTCATGGCAACCCTACCCTGCTCCCCATTTCTTTGGGGAGAGCTTTTCCATTTCTCCTCCCACACTGCAAAACCAAACCAACACCCATCTGTCTCACAGAATCCCTGATGGTCCCAATGCAGAGCAACCTCTTCCTTCTTTGCATTGCTAAGTATGAATACTTAAATTATACATCATAGCATTTAGATACTGCTTTGTATTTGGCCTTTAATTACTTGCATTTTATATGTTGATTTCTCAACCCAGATTGCAAGATCACTGAAGGTAGGGACCTTCTAACTTTTCTTAGATGGGACTACTCAGTGTTTAAATAATTACTGGGACCCCATATATGTTAACGGGTTAAATCCCAATCCCAGATATGTGCTTGCTAAAATGTGTAAGAGAGTTTCATTGTGCTTTCTGTTAAAATTAATTTGATATGTGAAAAATGCAATAAACTATTTTCTCAGTGAAAGTAAAAGAAGAGAGGGGAACAATCTGAGGAAGAGATGAAATTTGGGTATAATTCTTGGGATATAAAATTAAAAGGCCATCTGCCTTTGAGATGGAACAGATGTGTAATTGATATTCACTGCTCATTTGCCACTTGAATTTTACAGACATTTAATGTGGTAATTGTTTATACAGTAAGATTCTAAACACTCTTTGGAGAATAGCTCACTCTTCCTATAGTCTCTGTGTTCCGTACCAGCAGATAGGAATGGGTTTTATACATTTAGAGCTTTGAAAGTGTAATTTTTAAAAACAAATTTGCATGGTGCCTTTTTGAAGACAGTGATATGATAATATCCATGACAATTCTGAATGATATACCCTTGATTCAGTATTCTCCATCTAGGAATTTGTCCTACAGTATATTCAAGCCATCTGCACAAGGATGGATGCATGTGAATCTTCACTGCAGGGTTGTTTGCAATTATAGAATACTGAACATAGCCTAATGTCCATGGATAATGGATTGGTTAAATAAATTATGAGTCAAATTATGAGTATAATATTATCAATATATATCCTTTAAAAAGAATGAGGTAGCACTATAGGGATTGACAAGGAAAGATGTTGCATATGTATAGACAATTTCTGGAAGGATACTCAATAATCTAAAGGATTAAGGAGCTAGGGTGGGAGATTATATATATTTTTTCCAAAGGGTAATAAATATATATACATATGTGTGTGTCTGTGTGTGTGTGTGTGTGTGTGTGTGTGTGTATACACATATAACAGCTACGTATGTCATGTAAAGGTGTTCATATTTTTAAAAACTAGCCCAAAATTTTAATTTGCAAAAAATGGTATTAGTAGTCAAAAGGATTGGATCCAAGATTCAAATGGCTAAATATCTACCAAGACTTTCAAAAACCATATTGCCTGTTAGTCTACATATTCATAATTTAAATTATAATATTTATCAAAAAGACAATTTCCCTTCCTCCCTTCCCTTCCTTGGATTCTATTTTGTAACTGTCATCCCTCATATTTGGATGGTGGCCTGAATAGTGTTTCAAAAGCTGTTGTCAGCAGTAACAACAGAGATGAAATAGGTGTAGCTTTGTACTAATAGCTTTCACAGAAGCCACTGTCATAGAATAATGGTTATACTTTAAATATTTTGATGGTTCCCTAAAAACGTCATGTACCAAATAAAATACTCACCAAGTGCGTTCTATTTACAAAGCTATGTAGGTCCACCCTTATCTTTGGCAGATCCTTTTGGTTCCCTACAAAACAGCCATTACCCTGAATTTTCATCTCTACTGGAAGAGCCTAAAAAGGCCAGCGATTCTCTTTCCCAGCCTCCCTTACAGTTGTAGCAGTCTTGCATGTTGTTCAAGGTTCTTCATTGCAGACAACAGAATCCACTCTAATTAGTGTAAGCAGAAAAGAAATTATTACAGGGTATTAGGTAGTTTAAGAATATATAGGAATACTAGATGACCAAGGTCATTCACCACAGAGCCAAGAGTAATGACAAGTATACCTCCAGACCCCACAGTGTCACTCAGCCACCTCCTCTGACACCAGAGACTGGACACCAGCACCTCCACAATAGCTGGTCCCAAAGAACCTAACACTCTGCCATCTTGCTTGCAAGAAAATCTGCAACAGCCACTTCTACTCATTCACTTCACTTATCCAAGTCTGATGCTGGAGAGCTTGCTTGGTGGAAGTCAGATCACATGCAGAACCCCAGCTGCAAGGGAGGTTGGGAAATGCATGTTTTTAGATTCCCAGCCAATAGTTTAGGAGGGCATTCCAGGGAGGTGTTATGGGGGGTGGGGCGAGTGAACCAATTTGCAACATGTCACATAAATGACTCTGTTCTGACCAAAGAAAATAAGGGGAAGTATTCTGAGGAGCTTTTGGGAGAGATTTTCTTCCTTGATAGAAATTAAGAGACACAAGGAAGGCTCTCTTTACTGTTTCTCTTCTTTTTGCTTTTGGACACAGGAGTGAGGAATGTGGTGGTTGGAGCTGCAGCAGCCATCTTGGAACTATGAGGGCAAGCATTGCCAACATTCCCCCCAAACCCCTTATACTTTTAATTTTTCAATCTCTCTGAGCCTCTCTGAGTCTATAACAATGTTTATGATTTTCCCATCTCTGAAATACCTCCCTTGTTTCCTCCCACTCCTCAGGCTACCATCTATTCTCCCCATCTCCTATATTCTCTCTGTGTTTACTTACTCACCTCCTATTTCCTCTTCATTCACTTGCAACCTGGCTTCCGATTTTACCACATTCATGAAGCATCTCACCATAAGGTCACCACTGCCATCCTGATTGGCAAATCCAATGTTTCAGTTTTTATTTTCCTTCATCTCTCTGTTGCACTTGACAGTCTTGATCATCACTCCTCACTCTTTTCTTGGAACGCTGCACTCTCTTGTCATCCAAGATAGTATGTGCTCCTGGACCTCCTTCCACCTCCCTGAATTTCTTTCTTTGCCTCTTTTATGGGCTTTCTTTCTACTCCCTACCCTTTTAGTACCTCACCCAGGGCTCATGGCTCCACCCAGTCTACACTCCCCAAGTGGGTTCACTCTCTTGTGTTGTTCTAACCATCCCCTGAATATTGACAACTCTGAATGTGCATGTCCTAACCAGAACTATTCCCCAACTTCACACACATACATCTGACCACAGCTAAACTCCTCCCCTAGAATGGTTCACTGGCTCCTGAAATGAACCTGTCCAAAACAAAGGTATCATTAGTCCTTCAAAATCTGTTCTTGCCTGTGATCTTCACCTGCCTCCTCAACCGACATAAAGACCTGAGGTCATCCTTGACCCCTCCCTCCGTCTTACACATCCAACCAACAGCTAATCAGCTGCTGATTTCACCTCATCATGTCCGTCTCGTGTTCCTACAGCAGTTTTCTACACATCCAATCAACAGCTATTCAGCTGCTGATTTCACCTCATCATGTCCGTCTCATGTTCCTACAGCAGTTTTCTACACATCCTTGGCAGAGTGGTCTATACAAATGCAAAGGGGATGATTTCATTCTCCAGGGTAAAAATTTTCAGGTGTCTTCCATTCCCTATAAGAGATAACCCAAGCCCCTCAGCAGAGTATGGTCCTTTCTTACTCTCAGCCTCACCCTTGGCCTCTCTCTGCCTTGGACTTTTGTGCCAGAAATTCTGAACTCCTTGATTTCCCTGAAATGTATCATGCAACTGTATGATTCTTTACTGTTGCCAATTCTTTTTAGCTCTGCTTGAAACCCTTCCTTTACTTCATCTCATGGTCTATACCTTCAAGCTCAGCTACTACCTCTTCCTAGATACCTTTACTTGTCAACAAATGTTTACTGAGCACTTACTATGTGCCAGGCACTAAGCTAAGAGCTAAAGAATCAATGGTGAATGAGACATAGGTCCTGCTTTCAAAAAACTTACAATCCACATACTGACCTCCCTCTTCTTCCAATTTACCCTGGTGAGTTCAATGCCCTTTTCTGTGCTCCAGTCGTAGATACTGTTGGTTGTCTCTGTAGCAACCACGCCCAGCTTCTTCCCTCCCTTTTATGTGATACAGTGGAAATTGACCCCATTCCCAGCTGTAGCAGTAAATACTGACACATCCAAGCCATGCAGGGTGACTCCATGCTTCTTACCTAGTGATTAGTTCAAAATCCTAGGCTTAAGCCAACTAGTGCTTGACTTTCCCCTGGGGAGGGTGGATGACCTGAGTGGGCACTCTCAAAAAGAAAGGAAGAATTTATTGTTCCTATTTTGAGGAGAGATGTATCCTCTCTCCACCTGGGCTTGAACAGGTGCTGCTGGCAGCCACCTTGTGACCATGTGAGGGAAGCCAGCCTGCAGGCAGAGCCCACAGACCAGAGCAGAGCTAAGAGATCAAAAGGGGTGGGGGTGGGACTGGAGCCTGGCAATGGCTTTACCTTTGGACTTGATATATGAACTAAAGAGTTTCCCTGCTTAAAGGCCAGTTGGAGCAGGCATTTATTTTATTTATTAATGGCAGTCATGACAAACCATCCCCCTCTCTCTCCCACTTCAGGGGCTTATGAGTCCATCCCCACTGGCCCGGCATTAGTCCACCTAGCTTGTCAATGGGATGACCTCCACATCTTCTTACCCAGGCTGCCTTCCCTCAGGTCACCCCTTCTTTCTGTCCATTCTCCGTACTACTTCCTGAGTAGTGGCTCTATATCACAACTCTGAGCACATCGTCCCCTGCTTAAAATCATTAATGACCATCAGCAAGTTTCAAGTTCAAACTCCGTACCAGCTGTTCAGAAAACCATTTGTGTCTGCCCCTAGCCAGGATTTTGGCCTCACCTCTGCCATTTGCTCTGGCTTTTCCTGTACCCAACTGTCACATAGTTGCTGAAACATACAACTCTCTCATTTGCATCAGTGTACACTGTTCCCCACACCTGGAATTCCCCAGCACCACCATCCACCTCCCACTCCAAATCTTTCAAAACTCACCTGAAACATCAGTGCCGTTTAGAAGTTCCTGCTCTGTGCTCCTGTGTTCTACAGCACATTGACCATTTCTCTGTCATGACATTAACTCACTGTGTTGGAATTATTTATTTATTGGCCTTTCCAATGAAATGCTAAACTTCTTGAGAGTGGGGACCAGTATCCTATCTATTCCCATATCCTAGTGCTTTACCCCAATGTCTGTCTGAGTGCCACCCTCCATAAATGTTTTTTAAGAGAGAAGGGAAGCCTAGAGACTGTCATACAGAGTGAAGTAAGCCAGAAAGAGAAAGACAAATATCGTATATTAACACATATATGTGGAATATAGAAAAATGGTACGGATCCACCGGTTTGCAAGGCAGAAACAGAGACAGAGATGTAGAGAACAAACATATGGACACCAAGTGAGGAAAGCAGCCGGGATGGGAGGGGCGGGGGATGAACTGGGAGACTGGGATTGCCATATATACATTACTAATAAGAAAAAAAAATCAAACTGTACACTTTAAATATATGCAGTTTATTGTGTGTCAATTATATCTCAATAAAATTTCTTTAAAAAATAAAAAAGTTTTAAAATTTAAAAAAAAGAGAGAGAGAGGGAAGGGAAGGAGAGGGGAAGGGAGGGGAGGAGGGAGAAGGGAAGAGGAAGGAAGGGAAGCTTCAAACTTTCCTGCCCTCAGTGCTTCATGCCTTCGGAGTGTGTGTTAAAAAGGCTGCCTGGCTCAGCAATTGTGGGGAATGGAGAGGAAACAAACAGTTGTTCACACGGGTAATTCTCATGTCCCCGATTGTAGCAGCATATGGCGGTGGCTGTAACGGCCCAACATAAAGCATTCCTGGACAATATTAATGACCAACTAGGTTAATGACCGAAGACTAAGCCTCGGGCCACGAACACATTCTGCCTGTCATTAATTCCCTGGGAAATGACCGCAGCCGTGTTCATGACGGCTCAATTACGCTCACACTCCTCAAGAGGGAAAAAAAGCATTTCCATCCGAGCACCAAGCTACGTCCCTTCTTTTACCTTGACACATGGGCAATAAAGACACGAAACAAATTAGGAGTCCAAATACCAAGCATGTAAAGGAAGCAACACTGTGGCTTTACTAGCTCCTAATCATCAGTGGGAACTAAACGCAGGGACCTTAGAGGTCACAGATCTGGCAGGTCAGGCCATTCTTCCTGACTCATACATTCTCTGGACATTCTTTGAAGGTGTAACGTGGAAGCACTAAATTCATGTGACTCCCCAGATATTTAGAGTTTGGATGAAAACCTGAGAACTCAAAGGCAACTCTTTGCTAACAGCCAAAAATAATTTTTTAATTGGCTTATTCAGATATCCACCTACCATTCCATCAATGAATATTTATGGAATGCTTGCACCGAGCAAAGTCCTATAGCCACATGGTGAGTCACTTGACAAGTAAAAGACACTCAAGGACCATGAAATTTGGTTACAAAGAATGAACATACATTGTGATGGCTTTAAACACATCTTCAAATATGTTGACATGTTTGTCTCAAGAGGTGGGGGTTAATCCTCTCCTTTTGAGTTTAGCCCTAGTGACTTGTTGTCAACCAAGAAAATTCAGCAGAAGCAAGTCCATGTGACTGCTGAGGCTAAGTCACCACACGTCATACAGCTCTGCCTTGTTAGCTCAGATATTTGGTTTTGGGCCCTGAACCATCACGTAAGCAGTGCAACTACCTTGAAGTAGCCATGTTGTGAGGAAGCCCAAGCCATGTGGAGAGGCCCTGGACAAGCACTGTGGTCAACAGAACCAGCTGTGGTCCAGCTGACAGCAACACCACTGCCAGCGCATGTGAGTGGAGACACCTCTAGGAGATGCCAGTGTCCAGCTGTCCAGTGACCCCAGACTCTGACTCTTCCCAGCCAAGGCTCCAGACACTGTAGAGCAGAGACAAGCCATTCCCACCATCACCTGTTGGAACTCCCTGCACACAGAACTGAGGAGCACAATGAAATGGTTGTGTTGAGTCACAGTGTGGGATAGTTGCCGTGCAGCAGTAGTAACTGGAATGCACATACGCGATAGATACATCCAACTGCTTTGTGAAGTTTAGTAACAGTTTGCTTACGTACATTCCTAGCTCAGCCGTGCGCTACAGAAATCCGAGGAAATGCAGTCATCGGATGGAACTGCATTTAACCGACACCTAGCTAAAGAGCTCCTTCGCTGCTCCAATGAGGCCATGCGGTATGTTTAACTTAAGGAAAATTAATTCCAAAGTCAAGGTAACATTGATCTGGTCCAAATGGGGCCTTGTGTACCAAGGTAATATGAACTGTGTCTAACCAGAGCTGTTGGAATTCCCTTTCCCAGGCTTGGCCTCCTATTCTTTTCTCCCTAGGATCTATCTTCAGGATCCCTGAGTTTCCAGACTCACTCCCAGTCCTGTTCCTCCAAATCTAATCATGGACCTAACAGGATCATCATCTGCAACTGCCCATCAAACAGCTCTGCTAGGAAATCCTGTTATTACCTCAGCACCTTCCACTCAGGATCGTAAGTTAACTGCAGCCCATTCTTTTTCAAACTGTATTTCCCACCCCGAAGTCGTTCCTATCCGTCACACTCCCGCCGCCCCAATAGCCAACATGCTGTCATCCTGGCTGACTCCCTCCTGTGCATGGTCCCCTGCTGTCAATCCATCACATTGTCCTGATGCTCCTGCCTTCAGAATGCGCCTTAAATTCATCCACTTTGCTCTTCGCTCACAGCCACCACCGTGCTGCCTCTTTGCCTCCCACCCAAATTTGTGCAAGTGACTCTGAACTGGCGTTCTCCCTTCTGTCTCCCCAGTGCAGCCAGCATGCCACCTCCAGATTCAATTTCCCCACACCCACTAAGTCAGTGTCCACCCAAGATAAGCTCCCAAGTGTCCTGGCTCCCCTCCAGGTGCTCACAGCAGCATTTGCAGCCTCTTCCTTCATCCGGTCCCAACTCGCTTCGCCGGCTTTCCTTCTCCTCCAAGTCCTCCCCTTCATTTAGTCCCATATGCTCCCAACCAACCCCTCCTTCACATCCCCGCCTCTGCCCTCGTCCCCTCTGCCCGCTTGGCCATTTATGATCATTTCCTCTGGAATCTCCCTCATCACTTCGTTCCTTTTGCTGGGAAGACACCTTCTCTCTTCCCTCTCCCATCAAAAATAAACGCACCCAATCCCACTCCTGGGTATTTATCCAAAGGAAATGAAACCAGGATCTCACAGAGACATCTGCACCCCCACATTCACAGCAGCATTATTTACAATAGCCAGGACATGGAAACAACCTAAGTGCCCATCAACAGATGAATGGATAAAGAAGATGTGGAATATATATACAGTGTAATATTATTCAGCCATGAAAAAGAAAGAAATCCTGCCATTTGCAACAACATGGATGGACCCTGAAGGCATTTTGCTAAGTGAGATAAGCCAGACAGAGAAAGACATACTGTGTTATCTCACTTATACGAAGAAGTAAAATTATCACTCTTTGCAGATGACATGATACTATATATAGAAAACCCTAAAGACTCTACCAGAAAACTGCTAGCACTAATTGATGAGTTTAGTAAAGTAGCAGGATACAAAATTAATGCACAGAAATCTCTTGCATTCCTATACACTAACAACGGAAGAGCAGAAAGAGAAATTAAGGAAACTCTCCCATTCACCATTGCAACCAAAAGAATAAAATACCTAGGAATAAACCTGCCTAAGGAGGCAAAAGATCTGTATGCAGAAAACTTTAAGACATTGATGAAAGAAATCAAAGATGACATAAACAGATGGAGGGATATACCATGTTCCTGGATTGGAAGAATCAACATCGTGAAAATGACTGTACTACCCAAAGCAATTTACAGATTTAATGCAATCCCGATCAGATTACCAATGGCATTTTTCACAGAACTAGAGCAAGAAATCTTACGATTTGTATGGAAATGCAAAAGACCCCGAATAGCCAAAGCAATCTTGAGAAGGAAAAATGGAGTTGGTGGAATCAGGCTTCCTGACTTCAAACTATACTACAAGGCCATAGTGATCAAGACAGTATGGTACTGGCACAAAAATAGAAAGGAAGATCAATGGAACAGAATAGAGAACTCAGAAGTAAGCCCAAACACATATGGGCACCTTATCTTTGACAAAGGAGGCACGAGTATACAATGGAAAAAAGACAGCCTCTTCAATAAGTGGTGCTGGGAAAATTGGACAGCAACATGTAAAAGAATGAAATTAGAACACTTCCTAACACCATACACAAAAATAAACTCCAAATGGATTAAAGACCTACATATAAGGCCAGACACTATCAAACTCCTAGAGGAAAACATAGGCAGAACACTCTTTGACATACATCAAAGCAACATCCTTTTTGACCCACCTCCTAGAATCATGGAAATAAAATCAAGAATAAACGAATGGGACCTCATGAAACTTAAAAGCTTTTGCACAGCAAAAGAAACCATAAACAAGACTAAAAGGCAACCCTCAGAATGGGAAAAAATAATTGCCTATGAAACAACGGACAAAATATACGTGGAATCTAAAACAGCCAAACTTATAGAAACAGAGAGTAGAATGGCAGTTACCAGGGGCTGGGGAGTGAATGAAAGGGAAGATGTTGGTCAAAGGTTACAAACTTCCAGTTAGGAGATGAATAAATTCCAGGGATCTAGTGTACAGCATAGTGACTATAGTTAATAAGGCATTACACACTTGAACATAGCTAAGGAGTAGATTTTAGATGTTCTCGCCACACACACAAAAAAGAGTTGGTAATTATATGACATGATGGAGGTATGGGGGTAATCATTTTTCAATATATAACTATGGAATCAACATGTTGTACACTTTACACTTACACAGTGTCAATTATATCTCAATAAAACCAGGGGGAAATGCACCCTTTGAAATGATTTAATGTCCTTTTCTTCCGCAGGCTCTGTCTTAGCTAGGTCTCTAAGCCTCATTCCCCTGTCCCCACCCCCCTACCTGCTACTACTCCTCTGAACGCCTTCCTACACACTGTTGGTACTACACCCATTAATGTGGGGCCACTTCCTTTCATGCAATGGTACCTTGATGTTGTCTGTAATTCTATTTCTCTAATGAGATTCAAGCTCTGGGAAAGGGCCATGTGCTGGACTTAACTCAAATTCCTCCCAGAGCCTGGTCCACTGCTAAAGCTTGGAAGTGCTCAATGCACGCCTCGATGCACCCAATCTACTGAATGCAGTGCCGGGTGCTGGGGCTTGCAAAACTCCTTCCGGTCCTACAGCCTTTCCCCAGTTGGAAAGCCCAGCCCATAACTTTCAATTACTGTTTCCTTCTTACCAATTGCCCTTTAGCTTAAATGCCACCTCCTCAGATGAGGCTTCCTTGATCACCCACTCTGAAGCTAGAGTATTTTCTCCTAATCATTGTTTTAAATTCCCAATAGGGCATTTATGACTCCTTGATATTTCTTTTCATTATATATATATGTAACCTCCTAGAGAATGTGAGCTCAAGGACAGAAGAAGCCTCATTCTGCTTGTTCAAGGCTGCATCCTTTACATTAAAACAGTGTCCAGAAGATAGTAGTTGCTCAGAAGTATTTTTTGAATGAATGGATGACACATAATCTCTATTTTTGATGTGCTTACAGTCTATTAAGCAAAATAGATATAAAAGTCAAATATCATACAGCAGTGTTATCAATAAGTGAGATGATAGAAAAAATATATATGAATGAAATATATATGAATGAATGAAATAAAGGAGAAACTGAAAGAATGGCAGTCCAGATAGCGGAAAGAGCACATCCAATAGTGCGTGTGCTTGAGCCATCGTAGCACCCGTGAGGGGTGAGGGGTAGGAAGCATACAACTGCTAGTGTAGGAATTTTGAGGGCTGGTAGAGGGAACAGTGAGACATGAGGCTGGGCAGGTGGGCAGAGGCCAGAGCTAGAAGTGACCGATGTGGTATACTAAAAAGCTTTATTCCATGTGTGATTGGGTGTAATCAGAGGATCTTAGGTCTAGAAAGTAGACCTTCATTTTATAAATATCACTCTGGAAAATGTACAAAGGACAGACGTAGAAGCAGGAAGACCAGGTAGGTGGCTCTGCAGGTAGCCCAAGTGCATGAGATTATAGATTTGAATGATGGCAGAGGCAGGGGGATGGGGAGGAGGGACCAGAGAAGGGAGAAGAGGAGGAAGCAGAAGCACCAGGACAGGGTGATAACTGGACATGCTGGATGAGGGAGAAGAAAGAGTTGAAGATGAATTCTGGGATGACAGGGAGAATGATGCTTTCACCAATGATGCTAAGACACGCAGACTAGTGAGGAGAACATAAGTCCTTTTTGGGGTGAGTTGGGTCTGAGGTACCTGTGAGACAAGCAGGAGGATAAATCGGTAAGCATTTAGATTCAGAGTCATCAGGAGCTTGGGGGCAAGACTGAGCCACAGACATAATCAGAGAGTCAAGAATATCAGATGAGTACCACCCCGTACCAGTTAGAAGGGGCATCATCAGAAAATCTACAAACAATACATGCTGGAGGGGGTGTGGAGAAAAGGGAACCCTCTTGCACTGCTGGTGGGAATGTAAATTGGTGCAGCCATTATGGAGAACAGTATGGAGGTTCCTTAAAAAACTAAAAATAGAACTACCATATGACCTAGCAATCCCACTACTGGGCATATACCCAGAGAACACCATAATTCAAAAAGACACATGCACCCCAATGTTCCTTGCAGCACTGTTTACAATAGCCAGGTCATGGAAGCAACCTAAATGTCCATCAACAGATAAATGGATAAAGAAGATGTGGTACATACATACAATGGAATATTATTCAGCCGTAAAAAGGAATGAAATTGGGACATTTGTAGAGACATGGTTGGACCTAGAGACTGTCATACAGAGTGAAATAAGTCAGAAAGAGAAAAACAAATATCGTATGTTAATGCATATATGCAGAATCTAGGAAAATTATACAGATCAACCAGTTTGCAAGGCAGAAATAGAGACACGCATGTAGAGAACAAACATATGGACACCAAGTGGGGAATGGGGGGGGAGGTTTGGGGTGGGATGAATTGGGAGATTGGGATTGCCATATATACATCACTAATAAGAAAAAAAATCAAATTGTACACTTTAAATATATGCAGTTTATTGTGTGTCAATTATATTTCAATAAAAGTTCTTTTAAAAAAAGAATGTAAGAATATAAGATGAGTACCACCTCATACCAGTTAGAATGGGCATCATCAGAAAATTAAAATCATGGGTGTACATGATGTTGCTTGGGGACAGGAAGTGCATTTACTGGTCAGGAAAATTACATCTCCACGTCTAGACAGTGAGACTAAGGTTTCAATATCCAAGGTTATAGAGAGCACACATTCCTATGCAACACAAGATGCAGGTCAATGTTACCTTGACAATAGAATTGTGTCTCACTCAGTATGTACCACATGGTCTTAGTCAAGCGTGTTTCCAGGACCTTTGATTACGACCAGGCTACATATCATATGTTCCATTAGATTTCCTATTTTGGCAGAGAATTCAATGAGAAACTGCTACCTGCACCAGGAGCATATGTTCTCCACACCACTATTAAGCTTTGCAAAGCAACCGCACAATTAATTTTTAGCAGAGATGCGCTAATAGCTGCCCAGTCATGTGTACCAGGCCTGGATGGCATGCATTTTGCATTTGCCAGAGAGAACATATTGCAGCCCATATTTTAATCATCTCCCCTCAGAGGGTAAGAAAATTTTGTGAGGTATTCAAGATAGGAATGCAAATTTAAATTTGCTCACGACTGGAATGGTTCACCTGACTCTCGGAGCATCTGTTTTTCTAAAACCATTGGCTGGTTGTCCAAAAGTGGTCACCGATCGCCCAGAGACTGGGCTGCAGAAAGAGATAATTGGGCCACTTTTTCTTTTAGGTTGACTCTGGCTCATGCAGGAACCCAGTGAGATGGGTTAAGGAGGATGGTAATTTCATATCTTTTAAAATAAAGCAAGCAACTATTAATACAATTGGCCCTCCGTATCCATGGGTTCTGCATCTGCAAATTCAACCAACCACAGAGCAAAGATATTCAGAAGAAGAATTCCAGAAAGTTCCAAAAAGCAGAACTTAAATTAGCTGCGTGCTGAGCCCTATGCTGAATCCACGTGAATGAAGTGATGTGTAGGCACACCCTGCTGTAGCCTCCACCTTCTCAGGTCCTCAGTCTCTGCCCAGCACCCCTTGTGTGAGCTTTGTTCAATCTCATGTCTTATTTGTTCATTGCTTGTGTTGTGTGGAACCTTTCTTTCGGTGAAAAAATGGCTCCTACAAAGCAATGACGTGGTCAAAGCCATCTCTCAAAGGCTAAGAGAGAGCATAAAGGGCTATTTCTTGATGAGAAAGTTAAAATCAAAGCTCTTTTGAAAAGTGGTGTGTTGCTTGCCAAAGTGGGCCATGGGGTCAGTGAGTTCAAATCCAGCTTCTGAACAACAAATCAGAAAGAAGCCGAAGTTCGTGGCAGTGTTTGTGCTGCCCCTCTAACGGCAAAAGAGGTCTCTCTGGCTGGTGACAAAGTGCTTGCCAAGACTGGGAAAACATTAAGTGTGTGGCTAGAGGACATGTCACAGAAGCATGTCCCTGTTAATGGCAAAATTATGTGTGAAAAAGCACCTACCCTGTATGAGCACTACTGTGAGGGGGTCGAGAAGAGGAAGGAGTTTAAAGTAAGTGAGAGATGGCTGGCTAGCCATGTATAGTGCTACAGCCTCAGGAACTCAAAGATCACAGGAGAACCCACATAGCCTGATGCCAGGGCAGCATCAGAGTTCCCAGAGGAGCTCAAGAAACTCACAGAAGAGAAAGGCTACCTTCCAGAGCAAGCCTTCAATTGTGATGATCTGGGCTTGTTCTGGAGGAAGATGCCCAATCATACCTACATCCCTGAGTGCCAGCGCCAAGCAAGCCCCAGAGCTCAATGCCAGGAAAGATCATCTTACTCTGGTGCTGTGTGGCAACACAGCAGGTCACATGAGCCAATGAGCAAACAATCCCCAGGCTCTTAAGAAGAAAAATGAAAACTGCCTGCCCTTGCTCTGGCATCACAACAAGAAGGCTTGGGTAATGGCCATCTTGTTCTTGGAATGATTCCACCAGCATTTCATTCCTGAAGTGAAGAAATACCTTGAAGAGAAGGAGCTGCCATTCTCGGTCCTCCTCAAAACTGACAACGCTCCCAGCCACCCCCAATCTCTCCACTTCACTGCTGACAACATGGAGGTGATATTTCCGCCTCCTACACTGCATCACTGCTGCAGCCCCTGGATCAAAGCATCATCAAGTGCACAAAGGTGATTTACATCCCCCTCACCTTCAGGAGGATGTGTGCTGCCCTTGATGCCAACCTGACAGCAGCAGCATGGATTTATGGAAGCACTTCACAATTACAGAGACTGTGGACACCCTAAAGCCGGAGTCTGTCAATGCATATTGGAAACTATTATGGAGTGAGGTAGTTAACGATATCAGAAACTTCCCCACTCTTGATGCAAAAGTCAGGGACAATTTGAATGTTGCAAGGGAAATTGGTGAGAAAGAATTCTCTGACACAATCAAGGATGCTGTTGAGGAACATGTAGAAGAACATAGAGAAATGTTTACCAACAAGGAAACTGAAGATCTGCTGAAATCCTCCACAGATGATGATGAAGGTGATGGTGGTTGGGAAAATTTAGAGGAGGCAGAGCTATCAATTTGGACGCTTGAAAAATTTGAAGCAGGCTTTCCACAGGCCCAAATGTTAAAGGCTATGATTCTTGAGCATGGTCTTTCCATGGAACAAGGCTTCTGTGTCACCAGCAGGATAACAACATGCCTACAACCACCACAAGATTTGTTTGCTGATGCGAAGAAAAAGAAGAAACCGCTTCCTATAACAATGCTTCTAACTAAGGAATCTCCAACTGTGAAGCCTCAACCTTTGATGCTTGAAGATCCTGAGCCCTCAACCTCTACAGGTCCTGATGCTAGCATCACTGACCTCCTCCAAAGCATCAGTGTCTACAATCAGAACTCAGTTCTTCCTACATATTAATAGATGATCCTTCTGACTTCCTGTGAGAAGGTTCAAGTTAGCCTGACGTCTCACCCACTTACCTAGAGCCCACATACGTTTTCACCTCATCACATCTGTACTGTAGGTGTCATATAGCAACCATCACCACCATCACCACCACCATCATCAACACCACCATCACCATCATCATCACATGAGGGTCACCAAGAGAGAAGAAGCAGGATTTGGGGATGTGTGTGTGTGTGTGTGTGTGTCTGTCTGTCTGTCTGTCTGTCTGTGGGGGGGGGGGGGAATAAATTTATATTTTCTATTTAAATTTATATTTTTCTATTTATAATTATATTTTCTATTTGTACTTGTATTTTAAATATTCTGTGTTTTATTCTATGTATTTCTCTTTCAGGTCATTAAATGAAAGCAGTCCCTAATAATACTACGCTGATGCTGACATGTACTATGTAATTAGGCCTATGATGGTTGTGTCTGTACTGAACATGTACAGATTTTTTCTTGTCATTATTCCCTAAAAAATACAGTGTAACAACTCTTTACACAGCATTTACATTGTATTAAGTATTACAAGTAATCTAGGGATGATTTAACGTGTGATTCAGATGGAATTATCAGCCAATAGACCCACCTCCTTCCTCGCCTCAGATCAGGAGACAAAAGCCAACCTGCTTCGTCAAAGAACGCATCCCTGGACCCAGTGATTGGCCTGGGATAAGCCTATTATCCAACAGGGCCAAACAGATGGTAAGAGATGAACTTGTAAGGAAAGTCTTGCTCATTTATCTGGCTTCCCTAACTCTAAGGACAAGTAACCCCAGAGCTGCTGGGGGAAGAATCCACCAGAGCCTGAAGTCAACAGAGAGCAAACTAGAATCAAGACAAGGGGAAACAGGGTCCTGGTGCCATTACTCAAAGTCCTTGATCCAGCTTTTCCTGGAGCTCTGTCATTTCTTGGACTCCCCAATTATATTGGTCAATACCTTTCCCTCTTCGCTAAGGAGTAGTGAAGAGGGAAAGGTATTGAGTAGGTCTCCGTCACAACCAGAGAGACAGATTTGACATAAAATGAAATAAAAATATATTTAGCAAAAAAAATTATCGAGAGAGGTGATTTGACTGTCATTGATTTCAAATTTCACCCTCTGAGACAGATAAATTTGTATATTAAACACTAATGACAAAAATTGTTGATAACAAGATTTCAGATTTACCCACAGGAAATTGCACCTTAGAAACTAGATAATTGAGTGTAAGAAGGATTTTAGCTAGTGCCTCACTTGTAACAATGACATGACGTTTCCCAGAGACTTTAGAATAATTACTCTACTTTATCTAAACCAGAAAGATAAATGATTCTAAGAACCAGCCATACTTGTAGACCAGAACATCCAGGGTCCCTGTCCCAGGCCCCACGCTTAGGTGGTCCCACTCTGTATACAATGTTTTAGATGGCTACACTCCGTAATATTCTCTGAATTTCCACAAAGGTTGTCAATATCACATTTTCAAACTTATGAGCTAGCCATCATGGAAGCCTGGGTAATATCTCAATTTCATCCTGGGCAAGTCATTTAACTTCTCTGAATCTCAGTTTCATCATATAAAAGAGAGATAGAGTACTTGTCCCACTCGGCTTGCAGAGGACATCTGGTAAAAAAAAACAGATGCAAAAGCACTCTGAAAAAACATAAGGGCTATTATTATTAACTCAAGAGCAAGATTCCTCAAGACAACTCAACTTTATCCTATGCCTTTTGCCAATGGGGACCAGAAGAAAACACTGTGGTCTTATCAGAAATTCTGAATAGAGACCTGTAACTGTCATTTCAGTTAGGTGAAAATTAGGCTATAGCAATAGAACTAGAACCCTGGTCACACACCCCCAACCTGCCCTTCTGACCATGTAACCCTTTGCAACCTACAGAAACTCTATGCAAACCAGTTGACTTCCCAATTCCCAAACACAATCTAGACTTGGTTGTAATTCACTCTCCTCACCTCAAATCTGCTCTCTTAACACACCCATTCCACAACATGTTACCTAACTTAACCAGTTCCTCCATTCTGACAATCGGTGCACACCAGGGCTTTTGAACTCAGCGCACCCCAGGGCTCACTTGGTGGTGATTAAGCACTGCATTATAACAGTTCCTATGTGATTCTCTGAAGTTGTCCTGTGAATTCCTAATATAGTCTCCATTCCTAATATAGTTCTCCAATTAGACTGTAAGTCCACTAAAGCCAGTGAGTAGCTTATATTCTTCTTGTACAGAGTAGATACTTAGCAAATATTTGTTGAATAATTAAAAAGGAAAATGTCCAAATGAGGAAAATGGCTGAGGACTGAAGAATCTATAATGAAATGAAATGAAATGAAATGAAATGAAATATGAAATGAAATGAAATGAAATGAGAGATAGAGTTACAGGACAGTAGGTTGGAATCTATACGAAACAGAGCAAGGGGTAACTCTATTAGAGAAAATCCCAGAAATAGGAAATCAATTTTTGGGGGGGATGGAAAGAACCTTCAGAACAGTCTAATTTACACGCTTCATTCGTTGAGAATAACTACCTACTAATTTCTCTGACTTGAATTAGTTTTTACAGGTTTAATTTTCCTATTATAAAACATGACTCTCAGCAATTTTTTAGAAACCGAGTCCAAGAGAATGGGACCTTGAAAACATGGCAAGTCTTTTATGGATATAAAAATACTTCATTTGGCTAGAGTCAAACCAGACGTCTTGAGCCATACCTGTGGTATCACTTTTTGATTTTACATTTCTACATGGAAAAGAATAACAATAACCAAGAAGACAGGGTTACCCACCCAGAAACATGGAAAATTCAGAAGGCCTCCAAGGTGAGGCCCCCTGAGGGCCTAATACGAAGTGTTAGAAGATCCTGGTAGTCAATTTCTCAAGCTTTGATATGGTATGAGAGTGCTGGCTTGAGAGTCTGAGGACCTCAGTTTTGAGACTTTGCACCATCAATTTCTGATGTGTGACCACTGACAGGTTCCCAAATTCTGATTATCAATTTTTTTGTCTTAAAAATAAGATTGTTGAAGGGATTAAATGAGATTATGTCTATAAAGACACTTTGCTTGCACAAAAGCATAATGTGCATTATTACCCAACCAGCTAACTTATATTAAAAACCATTTTAATCAGTGTCTGAGCTTTCAGAACCTAAGAGGCAAAATGTCAAAATACCATCTCGGTAGCCCCTTGGTTATGTATCTCTATCCTGTCGCTAAGAAATAATCAATGAATCTCTGACTCTAGTATGTTCCAAACTCACATGACTTCAACAAACGACACACAGCCAAGAGCTCCCTGCTCGACAATGAGTCACATCAGGCTGAAGGCTCCCAACAGTGTGGTGAACACAGCAGTGTCTTTTCTTGCTTCCCAAGATTTCTGCAAAGATGGGCTTCTCCACAGCATGGGAGACTGTCTCCACCACTGGCACCCATCAGTCCAAGGAGGGCCACCCTTCTTTGGTTGTTTGTGGGGCTCCATCTTACATGGAATCTCATTACCCCCATGGCAACTCCCCATCGAAAGCATCAGTGAAATCCTCCCACCATAAGAGAGTCAGGGCACATTTACAAACCAGGACCCCACCCATATGCCCAAACCCAGCACCAGGTTGCAAAGGCACCTTAGGTATTGCTCAAAAGTCACTTGCTCTTGTCCAACAGTATAAATTAGGCTCCCGTTGGGTAGGATTCCTGACAGCAGAGGGTGAATGAACCCTAATGATCACCCATTTCAGCAAATACTATGAAACATACTTGCCCTGGCATAAAAGCCACGTGCATGGGAACACATTTCCAAAAGCACCATAGTTTATGTGCTAAGGGTGCAAATAAGATTCAATGCTGAATAAAGCATTAGGAGCTATGTTCTAGATACCATTCCTAGAGGTCTTGAATCATGTTTCACAGAGCTGAAAGGGACCCTAGTGATGAGTATGATCGCCTCAGTTAGCAAAAGACTTAGGCACAGAGAGAGGAGGTGACATACCCAGGATCACCCAGTGAGTGGCAGAGCTGGGAACGGAACACAGGGGGCTCCAAGTCTAGACTCTGCTGCCATTTCCGCAACCAAATCAACATTTTCTGCCCCGAACCATACAGCGTCTACACTGAATATAATCTCTGGCTGACTCCTTATCCAAAAGCAAGGGGCGTGGCCATGTGCTCTCCACCACCCCCCACCCCCGTGCCCCCACAGTTCTAGGAGTCCCTGCAGCCCAGTGACTCTATGGCATAGAACCAGAATTGCAGTCAGGCAACCTGATACCGACCTTCCCCCAAACTGGGTACTTTTTTGAGCTCCCGCTCTTGGTCTTACTCCATGTTGCTTCCCTCAGTCAGTGAGTGCTCCACAAATACTGAGAACTGATTGGCTGATTGATTGGCTAATAAACAATAATGTTTACAGCTTCCTCCCTGAACTCACAGCCAAAGCAGCTCTGCTAAATGGCCTCTTTTCCTTCTTTCTTTCCTCATGGACTTGCTTATAAATTTTGAGACTCATCATGTAGTTGGTCAGGGAAGCAATTACTTTAAGGTTTACTCTTAAAAATGAAAAAAGCAATGAAGTCCATAGGGGAAAATTCCCGTGAACCACACGTGAACCAGAAAACATGCATTGACTCCGGTTACACACAATGCTCCAGGGTTCTCTAATCTAATGGTCCATCACGGTGTCAAGAGCTATTTTCCCCTGTTTCCGAGCAAGACGTGCACACAATCCTTTAATGCGGGCAGGAGGTGAGTGCTGGGGAGAGATCTGAGGGCAGAGGCCACTGACAAACAGAGGATGAAGTCTGAGCTGCAGAGACCTCCAGCGTGGCAACCATAATATTTGGGAGCCCTGGGAACAGGAGAACCTGGGTGTGTATCTATCAGGAGCAATTGGACCAGGATGTTGATCTGCTTGGGTACCAAAGATGTATGCTTAGGGCTCCCAGTAAAACAGACACATACCCAAGTGCTCAGAAGCACAGGTGAGAATTTAGAGCAGAAATCTGGAGGCAAGACAACCGTTTTTCAAGAACGCATTTCTTCTCTGCATTAGCATAATATAGGATTGATTTCTGTATTATTTAAACAACATTAGATAATATACACGTGCATATCTGCATGTGAGCGTACACATCTCTATTTTTTTTTTTTGCACATAACCCAGTTTCCTGGGAGTCCCCTGGTTCTCACAGTTACTGCCACTTCAGTGCCTGCCACAGTCACCAACACTCAGAACCCCTATCGTCCACTTATGTGGCCACAGGCAGATGATGGAAGCTAAATCATCACCAGACAATAGAATTCGTGAGGGAAGGAAGATGCATAAAGGGTAACTTCTCCAGAAAACAACTTTCACTCTTTCCCATCCTTCTCCCCCAGTGACATCAGATGTCAGCAGAGGCCCATGAAATCTCAATCATTTCAAGTACCTCTGTGGCTGAAACCACATCCAGGGTAACACAGTACCAAGGTACCTGTCTCTCAGCTTGACCCAGCTCCTCACCCAGGAGACGGGCTCCCAGCTGGCTCCTCTTCCCAGCGACCTTAATAAACTCCCCAGATCTCAAAAAGCAGCATCTCCCCTTCTCAGGGGGAAAGCAGAGATCAATATACACAGCAGAAGTACTTATGCTTTGTGTGTAAAATCTCCCGGGTCACTGTGACGCCCATTCACGCACCAAACTTCACACGGGCTGCTTCCATCAGCAACCCCGGGGCATGGGGGCTCCTCAGTGAGGAGGAGGGTGGAGCAACAGGACAGCAAAAGCAAACCCTGAACCTAGTGTCAAGCAAAAGGTCGATCGGGTTGAAACAAGGCCATGCCACTGACCTTGTTTGCTTAAATATACTAAGGGCGGAAGCCTTCTTAACATGATGGAAATCGCAGAGCAGCTGAAAGTAGGTCAGTGATCTATATGAGGACTGCCAGGGTCTCCCCAGCAATTGTGGTTGGGAGATAAGCTTTCTCCAGCTCTGCAGCCCAAGTGCCACGAAAGGCCACAGCCAACCCCCTGGGCTGCTTCTGTGGGGAAATCTGAGCAGACACACGGGCATCTAGAAAGAAAAGCCTGTGGGCAAAAAAAACCTCCACAGTTGCCACAAGAAGAGGTAACTAAACAAACACAATTACCTCGATTAGATACAAAAGGTGCAGGGTGGGGCAGGGGGGAAGGATGCTGAGAGCCAGGGGGAGGCGTTGGTGGGACTATTTCCAGGGGCTCTCAGCACCTGTTTGCAAGCACATCTCTCAAAATAGCGTTAAGCAACAAGTTTCTAAAATGGCAAATCTAACGCTTCTTTTCCCTGGGAATGCTTTGTCATGGCTGAGACTCTTACCCAAGAAATCATTTCAAAAGAGCGTGTGGGATTAACGCAGGGCAATTTTGAACACGTCTGCAGCTACTGAAGCAGCAGCAGCCCACGGTGTGTGGTGTGTGGTGTGTGATGTGCGTGGTGTGTGATGTGTGTGATGCGGAGAGGCTGGAGCTGGGCGCTGCCTGGGCCCCACCTCCTCCTGAGCACTCACCATCAGCAGGCTGAGCGCGGAGTCGGGCACCAGCTGCACTGCCATGGTCTCCGATTCCCATGCACAAACCTCCTGCGGAGTTAGGCTGCCTGGGCCCTGGGCGACTTCAAAGCATCCACAGAAACCTGCAGCAAAACAGCCAGAAATCCAGACTCAGGGTGCAAAGGGCTCGAGATGCAGAGTGGCCACATTTCACACGGGGTGGCAGGGGAGGTCAGGGAGATGTTGGCAAGAAAGGGTGGGAATCGTGTTTATGGAGGGAAAAAAAAAAAAGGAAAAATAGGAAGCTGCAGGTTCTTTAAAGGTGAGCCCTGCCTAGCTTCCCTAAGCTGTACAAGCACAGAAGCCACATCAAACACAAATATAAAAGCTAAGAACATAGGATGTTTAACGGATACCTTAGCCTAGGCAGCAACTCTTTTTTTAACTGACAATTAAAACATTTCCTACTGCAGATAAATTACCCAGCCTGAATAACCCTCCCGCCCCCACCCCCCCCACCCCCCACCTGCCTTCTCTGCATCTCTCAGCAATTCTGCTGCATAAACATGCTGGATGTCAACCTACCGCTTGCAATCTGGTCAGTGTCTTCTTTCCTGCAGAAAGGTGTGTTCCTTTTGCAAAATCAAGTATCTGGGAGCGAGAGAGCAGAGCCTGACCACGAGCATCAGGCAGTCACTGGAGATCAGCAGATGCCCTCATCATAGCCGAGCAGGAGGTCAGTCATGAGCTGACCCCTTCCACCACCCCCAAATCTACTTTTCCTCCCCAAGTAGAAGGGCAAGCCGAGTTCCCCATGAGGCTAACATACTTCCGAGGACCATGTAATTACACTGCCTGTTCTGTGAGCGTTCCGATCTCCCTGCCTGCACCACATGTACACGGCAGACAGACACCCTCTACCTCTCTCTCCCTCCCTCTCTCCCGCCCTGCCTCCCTCCCTTCCCTTCCCTCCCATCTCTCCACCAGGCTGCCTGTTAGGAATTTTGAAGGAGACTCTCTAGCTTAGGGAGGCATGGGAAGCCAATTTGTAGCAAGGGACACTGCTTAAGACAAAAAAAGCAAATTAGCTTTGATAATCATATCATGCAGCATTTTCCTGGGAAGATGTCAATGGAAAAAAAAAAAAAAAAAAAGGAAGTCTGCCCAGTCTTGTTATATAAGGACTGGCTCCAAAGCCTTCCCAGATTCAAAGATTTAAGAAAATTAAAGCATCTTTTTTATGAGCACTGCCAAGCTTATATCTTATTATGGAGTCCACTTTTTCAACTAAAAATAGCAATTACTAATACTCCTGGCAACAGTTTCTCATGTCCTTTCCTGATTTCTTCCTTTACTCACCTGCTATAATGACTCCAAAAATTCCTTGGAATTAACCACACAGTATGAAGTACAGGAACATGGAAACCAATTTTCTAACTAAAAATTGGGGAGAAGAAATTAATAACCTTTACGCGTTCCTATGGATGTATAACAGTTCCCCTATATAATTTATACTTTTAAAAGCATTTATTTGATCATCACAGTGCTTGGCATAAAGTAAGTGCTCAAAAATATTAATGGAGTGAATAAAAAGTTTCCTTTCTCATTGTTTATCCTCTGGTGGCCCAATGGGTCAAAACTCCCTTCTGTGTTGTTGGATTGGACTCTAATGCCCTTGACCTCAGGAACTTCTGAGAAATCACTCCCCACTGTCAGGTTCTTGGGAATTCACAGCATGATCTGAGTCACGTGAACGTGGCTTTGCACCAAGCTGTCAGAACATTCTAGATTTGCTGATGGGTTTCATAAAAGAATTCAAAATTAACCATAATAATAGTGATGATTTGAGGAACACATCTACAGGGTTATCTTAACCTCATGGGTAGGCTGCTGGGTATATTCAACTGATCTTTGCTGAGTGTCTACTGTGTGCTGTGTTCTATAATAAGCTTTGCAGAAGGTGCAAAACTCAATCATAATCTCTCCCCTCTAGGAGCTTTTTATCTGGTAGATGCAATGATACCCAGGAATCATTTATGATACAAGACATTATGTTATAAATGTGACCTAAAAATGACCTAAAAACAGTGCAGGCAGCAAATAGCAGAGAGAGTTTACCTTCAGCTTCAAGAACGTCATTGTTTTTGAGCTGGAATTTAAGGAATAAGCAGAACCTCTTTTTTATGACTTTTGGCTTATGATTTCACATGGACTACGTACTTGGAAAATATAGAAAGCATAAGAGAAAAAGTGGATACTGGTGCTACTGCAACTGGTAGACATGGGCAGAGGGAGGGTGTACTCCGTAGAAGGCCCAGCCCGAGAAGTTCTGGAAGTGGAGAAGCCCAAAACACACTAGGGCGAGAGATTTCACGTCAACCACTGATACTGGATATTGACACACCTGCCTTCCTCTCTCTGAACTTCACTTGTAAAGCCTCACCCTGAATCTTTGCCCTAGAAGAAAGAATCTAGAAAACAGAGTCTATAGCAGATCTCACATGTGAAGACATTGTTGGAAGGTTTCATCTCAGGGCAGCAAGACTGAAGGAGGTGGGAGAGGATGAGAGGGGGTACCAGGTGGTACCTACACAGCTGGTCACAGTACAGATGCTCAGTGGTGAGGAAGGGTGTCCAGATAGGCATGGAACTTTATTCCTTGGGACAGTCTGTCCCAAGGGGATGGTTACCAGCCTGCTCCTGACCATCAGCTGACTTTTGTTGACCAAATGGACTCCCTTACACTTCAGAGTTACTTAACCAGCTCCTCCAGGTAGCCATGAACAGAAAGGCATGCTATCTGAGCCCAGAAACAGAGGGACACCCTCAGGCTCTGTGGGTCAGTCAGATGGGACGTGGGCACTGGATCTGCTGAGGGTCCTTCCTCAGTGTCTGTGATGGAAGCTGGCCCACAGCCTGGCCCACACCCTGGAGGAGGCTGGGATGGCCAGCAGTGCTAGGAAGTGAAGGGACAGTGACAGCAGCAGGGCTCCCTCTCCACTAAGCGCATAGCTAAATCCCAGAGGCCATGATGGGACCAAGCAAGTCTGGGAGGTGCATAAACTGAGTTTGGTAAAAGTGTGTATGTTTACAAAACTTCTAATGTCAAAAGTTATATCCTCCAAGCAATATTTCCTGATTTTTCCATTTGGGCATTCAAATTTGCTTTGTTTGTACAACTCTTAAGTTACTGTTTTTTATGACCATTATTCACGTTCCTTTATTATCCTCCTACTACAGCATGAACAGCCAGATGTTAGAACTAGGTACCATTCCTCTCTGCTAAATCCTATAGCTCTGAGCATCAAGCTCAGAGCAGTAGGTGCTCAATAATATTCAACTGGGCCCCAATGGAGATGCTAAAATGTTAAATAAAGAAGAAAGGGGCAAGCACAGCACCCTGGAAGGGATGGGTAGAACATGGGGAGTTTGTGAGGAAAACTTGCAGTCTAAAAGAGGAGGAGGAAGACAACCCCAGAATTCCAGTGACAATGGTCCCTCCACAAAGATGCCGGGAGCTCTTAGAGTTATGGACTTAGAAATCAAAGTGGCAGGATTGTGGAGCAATCTGTAAGGAAGAGGAGTCAATTAGTGTAAAACAGATGCATAAACAAACAGACAAACAAACAAACAAATAGTGAGATATGAACTATCTAGGTCTTTTCATAACCTTGTCCAAGAGCAATCAAGATCAGAGAAGGAGAAAGTGTGGAGAACAGCAGTCCTGTCCCCTAAGTAACTAAGTTCCATCCTTGGCTAATGTTACATCCCAAGAAAGCTACATAATTCCTTTCCATGTAGCTCTTCCTAAAAGCTCCTCAGTTGAAGGGCAGATCAATGTCACACCCATCAAAAGCCATTGCAAAAAAAAAAAAAAAAAAGCCAATAAAAACCCCTTCTGTATTTGGTAGGAAGCTGTTGGGTAGACTCTGATGTTTGCCCCATGAGAGAAATTTCTCTTGGAATTTAGTACAAGTAAAATGCCTGTCCCTGCTGAGGCAGTCTGCATGCCTGGTGGCTTTAGCCTCAGAATCCCTGTTGTGACATTTTACTCCTGAAAATCCGGAAGCTATCCTGTCATTTGTTCTGTGACCCAGGGTAGGTACTAGGAGGGTGAGGTGAAAATCAAATCAAATATTATTATACCTTTGGTTAAGTAGCCCATAGTAGGCATTCAATACTATTAGTTCCCCTTAAGTCTCCTTTACATTCGGATAATGCGAATAATGGATCTAATCACAGTTGGAACATTTGGCTGCCAGAATACCCGAAGCCTAATTTTACTTTCAATTAGAGCAGATATTATCATAGTTGGCATTATTACTTCCTTGGTTTTTCTCAAACTTGTTTTTCCTTTTAATTCATGATGTATTACTCTTACTTAGTGGGCCTTTTTGTCAGTAAGCCATCTGAAATTCTTTTTTGGAATCAATCATTCTTTAATGTATAAACTGCTCTCAAATAAATCTGGCATGCCCTGGAATATTTTGCAGTTACTAAAAGGGCAATTATGAAAACTATTTAGAAATATGGAAACTGTCTGTCTGAGATATAATGTTTATTTGGCCATAAAATGATACATATACTCTAATTGCAACCATGTAAATAGTTGTATTTTAGAGGGTATGAATGAACTTCTGCTTCCAGCCAAGAGGGAGTAACAGGCACTAAGTTTACCCTCCCACCTGAAATGAACAAAAAACGGACAAAATATTGGGTTGGCCAAAAAGTTCACTCAGGTTTTTCCAAACGAACCAACAAATGAACCAATACTTTTTGAGATACTGGGCACAGAACAACAAAGGGCAATGATCCACAATACACCTTCCAGTTGTCCCCAGTTATTGAATTGAGTGTTTCCAGGCCACAGAACAGAGAGAAGACCCCAAGTGGAATCAAGCAGATTCCCCAAATTTAGTAGACAAAGCTGAGAGTCAGGGGAGACCAGGATGAACAGAGTTCACAGGGCAGAGCAGTGGAGATGAGAGAGGTGCAGAGAGAGGGAAATTCAGAGATCTATAAAAGGGTCCCTTTGACTATTCAGTGGAGTACTGATCATTGATAGGAAACTATCTGAAGCTGGGGAAGAACCACCTAAAAGAATTAGAAAGATTGGTGGCTGGTGCTCACACAGGGCCAGGAACAGTACCTGTTCACACATCCAGCCAGAAAAGCCTCATAATTCATGGTTCATTAGGTAGGATACTCAGAAGGTTTTTACCTCGGTAGCGAGGAATATTTAGCCATATATTGATCACTTCCCTGAGTCTGCCTAGCAAATCTGAACAGCAAAACACAAAAGGGTCAAACTACCTCCAAGTAAGTTATCTGTGCTCCAAAATAAAGTGAAAGAACATTTATAGAAGTGCAAAAATATCCAGCACCCATAAAGGTAAAATTTACAATGTCTGGCAACTAATAAAAACTGACAGGTATGGAAAGAAGTAGGAGAATATGACCATTAAATAACAGACAAATCAATCAAAATCATCCAGAACTAACACAGATGTTTGAGTTAGCAGAAAAGAACATTAAAATTGTTATTATAATTTTATTGAATATGTTTTTAAAAAGTTAACTAGAGACATGGAAGATATAACAAGAACCAATCTGAACTTTCAGAGATTAAAAACTACGGTGTCAAAAATGAAAAAAAAAACATTGGTTGGGATTAATAGAGATTAGACATGAAAGAAAAATTAGTGAACTTGAAAACAGAAACTATTCTAATTGAAACACAGAGATTAAAAAATAATTTTAATGAAAAAAAAATGAGCATCTGTGAACTGTGGGGCACCTTCAGGGAGCCTAATATACATGTAATTTGTATCCCTGAACAAATGGAGACACAGAAAATATATTGAAGAAATAATGGCCAGAACTTCCCCAAATTATATGCTGAACAAACTGTAAGCATAAAATACATGAAGAAAACAACACCAAGGCACATCATAATCAAACTGCAAAATATCAGTGATAAGGAAACTATTTTGAAAGCAACCAGAAGGAATCAAACCTATGTCACACATAGAGGAACAAGGGTAAAGATATTAGATTTCTTATCAGATATAATGCAAGCGAGAAGACAGTGAAGAAACATCTTTAAAAAATTTAAAGGAAAAACTGTCATTCTAGGATTCTTTAATCAACAAAAGTAACTTTCAAAAACAAAAGCAAAATAAAGACTTTTTCAGAAATAGAAAGTAAATAAAAGGCAGATTGGCAAGGAAGACGTAAAACTTCCCACCAAAAAAAAAAAAAATCAGGCCCAGATTGGCTTCATTGAGTATAGCAAATATTTAAGAAAGAAATAACAATTCTACACAAGTTCTTTGAGAACATGGAAGAGGAGGAAATATTGCTGAAATAATTTTATAAGGTCAGCATTACCCTGATATTAAAATCAGACAAAGACAATATAAGAAAGGAAAACTACAAATTAATTATCCATCATGAACAAGGATGCAAACATTCTAAACAAAATTATAGAAAATAGAATGTAACAATACATTAAAAAGATAATACATCATGACCAGCCAAGGTTTATCCCAAGAATACAAATTTGGCTTAACATTCTGAAAGCAGCCAGTGTAATTCATCATCATAACAAACTAAGAAAGAAAAAACCACAAAATCAGCTCAACAGATGTATAAAAAAGCAATTGACAAAATTCAACATCTATTCCTGATTTTTTTAAAAAATCAGCAAACTAGGAATAGAAGGGAACTTTCTCAGCCTGACAAAGAGCATCTACAACAAATTACAGCTGTTATATTTAACACAAATCATCGAACGCTTTCCCCCTAAGATCAAAAACAGGGCAGCGTTATCTACTCTCTGGACTTCTCGTCAACATCATACTAGAGATACCAGACAGTGCAATAAGACCAGGAAAGGAAATAAAATATATTCCATTTGGAAAAGAAAAAGTAAAACGGTCTTTAGTCACAAACAACTTGATCTCTCATGTAGAAAATCTGATGAAATTTACAAGAAACAAAACAAAAACAAACAAGCAAAAACTTACTAGAATTAATAAGCAAGTGTAGCAAAGTTGAAGGATGCAAGACATAATCAAAAATCAATTGTATTTCTACACTATGAACAATAGGAAATTTAAATTAAAAATACAGTGCAATTTATAACCACATCATACAATATGATATACTTAGGGATAAATCTGGCAAAGATGTGAAAGGTCTATACACTGAAAACTTATAAAACACTGCTGAAAGTAGTTAAAGACAATAAATGGAGAGATACACTGGAGTCATGGATCAGAAAACTTGGTGTTATTAAGGTGTCAATTCTCACCAAATTTATTTATAGATTCAGCAGAATTCCAATCAATATCCCATCTGACTTTTTTTGGTGAAAATTGACAAGCTGATTCTAAATTGATGTGAAACCACAAAAAACATAGAACTGCCAATACAACTTTGAAAAAGAAAAACATCACTGAAGAACTAGCATTACTTAACATCAAGATTTCTTATAGGGCCTTCCCTGGCGGTTCAATGGTTAAGACTTCACCTTCCAATGCAGGGGGTGTGGGTTCAATCCCTGGTTGGGAAGCTAAGATCCCACATGCCTCGGGGCCAAAAAACCAAAAATATTAAAAAAAAAAGAAGTAATATTGTAACAAATTCAATAAAGACTTTAAAAATGGTCCACATCAAAAAAATCTTTAAAAAAAAGATTTCTTATAAATTTACAGTAATCAAAATAGTGTAGTATCGTCAGAAAGGTAGACAAATAGTTCAACAAAACTGAACAGTCTTGAAAGAGACCTGCACTTACACAGACGAAGGTACAAATACAATTCAGTAGAGAAAGTCTTTTTAACAAATCGTGCTGAAACAATAGGATATCCATACTCAGAAGCATTAACTTCAATCCATTCCTTGCAATGTATACAAAATTTAACTTGAAATGTATCATAGACCTAATTATAAAACCTAAAACTGTAAAACCTTTAGATAAAAACATGCAGGAGAAAATCCTTGCGACTTTGGGTAAAGCAAAAACTTCTTAGATATGGAAATCCATAAAAGTATAGATCAATAAATTGGGCTTTATAAAAAGTAAAACTTCTATGTTTTGGAAGACACCATTAAGAGAATAAAACACAGCCCATAGAATAGTAGCAAATATTTGGAAAGCATATGTTTGGTACAAATATTGTATCTGGAACATATAAAGGCCTCTCAATACATAATAATAAGAAAACAAACAACCCAATAAAAAAGGTACAAAAGACTTGAACAAATGCTTCATTAAAGTATATATATATATATATATATGGCAAATAAGCACATGAAAAGGTGCTCAACATCATGAGTTATTGGGAAAATGCAAATTAAAATCATAATGAGACACCACAACAAACCTACGAGACAGCTACTGTTACAGACTGATCATACCAAGTTTTAGGTGGCATGTGGGGATCTGGTGAGAATGTAAAATAGTATACCCACTTTGGAAAACAGTTCGGCAGTTTAATAAAACATTAAACACACACCAGCCTTATGGTCCAGCCATCCCAAGAGAAATAAAACTTAAAGTTCAGACAAAGACCAAAGTTCATACGTGAATCTTAATGGCAGCTTTATTTGTAATAGTCAAAAATCTGAAACAATCCAAATGTCCATCAAATAGTGAACGTTTGATCAAATTGTACATTCATAGAATGAAATCCAGTCCAGCAATAAAAATGAGTGAGGTTCTGACATATGCTACCACATGGATGAACCTCAAAAGCATAAGCTAAGTGGAAGAGGCCAGGATCAAAAGATCACATATTTTTATTCCATTTATAACAAACATTCAAAAAAGGTAAACCTATCGACACATAAAGTAGACTACTGGTTATCTAGATGGAAGTGACTGCAAATGGAGACAAGGAATCTTCTGGGATAGTGGAAGTACTGTAAAATTGGATTGTGGTGATGGTTGTATGATTATGCAAATTCACTAAAACTAACCAAACTGTACACTTAAAATGGGTGGGTTTAACTGTATGTAAATCACACCTTTAGAAGCTGGGTTTTTTAAAAGAATGAACTACCAATACAGGGAAAAACATGAATCAGTCTCAAAATAATTACAGTGCATGAAAGAAGCTAGACCAAAAAAATACATACTATGTGATTCCATTCGTATAAAATTCTGGATAATTTAACGCACAGTGACAGAAAGCAGACCACTAGTTGCCTGGGGAATAGGGATGGGGTGGAAAGGAGTGGACACCTAACAAGAGGTAGGCAGGCAGGAGGGCGGGGGTACCATGCGGCACAAGGAAAATGTGGGTGGTGATGAGTATGCCATTATTTTCATTAGGGTGGTGGTTTCATGGATGTGTAAAGTGTCAGAACTTTTCAAACTGCGTACTTCAAATATCTGCAGGTTATTGCATGTTAATTTTGCCCAAATAAAGTTGTTTTTTAAGGGACATGTTGGTATGATAATTACCCCCAAAATTAAGTTAGTTCTGTTAGAATGGTATGATTAATTTCTTTCCTGTTTAAAATTTTTTGATTTGTCCTTACATTATATTTTCAATAATTAAAATAACAATGTTTTTTAGAAATCATTTAATACTTAAATAAGAAGGAAGGTATAGATTGAGGAGCTAGTAGGGTCAAAAGAAGACATTGTTGTTTGCTGCTGTTGTTTGTTGCTGGTGAAGGCAGAAGAACCCCTGGGTGTATTTTAAGACACATGACAGGAAGCCAGCAAGATGAAAAGACAAAAGGACACTATAAATCGCAAAGTAATCAAGGGGGAATGGAATCCCAGACTGAGGGGCTATTTTTCACTGGGAAGAGGGCTGCATCTTCCCCTGAGATGAAAAGGGAAAATGTTGAGAAAATGTGAAGAAGGAGTGGAAACAGATTATTTTAATCTGCTAAGGAGGGCTCGAAGCACATTCATTCAATGGTCTTGATCTCAGTAGAGAGTCATCATGCTTCTGCTTCACCAGGATAAAATGCCCTGGGAGATGCTGGTCCCCAGATGGTTCACACCTCCACCCTCCTCCCCCACGCCAGGCCCCTCACTCGGAGCTGTAGCCTGACATGAATGCACAGGGTTCCAGAGTGGATGACCGCTCCCTGCAAGGCCTACACGAGGGCAAGCTTCCCTGGGCACTCTTCCTAATGTTCTTCAGAGACACCAGCCCAGAACCTATCCTGTCCTGCTGTAGCCCAGACCCAGGCTCAAACACCAGGTCTCCGTCTGCTCCTCTGAAATACAACTGTGGATGGTAGCCCACCCCTGGCCTCCCTGGGCCACCCAGGGAGGGTCATAGATGCCTCTCACCAGCAAATGCAGCCCTTCTCAGCTCTAAACCAGAGCAAGGAGCCCACTGGCATCCTATATTGTGCCAAGGGGACTCGGTACCCACAGCCTTCATCTGACACATGCTTGCTGGGCTTGCTGAATCCACGCAACTGGCTTCTGCCTTGGTCCTCTGCCCAGCATTCCAGTTCCACAAGGGACTCCAACCCTCGTCCCCAAACCCTCGGTCATGTATCTTCCATGCAGCACAGCAGCCTGGGTCACCTTCCCCAGCCCCCCACCCGCCACGCCAGGACCCCCCTCCCCAAGGGCCCACAGAACCAAAGTGCCGACAGTCTTGGTGTTTTTGCCACCCCAGGTCCAAAATGCAATGAGCAACACTGCTTAAGGAAGACAAACCACTGGAAATGGGCAAATGAGCACATTTCTTGTAACACCCAAATACCTCCAATTAACCCATTACTATATGTAGATGTTCACATTCATTCTTTTTTCATGTTAATTCTTTAATGTTGATTTTTTTAAAACATTATACAAATTACACCCCAAATTCCTTCACCTAGACTTAACTACCTTTCTTGATAACATCTCTCATCTTTAACCACAGGTAAACGTTCTGCGATATTTGAATCATGATCAAAATTTTGTCTTTTGCTATTTTTCCCTGTAATTCTTATCTGAGAACTACTTTTCTAATTCCCCACCTTCAGCTCCTAATAAACAGCCTTGCATTGGATTATTAAAATATAGATTACTTCACTGTTCTCAAGTGTTTAACATTTATTTGGTTTCTAGTTATTGTAATTATCCCAGGTAATATCACTATAATTCACCTTTGTACAGATAACATTTGTGTTCCTTTAAATTATTTTCATACAAAAACTTCCCCATAATAAGATACCTAGAATAAAGCTACAAATAGTTTCAAGTTGCCTAAAATATTGCCCTGGTGAAGAATTGAATCCGTTTATAGTGTCATCTCTAATGCATGTGGTACCTTCAAGATTCATCGGCACTTCCTGTGATGTTGGCTTATTTAATAGGTGTGTAATTTACTCTGGAATGAGTTTAATTTCTATTTACTTTCTTGCAAATGAAGAGTTTTTTTCTTTTGTGTGACATTTGTTGACACATAGTTGTATATATATGTAGACATATATATTTATCTATGGGAGATTTGATGGTAGTTTTAGAGCTTTTATAAGCTCTTTAAATATTTTATCTATTAAATTTCTATCTGTTGCATAAGTATATTTGTAAAACATCAGAAGCCCTAAAGAACATTTAATAACAGCGCCCAAGTGACACTTGGACTTGCTGCAAGTACTTAAAATATTTTATTTATTTTGCTGCTATTTTATCTTTATTTTAATTGTACGATGTTTGAGTTTTATTTTAAAATCTTTGACCATTTTTTTCTTCACAACTTCTCTAATAATCTAAAATGGTTTCCATCTTTGGTTAAATAAACTACCTCTTTGCATACAACTTAGTTTTCTATTTTAATTCTTTGAGGTAAATTTGGTTTTTGCTACATTGAAATAAAATTACCCTAGAAGCATGTATAAAATAATTATGCTCTTTATAATTCTATTATACTCATTTGCCATATATTATCTTTTCATACATACTAAAAATTACTTATGCATGCCCTATTTTATTTCAATGGTCTATATTTTTCCTTTTAATCCAGGGTTATACTTGCTCTGTTATTGTTATTTTTTAAACAGCCTATTTCATAATTATTAGTTCTTCATTAACACTTCCATATTTTTGTCCATATTTCCAAGCATACTATAGAACCAATTATTTTGAATTCTTTAAAACACGACTGACATCATCAGTACTGCAACGGAAGTTGTCTTAAAACTACAAATTAACAGAAAATAATTGCCATTTCCATTTGACCTTCCTATCCAGAAAAAGGACATATTTCTCTCTATATTTAGTCCTTTTCCTCACCATGAAAATTTTGTAGATTTTTTGATGTGTGTTACATACCCTCACACAAGTTTAATTAACACAATTCAATTTTGTGGCTATCATAAATTGAAAGTCCTTTATTATTATATATTTTGTGGATAATAAAGGCATTTGAGTATAGGACTTATTCATGTGATTCTGTCTTTTGACCAGCTGTTTTTCTCCACTGTTCTATTATCTCTAATAGCTTTGGTTGATTACTTTAGCTTTTCTAGGTATCTAATCATAGTTTTCTAATGGAGTTCCTTTTAAAGCCCATTTATTTTTTGTACATTATTATGTGGACAAGAAAATAAAAATTTCTACAAGATAGTCATTGTGAAAGCCACTGCATCCTGCCTGCTGCTGATGCTGAAAAGAAACTCATGTCCACCTTTATCTTCAGCAAAACCTGCTGACTCTACCTTCAGAAAACCTCCAGAATCCCACTCCTTTCCACCATTTCCACTCCTTCATCTCAGCCACCAGACTCTCACGTGGGGATTATTACAATGGCCTCCTTGGCACAATCCAAAGGAGCAGCCAAAATAATTCTTGAACTTAAGGTCAGATATTGTCATACTTCTGCTCAAAAGCCTTTCAAAGTGCTGATAGTTCCTTGCAAAGCCCCAAATGGTCTGCCTCCTCTGTCTGTGCAACCTACCACTCTGTTCCTCATTAACGTCTTTCCAGCTACAGGAGACTCTACTATTGCTTGAACATATCGGATATGTTCCTGCCTCAGGGCCTTTGCACTTGCTACTGCGGATGCCTAGAAAGCACTTCCCTGGGTATTTGGATGGCTCACCCCCTTTACCTCCTCCAAATGTTTGCTCAAATGTTAGATTCTCAGTGATGCCTCCCTTATTTAAAATTAAACCCTTTTCCCTGTGCTTCCTAAGCTTTTCCTGCTTTATTTTTTTCCACTGCACTTTCCACCATGTGACACTACATATAATGTTTATTTCGCATCCCCCTACCTATCTCCTTCCGATATACCCCTAAACTAAAATGTAGGCTTCAGAGAGCAAGTCTGTTTTGCTCTTTACTATATTCTGAGCATTAGAAAGTAGGTGCTCAACACATAATTGTATTGAATGAAAGTATTGAATTCTATTGAATGAAATTGTTTTGTAGCAGGTTGAGGGTGAATAATTCTGAATATATGTAAATTCAGTATGATTTTTATTAAGTGGACCTTTTAATCATATTAAAGGACAATATTTTTGTTTCTTCTTTTCATAGGTTTGATTGGGAACTGGTGCTCAATTTTATTAAATATCTCATCAGGCAGGTGTAATTTTACATACTCTGTCATCCTACAGAGTATTAATGTATTTCACTAAATATTTCTCCCTTAAATGGTCAAACAAAATTAATCTCCAGGGATATTCCTAAAAGTATTAGATGTATTGTTCAACTGGGCATACTGCCTTCTCATGGATACAGGCCAATGGCTGATCCACTAGGGAGCAAAGAAGAGGAAATTCTAATGATTTGGCCAGCTTAAAACTAAGCAAGATGCGGAGAAAATGCTTCGCTGACGTATTTCAAATTGACCCCTGTGAATATGTCTTCCTTGTTTGTGTATAAAACATTGATTAACGACAGCATCTGGGTCGGTTGACGGGAGTTCCAGTTATCAACAACTACTGTTATGCAGATGTTTCACAGTCATATTATATAGCCTATGAGTTATAATTTCTTTTAACCTCCTTAATGACCTGACTCGTTCACCAACATCTAGCAATTTCTCTAATCCCTAATGTTTCTTACAAATTAAAGGCCCACAGGTAAGAAGAAGTAAAAGATAGGTTTTAATTCTAACATATCTATCAGCGATAGCAGCACAGACACGTGCTCAAGTATTTTAATGAATAAATTACATTAACCTTTGTCCTTCAGTAGTAAAAATTCTCAGTTTACTACAGCATAGGATTCAGAACACTTAAAAGTGAATTTTGAGTTTTATTCATACTTGCAAATATTTAAAAATCAAATGAAGTTTCATTATTTTGTCAACTATAGGTAGTCTTAGTTCATTTCATATCCATGCACTCTCTCACTGCCCAAGATTAACATTATGGGTGTAATTTCTTTCAATTAAAAGCTGTGTCCTCAGGGCTTCCATGGTGGCACAGAGGTTAAGAGTCCGCCTGCCAATGCAGGATACATGGGTTCGAGCCCTGGCCCGGGAAGATCCCACATGCCATGGAGCAACTAAGCCCGTGAGCCACAACTACCAAACCTGTACTCTAGAGTCTGTGAGCCACAACTACTGAGCCCACGTGCTACAACTACTGAAGCCCACACATCTAGAGCCCATGCTCCACAACAAGAGAAGCCACCACAGTGAGAAGCCCTCACACCACAAAGAAGAGTAGCCCTCACTCACCGCAACTAGAGAAAGCCTGCACACACCAATGAAGACACAACACAGCCAAAAATAAATAATTTTTTTTTTAAAAGCTGTGTCCTCAAAAATAAACTCAAAATAGATTAAAGACCTAAATGGAAGGCCAGACACTATAACACTCTTAGAGGAAAACATAGACAGAACACTCTATGACATAAATGACATCAAGATCCTTTTTGACCCACCTCCTGGAGTAATGGAAATAAAAACAAAAATAAACAAATAGGACCTAATGAAACTTAAAAGTTTTTGCACAGCCAAGGAAACCATAAATAAGAGAAAAAGACAACCCTCAGAATGGGAGAAAATACTTGCAAATGAAGCAACCAACAAACAATTAATCTCCAAAATATACAAACAGCTCATACAGCTTAATATCAAAAAAACAAACAACCCCATCCAAAAATGGGCAGAAGACCTAAATAGACATTTCTCCAAAGAAGACATACAGATGGCCAACAAACACATGAAAAGATGCTCAACATCACTCATTATTAGAGAAATGCAAATCAAAACCACAATGAGGTATCACCTCACACCAGTCAAAATGGCCATCACCAGAAAATCTAGGAACAGTAAATGCTGGAGAGGGTTCGGAGAAAAGCGAACCTTCCTGCACTGTTGGTGGGAATCTAACTTGATACAGCCACCATGGAAAACAGTATGGAGATTCCTTAAAAAACTAAAAACAGAACTACCATATGACCCAGCAATCGCACTACTGGGCATATACCCTGAGAAAACCATAATTCAAAAAGACACACGTACCCCAATGTTCATTGCAGCACTATTTACAATCTCCAGGACATGGAATCAACCTAAATGCCCATCAACAGATGAATGGATAAAGAAGATGTGGCACATATATACAATGGAATATTACTCAGCCATAAAAAGGAATGAAATTGAGTTATTTGTAGTGAGGTGGATGGACCTAAAGTCTGTCATACAGAGTGAAGTAAGTCAGAAAGACAAAAACAAATACTGTATGCTAACGCATATATATGGAATCTAAAAAAAGGTACTGATGAACCCAGTGGCAGGGGAAGAATAAAGATGCAGATATAGAGAACAGACTTGCAGACACAGGGTTGGGGGGGAGAAGCTGGGACGAAGGGAGAGAGTAGCATTGACATATATACACTACCAAATGTAAAATAGGTGACTAGTGGGAAGCTGCTGCAGAACACAGGGAGATCAACTCAATGACTGGTGATGACCTAGAGGAGTGGGATAGAGAAGGTGGGAGGGAGGCTCAAGAGGGAGGTGAAGTGGGGATATATGTATAAGTTCAGGTGATTCACTTTGCTTTACAGGAGAAACTGGCACAACAGTGTAAAGCAATTATACTCAAATAAAGATCTGAAAAAAAAAAGTGAAAAAATAAAATAAAATAGTCTTGAACTTAAAAAAAAAAAAAAAAGGCTGTGTCCTAACAGGTGGCACATGAAGAAATTTCTTCATCTTCTTTTTTAAGTATGCAGTGGGAATTGCCTATTAAAAGTGTGCTCTGCTTGCCAAACACTACACCTCAGCCAGGAGATCAAGGTCAATGTCAACAGTGGTGAGTCACACTGATAGCATCTACCTTTGATACGATGTGATGAAAGTGGTATTTCTGCTTATTTCTTTCTCCCAGAACCCCTAACTCCAGTCTACCCATAAGAAAACACCAAACAAAATCCAGTTGAGGAACATTCAACAAGATACTTGACCAGTGCTCCTTAAAAGTGTTTAGGTCATCAAAAACAAGGAAAGTCTAAAAAAACTGTCACAGCAAAGGGAACCCTAAGGAGACATGACAACTAAGTGTGATGCGGTGCCCTCGACGGGAGCCTAAAAGAGAAAAGGGACATTTGGTAAAAACTAAGGAAATCTCAATGAGGTATGGACTTTATCTTATTATTAATGTGATAATTATATATTAATATTGATTCATTAATTTTGGCAAATGTCCTATACTAATGTAAGACATTAATAATAAAGGAAATTGTGTGTGGACTACAAAGAGAACTCTTTGTACTAACTTGTTCATTTTTCCTATAAATCTAAAACTGTTCTAAAATCTTGAGTTTATTTAAAAGAATAGAATTGTGAACATAGCTTCAATTTGGCCAAAATATTAATTATTATTGTGGTTTATTTGCATAATTGATGATGAAAAAAGTTCCAAAGCTATATTTAAAAATTCAAGGAAGATATTTTACAGGTAAGTGATAACATGGATTCAGGTATATTTTCCCTACCATTTTGTGATGATGTCAAAGTAATTTTTGGCTTGAATTATCTAGATGATTGTTTTAATATTCCTTGTTGCTGATATTTGTGGAACTAGTCTGCCTTTATAAAAATCCAAACAAATAAGATAGCAACACTGCTTCTAATTGATAAATGAAATGTTAGATAAAGAACAGAGATGGATGGATCCCAATTTTTAAAAATTGAGCGTCATCACAGATATTTTTTCAAAACTAATGATCTCTTTGTAAAGTATACTAGCAGTGGATATTCTCTTTATGAATGTTGATTTTTGTCCACTATATTTATTAAAAGCAATGCATACTTCTACAAACAGCAAACTATGCTATCCAGTGGTGTCAAACCAAAATCACCCTAGAACACAGGTGTCAGCCAGCCAAGCAATAACCACAAAGATTGAGAGTTTCAGCCCTAACTGTACAACTGAAATCAGAGCATCAGGCAGAAGGAAAAATTCCTGCAGCTGGACAACAAATGATAAATTCATTGCCATCCCATAGGAACTAACAGGATTGGGCCCTATCAAGTCAACAAGGCGAAGACATGCACCCACGACTTGTAGTTACCATTTTTCACTCCTCACCATGAGCTAATGGGAAAGCAAAGAGCTGGGAGCAAAGAAAATTTGGGGTTTATAAACTCAGCATTTCTATGAAGTTAAGTAGACAAACCCCTGCATGGAAATTCTCTGTGAAGTACCTTTCAGGGTTGACTTCCAACTTTTCCCTCACAGGAGAATGGAGACCAAACACTCCCTAATGATGTGTTTTAATACGAGAGAGTGCAAAAGGGTTTGGGAATGAATCTCAGCAATTATTTCCAAAGGCATAGCTTCTATGACCACAAGGAAATCCACTACTAACATGCTACTTTTAAAAAATGGTTTTATATTTTAAATATTTACTAATGTAAAAAAGAGAACCATATCAGCATTTCATAGGAAGGTATTAAATATTTCTATTCACATTCTCAGGAAGAAGTCTACTTAAGAATACTAAAGGGAAAACTAGTTAAATTCACCATATGCAATATAGGAAAGTTTTCCATTCTAGAGGATTTTTTAAAAACAAAATTATTCAAGTCATGTAATACAGAAACCAGAGGGAAATTAACCTAAAAATATAAATAATACAAGAGAGAAAGTATAATATCTCTCCTAAATATCATTACATTGTCTTATGAAATAGTTGCCATTAAGTACTTTATTTCCTTGTTTGTCCCTTGTCCTTTCATTACATTAATTTGTGTCTTAGTAATAATTTCTCCCAGGGCTGCATGCAGGCAGGGCCAGCATTAACATGGAATTTAAATATTGTTTCTAGCTGAGAATCAAACCAGATGCTGATAGCCAGCACGTCATTCTTTCTCTTGGTTGCTAACAGGAGCGACCTAGGAGCCCCTGAGCTGGGCTCAACACAAGAACAAAAGACAGTTGAAGGGAGAATGAGGAAGCAATGAGGATATCTTCACTCCTTATTTTTGCTAGAATAAGGGCTAAAAAAGAATTAATTACACAATGGTCGGAAGTAAGCCTCCCTCCCCTTGTGAGGTTTCCCAAATGGAAACAGAAATACAACCTAATTAGTCCCTGAAAAAAAAATATGCAGATAATGTTCAACATAAAATAATGCCAAGTGCCCAAAAGGTCAATAAGTGGATGGTAAATTTCAGACTCCTCCAGCCTTTTATTGTGAAATGGTCTCAACCATGCAGTTATGTTAAATATTAATGCTCCTATACACCATGTGTTCACATAGAATAAGAGAATATATATAAATGTTTGGGAATTCTACCTTAATTACTAGAGTTTTGTCCATTTCATCTGTAGCTGCTGTTGGGATTAGATGTTGAGTATGTGGCTGGAATGTGATTAAAATAAAGACTAATTGTATACAATATCTATCCGCCTCCCTCATTTTCCATCAAAGTGACCAGACGGGTCTCTTTATGTCCCAATTACTTGCTCATTGGGGCCCTATAAAGCTATTCCCGGGCTGGCACATTTTCTAAAAGAGTTTTGTAAGGAAGATTAGCCCTTCTTTTAGAACCTGCAAAGGGGCAGCACTGCCAAGTCCCCAAAATCCATTCCAAGGAGTTCATTTACATACTGGGTCATAGGATTGCTTCTTCCCAGGACCACTAGGGCCCCTCCACGTGGGGAGAGAACCTAAGAGCTCCAGGCAAAGGCGTCTGCCAGTCAGGCAGTGTACTGGCTCCCTGCCCAGGACAAATCCCTTGCTTCGACCTTGAATGGAAGGCAGGCATCAGTACTGCTGAGTCATCAATCCTGGCTGGTAATGTGGAAATGCAGGCAGCATCCTTTTGGCTGCTGCAGTGACCAATTCTGTGCTTCAGATCCCATCCTATTCTGATCCCAAATCCAACTCCTTAATGAAAATATAAAAAGAAACACTGGTCTGAAGGTCTAAAGCCCAAAGGGCCAGAACAACAGATGACCTGGTAGACTTTGGGCAATGAGCTTATTAGAAATGTAATATAATTGATTTTTCCTTTCTGATTCAACCACCCCTTTTTGTTGGCATGGATTCCTATAGGGAAAGGGAAATTCTAGGGGCATATACATATACAGTGGGCAGGAGGTGAAAGTTGTTAGAGTATCTGTAATGGGTTTGGAACCACTGAGATGAGATGAAAGCCCCATCTGGGATGATGCTCAACTTTCCCGGGTCCTTAGGTGGTCAGCACATTGACATCTTAGAATGGGGGACAAGTCTAAGAGGCAGGGGCAGCAAGAGGTGCCCTCAGGCTGAAAGGAAGGTCTGGGGACTTGGAGCAAGAGGGAGACATTAGAGCAAACGCCAAACTCAACAAGTCAGACTGCCTGCGGACACCCCTACTTCTGGACTCAAAGGCTCAAAATACATAGTGAGATTCCACAAAAATCCACCCAGAAGGCCAGCCTTCAAATGTCAGGGCATGTGTTCCTAGCAACTTTGAATTCCATTAGTGATTTTGTAGACAGGACCAATCCTAAACAAAGTCTGCCTCGAGTGCTGTGTCCTTGGTATTCTGGTGAATCTCTGGTCCTGGGACTCCATTGCTCTCCAAGTCCCCATGCAGGCTTCAGGACCATCAGCTTCAGGACCCCTGTAGACCTCTTTCCATGGGAACCCCTCACTCCTTCCCTACATCCCTCCTTCACCACTGTGTTTATTGCCTCTTGGAGCACATTTCCTGTTTTGCCATGTATGGAGCCCGCCAAGCTCTATATCCTTTGGCAGACTCAAGTCTTCGACATCATTATATTTTTTTGCAGTTCCCTGAAGATAGTGATGCTCAATAAAGGTTTGCATAATTAATAAATTATTAAATCATGAAAATATGGACAACATAATGCAAAGGAATTCTCTCTAATAGAATCCCTATCTATGTGACATCTGAGTATAGTAAAGAAAACCTTTTTGTTTTTGGAAGTCTTTTCTTCTGGGTCTCATTAAATTCTGCACACGTGTAAATTTTTAAGCATTCTTTCAAAGTTACTTGAGGGACATAAACCACCACAAAACTGAGATCACTCTTTGCTTCCTGGGACATAAAATATAACCCTAATTAATTTTCTCTTTTACATTGAAATTTGACATTTTATGATTCATAATCATAAATCACAATACAGTATTGTCTTCTCCTAATGCTAACTTGAATTTTCAGTAATTCAATAAATTTTTCAATCTTCCAGACTACTAAAATTGTTATTATTAATTATTATTACTAATTGTTTATTATTACTAATTGTTTATTACTATTGTTATTTGTTAGTAATACAAAATTGTTACTCATTGTTAACACTTTTTTTAGACAATAAGCCCTTTCTAGATCAACTGTGCTTACCTTTGGCATTGTGCCCTCTTGTACTCTCCTGGTTCCCATGTCAGTATAGAGTCCTAATCTGTTACCATTAAGTTATTATAGATGGTTTTAATTCCTTTTCTTCAAAAAGCAAATTAGAGAAAATTATTTCTATTTGTCTAAACTTCAATAAATGCAAATTGGCATATTCAAGGCAAAGAAGAATTTTTCTCCGATTTACTTCTTCTGCTTATATATAAATGGGTTCTTGTTCGTGACTAAGTTTTAACACATGAGAAAAGTCTCTGCTTATATAAGCACAGAGATGATGGATGGATGCATGGGTGGATAGAGAGATAGATTACAGACAGACATAAATACATACAAGTGGAAGAGAGTGAACATGTATTTGGACTTATACATTCATATTATATAAAAGCAAAATTCCAATCAATTTTGGAAATTCCTTACAGGTGGTGAGATAGATTTAGACATGGAAAAGAATGGAAGGACAAAAGGTTTACCAGAAGGAGATTACCCACCAAAGAAAGAGGCTTACAGGAAGGGTTGAGGAGGGAACGTGATGAGTTCTGTAGCCTTGATGCATGCAGTGAGGGAAGTCGGGGCAAAACAGTGAGCGTTAGTCTTAATTACATTGACTAAGATCATTAAAGATCAGTGCCAGTGAATGAGTAGGGATTCATTTATTGTAGGTATTATTTCATTCATTTTTCCAGCAGTTTCAAAAGGAATACTGTTTATATATAATGGCATATACTCAATTATGGATAAATATAATTTATTTGCATTGAAATAACTGCACAGAAATCCTTTATAGTTTAGCAGTGAATTATATTCATGACAATTATATTTGAGGGGAGAGAGAGACAGAAGATCTCCCAGATACTCATATTGTAGGTTTAGATTCATTCTGTCAAAACATATAGAAAGTAATGTTACAAGATAAACTATTTGAGAAACAAATTTTTCTGTATTGTTTTGTTTTGGTTTCAAACTGAAGTTTTCTCACAACAGAATAATGTATTTTCCCAGTACTCCACCATTTAAGAAGATATTCCAAGCCCTTTGAACCCTAGAAATCAAGACTTATCTTGCCTGGGGGTAACATTTTGTTTTCCAAAATGTGGGCTACCAAGGTAAGAGAGGTCACTTGTCCAAAAGAGGAGAGTGCTGAGGACTGAAATAGAGGGAACTGGCCCAACCCAGTCTTGACTCCTCAGGACTGAAGGAGGGGAACTGGGGGTACAAAGGGATAGTTCTTTGTACAAGTGGTGGGGACATGCCCTCTGTCCTCAGGCAGCTCCCTGGAGACAGAATGACAGGCTGGACACTAAGCCTGCAGCTTCACAGGCTGTGACAAGTGTCTCTTCTTGCCAAGCCTGTGGTTGGGGGAAGACCTTAGCTAAGAGCTCCCTGCAGCTCTCCCAGTGCAGCTGGGAGATCAGAGACAGGGGCAGCAAATGTACCATGTAGCATATATTGCCATGGCAACAATGGTGCAGCTATAAGGATGCTTTGGTTGTAAGCAACAAAAGCAATGGCGGTGATTAAAAAGGGCATCTCACAGAATTAAAGAGAAAACTGAAAACCGAGGTCTCCAAAAGGACAGAAATCAGGGAAGTTCAGGGTATCTAGGTAGCCAGTGATGTCCACTCTCCTCAGAGCTCCACTGTTGGGATGCATTGGTTTCAACTGTTTTCTTTCCAGGTATCAAATGTTCAGTTTCGATTCATACTTTCAGAAAATTGAATGTGATTGGCTTGGTGGGGTGGTTGCCCACCCCTCGGCCAAGGAAGGGCAGGGCACTTCGCTCACAATCCCCTCAAGCACTATACATACAACTAAAGGAGAGTCATTTCCCAAATGAACACGAGAGGCTGTTTGCTAAAACCAAGGAACAAATTGGCAAAAACACAGGTGTCTACTATAGAAAGGGCCCACTGTGAGCTAAGGAAAAGGCCCTTCCAATTTTTCCCAGTCACATAAGAGCCAGGATATTTTATCACCCAGTGTCATATAGGGGCACTTCCTATATGATTAACAATCAATCACAAGTGATTGATATTCACTTGTGATCTACGATAATAATGGCATCTTGAGCTAGTTTTATCTCAGTTTAGAAAAATAAAGCAATGAGACATTTCTTGTGCCCAAGCATAGTGGGGGAAATTCATTCTAGTTCCTTCCAGTGTAGTTGTTGGTGATTTTCTGCTTGTTTTCCCACTTCCACTTTGTATCTTTCATTGAACCCCAGGAGGCTTAACTATGTAGGCTGCATGTGAGTGAGCTCCTTGTCCTGTGGTTTCTGGCTGGGTTGGCTAATGAGGGTAAGAGGTTGGAGGGCAGGAAGAATTTGAGGGTAAGGTGTTTTCCCCCAGCCCCTCCCTGCTGGGTGCCGTGGAGAGGCTGCTTCTCTGAACCGAAAGTCACAGCTCTGGTCAAGCAGCCTCCCCTTACAACCCCTCTCCCCAGAGTTCTCAGCATTGCTCCCCTTCCTCTCATCAAAGGATGCTTAACAGTTCCTTGTTGGCACCCCTATAACATTCCCCTCCACTTTATAAAAATTGCCTTCATTAACTTGCTGCAATTATCCTACTGGGGGAGTCCATCTGTTTCCTGCCTGGACCCTGACTGATACACAGAGAAAAAACAAACTCAGGTCTAGGAATCAAGGAAGCAATAGCCAGCTTGACTCAACCAGTCACATCCTGTTGTCAAGCACAAGTGCCAATGTCTCCTTTGCCCGAGATTAAAAATGATCTGAGCAGCTGCAGCAGCAAATTTATGTCTGTCAAAGAGCTTAGGAAAGATCAGAGAGCAGCTTTCAGTACAGCTTGCTCTTCAGCAGAACGTGGAGCCAACAGTCACAGGAGCCCATGAACACCCCCCTCTCTACCTCCCACCAAAGCAATACAAATGCAATCAGCTCAACTGCCACTCTCACACTTGAAGAGAAGGTGCAAGATGGTGCCTGGGTTTGGGCACCATGGCAACCTCACACTCTTCCTCACCAGATCACGCGGGTGCCATCGCCAGAGCCCATCCACGCACCATTGGCTGCTGTGGGCTGTGCCGGGGCAATCTCGGAAGACTTGTACCCCGGGTGCCATAGTGGAAGAGAGTGGCTAGACCACACACATTACATATGTGTGAGTGCACAATGCTGCCAGTTAGCAGAATGTGTTGTTGATCCTGTTTCAAAAGCGCCCGACAGTCAGCTGCACCAGGGGAGGGAAGGATGTATTGCCGATCAGAGGTAGATTGAGAGGCAGGATGCCATGTGGTGCTATTGTTAGAGCTGCAGCCTGTCCCAGGAATAGAACTGTTGAGAACAAAAGCAAAAGCAAAGGGAGGAGGTGCTTAGAGGTTTCGAGAGTCACCTTCTGCCCGGAACGTGTTGGAAAGGCAGACCAACCAACCATCTGGTAGTTTCTCCTATGGACTGGGGAATATATGCTGTGAATTGTCAGAGCTTTTGAAACCAGGTGCTAATGTCACCTTCATGAAGGAAAGGGCAGGAAAGAGTTAAATCTCAAAACCAAGACTGTCAGGGGACAAGGAGTGAGAGGTAGGTAGAACTGAACAGTATGCCAAAAGAAGGCACTGTGGAGAAGTTCTGAGATGAGGAAGATCTGAAGTGCTTTCTCTTTCTGACACAAGCCAAGCAGTAAAGAAAAATCCTTCCACCTCGTGTTCGATGCTACAAGCTGGCTCGCTGAACCCATTCCTGCTGCTCCGCGTGCCTTCTTGCGTCACAGAGACTCAAATTGTCAGAAACAGTACTTCTCAGACTCTCCTGCATCCAAGCAAAGGGCACTTGGACTTCAAGATATCTTTTGTGGGGGGGGACACAATTCAACCCACAGCAGTCCTCCTTTTCCTTTGGAAGGGAAGATTGACGTTCACTCCAGGTTCTTGCTGTGGTAATGGCTGTGGAGTTTGCTGGTTACTGAGTTAATTGAAAAATATTTCAACTTTCACTCAATAGAATGTGTCTAGCCTCCCAATTTATCCTTTTGTTGCCTTTGAAACAACTCAGAGCTTCAAAAGCCGCTATGGTATACAAGAGCTCTACAATGCAAACTAAAAATATCCTATAGAGAGAAAATAAAGAAAAAGTAAATGAATCAAGGGGTATGCTAGGTACATGGACTGTGGGACATAATATTATAAACAAATCAAATATTTTCCTAATATATCTATAAGTGTAATGCAATCCCAATCAAAATCCCAGAATTTTCTTTCTTTTCTTTTTTTTAGAAATTGACAAGCTGATCCTAAAATTCGTAAGAAAATACAGAAGGCTAAAAAGAGCAAAAACACCTCGCTGGCAAAACATAATTCCTGGGTGTGTCTGTGAGGTGTTTCCAGGAGAGGTGAGCATTGGAAGCGGTGGACCGAGGGAAGACCACCCTCCCCAGCGTGCCTGGGTGGGCAGCATCCAATCTGGCGAGGGTTCAGATAGAATGAAAATATGAAGGAAGGGCAAATGCATTCATTCTGTCTCTCTCTGTCTCTCTCCCTTTGTCTTCTTGAGCTGGGACATCCATCTTCTTCTGCCCTCGGACATCAGAGCTCTTGATTCTCAGGCCTTCAGACGCGCCCTGAATTATGCCACCGGCTTTTCTGGACCTCCAGCTTACAGCTGGCAGATCATGGAAGCTCGCAGCCTCCATAAGCATGGGAGCCAATTCCCATAATAAATCTCTTCCTATATATCTATATGTATATATCGATACCTCTCTCTCCCTCTCTCTCTCTCTCTCTACCTATCTATCTATCTCTGGGGCGGGGGAGGGAGAGAGAGAGAGAGACAGATGTACACTACTGCTTCCATCCCTCTGGAGGAGCCTGGTACACCTAGGCAGCCACTAAGACTGCTCGCTGGCTGCCCTGCTTTTGGCGGCGACAGCTGTTTCCTCTGCTCTTCTGTCAGGTCCCAATCAGACCGTGACAGGCCAGGAGAACGGCTGCAGACAACAGTCTCCCCACCACAGTGACTGTCACGGCGCTACTGCTTCTGGTCCCACCACTGCCACATCTGGAGAGCTGCCGTATGGCAGACTACATCAGCGCAGTTCACAAACATGCCCCCTGGAGAAATTATGGAACAAGCCCACATTCCCAAACTTTTTCATCTCAGGACCCCTTTGCACACTTGAAAAATAATTGAGGGCCCCAGCGAGTTTTCATTTATGTGGATTTTACCTATTCATATTATCCATAATAGAACTTAAAACTGAGACTTTTAAAATAGCTATCTATTAAGTTATTTAAAATAATAACAAAACAGTTCCATCACCCAAAGGACTCTGTTTTTCAATCCAAAAACATAATAAAAGTTCCTGGATTATTGCAAAGACTCACTAGGTAATTCGTGTGACACGCCTTCTGCTTAGCAATGCTAGCTATTGTTATTACACCCATTGTGTAGATGAGGAAATTGAGATAGAGGTTAAACAGTTTGCCCAGGGTCACAACGATAGACAGTGACAGGCAGACGCTGAACCCAAATCTTAACCGCAAGGCACATTAGGTGTTTTCAGCCCCTGCTCTTTTTCTACATCATCAGGTGCAAATATGAAGTCAAGAGAAGGGAGCCAAGTAGGATGCACTTTAGAGAGCACCCTTGTGGAAAGGCGATTGTTAGCCCCTCCAGTAATGTAAGAGAATATGACAAATACACTGATGTTACATTTTAAGATCCACTCCCCCCACCCCACCCCCCACCCCCTGCAAAGTCTACTATTACACTTAAATATTTACACGTGGTAGTAACACCACACCCAAAGATGAGTCAGCAGAGAGACCCTTGGGAACCACCACATACATCAGTCACCCCACGGGGCTTCCAAATGAGATGCTTAAAAATAAATAGTTATGCATCCTTTCTACTTCCTTGCTTCTCCTTCTATACCCAGTACTTTTCCCCAGGGGCTACCAAGAGCCTAGCGGAGCCCACAGAGGCCACAGCAGGGCCAGCGTGGATCTTGCACGCTGAAGGCACAGCAGGTAGGAATCCTTGTCCTCTCCATAGCAACCAAGGGTGGCCTCTCGCACCCCTGATCTGTCCCCCGCCCCGAGGCTCTTTCTCACCCTCTCTCCTGGTTCCCCTCCCACCTTCCTGGCCTTTCACTGTATACTCATGGAGTTTTAACTTTGTATCTTCTGACCCCAAGTCTCCATCTGCAGCCTCAACCACCTAGTGAGCTTCAGACACACAGGCCAACAAACACACACACAACAGATGTCTTTCCTCCGCTGCCCCTCTCAACCCTGGCGGTGCCCAAAACAGGTCTCTCACAAACCGCTTAGTTAAGTGTGAGACATCTACCTCTTCACTATTTCATGCCTTTCCAGATGCCTGAAACCATCTTCTAGCTCAGGACCTCTTCCCGTCCATGCACAAGCACGGTAGCCTTCTCACTCCCCCACCCCATCCCCGCCTCCAATCATTTCTTTACTTAATGAATTCCTTCTGAGTTCCTACTGTGTGCCAGGCACAAGGCTCAGTGAACAAAGGCTTATAATCCCATCTACTTTCAATTCGCCATCTACACTGCAAGTGGAGATTTCTCGTCTAAGCCCTTTTCTCTCTGAAATAGTATATAGGAAACTGGTTAAGGGTGTGGGTTTTGGAGAAAGACCTGTGTGCAGATCCCTGCTGCTCTATACACTGTGTACACACTGTGGAAAGTCAACTTACCGATACTTTGGTTTCCTCTTTTGTAAAAGGGAGGGCAGTAATTCCTAACTCATAAGGTTATTCCAGAATTAAGTCTGCAAAGCACTTAGCATAGTCTATAAATATAACACACAGTAAGTACTCTAAGTGGCCGTTATCAATATTATTATTGGCTCTCTTAAAACCCTTAAACAACATGCCATCAACAACAAAGTATTCTAAGCTCCCTAGAATGGCATTCAAGGCTTCCCCACTCATATCCCCAGCCTCATCACCTCACTCTACGTCTGCCATTAATCGAAGCCCCCACCCAACTCCATGGCTCTGTATAAACCACTGTCTCTTCCTGGAGTCCTCATCTCACCTTTTTCTGTCATGTGCTCTCTTCCAGGAAGCCTTCCTCAAAGCCCTAGGTGGTCACCAGGTCCAGCTGCAAGATGATGAAAAGGTGAAAGCACAGCCCACCTGGACTGTCCAGTTGCTAAAGAGCTACTGATGCAGGACCGAGTGCCCCCACCAGACGATCCTAAGGTCCCTCTCCCCACGTGGCCTCCTCAGATAGAGTGGGCTGCACAGCATCAGGGGAGATGACCAGCCTGGTGACAGCGCTGGCATCCTGTTAGGCAGATGCCCCTATGCCTCCCGGTAGGAGCCCCTATGACCCCGAGGATGTAACCACCCACTGGCATCCAGGGCTCCCTCAGCAGAGCCTTCCCCTGTCCATCGTGGGAACTGGAGCTTCCTCAGGATACCTTCCAGGCTGATAGGTCTTTGGACCCGAGTCCCCACCCCCATCCAGAGCAGCCCACGCTTGCGCTCTCCAGTCACTTAGCGTGTCACACTGACATTGCCTGGTTGCCCTCCGCCTGTAACCATGCTGCAGGTGGGGCCAGGAGAAGGAAACGTGAATTCGCTTTCACACCCTAGCACCAAGCCCAGACGGGCGCATCGCAGCCATGGTCGAAATGCACAAGTATCTGCAGATGAGCCAGGTTCTCCTCTGCAATCCAGGTAAAGCATTGGCTGTAGAGTCCAGAGGCCGATGAGGGATACTCAGCTATAAGCTTCTCCCACATCCCCTTCTGAAGCCAGACGACCCGTCCAGCAGGGCTGACAGCTGCCTCCAGTCAACTGAGCCTTCAGGAGGTGCCACCCACACAGCTAGGCCACCAACCTGAACAGGCCCAGCACGTCACAAATCCTAAATAGCAATAAAAGCCATCATCTGGGACTGAGCAGCCTCTGTCCCAACCAATTTAAATGACACTGTCTCCAACCTCCTCGGTGCTCCAGTTTAGTAGTCCAGCCTACTGTTTTAGGTATAGATGGAGTTCTCTGCCATTTTCAAACCAGCCTCCAGTGCTGACCATTAAGTCATCAAATCGTTTCTGCCAAAACTCATGTACTTTAATGTTGAAATATTCCTTGTTTGATTATCTCCAGTAAACAGCTGATTTTCCCCCAAATAAAGTCCACAGTCAGCCAATGATCTGCCCCCCAGCCTAGGTGATCAGCTGCACTATTTTCTCACTCATGATGCTATTCAGAGCGCCCTGTCACCTGCTGAGGCCCTATTCCCTGCCAGGTTTGATGTTGACAACGGCTGTTCCCTGTGGGCAACAGGTGACTGTCAGTGGAACCCTGGGGGCAAGTGTTATAGACAAGTTGTTTGGTATTCACCCAGGTTCTGCTGTAGTGCAGCAGAAGGGAAAGGGCTTTGGTGCCAGGAAGACCAGAGTTCAAATCCCAGCCCCGTTGTATATCATCTGTGTGACCTCAGGCAAGTTACCTATGCTCTCTGAATTCCAGTTTCTGCTCCTACAGAAAATGGGCTAACCATCCTCAGAATTGGTGTGAGGATTACATGAGATAACATATATATAAAGTGCCAGGTACTTAAGAAGCCTTAGATAAATGCTAGTTCCCTTTCCATTCCTTCCCCTCAGCTAGAGTGGTGTTAACTGGTATCATGAACATTGTATTTTGTGAACCACTAAGAAAGCTAGAGCTGGAAGAAAACTTACTTGAGAGATTGGTGCAAGCTGCTTTGTTTACAGGCAATGAAGATGAGGTAGAGATGAACCCCCTCCAAAAACATGGAAGAATTTGTGGCTGTGCAAACTCTCCCCCTCCCTCTTGACTACGCAGTGCGCTAGTGCCCCAGTAGAGTTGGAAACCCTTCCCATCTGCCAGACACAGATTCTGCTTGGGACCTGAGCACTGGCACATATGGTTGCACAGGCTGTGCACTGCACAATTAAGGGAGTGCATTCATACCAAAAAAATGAAGTGGTGCCCCCCTGGGATTTTGAAACATGGGTCCCTGGACTTCTCCATGAGGAGATGGACATACTTTATCTACTTAGGTGAGCCAACAAGAGGGATAGGTACTTCACACCTGGCTGACAGCATGGAGTCCAGGATGCTGCAGAGAGCTGGCTGGCATGCCAGCCTCAGAAAATGAAGCAGAGATTCAGCAGCTTCCAACAGCTACCCAGCTTGGAAATGGGGCCAGACTGTAACCACTCAATTGGTAAACAGTTATGAAAACTCTACTCTGAGGTCTGTGATAGATTGTTGCAAGGATAGTCCCTAATTTGTTCACACCCCTGTCTCCATTGCTTTCTGGTATCCCCTCCCCCACTGGCTCTGGGCTTGGCCATGTGACTTCCTTTGCATAATAGGACAGTAGAAGAATGTGACAGAAGGAAGGTCTGTCTCTGTGGTGCTCTTGGACTCTGAAGCCAATCTGTTAACGTGCCCAAGCTACCTTGCTAGAGCATCAGAGACCATATGGAAAAAGAGGCCCCAGGATCCAGTCATCTGAGGTCAGTCTGTGACTGACCAGTCCTCCCCTAGCTGGTCCTCCAGCTGACCGCAGACACATAAGCAAGCCCAGCTGAGACCAGCAGAGCCAAGCCTAGACCAGAATTGCCCAGCCCAAGTTGCCAACCTACAAAATGATGAGCTACATAAATCATTATTATTTTAAGTCAATAAGTTTTAAGGTAGTTTGTTACACAGCAAAAGCTAACTGATATAGGTGCATGCCAGACTTGGCAAAGGATTCCTGAAAAGAAGGAGAAATAAACTAGAGGAGCCATAATCTAGCTGAGAAGAGAGAATTTTGCCTGTAAAGAAACACATTAGGTTACAGCTAAGAGTCAAATGAGGGACAAGTTCTCATGGAGGGGGAAACTTTAACTCTCCTTGAAAGACATCATTTTATCAATCCAGCAAACACTTGTCATGTGTTCCATGGGGCTAGGTGCTACTCTCCTATCTCCATATCTCCCATGTCAGGGCTGGGATGTTGTCCCCCCTTGCAGATGAGGTTAGGCAACTTGCCCAAGTTTACAGAGGAAGAAAGTGGCTGAGCCAGAATTTGAATCCAGGCAGTCTCACTCCAGAACACAACCTGCATCAAATAGTTTTCCTAAATTCACAGACAATATATGCAAAATCCAACATGCAAATTCTAGGGCCGTCTTGTGCCCTGCCTGTCAGTTGTGAGACACATCCCCATAGGAGCATCCCTGTAATTCCACACTGAGTACTTTATACTCACCCCATTCTTCCTGCCAATTAGAGCAGATGCTCGAAGGAAATATTTTTCCTGTTTATTGCACCAGTTTTGGGGGTGGCAGGTAAGAAAAGGCACGGAATGGGAGCTCAGTGTCTGGTGGTGATGACAGAGGGCAAGGACCTCCCTCCCCTCCTGTGAAGCCTCTGTCATCCAGGGGAGCCAGATGGAAAGAGGCAGATGGGAACATAGATGCAAGAGGGAAGGGGCAAGCACTGCAATGCCTGCCTGTTAGCATTTGGATAAAATAGACAAGGAAATAATACCAGACTCTGCCCTTTATAAATCTCTGAACTAACAAAACTCTTTTCATGCATATTAACTTTGTGAATGTGAGTAGATCTGGGTTCTACTATGGCCATGCTTTGTTGAAAGGACAATTTCACTTCTTTGTACCTATAAATAGAGAGGGTGAATCTTATTTACTCATTTGGGTATGTTGATGAGACTGTTTGAAATGTTCTTAAGCATTCTCAAGAATGGGAGACCCTAAATGTACTAGCAGTTAGTATATATTGGGCAGTTACAAGCAGTAGGCACTGTGCTAATTGCTCTTCCTGCATTTTATCAGTTGATCCTCTCAACAAGGCTATGAAGGAAGGACTATTGGTTTCCTCATTTTAAAGAGAGGGAAATTGGGATTTATTGAGAACAAATAACTTATCTGAAGTCACACAGGTGGTAAGTGACAAAGGCAGAATTTGAATGCTGGCAAGTTGGTGTCACAGCCCACCCTTTTAGCTACCCTGCAATACTGACTTGACTTAAACATGTGATATCAAGCTAGAAGGAGATGGGTTTTCAATGATTCAAAAAATACATACTGAACAGGTAGAAAGAATAAAGAGATGTTCACTCAGAGACATTATGCTAACCAAAAATATTCACAGGCTAAACTTAGGGTTCCTAGCTTGAGATAAGGCTAGTAAAGAGAAGTTAGATATATTAGAAACATAATCCTAAACTTCTGAGGAATATATAGAGTAGAAATTTAAAACTCAGGTTAATTAGTATTGGATTTAGCTACAAAGAACAGAAAACTTTTATAGTGGCTTAAACTAGGTCAGAAATTTATTTCTCTCTTATATAAATGTAGGCACGCACTTACGTCTCAGTGCTCTACTCATCTCTACAAGTGTCTTCCATTGGGGCCAACATAACTGCTCTAGCTCTAGCCATCACATCTGCATTCCAGCCAAGAGGAAGGAGAAAAAGAATAAAAGGCACACTCCTTCCCTTGAAAGGCACTTCCTGGAAGTTGCACATATCGCTTCCATTTACATCCCATTGGCCAGGACTTAGCCACATGGCCATACCCATTTGCAAAGGAGGCTGGGTAATGTAGTCTTGATTCCAAGACCATGTGCCAACCACAAATGGCAGACTGGATAAAGGAAGGAAGGGTACTGGTAGCACAAGAAGCACCATCTGTCACAGGATGACAAATAAGGACCTTTATGATTGGGTCACTTCTCTCCTGCGTTTGACATCCCATCAATCCCCTGTTGATACACCCCTCCTCCATTTCAGCCCTGTGGAACTACCTGCATTTCCCCAAGGACACCAGACCTCCACACTCTGTCCTCTTCTCTCTGCCTAGCTGAGCCTCTCCATTCTCTCTCTTTCCAGCTCCTTCCCTCCCACCTCCATCTCCAGCCCCATTCCCTGTGGGAGCTCCATGACCCTCTCCAGCACTCCTCTCCAGCTAGCTGCCACTCCCTACCCCTTCCAGCAACACAGAATCCTGTACTGTCCTCTCACGTGGCTCTCAGCACAACGTGTTATCACCAGCTGTTTACTTACCTGTCCTCCCCGCTAGGCTACAAGTGCCTCCAGGCAGGACCTGGGTCTTAGTCCCTCTCCCTGGATCCCCCTCTCAACCCCTGCCTTCCGCTGGCTGGTGTTCAAAACCTACATGGTTATCGAAACACTTTGTACTTCCCTGCACCACTGTCAGAAGCCAAGTTACAAGCCACTGGGGCCTGGGAATGGTTGGGAGTGTCTTTCTTCGTTAAAAGATAAAATTGTGGGGATAAAACGTTTGAGTGACTCTAATATCAAAACTCTAATAAAGAAATTCACTGAGGGGACTTCCCTGGCAGTCCACTGGTTAAGACTCCATGCTCCCAATGCAGGGGGCATGGGTTTGATCCCTGGTCAGGGAACTAAGATCCCACATGCCGCACAATGTGGCTAAAAAAAAAAAAAGAAAGAAAGAAAGAAAAAGAAATACACTGAGGACTCCTGCATCACGTCTCCATCCACTCCATTCCTCTTGCCCCTAAAGGAATAATTTCCATCAATTTCTTTTCCTTCTGGTGTTTCTTTATGGTGTGTAAGCAAATATAAATATATGCTTACTTTCCTCCATTTCTTACGCAAAGGTTAATGCTGTTTGCCTTCTTTCTCTCATCCACTGAATCATATATCCTAGAAAGCCTACCATCTCAGTAAAAAGCACATCCTGATTCCTCTTTACATGGCATGGGGTCCCACTGTGAGAGGGTGCCATTGTTTTTTTTAACAAGTTTTCTCTTTGTCTTCACAAACAAGGCTGAAGATGTTATTTCGTATACAGGGGAGTGAACTTATAAAATCCCAAAGTGGGAATTCTGCATGGAAAGGCAAATGTATTTGTCATGTTGTAACTATTACAGCATAGCATTCCTAAACTTAAAACAAAACCAAAAAAGTCAAGTCTGAAGAAGGGTATCTTCTGAGCAGTGAACAAAATCATCTTTTCAAAATAAATCGTAATAAAAATTTAAAAGAGCAGCAAAGAATCATCTTTTCTAAGGAAACAGACTATGAAGATAGGGCAAATGATTTCAGTGTCACTGGAATATTTTGTCACATTCACAGTGAACCTGGGGAAGCACCAGGTGTGAAAAATCACTCTAGCTTAGCTCTTTTTACAAACACAGTGCATCTGAACCCAGTGATTTTCTTGGCATTTAGAGAAAGGCCATTTCTGCCTGGGGTTTGTACTACTACAAAGCTTTTAATGGAGCCGTAGACAAATGACAAATTCCCCACATTGGAGGCACTTTCCTGGAAGTAAGCAGTGTGGCCTCACACGCCACTCTGGGAGCTTTGAAAACATCACAGCACATCAAATTGCTGGGCCATCTGTGGTTCCCTGTCCATGGGTAGGTAGGGGCAGCAGCTGCCTCTCTGGACCTCAGCAAACATGCTGGGGCCAGGCCATGGCCATGTCCAGCTGCACCCGTCCAACAGATGCCCTTCCAAGAGCTGAGGGTTCCTGCCTCCTGTCTAAACAAGCACAGAAATCACAGCTCAAACATCCTCCCCATAAAAGCTCGTCTTCAGGGAGCTTATGTATTTAGTAGCATGTCCAAGGTCACAGAGACCAGAGCAGGTGTCGAGGATGAGGAAGTGCTAAGGAGACTCAGTATCTCCAGTCCTGCCACCAACGAGCCTTCAACCTGTCCTGCTTGTGCAGGAAGTGATGAGGTGCCACTCACCTCAGCACAAGTTGCTGCTGTGCCAGGACACATGTGGCAGGGGGGACACATGGTCCAAGCCCTGGGGCCTGGGCCAGCAGGGTGAGTAGATGCCCTCTCCAGTGGGCTTATCAGTGATTCTGAAGCCAGATGTGTGTCAGGGAAATTTGGGGCAAAATCCACAACAAACCAAGTTAGGGAGAAGTTAGCTCTTGTCTTCAGGGTCCCTGAATTGTCCCTGGCAGAGACCTCCCTTTGCAAGGTCCCCACTGCCGTTTCCCACCTGGGCTGTGGCCAGAGCCTCCCACTGATCTATGTTTACACTTCCGACTGTCCTGAACACGGTGGCCAGAGTGGTGCTTTCAGTGTAAGTCTGAACACGTAGCTCCCCCGCTCGGAAGCCTGCAATGATGCCCGCCTCTTTTTCAGAGTAGAGGGCTGTGCATGAGCTGATACCCCCCAGCCTCTAACCCCATCCACTCCACCCTCCCCGCCTCTTCCACTCCAGCCACCCAGCCTCCTTGCAGCTCCTCAATCACCAGAACCCCGGCTTCTGCTCTTGCTGTTCCTTCCACCCGGAATGCCTTCCACCCCCCAGAACTGCATAACCACCCTCCTTCCCTGTGGCCTTTCCTGACCACCCTACTTAAAAGGGCGGCACTAACCCCCCTCCCACTGGAATTCCTTGCCTCCCTCTGTTTTCTCTGCCTCCAAAGTACTTATCACCATCTATATACACGATTCATTTTACTTATTTATTTCTTATTTCCCCGTGCCCCATGCTAGAATATAAGCTCTGTGAGACCGAGGACTTCTATCTGTTTTGCTTACCACTCTCTCCCCACGTCCAGACAGTGCCTGGCACACAGCACTCCCTCAAACATTTGCCGAAGGGATACAGGAAAAGAGGGGATGCACTCCCCACAAGCGACCTCATCTCCCTGTGCACAGAGGAAAGGAAGATTGTCTAGAAACTGCCCCCTCCCTGTCCAGCACTTTTAGAAATGACCACAATGAGCTACCACCTCACACCTCTCAGGATGGCTATCATCAAAAAGACCACAAATAACAAGTGTTGGCGAGGACGTGGAGGAAAGGGACCACTTGTGCACTGTTGGTGGGAATGTAAATTGATGCAGCCACTATAGAAAACAGTATGGGTGTTCCTCAGAAAACTGAAAATAGATCCAGCAATGCCACTCCTGGGTATATATCCGAAGAAAACAAAAACAGTAATTCAAAAAGATCCACGCACCCCAGTGCTCACAGAGGCATTATTTACAATAGCCATGATATGGAAGCAATGTAAGGGTCCATCAACAGATGAATGGATAAAGAAGATTCTATACACACACACACACACACACACACACACACACAATGGAATACTACTCAGCCGTAAGAAAGGAGTAAACGTTTGCCATTTGCAACAACATGGGTGGACCTGGAGGGTATTAGCTTAATGAAATAAGTCAGACGGAGAAAAACAAATATTGTATTTTATCACATATATGGAACCAAACAAATGAATGAATATAATAAAACAGAAACAGACTCACAGATATAGAGAACAAACTAGTGGTTACCAGTAGGCAGATGGGGGGGGGCGGATTAAGAGATACGAACCACTACGTATAAAAGAAATAAGCTACAAGGATATAGTGTACAACTCAGGGGTTGTAGGCAATATTTTATAATAACTTTAAATGGAGTATAATCTACAAAAATACTGAATCACTATGCTGTACACCTGAAACTAATATAATATTGTAAGTCAGCTATACTTCAATATAAATGCATGAAGTAATGGATTTGCTGGTCTTTAACACAGAATGTTTCACGCCACAATGAGGGGATCAGTACGAGCAGAGAGCTTCCCCTGATGTCCAGGGCACACCCACGCCATCTGCTCCCAGCCAGCCTCGGGGAGTAACAGTGTGAAAGAGCTCACAGAGGTCTCCGCCGGGTCAGCACAGGCAGCATGGGCTCTGTCAGCTGTAGCAGTTATGGAGACACACAAGCGCCGGAGATGGATTCTGCTCCTTCGGACCTCGGCAGCCTAAGGCGCGTCAGCCAAGGGTGACCTGAGCACCTGGCCACCACAGCTGAGTGCTGCGACCTTCATGAACAAAGAGGAGAGGACACTGTTCCTCTTCTACCAAAGCCATCCTGTCCTAGTTAGTTTGTATTGGACACCAAAGCCAAAGGAAAGCCATGTTCAAAATATTTCATTTCTATAGGGACCTAATGGTTGATACTTTAATTTTATCACAAGATTTAAAAGATAGATATAATATATAATATATTTTTAAATTTTATATATATTTAGATATATAAATACATTTATATATGCACATAAACCTATGTGTGTGTATATAAGGTCCATGCACACACACATATAGATGACTCTTCTATTTTGTGTGTCATCCATGCTGATCCCTGCATGGTCTTTCTAGAAAGTGGTAAGCTACAACATAATAAACTCTCTCTAGCCCTAAGGACTTTACCTCTTCAGCGCATATGGTTGTAGTAAAGAGAAAGTAAGGGAGAAGATGGCAATGACCATTAACATGGCTGGGAAGCTCCTAAGATGATGTGGGTAAAGGAAGTACCAACAAGCACTTCAGGGTCCACGGCTGGGCATGCAAAGCCTCCTGCTCCAGCCCTTCTTCCTCCCACGGCAGCCCTGAGATGGCGAGGTCGCACCCTCTGCGTGCTCACTTCCTGGGCTGATAGCAAGAATGTTACACTAGATGCAGACTGATTGAGGTCTTCTCAAAACATCCATGTCTCATCAATAGACATCAAGGTTGGAGCAGCCTGCATGCCCAGGCAATCAGGAACGTGGAAAGCGGCCACTGCAGGAAGGTGGTTATATGAGTTCTGATGGTGATTATACGAGTCCGATGGTATCCCTAATCAAAGTTGCCTGAAGCCTAGACCACCACTACTTTCAACTTGCCCTCTATGGACACTTCCATGGTTTGAACCAAATGAATCGATCTGGGCTATTTTTTGGAGGAACATGTGGCAGGGAGTCTCTGGAACCCACTCTGAAGTCAGATTTTGTTGCTTCTGCTCCGACACGTGTTTAAAGAAAGGATGGATCTGACGATAATAAAAGCCTGTATCTGTTTTATGACAACATAGGCAACTAGCCATCCTCGGCTCTTACCACAGTCACTGTTACTTAACTATTTATATCAACCCGATCTGGGGCCAGGGAGACTAGAGGGGCCTTACTGAGTTGAGATGTAATAAAAGCTCTAGGTTCAGCCATTTCCTGCTATTTTAAAACAGTGACGTCATAGCTCAAGTGTGTTACTACGTCAAGGTCACCAGCGACCCGGGGTTGCTCATCCACTGCTCTGTCTCAGTCCCCCTGACTTGCTGCGTCAGGGCATTTGATCTGCCTCCTTCCACAAGTCTCTCCTTCTCACCTTTTTGTGTGCTGTGTGCCCTGGATTTCCTTTCTACCTGACCGGCTGCTCCTCCTCCATCTCCTTGGCTGGAACCTCCTCTCCTGGCCTCTACATGGGAGCTTGTCCTGTCCTACGGCCTGAATGAAACCATCTACATGTGGATGACTCTCAAATTTCTATCCCACAGCTAGCTTCTGGGCAACAGGCTCAGAGCCCAGCTCTGCCTCCTGGATGTCTCCACCTGGATGGCCAAGGGCATCTCAGACTCCTGGTGTCCAACATAGCATAATTGGCTTTACCTGGATGCTTTATTGTAGTAAATCATGCCCATCTTCACCCAAAGTGCTCGAGTCCAACTGCAGAGGTGTTCCTGGATCCCTCTTTCCCTCAGACCACACATTGAATTGTGCACCAAGCCCAGCAACTCTGCCTCAAGAACCTTTCCCATCCTCGTCCTTTGCACGCACCGTCCCCGGTTTACAGCCACCTAACGCAAGCCTGCTTTATGCTTGCTCTGAACAGCTGCCTCAGCCTCTCACCTGGGCTCCCTGCTTTCACTCCCACCCTCCTCCACTTCCTCCTCCCCTCGGTGGCGGGGGGACGTTCCGACAATGCAAGACAGTCTCTCCTCTGCTTAAACCCTCTGCAGCCCCCAACTGCTTTGAGAATAAAGTGTCATGACCACATTAAGAGCTCTGTGATCTGCAGCCCACTCCCTCAGCCTCCCCGCCCCCCGGTTTGTCCTCCTCAATCTGCTCTGTTCCAGCACAAGCCCATCCTCCACCCAGGCTCTCTGGATGTCCTGTGTCCTCTGTCTGGGCACCTTCTCCGCTGGTTCTCCACCAGCTGACCGCAGCTCACCCTCTGGGCTCAGCCTCACCATCACCTTATCAGAAAGGCCTGCCCTGACCACTGTAACATACATACTCCATCATGTTTGCCTGTTAATGTAACAGAGCAGGGCCCTACGGGACCTTCCCCAAACAGACCCCCGCCATGTCCTCTGCCTACCCTTTGTCTGTAGGGAAACTTTAGCCAAAGAATAAATTTAATCAGAGAAATGAGAAACTGAAAGGAAAACACTCAAACAAGACAAAACAATAATAATTTAGGCATTAAACAAAGACCTTTAATTCCTCCTCAAGGGCTATAGATAATATTCTGAGTCATACCCTTTGAGCTGTTTTACAGACACTGAAACCCCCACCAGGTGGAAGAAGTTAACTACAGTTATGGACAGACTGTATTCATGACATAAGCTGCCACAACTGCAAGAATTGGCCTCAAAGAAATGGAAACAAACCGACCCTGAAACTAAAGATTCACTGTATTTAAAACAATCAAGATGACACTGGTCAGACCACCACAGGCCCAATTTCAAGACGACTATCAGAGCTGACTGTGCTGTTCTGCATGTAGCCCTGTCCCACCACGTACCTCTGAAACTCCCCTTTAAAAACTCTTGCGTCCTGATCCACAAGGGGGAGTTGGTTCTTTGAGACATGAGTCCACCTTCTCCCCAGGATTGCCAGCCTCCTCAATAAGGCTCTCTTTCCTTTTACCCACCCCTTGTCTCTCAGTATGGGATCCTTGAGCAACGAGCTCCGGAACCTGAGCTCAGTAACGTGAATTCACTGTTTTCATTGCACTTACCACCATCCCATTACCTCACTCATTTGCTACTTGTTAACTGCCTGCCTCCCCCACCAAGCGTCAGCTCCATCAGAAGGGGTCTTGCTTCCCTCATTCACTGCTCTATCTCCAGTGCCTAGTACAGTTCCTGGCTCATAGCAGGTCCTCAGTCAATATTTGTTGAGTGAATCAGTGATGTCAAAGACCTTTAAAAAAAAAAAAAAAGCCAGGTCTTTTGTTCTTCACCCTCACACCACATCATGGGCATTTCTTCCAGCAAATTCCTCTAGTATATCCTCAAATGATGCTTCTTACTCATGTGGTGAAGATAAATGGGATGGCTTACTCTTGAGTGTACATTATAATAGAGCTGTTAGCAGTTATTAATTACATACCACCAAACACCCCTCATGGCCCCAGGCAGCCTAATGGAGAGCATCAGTCACACCTTGACGGGCACGGCCACTTTGCAGATGCAGTGAAAATGTGAAATGAGGGTGAAATAACCCATCCAGTCCACCTACCAAGTCATATACAGTGTAGTAGGAAATAACTAGGATTTTTGACGTCAAACAGTCCTGGGTGAAATTCTAGTTCTGCTTACTAGCTGGGTGTTACTCAACCTGTCTAAGCTTTTGTGATCTTTATTCTGGGCTGCTGTGAGGATTCTATGTGATAACGCATGAGAAATACTTATTACAATGGTTGTCATATATTAACAGCTCAGTAATGTTAACTACCCCGTGTGTAAACTAGTAATGAATAGGAATCAGAAATGGAAAGAATCACACACAAAAAATAAAAATACCAGCTCTGCTGAGGCTGTAAGATCTGGGTGATTTTCCTTTATATCCTATATTGTTTTCCTTTTATTGTTACGTTTCCTTTTTCTCCTGGGCACTCAGCTAGCTCACAGGCCTGCGTCTCGTGCAGATTTCCCTGACTCAGTTAATTACTGGCAACTGTTATTGCAGTTGCTCAACTCAAAAAACCTTGAGTCATTTTGGATCCTCTCTCTTCCACCCCCATCTAAGTGAGTAAATCCTGTTGGTTCTGCCTTCAAAACCCCACCAGTCGTCACCCCTTCACCTCTGCATCCTGATCCCCTCAACCACTACCACTTGTCTTGGTTACTGAATCTGCATCCTAACTGGTCTTCCTGCCACACCCATAACTCCCCTACAGTGCATGCTCCACTGGCAACCAGGAAGAGCCTTTTAATATGTAACTCCCACCATGACCATCCTCTGCTCAAAACCCTCCAATAACGCCCACCTCACTGAAATCTTTAGAACAGCTTACAAGGTCCTATGCAAGCTGGTCCTGGTTAGCTGTCTCACTCACTTTCCCTCTCACCCTCTCCTCTTTTACGTGGTTCCACACCAGCCACACTAGCTTCTTGGCTATTCCCTGAAATGCCAAGGGTGCTCCCACCCCAGGGCCTTTGCACATGCTGTTCCCTCTGCCTAGCACACTTTTCCTCCAGATTTCCATGTGGCTCACTTCCTCAATGTCTATGCCCAAGTCCCACCTTCTCAGAGACACCTTCCTGATCACTGTGTGTGCATGTACACACACACACACACACAAAGGGCAAATTTTTCCATTCCCACCCCATCCTATCTTCCATACCCTGTTTTCCCCCACAGCCTCTATTGCCATTGGATATAAACAAATACAACGTACCTTTCTATTTGTTTATTTTGTACTGCTGCCACTAGGAAAAAAAAGGTTTCACTTGATCAAGGACTTATTTTGTTGTGTTCACTGATGTATCTCCAGCACGTAGAACAAAGGTATCATAAAGTGGATGTTTGATTAATATTTTTTTAATGAACTGACTGAATGAGATCAAAGGATTTCATGGGTGTTAATTAATGCCCGTGTACTCCTGAGCAACAGAGACAACAGCATTATTTCTTTTCATCACATGAAACAAACAGGAGAAAGAGTAAGTGGCTTTCTCCCAGCTACGTTAGGGCCTAAGGCTTTCTGCTTAACAGTGTCTGCACAGAAAAACAGTGGGCTTTGAAGAATCCCCAGAGATCATGGCCTGGCATGTCTATGTGTACACACACACACATATACACATACCTTGCATACTAGAGTGCAGAAGAAAACCTCCCAGAGGAGGTAGCAGCCTATCTCCAGGCCATGGTGAACAGCAGCTACCATCATTGCAATTTGAAAAACTCTAAATCAGCTGCTCTCTGACCCCACAGAGTTAGGCTTAGTGTCTTCATGTGTGGGCTTTCCTAGGCGGGGCCCAGATCAGTAGCAGCAGCCACTCCTGGGGACTTGTTGAGAAAGCACATTCTTGAGCCCACCCCAGACCTACTGAGTCAGAAGTCTGGGGAGACTGGGCCCAGCACTCTGTAGCTGAACAGGCCCTCCAGGTGATTCAAATGCACTCAAGTTTGAGAACCACTGCCTTAGCGGGTAAACAAGAACGTACGGGAAGAACAAAATATGAAAACCTGGTAAAATTGTCAAGTGCTCTGTTAGGTCTAATATCGAGTTCTGACTTGAATGTATCAGGCTGTATAAAACCAAATAACCTCAGGAGTGAGGGGAACTGGTTCTCAGAATGGTGGAAACCCTATCGCTTCCCCATCACTGATCTCTTATTCAGATTCTGCTGTTCCCATTGGGCTGGCATGAGATGAATTAGCAATGTCACCAGCTTCTCAAGGAACAGGTGTCTCTGCCGTAATCACAGAAGCCAAGATCAGCGCCTGTACTAACTGGGCTTCCCTTGTCAGGCCCTTCAAGAATCACAGGACTGGAGGGGAAGGGATAAATTAGGAGTTTGGGATTAACACATACACACTATTATATATAAAACAGATAAACAACAAGGACCTACTGTATAGCACAGGGAACTATATTCAATATCTTGTAATAATCTATAATGGTAAAGAATCTGAAAAAAAAGTATATATATATGAAGCGGAATCACTTTGCTGTATATCTGAAACACTGTACATCAACTATGCATTAATTTTAGAAAATCACAGGACTGAATGGGCCCCAGAGAGTGAGTCACCTTTCACAGGTCCAGAGCTGTCTCTGCCCCACCCTCACCCCCATCTCAGCTTCAGTTTATGGGAAATACGGGACACTATGGGAGCAGTACAGAGATATAGGACGTTGCTGAAGTTTGTGGGAGGAAAAATCGAACCCAAGCCTTCTGCCCTAATTACACTACATTTTCAGCTCATAGCGAACAAAGATTCTTGTGGTTAGTGATGTCATCTGTATCCACCCACACTGCTTCTGGACCCAGCAACCAGAGCTGCTGGAGAATATCACACAATCCCTCAGAAAAAGGCACAGTTTCTTCCTAAAATGTCACTCCCTGCTTGAGCGCCAGGATGCCTTTCCATAGCACTGAGGACCAAATCCTAACCCCCTCAACGACAGCAACAACAACAACAACAACAACAAGGAAAACCAAACAACCCAATTTAAAAATGGGCATGGAATTTGAATAGACGTTTCTCCAAAGAAGATTTACAAATGGCCAATAAACACGTGAAAAGAGGCTCAATATCACTCATCATTAGACATGCAAATCAAAACCACAGTGAGGTACCACTTCACACCCATTACTATGGTTATTATTTTTAAAAAACTATGAGTGTTAGTAGAGAAAATGGACCCTTTGTACATTGCCGCTGGGAATATAAAATGGTGCAGCTGTGGATGAAAACATTACGATGGTTCCTCGAAAAATTAAATATAGAATTACCATATGATCTAGCAATTCTTCTTCTAGGTATATACTCTAAAGAATTGAAAGCAGGGACTCAAACAAATATTTGTACACCAGTGTTCAAAGCAGCATTATTCACAATAGCTGAAAGGTGGAAACAACGTGAACATCCACTGATAGAAGATGAACAGATAAACAAAACGTGCTATATGCTTGCAGCAGAATGTTATTTGTTTTTCCATAATTACATTATTTATTTATTTATTTATTTATTTATTTATTTATTTATTTATTGGCTGTGTTGGGTCTTCGTTGCTGCACACAGGCTTTCTCTAGTTTCGGAGAGCAGGGGCTACTCTTCGTTGCTGTGCTGGGCTTCTCGGTGTGGTGCTTCTCTTTTTGCAGAGCATAGGCTCTAGGTGCGCAGGCTTCAGTTGTTGTGGCATGCAGCCTCAATAGTTGTGGTTCGCAGGCTCTAGAGCACAGTCTCAGTAGTTGTGGCGCACGTGCTTAGTTGCTCCACAGCATGTGGGATCTTCTTAGACCAGGGCTCAAACCCGTGTCCCCTGCATTAGCAGGCGGATTCTTAACCACTGCACCACCAGGGAGGTCCCTATTATTTAGTCTTTAAAAAGAAGAATGAAATTCTGATATGTACTACACCATCGATGAACCTTAAAGACATTAGGCTAGGTGCAATAAGCCAGACTCACAAGGACAAATACTATATGATTGCTATTACACGTGGTTCCTAAAGTAGTCAAATTCATAGAGACAGAAAGTAAACTAGTGGTTGCCAAAGGCTGAGGGAAGGGGGAATTTAGCACAGAATTTCAGTTTGGGATGATGAAAACTTTCTATAGATGGAGAGTGGTGGTGCTTGCTCCACAACGGGAATGTACTGAAAGCCACTGAATGATATACTTACAAATGGTTAAAATGGTAAATTCGATGTTATGTATATTTTACCACAATAAAAAAAAATTTGAAAACCCCAACCTCCTCTTCTAATCAGACCTCTACCCGTTGCTTAACCATTCTCTCAATTACTCCATCCCCACTCACCCTGCTTCAGCCACCCTGTTCTTATTTCAGCTCCTCAAATGTGCCAAGCTCTTTCTTGCCCCAGAGCCTTGTACATATCTTTTCCTCCATCAAGAACATTCTTCCTTGTATTCTTTGCAGGGATAAATCCTTTTGATCCTTTGAATCTATGGCAGAAACTAGTTAGATGGTCACAAACCTGTTTCCCCTTTCTCCTGGGCACACAGCTGGACCTCACTTCCCAGCCTCCCTTGCAGTCAGATATGTCAAGTGATGGTGAACAAAAATAACATGCATCGCTCATAGGCATGCTACCCGCCATGATGCAGAAGAGCATGGTGACCATGAAAGCTACATGTTGAAAACTGAGGAGCCATGACATGGAAGGGGCCAGGGTCCTGAATCACTGCCTGGAAAAGAGCCACCTGCTTGATCAAGAATATTCATTTTGGATTTTATGTGAGTGAGAAAAAAAGTGGCCTTCGAGCCATTACATATTTTGGGGTATCCCAATTATGCTTATAAAACACAACTCACTCTAACACAAATCTTAGATAGGGGTATTCTCCATCCCACCAAGGTCAGAAAGCTTTCCCCCACTCCCTCATTCCCTGTGTCACCATGTTGTTTCTTAACCTCTTTTCATAGTTTGTAACTTTATTCATTTTAACATGTCAATTTTGGTATGTCTCTCCCATGAGATAGTAACCTTCTCTGATACACAAACTGTGTGTCTTGGTTGTCACTGTATTTCCCAGTGTGTAATACAACCTTAATAAACCTATCCTGCATGTCTGAGTAAAGGTCTAAATTTCAGCCTAGTATCGGGGCACTTTCTGTTGGACTATCCTCCACACTCATGCAGAACGTGTCTTCATCTATCATGCCCTTGATGGTCTCAGAGATTTCTGAAACTTACACACATTTATGTCGAGCCCTTTAACACAGTGTTTTCTAATGCTGCAATTGATGCTATCAGAGCCTTCTATCTCCCACAGATGGAGTTTCTCCAGGGTGTGTTTGTATTCCTAGTCTCCAGAATGTAGCAGGCAGTCAAATAAATTGAGTGAGCAAGTGACTTTGTCAAGAGAAGGATATGACACTGATTCTATCTCAAGTCAGAGGCAGTGTGCAGAATACACCATTTGTGAAGTTTGGCTTATTTCTGTCTAGACAAGTGTCATGAGTCACCACGCCCCAGGGCTGGAGTATGGTCTGCAAAGAGCCCTGACTGGGGAGGCAGGGGACGTGGCCTCAGAGCCCACAGAGTCCTCAGCTCACCGCACACCCTCGGCAGGTCACTTTACTTCTTGCGGACTCAAATCTCTTATCTGTAATATATGGAATTTGGGCTAAACAATATTGAAAGACTTTTAACTTTTCAATGACATTGCAGTCATCCCTCGGTATCAGCAGGGACTGGTTCCAGGACCCCCATGGATACCAAACTCCATGGATGCTCAAGTCTCATATAAAATGGTGTGTACAGTTTGCCCTCCATACCTGCGGGCTTCACATCTGCAGATTCAATGCTCGGTTGGTTGAATCTGCTGAGGTGGAACCCTGGGATACAGAGGGCTGACTGTATTTAAACCCAGGCAACCAAAGAGGAAATGGAGAATAATGCTCTACTTCTGCTGATTCAGAAAGCACTAACCACACATGGCAATGGAGTGCTTGAAATGTCTGGTCCAGATTGAAATAGGCTATCAATATGAAATGCACACCAGATTTCAAAGACTTAGTACAAAAAATGTAAATATCAGTAATTCTATATTGATTACATGTAGAAATGATACTAAAGTTAAATATATTATTAAAATTAACTTTACCCATTTCTTTTTGCTATATTTTAATATGGTTACTAGTAATGTAAAAATTAACACAGTGCCTTGTGACATCATCAGTACTGTAATCCAGCTACAAAATCCAAACTACAATGCATAAATCTTGCTTCTAAATCCTCTTCTAAGTTCTCCAGTCATTGTCAGATAAATCCAAAAATGGTTCCCAAAGTGGAATTATCTTTAATGAAACTTCATTATAAATGTGTGCCCATGCAGACGTTCAATTTTGTTTCGTAACCATTTAGTTTTAGGTTGAAACTATTAGTAAGAAAGAAAACAGCTGCAGCAATGAAAAAACTATAAGACTGAAACAATCTTAATGGAGACAAAGACACAGCGAAAAAGGGTATCTTTTCCAGATACGGGGTAGCCCTGTGTGCTCCCCTAAGCCCCAGATGTAATATCTGTGTTATTGGAAAAGTAAAAGAATATCTTTTCTTTGTTTCACTCATTTTGAAAATGACCAAAGTGTGAGCTGAGCTGGTGGCAGCGCTGGTAGAATTACAGGAAAGGAGAAGCAATGATGAGAAGTGTGGGTAAAAATCAGTGTCCTTTTAAGAAATGAGGGATTTGAGGGGAGCAGGGAAGGACCAGGGAGAGAAACCAGGAGAGCGACTGTGGAGTTGGTGTGCAGAATCTGCAGTGGCAGCATCTCCTGGGAACCTGATTGAAATGCAGATTCTTGGGCTCATCCCAGGTGGTCAAAACTGGACCCTCATCTCCTGTCTAGGACTTTTCATGGAGTCTTGGGAAAATACGCATCTAGGCCTGGGATTTTCAAGGAGCAGATCTCAAAGATTTTCGTAGTAGATCCCCAAGCCAGTTACTGACATTCTCTTTTACATCAATCCCCTACCCCTGCCGCCACCCCCACCACCCAGAAGGCAGCTGGAATTACTTAAAGGAATAGCGGAGAGAGGTATCTCTGCTGGCTACTTGAAGTCTTAACTGTCAGCAAAGTCTTCCTCCTACCTGTCCACCTATTCCGTTCCCTCCGCAGGGACTTCATCACCATCACAGAAAAGGCTAATGTGTAGGGCTATAAACCTGGCACTTTCCAAATGAGTTGCTCAGACTCTGTACACATGATGTTAAAAAATAATTTATCCCTGGATGTTTTGAAGTTTCCTGGTCTCAGTAATCAAGCACCAAAGGTAATATGGATGGAGAAAAATACCCAAGCAAATTCATTTTTAATAGTGACAGGAGTTGTTTTCATTCTCAATCATGCCCTTAACAGAAGTGGAATCTGAACACAATGCAAATGGAGAAGTAACACCTTTCGAGCCAGAAAAGTCGCCTCCTCTGGGAAGTCCTCACCTCATTCAGGCCCCCAGTTTTGATAAATTTCCCTTGACTCTTCTTCATAACACTTTCCACAATGGAAAATGATGAATATATGTACACTTTCTTCTTTAATATAGGCCTGTTCTACTCAGCCGTATGGTCCGTGGGATCAAAAACCTTGGCTATATTTTCAGTTCTGTATCCCCAGGTGCCCAGTTCATACTGGACACTCAGTAAATATCTGTGAAAGGAATAAACATCCAAGAAGTGCTTTATGATCATGAAATAACTGCAAGACTTAGTGTGCCAATTTTTTTCTGGAAGGAAAACTGGGTCTGTAGAAGGATTGTGGCCAAGAGCAGCAGAGAAGTGAGAGAAAGGCTCAGGGCTCTGAAAGCTTTGGCCTCATTTTGTCCATAAGAGACATAGGTCAAAAAACTTGAGTGGGAATCAGGACCAAAACCCCACCTGGCATCAAAGGGGAGGGAAGTGATTCTGACAAAGGAAGCCTTGGGATGTACTTGACTCATGACCAAAAAAGGAGGTGAGGAAAATTTCAGAGTTGAATTAAAAAAAAAAAAATTATGGGGAAATTTCCCAAGGGTGAATTAAGGATCAAATTCCCTGCTGAAGCAGGTCTAAGTTGGGTCAAGTCACAGCTGAGTCTCTAAGTATTTATTTGATCTTATTTTCCACACTTGAGAGGATAGACCTTGCCCATCAGTTATCAGTCTATGCAGTGTTGTGACCCGAAGGCCACTTGCCTTGCTTTCCAGTGGCCCCTGTTGACACCACACTTAATCTGTAGGAATCCCCATGCTTAGACCAGTTGCTCATGGCGACTTCCACCACTAATCACCCACGAATCTACTCCACATCGACCAGAACCTTCTCACCTAAAGACACCAGAGGAGGGGTTCTAAGAAGACACACATCAGGAAACCCCCAGCAAACCCTTTATTTTCTCCTCACGTCTACCATCCCAATTGTTCAGCTGGGGACATGACTAGGCCACTTCTCTTGTCCTAAATAAATAAATAAGCTTTGCAGAAATGAACAGATGGAGGAAAATTTCAAAGCAGCATGTGGGCGTTTCAGGCTCAGATCCCATCAACAGATAACAGGATTTATAACAGCCGCTCCCACACAGAGCTCTGGAAATTTTAAACTTGTGTGGTAGATCAGGCTCTCCCTCCCCCAAATTATCTGCATTGAGTTCAGAGACATGAGGTCCTTTCATCTGGGTCAAACCTCTTTCTCCAAGCTAAAGAGTCCACACTGCCACCTAAAAAGTGTGTTCGGGCCAGCAGGGGTGGGAAAGGGGAGCACAGGTGGGCAGCAGTGAGTGTGATCATTGATATTGCTTCTTGGTTCCCTCTTTTTCTCCCAGCTGTGTTGTACAATTCCTGGAGGAGTGGCAGGTTGATTGTGGCAAATTGGAGCCCTAACCTTGACTCAAGGGAAAGAAGACTACAAGCATGGATGCTCTCGGTTACCCAAAGCACATGGCCACCTTGCTTCAACACAACAAGAGAACCTAGGTCCAGGCTAATGTCAAGATATTCAGAGGTCCCACCTGGCACTCTAGCAAAGGTATCAGCACCGTTAAGAAACTACACAGGGAGCAAAACAAAGGGATCATTCTGGGACAGCCAGGAAAGCATTCTCAGAGCCCCGCAGAAGTAGATGGAGGAGACCCCAAGAATCCTTGTCTGGGCTGGGAAGGATGTATGGGCTCTGCTCACAGAAGGAGCTGTTGACTGGAAATCATTGTTAGTGAGACCTGTATTTACTTGGTTTTCCCCTTCAGACTGATAGAGGAGTAGGCACACAAAGTACCCTAATCATTAGTACTAGAGTAGAAAGGAAGGCTCTTAATTAATTCATTGACAATCCTGAAACTCAGGATACTCAGGGATAAAAATCCATAATGGCCATGACTCAACACTGAAGGAAATCGTTAGAGTTACTTCTAGTCCCTGACCTGGGCACAGGCCTCATAGTTTCATGTGTGGCCCACTGAATCACTGCCCCCAGAAATTCAGAGACAAGTGAAACAGCTTTATGGCCAAGTCAGGTGGCCACTAGAGCACAGTAACAGGGACTCGGTCCCAGGCACATCTTAACACCAAGTAAAAATAGCATCCATGCTACACACTGATATATAAATGCTTCCATCCTATTTCAGCTTAAACTTCCTCAAAAAAACCTTCCCTGACTTCCCCGACTTTTAGGTCTCCCTGTTAAATGTTCCCATAGCACCCAGTTCTCCTTTACAGCATTTCACCTACCTGTAATCATGCATTTAATTAGTCATCATTATATGCTTAATGTCTGTCTTTCCTACTAGACTGTGAGCTCTGTGATAGTTGAAAATATGCCTATTTTTCTCACCGTTTTATCCCTAGAGCTTAAAAAGTGTATGTTGGGACTTCCTTGGTGCCACAGTGGTTAAGCGTCTGCCCTTCAGGGCAGATGACGTGGGTTCGATCCCTGGTCTGGGAAGATACCACATGCCACAGAGCAGCTTATCCCATGTGCCACAACTACTGAGCCTGTGCTCTAGAGCCCACACGCCACAACTACTGAAGCCCACATGCTCTAGGGCCCGTGCTCTGCAACAAGAGAAGCCACTGCAATGAGAAGCCCACACACCTCAACGAAGAGTAGCCCCTGCTCATCACAACTAGAGAAAGCCCGCGTGCAGCAACGAAGATACAACACAGCCAAAAAAATAAATAAATGTAAGTTGACTAACTCTGGACTAATGGTCAAGAATAATGCAGGCATTATTTATTAAATAAAGAACCAAATGAATAGAATCAATTAATCAATAACATTTCATGACAGAGGAGAGGATATGAGATTCTTTCAAATAGGGGAATACTTAGTGTAAAGAGATATGATACACACCTCTGGCCATATACCATGAGATCCAAAATATGCAAGCAGAACTTGGTTGGACTGAATGGGGATATTGACCTTGAAAAAGTCCTATGAGAAGCCTCAGTTGAAGGTAATAAGCCAAAAACTCAACTTCAATGGTTGTCGAATGCGTATTTCTCCAGTTTAGTATATTTCCAGCAGCTCAAGATAAGCAAAAAATGTCTTGATATAGTTGGCTTGCTGAACTGGTACCTTGGGAGAATTAAGGTATTACTTGTAGCAGTGACCACCTGTGGGTTTAAGAAGCCTGATGGGTGTTATTCAAGAATTCAGAATGTGCAGCACAGTGTGTGAATGACATTGAGTTCTAAGGACACACAAATCCTAGAAGGAATCTTCACTCACTTCACCCCAACATGCATACACACTATTTACCAGGCTATTTTGATGCTAAAAGTCTAGAACATGGTCTCCCTAGCATGTTAGGTGATTGTAGCGAGTGCCCTATATTCATTACATGACCTTGACTTTCTACTTGAATTTAGGTAAAATCAGAGAGTCCTAGTTGGATGCAGATGGACAATTGACCCATCCACATACCTTAATCTCATTGCGTTCAGTGAGGCTCTTGCGTCTGATTTAAGAGGGAGTGTTTGAATTTTCTCAGTCCCCCACGTCTGCTCAGTGGTAGTCATAGAACCAGGTATCAGTGTCCAGGGCCCTGAAGGCTGAGTGCATCCTGGAAGTATAGGAATCTCATGCAGGCTTAAGAACAGGGCTTGACAGGCCTCATTTTCAGCCCTTATAAGCTCTCTGGGGTTCTCCTATTATCCTATTTCTTGGAGGATAGACCCCCAAGAAAGACTAGAATTCCCCTTATCTTGGGGGGAGGGGGTGAGCTGTGAAATAATGAGAATTTGTGGGTTTGGACATAAACAAAATCTTATTTTACTCGTATAGCTGACTCTCAAGGAAGAAATTCTGGATTCAGAAATATTTTTCTTAACAGAGAAACTTACCTAGTTTATATTATTATGGCCAGTAAAATCATAGACAGAAGTTCAGTTATTAGTGAACAAATTCAATTTCCCATAACAAAGTTTAAGTTTAAGGGAACAAATACAGTTTTCTTTAATAACTACTTTTAAACAAACACTGAAGTTAACACGGGCTAATGATTATAGGTTCCAATCTTGAGTGAGAATTACCCAAAAATAATCTCTAAAGGAGAAGCCAGATCTCATCCAAGGGATTCTATGCTCTTCATTAATCAAAATTTAGGAAGAATCATCTTTTTATCTATAAGAGTCAGAGCATGTAAAAATTTAAAAGACGAGGTTCCTACTTTGGGCTAAGGGTCATTGGTCCGTCATATTTTATGAACCACCAAATACAAGTCTGCTTAACTTAATCTTTCTTATCTTGCTGAGTTATAGAAATGCTCAGCCCTGCACTTTGAATTCTTGAACTAGTTTTATCAACAAAGTTTATTCTATTTCAATGTTTGACCCGATCAAAACCATCATAACCTTATGTCTTTCAGTTTTAACCAAGACTGCAATAATATAATTTTAGGTTTACCATTTTTTATTTTCACGGGCTAGTTTTAATTTAATTTGGGGAAATAAAGGAGACATGATCATATTTACAACCCAAGGGCTACTGAACAGTCCATACCTGTTATATTAAATAAAAGTGTAATGTTGTATCTTCCACCAAGCAGCCCTCCTAGCATGACCTTGTGGGAAAGCCTTTGTCCTACTTCCCATATGGCATCAGGAGAGGAAAGGAAGGTGACAAGCTTCCAGCAGTGGTCTGTGAAATGCTGCGTGGGTGGGGGGTGGGGGGAGCAGGGAGAGGGACAATGTATTCAAAAGTATCAGGCTGTGTGTTATACCCAGCAAAAAATTATATAAAACAAAGCCCCTGGACCCTCATTAACACTCTGCTGTGTTTTTTTAACTTTTTAATTTTATATTGGAGTATAGCTGATGGACAATGTTGTGACAGTGTCAGGTGCACAGCAAAGTGATTGAGTTATACCTATGCATGTATCCACTCCTTTTCAAATTCTTTTTCCATTTAGATTGTCACCTAATATTGAGCAGAGTTCCCTGTGCTACACAGTAGGTCCTTGTTGTAACACTCTGCTGTATTTGAAGCTACAGGCTGGATTGCCCCATCTCTCTCTAGGAGAGTGGAATTCTAACCATGCCTTCTTTCTCACTGTTGCTGTCATCCAAGATGTCCTGATTTTCCATCACTCTGTTCCTTAACGGTGCCAAGCCTAGGAAGATACACAAAGGTAGCCTTATTCTCTCCACCCTCTCTTACCCATGGCCCCTCTCCTGATTCCTCACCCCACTCGGTCCAGTGCCCTCTTTCTCCCTCCTGCACCCTTCCAGCAAAATCTAATCTCAGCAAGTGATCTGATCAGTGCATGCACTTTCAAGTAGACATCTGAAAACAGACAAATTGGCTACCCCTCCCAAGAGCACTTGCTCTTCAGTAAAAGAACGAGCTTAAGTTAAAAGAATAATTCTCTGCTAGTCTCAAATTTCAAGACTCGTTGACCTGGTGCCCATAGAGGGATATCCTGGTGACCCTGACATCACAGTTCAGGAGACCTCAAACCCTCCCACCTTCTTGTTGACTTGTCCAGCATCCCTTTACCCCACCACGCAAATTCACAGTTTTAGTATTAATCTTGGCTTTGAAATTCCCTTTAAGATGCAGAACACTCCAAGTTCTGGCATCATATAAGAAGAACGGGGAATAAAAGTCAGCTTCGAAAGCTTTGAAAGCATCTTGGATTCTAATCACAGCATGGTCTGTCCCAGAACTGCTGGCATCAATGGCAGAGGCTTGGGGAAATTGTGACTATGAAAAGTGTCCAAGAGCTCACAAAATCTGATTTGCCATCTTAAAGGCAGGGGGCAAAGGAATTAAGAAATCACCTGAGTGCTTAAATCTCCATCAATAGGAAATGATAAAAATGGCTGCTACTGACCACAAGCAGCATGGCTTAAATATGCCCCACCAAGCTCAAGCAGCAATGTGCCAGGGCCCACAGCTGCACTGCTGATAAAGTCTCTCCAGTGGCTGGCCCGCCGCCTCCCTTACTCTGAACATGTAGGCAGCAAGCTGAGTGGGGCTGGCAGGGTGGGCCGGCCAGCTGTGTCTGATGCCACTGATGTAGAGGGACCTTATCTTTCTTTTTCCCCTACCCATTAAGTTTGGGCTTCAAAAGTAACGAAGCATACAAATCCAAACAATGCAGAAACCAGGGAGTTAAGCACCATTTTCTATACAATCCAAATCCTGGACTTTCTTTCAAGATAGTCCAGAAGGAACTTGGGTTTGAAACATTCTACAAGGACCCCATTAAATTTTTGGTTCATTTTTATAAAAACATACAACTGATTGAGAATGTGGGATTGGTAGATGCAAGCTATTACATTTAGAATGGATAAACAGCAAGGTCCTACTGTGTAGCACAGGAAACTATATCCAATCTCCTGGGATAAACCACAATGGGAAAGAATATTTAAAAAAGAATTATAACCAAACAACAACAACAACAACAACATGTAACTGAAAGTTCCTTTCTCTCTGTAAGGGATGTAAATAGAAGTTGCTCTGTTTGTAGTACCTGGCACCAAGCAAACAATAGGTGAAAAAAAAATGAGTAATCAAATGCACTGAGTCAATTTCCTTTCAAAAATTTTAAACAGACCATCTTTGTGGGAGTATTCTGTGCACAACAGCCTTTGAGCAGTCATTGTGTTCTCAGCCACGCGGGAAACAGAAGCGGCCCTTAGCCCCTGGATGCTGCCTTTTTTATGATGATCCAAGGGGAATTTCTGAATAAAGCTTTAGTTATGTATTGAGCCCCTAGCATGTGAAGGCACGTTACCAGGACAGCACGCTCCCATGGGCTACCTCACCTGATCTCAGCAAGCTGGTGATGAAGGCAGGAGAGACCAGGGTACGTCTCACAACCATCGAGGGAAACAACAAAATCACAGAGTCAGTAACTTATGAAACTAGGTTTATGCTCAGGTTATCTTACTCTTCCTTGAGGGTGACCTGCCATGCCAAGTTGGCTTCCCCCCAAATTCTTCCATCTGACTGGGAGGAAAAGAAATGCAAAAAATAACTAATGCAGAGGATTCTATAAAACATGCCTCATGAACAGTACAGTTAACAAAAGCCAAAAGAAGTCAGAAGAAAAACAAAAGCTGAGGGAAGCCTGAAATAGTGAAGGAAGAATTCACAAAGGATACAGAACAGGAGTTGGGGTTGAAAATGTGTAGGACAAGTATAGTTGGAGAGAAGAAGTAGGGGATTCTGGTCCACGAGAGCATAATTAGAGTGGTTTCAGGGCTCCTTTCTCTTCCTTTCTCTATGTAAGGTATATAAGTAGAGGTTGCTCTGTTTACAATACCTGGCACCAGGCAAACAACAAGTGAAGTAAAATCAGTAATGAAACATCTTTAAATAGGGAAAAGGTATAAAATCTACAGGAACATTCTAACCCATTGAAAGTCTTCTTCTCCTTCTCTGGAAACTCCATCATTGTATGACTTATGTAACAAAATCAGGGGAGAGAGGAATTGAAAGTGTGGACAACACCTAGACCTTTCCTAGTGAAGTCTAGCACAGGTGATGGGGCTGTGAACTAAGGTGGAGGTGGTGGAAAAGAAGGGATGGGTGGCAGGTGTACTGAGGAGGGACCATCTTCAGGGTTTGGGAATGGATGGGCCATGTGAGTCAGGACAACTGGTATCAACGGAGCTCCTGCTCCGCCACTGATCATCTGCGTGACTTTGGATAAGTCAATTCTGCTCCAGGAGAAGGTTTTCCCAGCTATAACTAATCCTTGGGAATTCACACATTTTCCTTATCCCACTAAATTTCCATTTAGCTACATCTCTTGACCCCAAATACCTTCACTCAGCTTATGTGCTTCCCTTTCACCAAAGTGGGACTGATGGAGAATTCATGAAATGTGAGTTATCTTGGTTAAAATGAGAAAATTTTAAGTCATTGTTAATAACTAACACCCCATATTCAGCACTCTTTGCTGCGCTTCATCATCTAATCAATCTGTACCTTTCCCTCCTGTCACTCAGTGCCTCCTGATCTCTCTTCCCCTCAACTCCATGGCTGATCACCTGAGCTCCTCTCCTCTCTTTGACTCGATTCTTTTACACCCAGTACCTCTTGCCCACTTACCCTCCAGACCCTCATCTTTGCATTGGTACTATGGTCTGACTTCTCAGCTTCTGAATACAAAACAGGGAAAGCTCATGACAATGCAGGTAGGACAGAGTGTCCGCAGAGTCATGGTTTACATCTGGAAAGGGTCATCAGCTTTGCCCATCAGTCTTTTTTTTTTTAAGCTCTTTATTGGAATATAATTGCTTTACACTTTTGTACCAGTTTTTGAGGTACACCAAAGTGAATCAGCTGTATTTATACATATATCCCCATATCCCCTCCCTCCCATGACTCCCTCCTACCCTCCCTGTCCTGGCCCTCTAAGGCATCACCCATCATTGAGTTGATCTCCCCTTGTTATACAGCAACTTCCTACTAGCTATTTTACATTTGGTAGTGTTATCTATGTCTATGTTACTCTCTCACTTCATCCCAGCTTCCCCTTCGCCCCCCCACCCCCCCACCCCAGCCCTGTGTCCTCAAGTCCATTCTCTACATCTGCATCTCCACTCTTGCCCTGTCACTGGGTTCATCAGTATCATTTCTTCAAATTCCATATATATGAGTTAGCATACGGTATTTGTTTTTCTCTTTCTGGCTTACTTCGCTCTGTAGGACAGTCTCTAGGTCTATCCACCTCATTACATATAGCTCAATTCCGTTCCTTTTTATGGCTGAGTAATATTCCATTGTATATATGTGCCACATCTTCTTTATCCATTCATCTGTTGACTGCCCATCAGTCTTTTACTTGTTGGCCAGATCCCTTTCCCTTCAGTGTCAATTCCAGATGACAGCCCTGTCCACTAATAAACTTGACAGCATCTACTCCCATCCTGCTCCTGTTTACTTTCCATCTGGCCTCTGTCATGCTTCCCCTCCCGGTTCTGTCCTCCAGCTCTCTTTCTCTCATCTGCAGGCTCCACTGCCCACACTGCGCTCCAAAGTACGTTTGCCCGCAACTTGCTACCTGTGTCTTTGAATGACCTCATCTACTCCCATTGTTTTCAATACCCCATAGAAGCTGCACTGAGTTGAACAGTGTGCCCCCCAAATTCACATCCTTCCTGGAACCTCAGAATGTGAGCTTATTTGGAAATAGCATCTTTGCAGATCTAATTAGTCAAGATAAGGTTTTATGGAGTAGGGTGGCCCTTAAATCCAATATGTCCTTATAAAAAAGAAGCATCGGCAGCATAGGGAAAGGTACAGGGGAGAAGGCCACGTAAAGATGGAGGCAGAGGTTGGAGGGAGGAGTCTGCAAGCCGAGGGATGTCAAGAATTGACGGCAACCACCAGAAGCTAGCACAGAAGCAGGGACCAGTTTCTTCCTAGAGCTTTCAGTAGGAACCAACCCAGCTGGTCCCGTGATTTGGGGCTTCTAGCCTCCAGGAGAGTGAGAGAATAAATTTCAGTGGCTTTAGGTCACTGTGTTTTGTGGTTCTTTGTTATAACAGTGCTAGGAAATTAACACAGATGATGCTGATAACCCTCAAATCCTTATCACCAGCTTAGCCTTCTCTCCAAACCCCAAACTGTGTCTCCACCTGGTCCCTCTCCCTGGATGTCCTACATGTGGACGCCCACAGCAGAAATCAGGATCTCCCTTCAAAATCTGCTTCCCTATGCCCTTCATTCACTTCGTACTACCACCATTCTTCCAGTCACCAAGTGTGGAGCTCTGGAGGGCAATTTTTCTCTCTCCTTTACTCTTGCAGTATTCAGTAACTAAATTCAGGTTTTCATCATGTCTTGACTGAGTTTCTGCAAACTCTTCCTTAACTGATCTCCTGTCCCCACTCCTGCCCTCTCCCTCAAATCTCTTCTCCATAGCCAAGAGCATCCTTCACAGAGCAAATATGAATCTACAATGATTACGATTCTGAAGACCCCTCAAGCATACGCTGCAGGACAAGCGCCATGCTCTGTACTTAGCACGGCGAGGCTCTCCATCATCTGCCTACTGCTATAGACCCATCGAGCACTCCCGCCTCCTCTCTGCATCATAAGAACCCTGTATTGGCTCCAGGTCTTTACATTGGTTGACGTGCCCCAGTGCCTTTGCTCATGCAGTCAGTTCTCTGTGTCTGGTAAGCCCTTGTCCTCTTCCTACCCTTTCCGCCATGGACATCTTGTGTGTCCAACTTGACTCCTTCACTCCAATTGGCTCCATAAGGATAGAAAGAGTGTCTTTTTCTTCATTGTGTCACTGGTATGTAGCACACAGTAGTGCTGGGGACAGAGTGGGCTCTCAATTCGTATTTGTTGAATGAATGAATGGATAACTGAATGAATAAATGAATGAATGAGGGCTGACCTTATTTATAGTCAAAATTCATGTTCCATTTTGATCAGTTGAATGATGTCTTTCCAGTCAGATTTCTCTCTTTCTACCATTTCCATCCTTCTAAGTACCAGAAACGTGTTAGTACAATGTTCAAATAGCCAAGTCTATGGGTTTAATTCTTTCTAGGTTTGTTCCATTTCCAATAATACCCAAGTCTTACTCCAACAATAGCCAGATGAGGTGAGTTGAATGGTGGCCCCCAAATGTAAGGCTGTGTTCTACAGCTGGGAATGTGAATGTTTTCCTATTTGGAAAAAGGGTCTTTGCAGATAAGTTAAGAATTTCACAATGAGATCAGGGATGAGATGAGATCCTGGGTTACCCAGGTAGGTCCTAAATCCAATGACAAATGTCCTTACATGGGACCCACAGAGGACAGACACATGAGGAAAGAAGGCCATATGAAGATGGAGGCAGAGACTGGAGTGATGTAGACACAAGCCAAGGATTTCTGGGAGCCACCTGAAGCTGGAAGAGGCAAGTAAGGGTCCTCCCCTGGAGCCTTCAGAGGGAGCCCAGCCCTGCCAACCCCTTGACTTTGGACTTCTGGCCTTCAGCACTATGAGAGAATAAGGTCTATGGTTTTAACCCACCAACTTTTCAGTAACTTCTTAGCCCCAGGAGACTACTGCACGGGGCATCTCAGATCCTTCCACAAGGGGACATGAGAGGACCAGGCTACAGTGGACACACACTGGGGGAACGAGCATCCCCACTCCTAGAAAATCAGTTCAGAGAAAATGTTGCGTCAATAATAAAAGTAATTATAAATCAACTATACTCCAATAAAAATTTAAAATAATGATAATAATAAAAGTAAGTAATTTTTATTAGTACAGCAACCACTGCAAGGATAGTTTCCATCTATTAAGCCCTTTGCAAGTGCCAGTCACTGTTCTAATCATTCCACACCTAGAACTCAGTCGTCTTGACAACGCTATGAGACAGCTAGTGATTTTATCCCCATTTTACAGACAAGCAAATGGAGCTCCAAGTCATTCCCTCACTTGCCCAGGTTCTCACAGAAATGAGCAGCAGGGCTCACTCGGCCACATCTTCATATAAAGTGTAGTAAGATGCAGAGGAGAGAATATTTGCTTTGAGTTGGAGGGACTGGTTCTCGACTCAGATGTCCTTGGGCAGGTTTCCCGGCCCCTCTGAGCTGGACGGAAGTTCTGGCCGGTCTCCCCAGCTCTGACATTCTGGGGTCTCCCAAATCTGTTCTCGTTCTGAAATGTTATGATTTGCAAACCAGGTTTTTCCTATTAACAGTGATTTGCTTTTACATTTGCACAGTGCCTTCCTGCCAAAATCTGGACACCTGGTCTGCTCTGCCACTCAGTCAGGGAAAATAACCAGAAATGCAAGAGGATCAGCACATTCCCCGAGCCATATGGAGGGGAGGGGAGCGATGCACCTCATATTTTAAAATGTCCTTCTCCTCCTGCAGCCAGGCCTCACTGACAAAGCAGGCCCCAGGGCTGCCAGGAAGCCAAGCTGCCTCTCGTTCTTATATTTAAATTTAATTTAACCGTAGCATTACCCTGCGTGTCAACAGTTGAGGACAAATTGATGGATTCTAGTTTAACTATTTAGCTGTGCCAGTGGTAATACGGTCAATCATGCATTAAATTAAAAATGACACTTGGAAATACATATATCCTGAGCCTCAGTTCTGTGCACCAAATAGGAAAAGATTTAAAATGCTGTCTGGTGGAAGATTACCACCGAAGAAGCATGAATCTCATTACCGTAGGCTACGTGGCACACATTTGCAAAGCTCTGTTTAAAAGGCTCTCTGGTGGCAGCAGCTTGGTTACCTGGCTGCCTAAACAGGCCGTTTCCTTTCCACAGGAGAAAATGCAGCTGCTGCCAAAGCCAAGAGGTCGGCGCTGCCCCCACCTCCTCAGACCACCCACGGCACCCACGGCTCACATGTCACCTGCTCCCAATACTGCAGTCCTCCCCTTCACAGAGACATTACCGAACTCATCCACAAACATAAACAACTAGAAGATAAGAGCAGTTACCCTTTATTAAGCCCCAGCTGTGTGCCACCCACTGTGCATGTCTTACAATACGTCGTTCAACAGCCCTGTGAGCTCAATATTTTTATCCCATTTTGCCATATACAGAAGTTGGAGGTCAGAGAGGTTAGGTATATTTTTCAAGGTCACACAGTGATTCATGGCAAAGCCAGAATTCCAAGCCAATCCAGGCTAATTCCACTGCCCATGCACTTAGCTGTGGGCAGCACGGCTACTTAAGCCATCATTCTGGAAAACACCCAGGTAAGCAAGCTTCTGTTCATCTTCATTCCCATCCGTGCACCCAAATGAGCCTAGGGTACATTCTAGGTAAGAGCTGCAGAGAAAAGACCATTTGCTTGGGATTCCCCCGCTCATTTTGCCGTGCCTTTTCCCACTGGGGGCAGGCAAGTCCTATACCACTAGAACCATGGACCCTTTATGGGCAAGGATCAACTTATTTATCTCATATACCCCAACGCTCAGCCACATGCCCAGTCTAGAGCAGGCGCACATGGCCATTTGTGGAGCTATGTTAAACTGGATGCGGGGGCAAAGAAAGGAGAGAAGTAGGGGCACCACCAAGGAAAACAGAAGAGGATGAGTAGAGGACCAGTCTATCAGAGGAGCACAATCACCAGAAAGGCAATGGTGAGAGAGAAAAACACATCATTTTCCCTTTCAGACTAATAGAAAGGCATTTTCCCTAAGGGGCAGTGTGAACTGTTACTATAAAGATGGAAGCCTTCAAATTCTTTCCTCTTCCCAAAATTTAAGTTCAAATCATTTTGACTCTGAATCACAAGAGAAAAACCTAACAGGAGATTTTCTCAGTGTAAGTACAAACCTGAGTAAACAAGTAAGCAAAAGAGAGTGCAGAGAAAAGAGATAGACAAATGATCCTTGAACTACTCAACTCTCTTCCTGTTTCTCCCTATGTACACACACTACTGTTGCAATCGCAAGATACAAGTAAACCTTATTGTTTCATAAAAATTTCAACCACATAACCCAATTAAGTCCACTGTTCCTGAAACAATTTCATCTTCTAGGAAATGAACATAGATCAAGTCTCAGATATTTTCCTATTCACACGACTCTTCTGTGCTTTTGTCTCCTATTTTCTATGCCCGACCATACTCCCATCTCCTAATGATAGGCTGGCAATTTCTATTCCAAACAGAAGCCACACAGCCGCCCAGTTTTGCATTTATTTAGCACAGATCCTACTGAGAAATGTCCATTAGCGGGAGCTTTACCATGACCTAACCTTGAGAGTTCTGGGTTGAGTTGGCATTGGCTGTGAGTGGGCAGCCACCGGACGGGGCTGAAATTAACCCGATTTCAGCAGTTGGCTTCTGAGTGTGTTTGCATCTGCTGTCTTAATGGACTGTGAGGGCTGCCAGGTTGTCTTCCAGAACCTGCCATCAAGGTCAAAGGACACAGGCAGGCAGCCCAATGGGAGCCTGAAGCTCAGCAGCCACCCTTGGTCAGTGATCCCAGGCTGTCAGGCAGGTTTATCTGGAAGCCTCTGGCTTCTCCATTTTCCCTTTAATCTAAAAATAAACTACTAAACATGTGCTGAGTTTGTTCAATCAGAACAAAACTAAATATTTTCTTTTTTTTATTGAAGTATAGTTGATTTACAATGTTGTGCCAATCTCTGCTGTATAGCAAAATCACTGTTTTATATGTGTATATATATATATTCTTTTTTATATTCTTTTCCATTATGGTTTATCACAGGGTATTGAATATAGTCCCCTGTGCTCTACATTAGGACCTTGTTGTTTATCCACTCTAAATGTAATACTTTGCATCTACCAACCCCAAACTCCCACTCCATCCCTCTCATCCCTCCTCCCCTTTGGCAACCACAAGTCTGTTCTCTATGTCTATGAGTCTGTTTCTGTTTTGTAGATAAGTTCATTTGTGTCATATAGATTCCACATATAAGTGATATCATATAATATTTGTCTTTCTCTTTCCAACTTCACTTATTATGATAATCTCTAGTTGCATCCATGTTGCTGCAAATGGCATTATTTTGCTCTTTTTATGGCTGAGTAGTATTCCATTGTATAAAGGCACCACATCTTCTTTATCTGTTCATCTGTCAATGGACATTTAGGTTACTACCATGTCTTGTCTATTGTGAATAGTGTTGCTATGAACATAGGGGTGCATGTATCTCTTTGAATTACAGTTTTGTCCAGGTATATGCCCAGGAGTGAGATTGCTGGATTGTATGGTAATTCTATTTTTAGCAAAACTAAAATTTTCATCAGCCTCATTTCCTGGGGATCATTTCCACATCTTATCCTTTGTGGGAAGGCAGGCTTTTCTCCATAAGGAATGTCCCATTACAGAGCTCAGACAAAGCACACTCACCATAAACAGGGCTTCTATCCAATCAAACTGAAATTGTACAGTCTTGGCCTCTTAAAGAAAAGGTGCAGTTATTGTTGTCTTTAAAAAACAACAGCCATTATTTGTAGAATATCAGTTGTATTCTAAGCTTTATGGTAAACACTTTAGCCCTATTATTGTTCCCATAGTACAGATGAGAAAATTGAGGCAAGCAGAGGCCATGGAACGTGGCCAGGGTTACAGAGTTAGGAATGGAGGAACAGGGCTGGAATTCATACCCAAGTCATTTCATTCCATGGTCCATTCTTGCTGGTTCCCGTAAGGGGAACAGTTCTTTTGGGAACCAAATAAAGCGATGGAGGCTCTGGAGAGATAGGTGCTATTCTGTCTCATTTTCTGCCCCATTGACTTTCATCTTTTTTCAACATGAGAATCCCTTTGTGCTTTCCAAAACAATATCATGATAATCACTATACTCTTAATACACATTGAATGAGGCAAAAGCTGTTACAAATTTAATAATGTTTATAAACAAGTTTGTATCTTATCCCTTACAATAAAATCCATGAACATTACGTATGTATGTAAGTCATTATTATCGAGTAACACACAATACTTAGGGCACATAGGGATTCTCGGAACCCTTGAACTAATTGAGAAAGCCACAGCCAGCACTGATTTCAGCTCTTTGTCTCATGGGTGCCCAAAATAGATGCTATAAGGATGGGTAAGCATCCTGCCTTAAAGATAACAACAAACAATGATAACAAATGAAACACATTTAAAGGTTTAAATAAAGGGGTAGTTTAAGAGGACACTGGATTTACTGTCAATGTTCTCTTTTTGGAATAAGGCACAAAGACAGCCTACAAAAGGATTAACAATTCTGGGCTTGGAGAGTACATTTCCCTTTGGAGAGAGTTAGAAGAAGAAGGAGAAGGAGGAGGGGGAGGAGGAAAGGGGAGGAGGAGGGGGGGAGGAGGAGGGGGGAGGAGGAGGAGGGGGGGAGGAGGAGGAGGAGGAGGAGGAGAAGAAGAAGAAGAAGAAGAGGAGGAAGAAGAAGAGGAAGAAGAGGAGGAGGAGGAAGAAGAAGAAGAAGAACTGAAGAGGAAGGGGTGGGAGGGGGAGGGGGAGGGGGAGGGGAAGGGGAGGGGGATGGGGACGGGGAGAAGAACCCTATGGCTGAAATGAACAGTTTCCCTCACAGGGACAGAATCACCAGAACTGCCTACTGTCCGCCTGGGGTCAACCTGAACTTTGTGATCCATTGTTTTGCTATGTTGGCTTTTGTTGTAATACCAAAATCTTACCTAGTTTGCTCAGTAGGTCACCCTTATCATGCCACCACCCTCCGCAAGAGGACACAGAATCAATGTCCCTTCTTTTGGATCCAATCAGCCATGAATCAGCTCCAACAAAAAAGCAAAGATGCTTCTTTCAAATTGTTATTATTCTCTTGACGAAATGACTTTATTCTGAGTTTCCTGGTCTCAGATGCTGCAGGGAAGCTAGACAATCTGCCACCACAAGGCTGCCTGACCACAAAAACACAAGATCTGCTGGCCTTCCCACTGCCAAATAGTCTGAGTTGTCTTATTCTTCAGATGAGCGTTGAGTAACTCCTTGCGTCAAAGGAATCACTGACCGTCATCCAAGCAGTCCCTGAATTACAGAAAGCCTTGCAAAGGAAGAAGTTCCCCTCTGCTGGATGTGTGTTTACTATGAAATCAATATGGATGAGAGAGTTCATTCTGAATTTGTTTGATGAGAGGCCTAGAATTTATGTCCACATTACTGCCACCGCCATTTATCCCAAAGAGAAGAAGCTAATGAAGGATTACTTGTGTGTGTAACATGACAGGTGACCCATCGAGTCATCCATCTGTGTTTGGATAGGGTTTAGTCTATGGGGTCTGATACTCCAGTCCACAAATGAACATATTAACTCAAAGACCTATGCCTGCTACAGAGACATCCGGGAGAACATTTCTGGCCTCATTCCTTTTCACCTCCATTTCTCACACTGCAGAAGTGCAGCTCAGATTCTGAGTTCTGCCTCAGCAACAGAACCAGAGTCCCAATCAGTGCTTGATTTGCCAAGGCATGCAAGTACTGAGGTCTTATGAGGAAGACTCAGGATGATCACGGGGAGGACCCAATTCTTGTTGATTCTACTAAGTCTTCTTCTCCTGAGGGTTTGTATGGCAGGCTTTGCCTTGCTAACCTTCACAAACTCCCTGTGAGAATGAGAATAATGTTTCTATGTCTGTTTTTCACTTGGGAAGATCTGAGACAGAGATCTTAAGCCCCCTGAGGTCAAACAAGCCAGTCAGCAAAGCCACACATAGGATTGGCATTTCAACACCCATCTTTTCTGCTGAACATCTTTTAGGGGAGAAGGAAAAGACTTGTGATGGGGCTCCCAGATTGAAAGAAAAGAGAAGACTTGACCTTGAACCCCTAAAAGCTTGTTTAAGAAGGATGGAATGGGGTCAGAGCATGGGGTCAGCCCATTGGAGAATGGGTGTGTACCAGGTGTCAGCACTTGGGCAACCCCAGCATCTTCGCTAAATCTCGGTCCTCCTTACCCATAAATGAGATTAAAGAGCATCGGCATTAGACACTTGTCATGAAGATTAAATAAGATAACATACACTGGAACCAGCAGGCTTTTTCCGTCCAACATGCATCTAGTTAGGGTGCAGCTGGTCTCCTGTTACTTGGATCTAACAGTCCTTATGTGGCCCTGACCCTCACTGCACAATTGTGGATCAGGGTCCCAATGAAAGAAGAATGGTCCAGCTGGGAATTAACAACCTCATTTCCTTCACAAACATTTAAGGAAGGTCAGAAAGCCCCTGCAGCTCTTACTAGTCTCTTCTCTCGTTTAGACTTCTCTGCCTCCCCAAACCTCCCAGGATTCACTCACTCTCCTGGCCTAACCACATCCCCCAACCACCCCATCCTGGTCCCACCTTTGCCTGCACTTCTCCTGATCCTCCTCCATCCACATTGCCTTACGCCTGCCACCTCCAAGGAGCTTTTTGGTTTTTTGTTTTTTGAAAAGAAACTGTGCATGTGGCTTTTGCCCTTTTTTACTTCAGAAAAAGCAGGGTTGGAGGAGAAGCTGAGGCAAAGAGGATCCGGAGCTGTGAACTCCTTCACATTAATAACTTTTACACCATCTCATAGAATTAAAACACAACTCTCTATTTTCTCAAGTATTATCTTGGTATATATAGCTTTAAAATTTCCCAGGAGTTTAAACATAACATTTTATATGGTCCATAAATTGTGATATTAGCCCTTGGATGGCATGGGAAATACTATAATATTTTTCCTGGCCATCAAAGTCGTAACTAACATCACTGCCAACAGAGTACATTTTATAACCCTCTCTGGATTTTTTCTTCATTCCAACTCTTATTTATATTTTAACAGTCATTTGACCATGAACTCCTTTTTCTTCTTAACTTAACCGAAAACATATTTTCCACTCTTTATGGTCATACTGAATTCTAAAGTGTCAGCCTATTTACGTGGATTATTAAAAAATGAGAATATTATTGAATATACTTACGCCTCAAGGAACAAGCTTGAAAACTACAAATATCATACAAAGTTTGGATTTTTTCATTATAAATGTTAATTGACAAGGGAAATGATGAAAATAGTCCTAGGTGTGTCTAAATAGTCTTAAAAAAAAAAGAAATCACATTTTAAAAAAATCAATACCATAATGTTATTTTTTTTTTTTTTTGGCTGCACCGTGTGGCTTGTGGGATCTCAGTTCCCCAACCAGGGATTGAACCCAGGAACCCCTCTGGCAGTGAAAGTGCCAAGTCCTAACCACTGGACCGCCAGGGCATTCCCATACCCTACTGCTATTTTTAAATTATAAAATTCGATGGAAGGAATGTGTGGACCTGGATTTTCTCGAGCCCAGACCCTCTCATTGGGCTTCTCGATTCCCCTTATTTCTGCACATGGGTTATTTCCATGATTACTACCCTCACACCGCCCCTGTGAACGCTTCTCACCTGCCCGCCCTTCACCCTGTCTATGGCCATCTGACCTCCCGTGGGTGATGGTCTCTTTTTTACCTGTCCCTTTAGTCTTGTCCTCTCAAATGACCCCTCCGTCACTCATTTGTTACTATGAGAATTACACTGAATTGAACACTAAATGCCAAAATACAAACACAGGCTACATTTTCAACTAACATTCTGCTTAAAACACCAAAGACTTAAGTGGAGATGCTCCCATGCAGAAAACCCATTCCTTAGAGGACCATGATAGGAAGAAAGAAAATTACTGCTTTGAATTCAGATGAAGACAAAGAGAGATTGAGCCAATTGAAGAACACTTCCACCATTGCCAGAATTCCTGGTGCCAGCCCAGTGGATGGAGAACAAACAATGAAGGATGTAAGGTGCTGGGTTCTGGTTCTGTTCTAGTTTCATCCTGGGTTTGTTGTGCCAGTTTATAGGCAGCAATTTATCTCTGGCTGAAAGAGATCATCTTTAAGTACCAATGCCTTTACCATTCTCATTTTCTTTCCTACCATTTGCCAAAAGTGGTACTACCCTCCCACCTTCCGTTGAGCCACCTTCAGCAGGGTGATGGTTGGAAGTGACTAGAAATCTGGACAGCTCCTTACTAGCAAGAGTAATTAGCCAAAGCAGAATCACACGGCTGCTAGCCTGCATCAGGAAAACACAGATGTCCTTGGAAATAAAACCACAAAAAACAACAACCAATGATTTTTTATGAGTCATGGGATTATGGACAATTAAAAAAAATATATTCTTGTTTGTTTCAATTTTCAAATTTTACCGGACTAGTAAGAAAATTGTGGATAATGTTATGATAGCTTACATGTTATCTAAATTTTGGGGAAGATAGATGTTTGTGATTTTTTTCAGTAATGTCCTATTCTAAACCATATGTTACTTGATGTAAATTAATAACTTCATTGTTAAATCTGTTGGCAGGTGAACTGCTACTAGCTTCTGAGTCTCCCTCAGACATCCTGTAGGTGTTTTACCATGGAATTCAGAGAAACAATCAATTTTTATCAAGAGCATTTGGAGTGACATTCCCTTTGCCACAATGGAAAGCCTGTGTTCTCAAAGCCCCCCTGACAGCGATGATTCCCTCTGTTTGGCAATGGCTTCCCTTAAATTTCTCCTAAACTACCTGACTTACTCAAAGAGTGAGGATTTTCTGAGATTCCATGTCCTTCCACTGAAAAGATTTTGACTCAAAAAAATTTTTGAAACATAACTTTATTTTGAAAAAAATAAATCACCCTTATAATTAAAACAGACAAATACAAAATTCAAAACATGTATATCAGACAGTAGTCTTAAATTTTATTAGACAATGCACACATTGACCCAAAGTGTTACAACAAATGGAACTTTACAGGGACAATGAACAGAAAAAGCTGTTGATTTCACTCTCCTGTCAGACTTCAGGGTGCTTCTGCTGTCACCTCAAGATGTGGAGCACTGGAGAGCCTGCTGGCTACCTAAGCAGGTGTAGGGGGGCGGTCATAACTAAGTATCTCATAAACTCACAGCGAGGATTCATTGCATAATTATCTACTTAAGAGCTCAGCATGACACCCAGCACCTACTAAACACAGCATATTAGTTACTGTCCCCTTGGAATCATAGAGCTCAGTGTCCCCACATCTCAGCATCCTCTTCTCACACTCCCAGCTCAGGCTTATACCCTAAAAATGTGTATAACAGAGAAGCAGGTTTACTCCATCCTCAGAATCATCTGACATTGACTTTATTTTCTGTCCAAATATCTTTGGAGGGTAATCTGACCCAGGTTTGAATCTCAGCCTTCTTACTTTATAGTCGGAGCCCAGTTCATCTGTAAAATGAGGACACCTGTCCTGTAAGGCCATCTTGAGCATCTAAGTCAATGTGTGTGAAGATTACAGCACACTACTTGGTACATCACGGATGCTTCATAAGTGGCAAATATAGTATTATTATCATTATGATTTTTAATGCTAAAGATATCATTGAATTTAATGAGAGTTTTTTTGCTTCCTTGCCCTTGGTCTTGCCATGGAGAGAAGGTGAGAAAAGACTCTGAGAACATTCCTGTTCTTCCCTAGCAGATAACAGCCAGCAAGAACTCTTCTTTGAAACAGCTAAAGCTCTGTAGGAACATAAGGTGTGTCGTAGTGGTTTCAGTTTTCCTGTCTGAGTCCCGGCAGATTCAGAAATAACTTGTAGTGTGCCCTTGGGGAATGAACAGCTCACTAAATGTGACAGCCCCATGTCACTCTAGCAGCAGAACCAACACAAATGCCCAGTTACAGCTCTGATGTGTATTACTCCACATTCCAAAATCCAAAGCTACCACTCCAAGCTAATCCCAGAATAGCCTGGAGTCCAGCGAAATAAATTATACAGTTGAAGTGCCCACAGGAAGTTACTTTCTATGCAACTATCAGCTTACCTTGTGTGGGCTTCCTTGGACTTAATTATTTGATGTATGAATGGTCAATGTTATTGACCCTCCAGCTGCCCATAAACCCTTCCACTTAATAAAACAGTGACCTACTGGCCCACTAGTTCAATAAAGAGGCATTGAAGGGGAACAGTATCGGCAGAGGCAACTGACACAGGCAGCCAGATATTCCTGGCTCCGTAAGCGATCTCCCAGAGAGGGCAAAGATTTCACTTTGGATCTGTAGATGCCTTGTTTGATTCTGCATACAGAAATCATTGCATGATTGAACACTTAGTTCCTGAAAGTAGCAGTGAATATTTGAATGCTTTAAGAACTCTGCTGAGCATGTTACCAAGTAGACACACACAGATGTGAAAAGAGTATATTCATCTTATGGCCTATTCAATGTCCCGGCCATTTGCCAAATATCATAAAAAAATTATTTCACTCATGTGGTGCTGGATTTGCTGGTCCTATACATTAAAGCACAGTAAGTTCAGAACACTGGAAAGAATGCCATTTGTGATTTTGTAATGTTCAGTCTGCATTAAGGAAGCTAGAGTTTCCTTAAAAATGATAATCCCAGCATGAGAACAAGGTCTGAATGTCTGTGTGTCTCTACTCCCTTTAAATATTTACTGGATCTCATATCCTACAAAAGGACTTAACTCTGGGCCATCCTCATAATGAAATGCTCCCCTACTCTGGTCAGTTTCTGCATCCCCATTCTTCCACTATAATCCAACTGTAACCCAGGAGTTCTTATTTTAAGCACATACACCAAAGATCGGATTCTAATAACTTGTCTCTTGCTGTCTGCGAACAGATTGTGGGTTCAGTCTTGCAATAGAAGAGCATATTAAAAATTCTCAGCCTCTGACATTCCCCACTGGAAGGGATGCTTGAGACTAGTTTAGAAACCCCACCATAGCAGGCAAACAAACACCTGGTTCTGCCTCACTCAGCCAGCCTGTAGTCCTGCAGAAAGCCGGGAGCAGACAGCACAGTGAGCGCGTTCCGTGGCCCTGTACTCACCGCCCACGTAGGCAAGTCCCTGCTCTGTCCTTTCATTTACTCAGACCTCTCATGCAAGCCCCTGAGTCTATGTGGGTACATAGGAGGGCTGGACAGAGGCTGGGGGGCAGGGCAGCTCTTGGTGAACAGATCTTAGATAGGTGAGGCCAGGAGAGCTCCGGCCAGCAGGCCCCCATGCCAACGCAGAATACACATGAAATGTCATAGACACCTAATAAAACTTGGTGACCTGGAAGCCAGGGAGACACACAGGAGAACTAAGAACTGAGACTTTTTTTTTCATTTTGTTGAATATTTACAAAGCGATTTTATTATTTATAAGACACTGTGAATTGATCCAATATACTTGGGTCAATAATCTTCACTGTTTTGCATGAATTATCATTTAAACACACAAATAATTTGCACCACAACTTGGTTTTCATGGTATGGCATAGTTGTTATTTATGAAAGAAACTGAAGAGAAAAAAAGTGCAATGCATGCTCCCTATAATATGCTTGTAAAACTTATGTAACAGGAAGAGGAGGAAAAGGGCATCATATATGCAAGTGGGCAGTGACAGCATTTATGTAATTTCCATGTTGTCATAAGAAACAAAGATTCTTAAAATTGCTTAGAAAGTGGCATTTTTACATTTATGTAAGAGCTCTGCAGCACTTCAATTTACTAAAACATAAATGAAGCTCATTCTACTGTTGAATGGAAAAGATCAAAACAAACAAAGCAAATTCATATCAGGGATTTATTTTATAACTTATTTTTATAACTTCTTTTATACTACCCAGAAGTATATGTAGATCATACACATACACAGAACTGTCAACACTTTAAAATGGTCTTCAAATTTTAAATAAGAGCTGCAACAGACCCCTTTGGCTTCCCAGGAGGTCTATTAATTTTATGACACCTTGCCAGATATTTTAAATAATCATGGCCTGGGCTTCCTTGGTGGCGCAGTTGTTAAGAATCCACCTGCCAATGCAGGCGACACGGGTTTAATCCCTGGGCCGGGAAGATCCCACATGCCTTGGAGCAACTAAGCCCGTGCCCCACAACTACTGAGCCTGCAATCCACAACTACTGAAGCCCACACGCCTAGAGCCTGTGCTCCGCAACAAGCGAAGCCACTGCACTGAGAAGCCTACACACTGCTGCGAAGGGTAGCACCTGCTCGCCACAACTAGAGAAAGCCCACGCACAGCAACAAAGACTCAGTGCAGCCAAAAATAAAAATAAATAAATAAATAATAAAATAAATCTTAAAAAAAAAATCATGGCCTTCATGATGAATTAAGGCCATGAGTACATGTGTGCCTCAGTTATGATTCATTGAGCTCCACACACAGATCTAGAAAGAAAGAACCCTACAAATGTTGAGTTCAACAGATGTCATATGCTTTTATCAACCAAGAGACAGAAACTCATCAATAGATAACCAATAAAAGTCAGTCAACCTAGAGATGAAAACTCAAGGACAAATACTAAAACCAGTAGGTAAAACTTGATGAGAAATAGGATATTTATATGTCTCACAGTATCTCCCTACAAATCTTGTATTCACTATAAAGGAAGCAATGTTAACTTTACAAGGGAGAGACCTGGGAAGCACTATTTTACCAAGTGAGCAAAGTCACCATCACCAATATTGAAACAAACAGATGTGTGCCTCCTGATACGATGCATCAAGAAGGACACAGTACTTCCATGCTATTCCTGCCAAATGCAGAACCCAAGTCTAGTTATGAGGAAACAGCACGCAAGTCAAACAGAGAGACATTCTACAAAATAAATGGCCTTTACTTTTCAAAAATGTCAAGATCAAGAACATAAAGACAGGCTGAGAAACTAGACTAAAGGAAAACAAGCTGTGACAAATAAAGGTAATCTGTGACCTTGGATCATCAGATTAAAAATGGTCAGAAAACCCACAGATACAGAAAACAAACTTATGGTTACCAAAGGGGAAGGGGAGGGAGAGATAAATTAGGAGTTTGATATTAATATATATGCATTACTGTACATAAAATAAATAACCAACAAGGACCTACTGTATAGCACAGAGAACTATACTTAATATTTTGTAATAATCTATAAGGGAAAAGTATCTGAAAAAAATAGATATATATGTATGTATAACTGAATCATTTTGCTGTATGCCTGAAACTAATACAACACTGTAAATCAACTATACTTCAATTAAAAAAAATAGTCAGAAAATAAATGGCTATAAAGGACATTATTGTCCTCTATGAAAAAACTAAACATGGACTGTAGACTGAATAACAGCATTTTATTAATGATAAATATCTAGATTTTGATCATGATAGTATGATTATGTAACAGAATATTCACATTTTAAGGAAATACATGATGACGTATGTAGGGGTAAAAGGGGATGATGTCTCCAACTTTCATATAATTCAGAAAAAAAATGTGTGTATGAGTACAAAGAGAGAGAGAGGAGGATAAAATGTAAATAACTGGTGATTCTGGGTAAAGGGTCTTCAGGAGTTCCTTGTACTACTCTTGAAAGTTTTCTGCAAGTTTTAAATGGTATTCAAACAGTGTCAAGGGAAAAAAATCACAGCTGGAAAAAATTAATCCATAAAATATTTGTGTCACAATGTGTCAGCTGGGTGGAATTTTGAAATTTCTCCAGCCTGCTCTATCTCCTTTGATGCATAGGACATTATGCATTATTTTGAAGCAAATTTTCACGATGTTATGGACAGTCGCATGAGTGGTCACTGTTATTCTTGTCAGCACAGGGTAATATTTGAAGGCTGCTTCCCCTGGCGGCCCTGATGTAGACAGACCCGAGGGGACAAGATGGACTAAAAGCTTAATGGGAGAGAAGGACCAAGAACTGTTCCAGAAATGATAGGACATCCAACTGTTTTTGTTATTTGGATTATGTGCCCTATTTTAACACATTTGGAAAATTCCCTCGAAGCAGTAACGCGTCATATTTTTTTACATCCTGAACCCCTGAGCTGCCATCTCATCATAATTTGTAAAAATATAGCTTGAAGCAAGATAACTCTGCAATTGCATTTAAATTGTTTTTGGATGCAAACAGGGAGATAATGTGCTTTTCCCAAAGACAAAAAAAGAGCAAAGTTAAAACCCTCAGCTTCAATTTCACCCACTCATTTATTCAGTGAGTACTGTTTAATCACCTACTGAGTACTCAGTAGACAAAGGCTCTTGAAACTCTATCTCCCACTAACTGGCACTGGTGATGTACTTACAGGGTCTCTAGTAGGCATGCCAGAGTCACACGTCCAGACCGCAATCCTGATTTCCACATCGCCCTCCCAACCCCCTCCTCGTCCTGTCCAGCCCATCTCAGAAAATGTCAACGTCATTTTTCTAGTTGCTCACACCCCAAATCTCAGAGACGGCCGTGAGTCCTCTCTTGGTTCACATCCAGTAACTAAGCCAAGAGAAAGTTCCATCTATTCTACCTTCAAAATAGATCCCAAATCTGACCACCTCATATCCCCTCCACTTCTACCTCTCAGAGCTAAGCACCAGCAAATCTCACCTGGATTATCAAAATAGCATCTACCTGTTCTTCCAGCTTTTGCCCTGCCCCCTACATTCTGCACGCACTCGGAGGATAGAATGACCTTGTTTAAAAAGGAAGGTCATTGCTTTAGTCTGCTCTGGCTGCCATAACAAAGTACTAGTGTCTGGGGGGCTTAAACACAGGCATTTATTCCTTCCCCATTAGGGAGGCCAGAAGTCCAAGATCAAGGTGTGGGCAGTGTTGGCTCCTCCTGAAGCTTATCTCCTTGGCCTATGGGTGGCCGTCTTCTTCCTGTGTCTTTACATAATCTTCCCTCTGTGCATGTCTATGTCCTAATCTCCTCCTGTTATGAGGGCACCAGTCAGATTAGGGCCCACCCAATAAGATTGGGCCCATCCAATTTTACCTAAATTTGTTCTTAAAGGCTCTATCTCCAAACACAGTCCCATTCTGAGGTACTGGGGGTTCGGACTTCAACCTATGAATTTCAGGGGGCCACATTTCAGCCCATAAGAACCAGAGCACACACTCCTTAGAGCCTTCAGCAGCTCCCCTTAACACTCAGCATAGAAACCAAAGTTCCTAGAGTGACTTACAAGCCTTCTAGGATCTGATCCCAAGACCACTCTGACTTTATACCCCATTAATCTGCCCCTTGCTCACTCCAGTCCCGGGCCCCTGGCCTTCCTGCTGTTCCTATGACATGGCAAGCACATGCCATCTCAAGGTCTCTGCACGGCTGCTCCTTCTGCCTGAGTGTCTCTTTCCCCAGATGTCTACATGGTCTTTAGGTCATTTTCTTCAAGTCTCTGTACAAATGTCACCTTATCAAGGTGAAGCCTCTCCAACCACTCTGTATATAATAGCAAGCAACCCTCAGTATCCCCACCCCTTCCCTGATCTACTGTTTTCCATAGCCCTCACCACCATCTGACATTATTTACGTTTACTCTTTCATCTGCTCTTCTCCTCCCCTGCAACTCAAATGCAAGTTTCTTAAGGTACCATTTCCATCCAGCTTGTTGACCATTGTACACTTAGAACACTGCATGGTTCAGAGTAGGCATCAGTGAATATTTGTTGTGATTAAATAAATTAACTGATTTCATTGGCTCACACTAGGCTCTGGGAGAAATATAAAATTAACTAGCACATTCCTGCCTTCAAGTACAAAAGTTTGTAGTCTTGAGTATTAGGAAATCAGTTATTAGTTCCCATGTTTGGGGATAACCCAATTTGTTGTGTTTGTGCATTACTTTTTAGAATACATCTGGCACGTGATCAACTCAAAAATAAAGAAAGCAATACCGTGAAAAATAAAAGAAAGAAAGAGGGAAGAGCAAAATTCTTTTTAGTTTAGCAAAGTGACTAAAGAGTATTTTTTAGCCAATTCATTTCCTTGAGACATCTAACAATTTGTATGACAGAGTGTACTTCTTTATAATAAAGTTTGTGAGGCCTAGAGAAGACATTTTAAAAATAATTATGCCTCGTGAATGGTGTAATTGTCCCTTTCTATAGAACTAAATCTGCCACAGAACATATCACTGCTCTAAGGGTATTTTTAGGTTTTCTTTTTCAGACTATAAATATATACAACTCAAATGGCATCCGCCCACTCTTGTTAATTCTGCCTGGATAATTTCTATTTACACCATTGGTTCCAAAGTTTAATCTCCCTAAAGAGATCTCCATGAGCCCAGGGGGAATCGTCTGAAAGACTCTAATAGGTTGTATCACTTCATTTAATGGTATTTAGTGACAGCAAAGGCTGAAAGTCTGAAGTGGAAAGGAAAGCCTTAATTCTACCCCTAATTATCATGATTAAGCTCTGACATCTGATTTGCTCCTTGTATTTGGGACTCTTGCTGTCTTCCTCCATCTACACTCAGCATGCTGGGGAGGTGCTGGGTGGTAATGAACTGAACTCCTGGGCTGACGGAGGCCATTCTCTAGCCACACGCTCTACATGCAGCCAAAGAAATCCACGCATGGTTCTCCCAATATGTCAGGCTATTTCAAGCCCCCAAGCCTTTGCCCAGGATGTTTCCACTACATGGAAGTCTCTCACTTGCCTATCTGCCTAGCTAACTCCTGGTCATTTTTCCTGACCCAGCTCCAGCTATCACCTCCAAAGTCCTCCTTTTGACTCCCTCAGACAGTGAGTTACTCCCTTCCTGGGGCTCCCATGGCACTTAGCTCACACCTGAATACCAGCATTAATCATAATATTAGTCAGATTAGGCTAGGTTATATTACAGTAATAACTCCCCAAATCTTAATCATTTATAAACAAAGGCTTATTTCTCTTTCAAGCAAAGTCCGCTCAGGTAATGGTGATTCTCCAGGACACTCATCTTCCCTGCAGGCTAACAGCGATTCTTGTACCTGTACCAACAGGGGCGTGGGGTCTCTTCGTTCAGAATAAATGGAGAGGAAAACACTTGTCCAGAAGTGAAGTTCCATCCACAGCCCATTGGCTAGAAATGGTCGCTTTGGCCCTGCCTGCCTGCAAATGTGCCCCCAGGAGAAAAGCTTAAGGTATGGATGAACGTAACAAGTCTGACTGCAGTGAATTTTGATGTGGTTTGTCTAGTCAAGGCAAATATCTCTAACAAAGGAGTGTGAGCATCTTAACTGGAGGGGAGGAATCATAATTATTCATCTCACTGCTGTGGCCCCAGTTCTGAAAACAGTGCCTGTACCCTAGAAGGTACCCAATGAATACTGAATAAATGAATGAATAATTTAGACTAATTGAGATCAACTGCCTGGAATTGAATGAGAGCTCAGCCTCTCTAAAAGTACATAATCACCTAATATCAGAAAGAAAGCAAGGTTTGTTGGGAAAATGAAGGAGAGAAAATGGCTCTTAAGGAAGCATCGGTATTGGCTATAGCACTTAATGAATATTTGTTGGTTGAGTAAATGGATGGATGATGGATAGGTGATGGATGGATGGATGGATGATGGACGGATGGGTGGATGGGTGATGGGTGGATGGATGGATGGATGGATGAATGGGTGATGGACGGATGGATGGGTGGCTGAATGGGTGATGGACGGATGGATGGATGGATGGATGAATGGGTGATGGACGGATGGATGGATGGGTGGATGGATGTAAGGGTGGATGAATGTTTGGGCATAATGCTTTCCCATCCCTGTTGCCAATGATCCTACTCTTGTACAAATCATCATCATTATCACCTAAGTTATTATAATTGTCACTATAAAGAATATTATTATTCTACAATCTTGTTTTTCTTCTCTTAATATATTCTCTACACTGATGTCAGAGTCATCCTTCTAAAACTCAGATTAAATCCTGACATCCCCTTATGTTCATTAAAAAAAAATCAATTATTCCATCATTTAAAAAAAGGAAAAACATCCAAAGTCCTTCACGTGATATTCAAGATCCTTTGCAATTTGATCAGAACTTGTGACTCTACCATCCTTCACCTGCCTCTACCTACCCTTATTCCCCCACACAGACTCAATTAGCTGTGACCACAAAGCTTAGACTATTTGCTATATTCTGAAAAGGATATGCATCATGTTTTCCTTTTCCTCTCTACCATAAGATGTCTAAGTCAACTGATATTTCCTCTGTGAAGCCTCCCCAGATCACCTTCAGACAGAATACATCACTCCTTTCTGCGTTCTCCCATTGTATCTAATAGATACTTCTTTAAAATACTTCACTTAGGAAAATATGCTTTATATTTGGGTTTAAAAGATTAGAGCTGGAAAAAGAACGCCCTAGTTGTATATGTGTGTCTATTAGACTGTGTTTCCTTGAAAGCAAGGACCACACTTGACTGTACTGATTAGGGGCACTGTACAGCATAAGCACCCAATCACTCATTGTTTCATTCAGCAAAAGCTATGGAGTGTCTAACCTAGCCCAGGCAGTGAACAAGACGATTAACATTTGCAGAAGTGAATTAAATCCTAAGTAGAGTTCTGTTCCCCCAGAGCCCTTTGTCATTTTCACATAGTACACAATGCCATCATTAATAAAGCCAATTTCAAAATTAAATCTAACTTCATTATCTCGTCTAGATGCCTATAGCATTTTTGAAGTATATTCTTCAAAAAAGCAAAACAGAGACCCTCACTGTGAACTACTTCCCTGATAATATCTCCTATTCATTTCTCAGGAGATTAGATTGCCACTGTCTGAGTTTTATGAAGTTTTTATTGGTCAACCTGATCTTTTGGATATGGACTTATATTGGTTACAGGATGCAGGAGTTGGGCTCCCCGTCATTGGTCTGCATTTAGTGCCACACACATCCCTATTACTTAAGACGAAATGTTCGTGGTGTTTTTAAGATGATACTTAATCTTTTCAATGGCCACATAAAATTGTTCTTGTGCACATCAGGCTTTCATTTTATTTCTTTTCGAGGCATTGATAGAGCGAAATGTGAATGCTTTCAAACAGCTTCTACTTTCTTCACAGTGGAGAATTTGGGTATGGAAATGTACACTGCATTTCCTCCCTACGGATTTAATAGCAGAGAAGCAGCTCTCCACACTAAGCCATCCTTCTCCCTTCCAACCAGGCCCCAGAACTCCCATTAAAGTTAATGGAGACAATTATGTCCACAAACCAAAGGGAAAATAAACCCCTTCATTTGTAAATTAGCCCGATGCCAGGAGATTTTCTATGTCAAACCAAGAAAGAATAACACGAAAACATGTCAATCATGACTCCCTCTATTTAACTGTCTGAAACAAACATTCATCTGGGCAGCCTCCCATTCGCTCCAGAAAGAAAAGAAAGACAGCAAAGTCTCAACAGCTCCTTGGGACAAGTCTCTGAATTCCTCCACTATTTCCTTCCCAAGCCTTTTTGGTAAATGATAAATAGTGAGTCTGTTGATCACTTTTGGAGATTGCATAAAGCTTTATGGATCAAGTCCCACTTTCCATAAGCCATGTACTATGGAGATAGATGGCTTTGTTTTCATCTGTGCTCATTGTTTTTTTTTCCAGAAAGGATGGAAGTAGACATTTCTTTTTTTTTTTTTTTTTCATATTACAAAAAACTGAAAATGTGTTTTCTACTTTCTAAAAACATCTAAAGTCAGTGCTAACAGAGTAATAAGTTGACTGTCTATGATAGGGCTGAGATATCCAGGAACACCTGCCCAGAATAGTACCTGTAATTAACAGTTACCTGTGAAGTGTCTTCCTTTCTGGGGAAATGCACTCAGCAAGAATCCAGTCATCATTTAGTATGGGGACTGCAGGGACACTTCTGATGCAGCAGTCAAGATTCACCTGCCCATTTTGCCGTTAGAGTAAAACTAATATATTTCAAGAATAAAATGAGGTGTGGAGATTTATTTCCACATACAGCCAGGTGTTGTCCATGCAGTGCTCCCCTGGGATGTTCCATCTTCCTCTTCCTAGCACCAGCCTGGTCCCTCTCCTTCTGCACCGCATTAACTCAGGCTGGAACCCACGACAAGATCACATGCTTTATCCCAACTGGGCACTTTGCCTTCTCTAGGATGTGCTGCCCCTCGTTGATAACGGTGCTATGGCTGTGGCTGCTTGGTCCTGACAGCCAGAGTTCCCAATAGGTTAAGTAAGAAATAGTTGCATCCTGCTGTTGTCATACTCTTTCTATATTCAAAGACAAACCTGTTCTACTTCCCCCAAAAAAGTGTTTTAAAGGTTCAAACCCAAAATTAAAGCTACAAAGGGTAATACAAATTCATATATGCAATACATTCCATAAAGATACGTGATTAGAACAAAATTAAGGAGAAAAAGACTTTCAAAATAGAGTTAGGCTGACCCCAGCATTATCTATTATATTGAGAAATGGTTTTGATTCATCACCGAGTCTCCAGTGCCTCTGCAAACTCATTATAGAGAGGTCATTAAATATTTATTAAAATTAACAAATGGCAAATAAATTATGTAATGGTCTAAGTTTAAAATTTTAATTCTTTTTAGGTAAGAAATGCAATGCTTCGACGATGCTGGCATTCAGACAGTAGTTCCCTTTGCAGGGATGAAGTATACACTGGAAAGGGATACCTCGTGGGATGCTAGGGGTATCGATCTGGGTGGTGGTTACATAGAGATATGTGTGTATGTAAAATATATACATATGTGTGTAAAACATGTACATATATGTAAAATACATGGATGTAAAATATGTGTAAGATGTACATATATGTAAAATATATATATATGTACAAATTCATCCAGATGAACACTTCAGGTTAGTGTTACACTTTATTATATATACGATAGCCTCAACTTTTAAAAAAGATAGATGACTACAGAATGATGCTTCTCATCTATGGAAAATCTGTTTTGTTCTCCATTCAGAAGCCCCTTTCTCTACCTTTGTTTTTGGGCAATCCTTTATTCCTGAGCCTGTTTGTCTGTGATTTGATTAGTATTTACATATTCCTCCTATTTCCCACTAGCTCCTGATTAAATGATATATAATTCCTAGAGAACAGATTGAATTTGTTTTATTTTTCTGGGAGGATAAAAAACAGAATTTGAAGGTTCAAAATAAAAACCTAAAAGAACATAAGTACCTAAATTTTCAAACACAGACACTACAATAAGATTTTTTAAATATGATATAAAGTTGGTCATTAGCCAAGTGTTTTTTGGAAACTTAAGATAATCTAATGAAGGAAACACCAAAAATAATGTGGAAACAATCTCTCCAGTTTGCAATATTGATGGGTCCTCTTTCCAAGCAACTTTCTACTTTACCAAAAGAGCATCTAAGCACCTCACACCAGTCACCAAGGGAGTGTGCTCTTAGGGAAAGGGACCCCATTAGCCATGTGACCTTTGAACTGGTCACTCAGCCCCTTCATTAGGCTTCTATTTCCTCTTTAAAAACAACACACTATGATTAGGTCCAAGTCATCATCAACTCTCTCTTTCTATATTTCAATGAACGATGAGTTTTATTGTATGAGCAGCACTTCTGAAGTCTTCAACTTGATTTGAAAGAATAACTACAAAAATAGATTTTTTTTAACTCTTCGTCTACATAAAAATGGTTTTGCTTTCATTTCCCAGTTCAACAATGGAAGTGACTATTATTTCATATGATGAACATTCAACAAATATTAGAAGCAAAGAACTTTGTTTTTCACATTGTGCCATGTTGAGTATACCTCATTTGCTCTCAATAAATACTAGTTAATGGCTTTGATGCTAATAGAACTAATATCTCCAATACCCCAGAGTTAATGCACCACCATGAAGTAAGTTGGCTTATCTTCATTTTAGGAGTCTGCACCATCCCTAAAATTTTCTTAGAGTTTATGATAAGACAACCCTTGACATAACAAGTTAAACAGTAATATTTTGACCAAACTGAGTGAAAACTAGGAAACCTCAAAGACTGAATTTCAGCTTTGAACTTGCTCTATGATCATAAAGGGCCAAAAATGAATGAGGCATATCAGGGTAAGCTTCTCTGCACTAATCTACTGGCAGGATTAGTGTAGTTGCTTTAGAGGAATAATGAACTCAAGATATTGTCTTAACCTAAAGCTGGAATTCCCTGATATTGATTAAGTGTCTCCGTGAACTACATGGACTTGTGTTGCTGGACCAAAGATATCCATCATTTAATCCCCATCAGCAGTCCCCTTCTTAAAGAACCTGCCTCACCCACAGCTCAGAATAGGCAACTACCCACCACAACTGCTGGGACTGGGGGAGGGAGAACCTACTCTCAACGGGGCTGTTATTCCTCCCAGGCAGGAATTTGGAATTAAGAAACAAACTCTGAATCAAGCAGACAGTGTTGGAGCTGAAGGTTCATGTACAGTTAGATCCACATGGCAGGCAAAAGCCAGGTAGTGGGTAAAGTTATCAGCTTTGTCCATTTGAGCCACTATAACAGAATATCGTAGACTGGGTGGTTTATAAACAGGGTCATTTCTTAGAGTTCTGAAGGCTGGGAAGTCCAAGATCAAGGTGCCAGCAGATTTGGTGCCTGGGAGGGCCCATTTCCTGGTTCACAGATGACCATCTTCTTGCTGTGTCCTCACATGGCAGAAGAGACAAGGAAACTTTCTCCAGCCACTTCTATAGGGTCACTAATCCCATTCATGGGGGCTCCACCCTCATGACCTAAGCACCTCCCAAAGCCTTACTCCCTAATCCCATCACAATGGGAGTTAGGTTTTCAGCATATGAGTTTTGTGGGAACACATTCGGTCTATTGCAGCTATTGGGTCTATTCTGCTGTGATGGACAGCAGAAACTAGGAGGTGACTAAGGAAGCAGGTTAACCAAGTAGGGAATATAGGAAATTGCAGATGGAAGAAGATATGGGTGGACCCAGGAAGAGCAGGACAGAGACAACAGACACCTTACAGCTTCCTACTTCCTGAGATGCATGGCTACGCTTCTGGCCACTGCATTTCAAAAGATTATCTGTAGTTATAGCCAATCCTACCCTTAGATTTATCATTGTAAAAGTGGTGAATAAGAGACTTTACAGCCTCATGGTCCCTCTCACACTCACACAAACACACACACACATTCATACAACTGGTACATACAGCTGGTGCAGAACTGAATAGGTTAGAAAAACTAGACTCAGTTGGTATTAGGAAAGAACAGAGCTGGTCAAGGCAGAGGACAGGAGGGGACAAACATTCAGGACACACTGCTTTGGGGAGAAGTTGTAGATATGTTGAGAGAATAAAATAAGATTGAAGGCAGGAGGAATACTGAATGAGATACTGGGAATAACTTCACAAAGTTTTGCTATTCGTTCAAATGGAATTCTCTGCAACTCTTCAAGTTTTTTTTGTAAAGATTTTGCTTTCCAAGGCTTTATTAGGGAAGAGACATGCATGAGATCCTGTTCTGAGACTGGACAGAGCGAGGCCCAGTTTTACTGTCTTACCTGGGTTTTGGCAAATCCCACACTCTTTCATAAATTACAGTTTCTCAACAGAACTCTAATAGCATTTTTAATGAAACAATTCTTTATTGTTCAAGACTGTCCTTCAGAATACAGGATGTTTAGCATCCCTGGCCCCTGGGTACTGAATGACAGAGCACCTGTAGGTCACTGTGACAACTAAAAACATCCTCCAGTATTTCCAAATGCACCCAGGGTGGAGGAGAACGCTGCCCATGGTTGAACCACTGATGTAGACATTGCTAAATTGGTTTCCATTCATTTCAATGAGACAATTCCTAATGAAGACAGTGGCTAATAAATAAGACTAGCAGAATTATTTTCATTCCTCCCTGAAACATTCAACTCAATGATATGCCGTATCTCTGAAAGCAAACATGATGCTGTTTGCTTCATCACACATGATGACTGAATAGGAAGCATAAGATACTATCCTTCTAGTCCTGCACAAAATCCTGAAACTGAAAGTGGGTTATGACAACGAAAATCAATGGGCAGATGGTAGGGTTGCCTTTGATGAAGACCATGATGGAAACTAAGAAGAAAATGGGGACTTCCCAGGTGGCACAGGGGTTAAGAATCCGCCTGCCAATCCAGGGGACACGGGTTCGATCCCTGCCCCAGGAAGATCCCACATGCCGCGGAGCAGCTAAGCCTGTGCGCCACAACGACTGAGCCTGTGTTGTAGAGTCCGTGTGCTGCAACTACTGAAGCCTGCAAGCCTAGAGCCCGTGCTCTGCACAAGAGAAGCCACCTCAATGAGAAGCCCACACAGCGCAACGAAGAGTAGCCCCCACTCGCCACAACTAGAGAAAGCCTGCATGCAGCAATGAAGGCCCAATTCAGCCAATAAATAAATAAATAGATAGAATAAACAAACAAACAAACAAATAAATAATAATCAAATCTGAACCCCATCTCTTCTCCCCTTAAAACCTTTCAATGGCTGGCCCTCATTGACTTCAGAATAGGGTCTAAGTTCTTTGCTCGCTTATAATACAATCCTTCTTGCTTTAAAAAAAAAAAGCTGTGTGAAGACACCAGCCTCTCAGTGAGGCCCCTCTGAGCAGCAGATTGAAAACAGCGACCTCAGCTCTGCACAGATCACCATCCATTCTGGATCAAGATGGTAAAACAGGAGGATCCTGAATGCACCTCCCCCCACAGACACTGAATCCCCAGCTCCCTACCAGCAATTTCCTCTGCAAAACCCCAGAACTACCTGAGTGACTCCTATACCTCAGGCCAACAAGAAAAATAAAACCCATTTGGAAGCAGGTAGGAGGGGCTGAGACACAATCGCACCCTAAACCCCACACCTGGTGCAGACCCACAACTGCAAGGGAGCTCAAAACCCTGAGCTTCTCCCCAAGGAGCGAAGGGTTTGACCCCCCGCATCAGGCACCCTAACTTTTAAGACCTGCCTCTGAAAGATGAGTCCCCAAGACATCTATCATTAAAAGCCAGTGGGGGTCCTATCCTCAAGACCCCCCCCCCCCCAGGCTACAGCAAACTGTGAAATGATTTTTAAAGGGTAACACACCAACCGACTCACCTGCTCCAGGGCCCAGCAGAGAGGTGCCCAGAATTGCTGTGAAAGAGGTTGATTTGCTTATCTTAAAGCATGTGCCTGAGGGGCAGAAATCTAATTTAACAGGCATCTGGGCCTGCTGGGGAGCTCCCTGCAGCCACCACCCTGGCACTGTCCCCCTGCCTCACTGCAGCTCACCGGCACCTCCTGGAAAGGAACCTGTACTCTCCTCTGGGGCTGCCGCCTGCTGGACACCTCCAGATCGCCTGGCTCTAGTGGCCACTGGGGCTTACACTCGTGGTCCCTCAGGACTGTATATATATATACCTGCATACTTTAAAAGCTGCCACCTGAGGGTCTGGCTCCCAATCAGCCTGAATCTGGTGCTGACTGAGACCCTCCCCTTTGGGACAATGATAGGTCTCAGCACCCCCGCAAATACTGGGAGCCACTGAGAATAAAATAGGCTGCTTGGACGTTCACAAAGGTGTGAGACACAACCAAGAGCTAGGGCAGCGTTGAATGATAAGGTTCATCTCCTCCACAAGGCCACTTCTTCCAGACAGGAGAGGTGGCTTGTTTATCTAATGCAGAGAAACCAACACAGAGAGTCAAGGAAAGTGAAGACACAGAGCAATGTGTTCCAAACGGAAGAGCAAGACAAAACCTCAGAAACAGACCTTAATGAAATCATCACTCTCTGTCCCTTTCCCTCATCCATTCTCCTCCACAGCTCTCATCACCTTTCACCATCCTATCGGTTCCCTCATGTATTTGTCTGTTCCTTCGCTAGAATGTACACTCCATGAGGGCCAGGGCTTACAGGCTGTCTTTTCACTCAATGCCTATAAGAGAACTTGAGAATGGTAAGCACTTAATACATAGTTATTGAATGAACAAATGATGGACAGAAGAATAATTCAGACAGGTAAATTCGTAATAAATACATAGCAAGTAATTAAGGCTAATGATGTTTAGGGTAGCTCTTTAATTCTTGGAGGTTGACAATATGGAAAACAGACATCATTCCACCAAATCATCCCATCATTGTACGTCCCAGGGGGGCTCTGAGCCCAGGGAAAGGCCCTCCGCCTCTCTTCCACCAGTGTCAAGGAGGAGCTCATTACCACAGTGCTGCCCCCACCTGGTGGTTTCCGGCAGCACAAGGAAGGAAGGGTCCTGCATTCCTTCCTTGGAGCCTTGTTTACTACGTTCTGGGTCCTGCTAGGCACTGTTCTCTAGAGGCACAACAGTGAACAAGACAGACCCAGGCCCTGCCCTCCCCGTGTTTTCAGTTCGGTCACAGAAATGAGGAGACAGCCTTGGAGAGGAGACTTACAAGGGAAGCTTGTGTGGAGAATCTGGGAAAGCAGAATAGAGAAAACAAGAGAGTTATCCAGCCCAGAGGTGAAAGAATCATGGAGCCCTCCCCCTAACTGCAGTTAAATCAGCCTCTCAGTTCCTTGTTTTTCTCTCTTTTTTTCCTTAACCATGGTAAAATATCCATAACATAAAATTTACCGTTTTAACGATTTTTCAGTGTACAGTTCATGCGCATTTAATAGCATTAGGTACATTCACACCGTTGTGCAAACCATCACCACTCTCCCTCTCCGGGCCTTTTTTCATCTTCTCAAATGTCTCCCAGTCTCCATTAAACAACATCTTCCCTTTCCCTCCCTCCCCCCAGGCCCTGGCACCCACCATTCTCCTTCCTGTCTCTATGAACTGGACTCCTCCAGGTACCTCCTATAAGTGGGATCACACATGATCTGTCCATCTGACTGGCTTATCTCACTTAGCATGACGTCCTCAAGGTTCGTCCACGTCACAGCACGTATCATAATCTCATTGCTTTCTAAGGCTGAATAGCATCCATTGTGTGCACCCCACATTTTGTGTATCTAATCATCTTCCAGCACACACTTGGTACTTCCAGCTTTTGACTATTGTGAACAATACATGGCTGTACAAATACTGTTCACATCCCTGCTTTCACTTATTTGGGGTATTCACCCTGTTTCCTGTTTTTAAGGCAGACAATGCAGGTTTACATTCAAGGCTTGTGATGGGGTTCACTGGCAGGTAAAGATCAGTCAGATGATAAATTTAGGGTTAATCCTTCCCACCCACACGTTGGTGATATTTCACTTATCTTGCATGTTAATGTCAGTGGCATCAACAGATGAAGCCCAGAGCCTCAGGGATGTCACACAGTAAAGGTCCAATGCAGGTTCCTAGAGACTCTTTTCCACCTGGTGACTCAGGGATTCAGGATCTCTCCATCTTAGGATGTTGCCATCTCAACACAGTTGACTGAGTCACTGCATCAGGGAAGAAACAGATCCCTCTTAGCTGTCCCCACCCAGAGGTGACACAGCCCATTGGTCATTACTAGTCATGTGGTCCAACCCAAGGGCAAGGTGGTCTGAGAAACATGAAGGGGCTGGGAAAACTGTCAGGAAGCACTGTCTGTGTCACAGGTGGTTGGGCTTGGTTCATGATCACTACATTGGAGAGACCCATCCAAAGAGAAAATGAACGGGAGGAGCCCTTTTAAGAACGTTTACATGGCAGAGAGCTTCCAGATCCTTTGCTCTAAAGCTAGAACATCTACAGAATTGCCCTCATCTCTTCTAACACCGCTAACACTGGCCCTGACCAGATAAAAACTACTTTAAACAGTGTGCTCTCCAGAGTGGCATTTTGCAAAGAACCTAAGCTAAAGATGAGAAAGAGCCACCTCTAGCCTCTTGGTGGGCAACTCCAGCCCCACACTGAAGATTCTGAAGCCGTGAGCCATGGAAGGAGGAGTCAGGCTGAATGGCAGTGCTTGCCCCGGGCACAGGAAGGGGAGTAGGGTCACGTCTGCCAGCAGTGGTATGTCCCCGTCCCAAATTCTAGGTCACTGTTGCACTGCCTCCTAAAATGCCAACCCCCATGATCATATGTTAGGGACAAAGTTTGCACTTAGATGGTGTAAAATATATAAGAATAAGAGTGTGTGTTGGGGAGGGGGCAGGAATCCAGTTGATCTGGGGATGGTCCTGTGATTCTCTTCTGAATTTTAAAACTTCCTTTTTGGGAAAATAAAAAGGAAAAGTCTAATAATGGAGTTGCAGTCAAAAGATTGTGGAAGAAATCTTATCCCCACAGCCTCATCAATTACATGACAATGTATGTTGTTGCTTCAGACACCACAGCAAGTGTCTCTGTATAAAATAGAAAATAAACTGGTTTGGACAAGAATGGAAATATATCAGAAAAAAATGATTTTGGCTCTGTTGGAAAATAAAATGCATTCCCAAAGCCTCAATCCCTTCTTTACTGTACTTTCCTACAAGTAATTAAGAATTCAAGTAATTATGTTTCATTATTAATTGTAGCATTTTCCAAAACTACTATATGCAGGTCTGGAGACTGCACTTGACCTATTTATAGTGGTCTGCAGAAGAGGGAGATAACTTTTTTTGAGGATTTCTTTTTTTAATTGGGATGAGGGCAAGAGGGGATTAAGGTAGATGGTAAATCATAGCCTTCATTTTTAGTGTGGAGCCATAGCTTCTAGAAATGTCCACCATCCATTCCTAATAGTCATTCAACAAACTTTTTTTGAGAGCCCACATATGCCAGGCACTACTCTAACTCCTGTAACACATCAGTGATCAAAACAGACAGGTATCCCTGTTCTCCTGGAGCTTCCTTTCTGGAGGAAATTTTAAAATATGATTTTAGAGACTCTTTGATTCTTTGATCTATTTCTGTTTATCAGAAAAATTTTGCAATAGTGTTGAGGACTGGAAAAGAGGATTGAAAATTTTTCTGGTGTACATTTAGAAATCATCACGAAAAATCCATCTGTGCTTTCACTCACTGTATTCACTCAAACCTTGTATTCATACCAGAATTATACACTGAGAGATTTTTTTCCTATGGCAAGAGATTGTGCTAAGACATATGAGGGGATATGAACCTGTGTAAGACATATCTGTAAACTTAGTCTTGGGTGTGTTGCACCCACACCACGGTTTCAAAGGAAAATACTATCACGTTATAATGGTTGGGCAATGTCATGCTATCTATGGCACCTGAGTTAAATAGTGTAGAGGGTTTTTTTTAATTTATTTTATTGAAGTATAGTTGACTTACAATGTGTTAATTTCTGCTATACAGCAAAGTGATTCAGTTATACATACGTATACATATATATACACATATACACAATATATATATTCTTTTACATAGTCTTTCCCATTATGGTTTATTACAGGGTATTGAATATAGTTCCCTGTGCTATACAATAGGACCTTGTTGTTTAAATAGCATAGAGTTTGACCCTACCTCTTGCCAAATAAAAGTCTCTTGTGGTTCAGATAGGTGCACCATGGAGACCACAATGAGAAGCTAAGAGCAAACAACAGTCTGGGTGACACAGAAGGCCCTTTAAGCCTGATCCTGGGAATCATGGTCCTAGCAAGATAAAGACCCACCCATGGTCACTAAAACTCCAGAGGTAGGAATGGAACGCTCACTGCCTGTCAAATGATATCAGAGACCACATAGCATACTCTGTTTAGATGCACCATTGAGGACTAGGCTTTATAACAGAAGGCAGTCTTGAAGGAGAGGACTTCGTTCACCTTTTTTTTAATTTTTATTTTATATTGGAGTATAGTTGATTTACAATGCTGTGTTAGTTTCAGGTGTACAGCAAAGTGATTCAATTATATATGTATACATATACCTATCCTTTCTCAAATTCTTTTCCCATTTAGGTTATTACAGAATATTGAGTAGAGTTCCCTGTGCTATACAGTAGGTCCTTGTTGGTTGTCTATTTTATTTTTTTAATTAATTAATTTTTATTTATTGGCTGCATTGAGTCTTCATCACTGCGCACAGGATTTCTCTAGTTGCAGCAAGTGGGGGCTACTCTTTGTTGCAGTGCTCGGGCTTTTCAGTGTGGTGGCTTCTCTTGTTGTAGAGCATGGACTCTAGGCACTTGGGCTCAGTAGTTGTGGCTCACAGGCTCTAGAGTGCAGCCTCAGTAGTTGTGGTGCACGGGCTTAGTAACTCCTTGACATGTGGGATCTTCCTCGACCAGGGATTGAACCTACGTCCCTTGCGTGGCAGGTGGAATCTTAACTACTGTGCCACCAGGGAGGTCCCTGGTTATCTATTTTAAATATAGTAGTGTGTACATGTCAATCCCAAACTCTCAATTTATCTCTCCCCCCCACCCCCAGCTTTCCTCTTTGGTAACCATAGGTTTGTTTTCTAAGTCTGTGGTTCATCTTGATTTACACAAAGCCTAGTCAGTGAGAACTCAAAAGAGTTACAATGTTTGTGCAGAAAGTGATATGAGTTTGTGCTGGAGAAGACAGCGGTAGAGCATGCGGTCAGATACGTTGGTTAACTACAACACTTGTCCACATTCTGAGTTCCAGACTGCATTCTACAACTTCTTGTTTTCAGATGTTTGGCACAGTCCTCAATCTTCTGTTTTTAATTTTAGCAAAAGGGAGTCTAGAGAACTTCTATGAGCTTCTGACATTTTTTTAGACCTCAAAGAGCCTTTAAGAATCATATTCTGGTGAGTTAGACATAAATGATTCAGAAACATGTGGATTGTATTTACTTGGATAGATCAGAATTTAACACAAAGTGGGTTAAATATGTGGCTACATCCTGTGCTCTGGGGCAGCCAAATGTTTGGGGAAAGTGTGGCAACATGAACACCACTGGGCTGCCTCTTGCTCTGCCCCACTTTCGTTTGCATCTCTCTCTTTTTCCTTTTTCCTTTCATGCTGCCAGGAACACATACTAGACTTCAGGAACAGCATAAGGAATAATAGCTCGCAGCTTGAGAGACCCCCACTATCATTTCCCAAGAAGAATCTAGAGTCCCCAGAGATGCTACGTTCAGCAAATATGAACAAATAAAGCAAAAATCCACACTGTTCTCAGCCACACTGAGGCGGTCTTTTTTAGTATTTCATCCAATTCCAGCTTTCTGCTTGTCTGAGAAACAGATCAGGGCAGTGGCCACAGAACCAGCTCTACAATTTGAGGAGCTCAATGCCAAATGAGAATGTGGGGCCCTTGCCCAGGAAGTACAAAGAGTGTCAAGATGGCAAAAACAGCATTAAAATACATGGAGAACATGGTCCATGAAGCCAGTCCTGCGTGGCAATGTCCTCCGGCATTTCCTCCCTCCACATTTCTTATTGTAAAGAAAAACAAGATGATGGCAGAATAATCAGTGTGAACTCAGATTAAAAATGCAGTTAGGATGCGAGATTATGATTTAAGGATTTTGATTTCCCAAGCACTGTTAACTAAAATCAAAGGATGGGATCAGATAGCAACAAAAATTTCAAATGGCATCACAGAAGAGTGAAAAGGCTGACATGTAGACTGAACCAGCGATGTTTCAATAAAACAAAGGGTTGAATGATTCCAGGAGAGGGGTGAGGCCATGGTTCTTGCAGCCTCTGTGTTGTATCCTACGCGGCCTCTGATGCAGCCATTGATGAAAAGAAAAGAATTCTCTTTAAAACTAATGGCACCATTTTATAATAACACCAAAAAGATTTTATTTATTTATTTTTTAATTGAAGTATAGTTGGTATACAATGTTGTGTTAATTACTGCTGTACAGCAAAGTGATTTAGTTGTACATATATATATATATTCTTATCTTTAATATTCTTTTCCACTAGGGTTTATCACAGGATATTGAACATAGTTCCCTGTGCTATACAATAGGACCTTGTCATTTATCCATTCCATATATTAAAGCTTATAGTTGCTAACCCCAACCTTCCACTCCATCTCTCCCCCAACCCCCTCTCCCCAGCAACCACCAGTTGTTCTCTATGTCTGTGAGTCTGTTTCTTAGATAAGTTCATTTGTGTCCTACTTTAGATTCCACATGTAAGTGGTATCATATAGTATTTGTCTTTCTCTTCCTGACTTACTTCACTTAGTATGATAATCTCTAGTTGCATCTATGTTGCTGCAAATGGTATTACTGCATTCTTTTTTATGGCTGAGCAGTATTCCATTATTTCTTTATCCATCCACCTGTCAATGGACATTTAGGTTGTTTCCATGTCTTGGCTATTGTGAGCAGTGCTGCTATGAACATAGGGGTGCATGTATCATTTTGAATTTTAGTTTTGTCCAGCTATATGCCCAGGAGTGGGATTGCCAAATCATATGGTAATTCTAGTTTTAGTTTTCTGAGGAACCTCCACACTGTTTTCCATAGTGGCTACACCAACTTACATTCCCACCAACAGTGTAGGAAAGTTTCCTTTTTCTCCACACCCTCTCCACCATTTGTTATTTATAGACTTTTAATGATGGCTATTCTGACCTGTGTGAGGGGGTACCTCATTGTAGTTTTGATTTGCATTTCTCTAAAAATTAGTGATGTTGAGCTTATTTTCACATGCCTATTGGCCATCTGTATGTCTTCTTACACCAAGGAAGATTTTTAAGGAATGAGGAATCACTCCAGGATATTTCCTATGTGCTTTGGCAATCTGTAATTTTACTATATGCCTTATTCAATGTGGCCTGAAAAAGATTCCCACCTCTTCTTTCATAGTTTCCAGAGAGGAATAAATATGCGAAGTAACAACTTGGGCACAGAAGTCATCTTTTAACAAGCCCATTAGAGATTAGTTTTTAAGAATCATAGTACCTAAATGCAGGCATTGCCCGTAGCATTTCTTTAAAAATACTCTCTATGTGGCACATGTTTGTATATTTATTTTTGAAAGAAATATCTTTCTTCTCCTGTGGATAAAATTCTGAGCATGTGAGGCACAAAATTAAAATCCCTTGCTTATTTCAATCTCTCCTTTTATGAGGATCCCATTATATCTTTTCTAATTCACCTGTAAGATTTGTCATATTATATTACAAAGAGCATTTTATAAGTTCAGTAGTTTTCGGTCTCTCATTAGTCTTGTTTGTTTGCCTATGGTGTCTATTAGGACTTGCTTTTAGAAAAAAATGAGACAAGACAGAGTCTGTTTTACATTCTTTACACACAGTTCTCTCTCATTTTTAAAATAGAGTTGATTCTATTTTTTTAGCAAACCCGCATGAAGTCCATTATTAAACATTCGATTGTATTATGTGTTTTATCTTATTTTTTGCTGGTAGAATTTTATAATCATTTGCTTTTTTTTTTTTTTTTTCATTTTTAAACTCTTTATTGGAATATAGTTGCTTTACATTGTTGTGCCAGTTTTTTCTGTACAACAAAGTGAATCATCTGTATTTATACATATATCCCCATATCCCCTCCCTTATGCGACTCCTTCCCACCCTCCCTATCCCAACCCTCTATTATCGCCCATCATCTAGTTGATCTCCCTGTTTTATGCAGCAGTTTCCTACCAGCTATCCGTTTTACATTTGGTAGTGTATCTATGTCAATACCACTCTCCCACTTCGTCCCAGCTTCCCCTTCACCCCTAACCCCGTGTCCTCAAGTCCATTCTCTACATCTGCATCTTTACTCTTGCCCTGTTACTGGGTTCATCAGTACCACTTTTTTACATTCCATATATATGAGTTAGCATACAGTATTTGTTTTTCTCTTTCTGGCTTACTTCGCTCTGTATGACAGACTCTAGGTCCATCCACCTCACTACATATAACTCCATTTCATTCCTTTTTATGGCTGTGTAATATTCCATTGTATATATGTGCCACATCTTCTTTATCCATTCATCTGTTGATGGGCATAGTAGATATAGTAGATAACATTTAGAAGGAAGATAATCCTGACTTCTTGTTAAATTTTTATAATTGAACCTTTATAATGTGTCTGTGCTAAGAAAATGGGGAGTAAATTTTTTTCTATATTCATGTATAGTGCTTTAACTCATGAAATCTTGTGAAAACAATACATTTTATATTAACAATAAAATTGGGCACTTTGTATTTTATATTTTGTGGTTTATATAATCACCATCACAATGACTCTATACACACAAAGAAACACATAAGTATTTGTGTTTGCATCATTAAACTAATACTTACAGCTTACAGTACTGATATTTGCACTTAGCATGTGGCAGGTACTTCTAAATACTATAGAAATATTAACTTATTTAATATTTACAATAGTCCTACAGAAAATGTACTATTATTAACCCTATTTTAAAGCCTAGGAAGGTGAGTCACATAAAGATTAATTAACTTGGGGGGAGGGATAAATTGGGAGATTGGGATTGACATATACACACTACTGTATATGAAATAGATAACTAATAAGAACCTACTGCACAGCACAGAGAACTCTACTCAATATTCTGTAATGGCCCATATGGGAGAAGAATCTAAAAAATAGGGGATATATGTATAACTGATTCACCTTGCTATACACCGGTTATGTCGGGATCCTCGCGGTCCTTTCTGGTGTCCGAGGCTGTCTGCTGGTGTTCAGCTGGTTCTCTGTGGGAATTATTGCATCCTTCGGTGCATTCCCAATGCATCTGTGGAGAGGGATGCATTCCACATCCCTCTACTTCGCTGCCATCTTTTTCTCTCCAATCATTTGCTTTTTTAAAAAAAAATATTTTAGCGTTTAAGCTTATTTATTTGTGAAGATGGATGAATCTGTTTTTATGTGCATATCAAAAAAGTATCAAAAAATAAGAAACCAGTGCTTCATATATTGCAGATAATGTTAATTCAATAAGCAAACTAGAAAATATTCAATATGCCAAAGACTTGGCTTTACATGAAATATCAATTTAATTCCATTCAGGAAACGTGGATTAAGCATCTACAAGGCAAATTTACCAAGCTAGGTACTGCAGATGTAAAGATGAATTGAACTTGACCGGCCTTCTGCAACTTTGCTATGTGTAAGCAACTGTGGGCAGTAAAAGATCCAAACACTGCAGGCTGAATGAAGGACTAGAAAGAAAGAAGGTTTTCCTGGCACAGTGGACCAGATGACGTCATAATCTTTCATTCCAAATCTATGGCATTTCATACACAGCAGAGCACTGTCTAACAGCACGACAGCTTAATTCCCTTCACAGGCTCCACATGGGGACACTTCATAGCAGACTGGGAACTACTGCAAACAACATAATCTACGCTTGTCAGATTGAGTGAGCAAAGGCCATTCAAGGACACATTTATTTCCCTTGACTCTCTTCTCCAGAGATTTTTTGATTCCTTGCAAATTTTCAAGATTTGGTAGTTGATGACTGATCTCAGAGCAACAGCCATGAATCAGGCAAGTCTGGCTGCAGGCACCACGGACACATTCTACCTAGACCAAAGTCATCCTAAAAAGCCCTCTAAGACGTGGTTAGAGCCACACTGGGGATATCTATGAATTTCCACAGAGGAAAAAGTAAGTTGGAAGTAAAAGTTCTTATTTCTTCCTATTTCTAAGTAAAACCTTCTTCCTTCGTATTTGAATAAATGTAGGTAATATAAATGGAGGAGACTTTATCACCATGAGATTTATTGCATTTGAAGGTGTGTCTGCGAAGTCGGAGATGTGTGTGGGTGTTCCTTTGTGGGTTTGTGTGTGTGTGTGCACCTGTGTCTTTGGGAAAGAAGGAGAAAAGTTAGGGTGAGGGAGTGCAGTGTGCAGGCACCTACAGCAGCAAGGCTGAAGAGGTGGGATGGTCTAAAGGAAGCCAAGCTGCAGACTGCTGCAGGTCCACTCTTTCATGTTGGAGGCATTCTTTCTGTGGCCTTGTTCATCTGCATGCGCAGCAGAGCAGCTCCAGGGTGGATGCTGGATTGGGCAGGCTTGAGTGGAGTAAACAGAGCAGACAGCATATGACTTGCTGTCTTTGTCAGTCCTGAGGGACCATAACAAAGATGACGGCCTGCGTGGCTTAAACAACAGACATTTATATCTCAAAGCTGGAGGCTGGGAAGTCTAAGATCAAGGTACCAGCAGATTTAATTCTTGGTGAGGGCTCTCTTGTTGACTTGTAGATGGCCACCTTCTCACCACATCCTCACATGGCCTTTCCTCAATGCTAGCCCATCAAAGGGCCCCACCCTCATGACTTCATCTCACCCTAATCACCTCCCAAAGGCCCCATCTCCAAATACCATTACATTTGGGGGCTAGGGCTTTGACATATGAATTTTGGGGGAACACAAACCTTCAGCCCTAACACTTGGCTTCTTCCTACCACTGTATTCTTCCATCATCCTCAGGCTCCTGGAGCTTTCTGATTATCTAAACTTACCTGGAAATCAGCCTCATTCTTCCCCAAAGGACTAGACTCCTCCTGACCATTTCTAAGACAGTTCTAGTTACTAGAAAGAGAAACCAATGTGAGCTGGCTTCATCCAAAAATGCTTACAGTTTTGTCAATTATACCTCAATAAAGTGGAATAAGTTATTGACAACTATTAAAATAAATAAAAGTAAGCATCCTTATTTTAAAAAAAAGCAGGGAGGGGGAATATATTATAAGATTACAGCAAAGTCTCATGGAGCAGGGATGTATTCATTCATTTCATTCATTCATTCATTCAGAAACTATGTATTGAGGAACTAGCATGTGCCAAGTTCAGTGGTAGATTCTGGGAATTCATCAGTGAAAGAGACAGGCATGTGCCCTGCTTACACCCTGGTAGAGAGACAGATACAAACCAAGTAATCATACAAATATCATTATAAATTGTGTTGAGTCCTCCAAGGAAAAGGTATAGGGTGCTTCAGAAAGTTTAACAGGAGGTCCTGACTTAGATGGGAGGTTCAGGAAAGAATTTTCTGAGAAGTACACAGCTTCCCTGATAAACACTACTAAGCCTTTAAGGAATAAATTATACTAGATCAACCCACACACTTTCAGAAAACAGAAGAAGAGAGAATGCTTCTCAACTGATTGTATGAGGTCAGCATTACCATGATACCAAAATTATATAAAACTTTCCTCCCGAAGATAACTAGATAACCTCATGAATATATGTGGTAGGCAGAATAAGGTCCCCCCACAAATATGTCCACATCCTAATCCTTAGAACCCTGAATGTTATCTCACATGGCAAAAAGGACTTTGCAGACATGATTAAATGAAGGATCTTGAGATGGGATATTATCCCAGATTATCCAGTCCCTGTAAGATGGATGCAGGCAGGAGGAGTCAGAATTAGAGAACATGGTGATGTGATGACAGAAGCAGAGATCAAAGTGATGCTTTGAAGATGGAGGAAGAGGCCACAAGAAGCTGAAAAAAATCAAGGAAACGGATTCTCCCTTCATAGGCTCCAGAAATAACCAGCCCCACTAACACACTGACTTTACCCCAGTGAAATGGCTTTTGGGTTTCTGAGCTCCTGAATTGTAAGAAGATTAAATCTGTGCTTTAAGCCACAACATGTATGGTAATTTGGTACAGTGGCAACAGGAAACTAACACACATAGTTGTGAGAATCCTTAAAAAAATTTTAGCAAACCAAATCCATCAATATATAAGGAGAGTACATCATGAACAAGTGAGGTGCATCCAGGAATTCAAGACTGATAATCAATTTAATTAACTATGAACAAATTTAAAAAGAAAAGCCATATGATCACCTCAAATTAATGCAGAATAAGCATTTGGCAAAGTTCAGCAACTATTCATGATTTAAAAAAAAAAAAAAAACTTTCCGCCAAATGTGACTAGAAGAAAATGCCTTCAACTTGATAAATTGCATCTACTGAAAATCTACAGCTAGTATCATATCAATACACACTTATGAAAGTAGGAATATGTTCATTTAGGAATAAAGCAACAATGTCCATTCGCTCCCCTTCTATTCAATATTGTGCCTAGCCAGTGTAATAAGACAAGAAAACAAGGGGGGGGGACTAAATTGGAAAAATGTTATTTCACAAATGGCAAGATCTAATTCTAAAGAATCTACCAAAAAGCTACTAGAACTCATAAGGGAATTTATAAGGCCGCAAAATACAAGATCAACAACTAAAATCAATTGTGTTACTATATATGTACAACAAACAAGTTGGGAAGTGAAATACACTGAAAACTGAAAATTCTGCCAAGAAAAATTAAAGAAAATCCAGGTAAATGAAGAGATATACCATTTCATCGATGGGAAGACTTCAATAAATTTGGCCCTCTGTATCCATGGGTTCCACATCTACAGATTCAACAAACTACAGATCAAAAATATTTGAAAAGTAAAAATTCCAGAAAGTTCCAAAAAGCAAAACTTGAATTTGCCAGGCACTGGCAAGTATTTACATACTATTTACATTGTATTAGATAATATAAATAATTGAGAGATGATATATATATGCACAATGGAATACTACTCAGCCATAAAAAAGAATGGAATAATGCCCTTTGCAGTAGCATGGATGCAACTAGAGATTATCGTAATAAGTGAAGTAAATCAGAAAGAGAAAAACAAATACCATATGTTATCACTTATATGTGGAATCTAAAATATGACACAAATGAACTTATCTATGAAACAGAAACAGACTCACAGATATAGAGAACAGATTTGCAGTTGCCAAGAGGGAGAGGAGGTGGCAGAGAGATGGAGTGGGAGGTTGGGGTTAGCAGATGCAAAGTATAGAATGGATAAACAAGGTCCTACTGTATAGCACAGGGAACTATATTCAATATCCTGTGATAAACCATAATGGGAAAGAATATGAAAAAGAATGCATATATGTGTATAACTGAATCACTCCACTGTACAGCAGAAATTAACACATCATTGTAAATCCACTATACTTGAATTTTTAAAAAGATTTTAAAAATTAACTAATACAATTACATGTACTAATGTATGTATCTAAGAATACTATGTATATTTAGTATACTTTGTTTACTAAGAATGTATCTAAAACATGGAATGCTCAAAAATAGTCACAGAAGAAGAAAAACAGCAGGATACTATTCATATAATGGTCAAAAACACAAAAACAAAGCCATCTAGTCTAAGGATTTACACTTACATAGTAAAACTATAATATTGGGTTGGCCAAACATTTTGCTCGGTTTTTTCTGTAAGATGGCTCTAGTAGCACCTAGTTGTCTTTAACTTCATTTGAAACAATTTTGTTAGGTTGTATGTGACAGTTGTCACATCAGCGTGCATTTAAAAAAAGTCTTATCAAAATTGGTAAATTTTTGTGCAGCCATTTTAATATTGAAAGTTGAAGAAAAGCAACATTTTTGGCATATTATGCTTTATTATTTCAAGAAAGGTAAAAACACGACTGAAATGCAAAAAAAAAAAAAAAAGATTTGTGCCGTGTATGGAGAAGGTGCCGTCACTGATCGAACGCGTCAAAAGTGGTTTGAGAAGTTTCATGCTGGAGATTTCTCACTGGACGGTGCTCCACGGTGGGGTAGGCCAGTTGAAGCTGATAGCAATCAAATCGAGACATTAATTGAGACCAATCAACGTTATACCACACAGGAGATGGCTGGTATACTCAAAATAGCCAAACCAAGCGGTGAAAATCATCTGCTCCAGCTCAGTTATGTTCATCGCTTTGATGTCTAGGTTCCACATAAGTTAAGTGAATAAAACCTTCTTGACCATATTTCCGCATGCGATTCTCTACTGAAACGTAATGAAAATGTTCCCTTTTTTAAAATAAATTGTGACAGGCGATGAAAAGCGGATACTGTACAATAATGCGGAATGGAAGAGATCGTGGAAGAGAAATGAACCACCACCAACCACACCTTCATGCAAAGAAGGTGATGCTGTGTATATGGTGGGATTGGAGAAGGGAGTCCTCTCTTATGAGCTCCTTCTGGAAAACCAAACAATTCCAGCAGGTACTGCTCCCAATTAGACCAACTGAAAGCAGCACTCGACGAAAATCATCGGGAATTAGTTGACAGAAAACACATACTCTTCCATCAAGATAACGCAAGATCGCATGTTTCTTTGATGACCACACAAAAACTGTTACAGCGTGGCTGGGACGTTCTGATTCATCCACCATATTCACCAGACATTGCACCTTTGGGTCAAAATTCTCTTAATGGAAAAAATTTCAATTCCCTGGAAGACTGTAAAAGGCACCTGGAACAGCTCTTTGATCAAAAGAATAAAAAGTTTTGGGAAGATGGAATTATGAAGTTGCCTGGAAAAATGGCAGAAGGTAGTGGAACAAAAGGGTGCATATGCTGTTCAATAAAGTTCTTGGTGAAAATGAAAAATATGTCTTTTATTTTTCCTTAAAGACCGAAGGCACTTTTTGGCCAACCCAATAAAAAGCGAGGGAAGGATGAAAACAAAAATGAAAGCACTGATCCCTGGGGGCTAAAGAAGGGGAATACGATCGTAAAATTCTTGTACTTTCTTAAACTGGATGATGAGCCTGTGGCTGTGACTCGTTCTTCATGTCTTAAACATAGACACACGAGATAAAACTTTTTTTTATATCTGAACGACATCACAATAATTTTTAAATTAGCAATCAAAAATATTCTTTAAAACGAAGGAAGTAATATATAGCCACAGAATTCAGATGCATCAGAAGAGTTTTGCTTCTGCACAAAACATACCTTCACAACATTGTGTTACAAAGTGCTGTGGGGCTTGGGGCTTTTTCTGTGGCCCACTTTTAATTTCTCATGGTCTCAATCTTTGCTTGGGGGCTACTGGTTGTAGTCAGGAGAAAACCCCACTATGTCCCCTGGTTGACATTTTCTTTTAATCAAAGTACATATTTTATGTCTTCTTATAAGAGCAGACAGTGTTTGGGTGCCCTTTTGGGTTAGGAAAGCAGTTTATCTCTCAGTGGTAAACAGATTTTTCAGCCATGCTGACAGCATGGACTGTCCAAGTGCCCATGTGGAAAGGAAGACGGGAAGAGGAGATTGCTGTAATATTTATTTGATTATCCTGTTTAATTATTGATATGTTGAAGACTCAAATGTATACAGACTTTTTAAAATAATGTGATTGGGCTATAAAAAAAAATATGTCCTTGCAGCCAACTCTGTCATTACAGAGAAGCCATCCATTTAGACGTGATCTGTACCTTTGTTTCTTTCTTCCAGAAAATGCAATCATTGTTTTGTCCATTGTGACAACCGGACAGAGAGGGAGCGTATATCTAATGACATACTGTATATAAAATTATTTTGAAAACAGAAAGGGATAGCTCTAGCTATGTAAGCTATTCCCAGTTATTACAATCCCTCCCTGATTCCCCAGCTAAGATAAGTGAGGCAGAAACAAGGCAAGTGAACTGAGGATTTTGGAATTAACATCCACACACTACTATATATGAACTAGGTAACCAAGAAGGACCTACTGTGTAGCACAGGGAACTGTACTCAATCTTTTATAATTACCTATGAGGGAAAAGAATCTGAAAAAGAACATATATACAGATATATATATGTATATATATGAATCACTGTGCTGTGCACCTGAAATTAACACAACATTGTAAATCAACTATACTTCAATTAAAAAAACATAAGTAAGTAAACTATGAAAAAAGAAAAAGAAAAAAAGAAACAAAGTGAGTTGCCAAGATTAGACTTTGACTCAAGGTTAGAAAGTCACGTGCAAGCCTCCTTCCAAATCCGAAGGTAAGTAGAATAGTGGGTTTTCAATCTTAAAAAAACAAACAAACAAAAAACCCCATAAAACTCTTTGCACAATAAAGTCTTGCAAGTTGTTAACAAATAAAACAGAGGTTGAGTGACCTTGGCTGGAACAGAGGATCTGGGGACAGTCAGCTCAGCCCCATCCCTGACAAGGGGGGGACAGGGCACCATACCCAAAGTTCTGGCAGCCCAGAGTCTCTTCCTGACCTTGAAGGTGGCTGAGAGGGAGGGGGCGACGTAAGTGTAAGTGGGAGGGGCTCTCCTGCACAGGTCTGGACCCCAAACAGTCCTGTGCTTTGTTGGTCCCAAACATACAGTCACTTTCTCCAAGGCCAGCGGCTGAGTCAGGGGAGAGTCCAGGGACCTGACCACCTAGAACAGTGCCTGGCACGCTGCAGGCTCTCAGTGACCATCCATCACCAATAAACAAACAAGCAAATGAGTGAGTGTTGAAGAAGCAGCAGTGCTGACCCACTCCCCAGTATGGCACCTGAGCCCTGGCCCCTCTCAGAACCAATCCTCCTGTTTAAATGGAGGAAGGAACACCAGAGCACCGTGCGCTCTGTGTCCACTCATGCTGTGGGGTGGAAGCAGGTGTCCTCCCCTCCCGGGATGCTTTCCACTGAGAATGCTGGGTGTGCTCGTTTCCTTGCGCTGCCCTTTGGCCGACCGCTAGCTCCCACGTCGTGAGCTTTGAGTGGAGCCTCCAGAGCCGTGGAAAGAAGGGGGCGGTCTTGCCCATGGCCCCCACTGATCTGCTGGAAATGAACGAAGCTCCCCCTTCCCTACAAGTGGAACAGGACAGGGAGGCTAGGCACAGGGGCAGGGATGTGGGGCGGGAGCTGGCTTGAAAGCCACCACTACTGACGAAGAAATCCAGTCGTGACCCGGGCAGGAGAGGGGACGTGGTAAAGAAAGCAGCGCAGGAGAGAGAGAGGTATGGTGGGGAGAGCAGAGGGAGGATGAGAGGGAGGAGGGCATCTGTCTGGTTTTGATCAGGCTGAAGTCACCATCCAGGTGGCGGTTCAAACGCTGAGATAGGAAGGCATTTTGACACCCTTTAAGTCGGTTCCAGCCTCGGACGCTGCCTCACTGGGGAAGTTCACCTCTCTTCTGCCTTGAAACCCAACACCCATGCTGGTTGCCACCCGCCTCACCTCCAATACGCGCACACACACACGCACACATGCAAACATACACAAGACATACATAACACACAACAAACACACATGTATAAACACACAGAACACGTGCGCGCATATATACACACATGCATGCACACATATGTACACACGCAAACACATATAACTAATACACACAGACATACACACTGCAACATTTAATGCTCGATCACATTTCATTCCAGTAAAGGAAACAGAAAGGAAAGCCAAATGCAGAGGAGTTTCTGAATCTGATATCCCAACCACATGAATAAAAAGGGTCCCTTTGATGTGGCTGAGATCTCCTCGGAGGAACGGCGTGGGAAATCTCCTCTCAGAAGAAACAGATGTTGGCAATCCTCCAAGTAGAGCTGTCCTCCTGCCTGGATGGACCAGGGGAGTTTCCACCTCAGACCAGAAGGGTCCAGCCCACCCAGCATAGCACTCACAGGGGGTCTCCTTAGGGTCACCTGAGAGGGCTTGTCAAGCTAGTTTCCTGGCCCCACTTTCAGGTAGAGACAGGCCAGCTGAGGAGTCTCCAGCCCAGCTTCGCATTTTGGTTTAGAGTCAATTCTATTTATTCACAAGAGTTATTTATGTTCTGTAAAGTCACCTGAACGCTGAATTAGCGAATACTGAATCATTACTTCTAGGGGAAGCCTGTGTATATATGTACACAGATACACACACACACACACACAGCTCACACAAATTGTAATTGTAAATCTTAAAAACAACTCATCCTGGTAGATTACTGTCCTCTCTGTTTTACAAAAAAGGAAATGAGGCTCAGAGCGTTAACTGATTTCCCTAAGGCTTGCCCCACCAACAGATGCCAGGGTTGGGATTCAAACCCTGTCCACCAGCTCCTGCCGCCAGCCCTGCATCTCCATCCTCTGGCCATCTCTGAATGCGGCTGAGACAGAGAGGCAGAACTTTGTTCAGCCTCCGCCGGAGCCGGGCACATGGGCTGATTCAAACACTTCACCACCCTGTGCATGTCCGTGAATGACCGTGAGTATTGACTTTAGGGTTACACATAAATTTTTGCAGGTGTGTGACTTTGCTAGTACAGAATCCAGAAATAACGAGGATGACTGTACCTGTACATAGGGTCGCCCTAACTGATATCATCTGAAGGAAGAATTCTGCTATAAAAATTGTTGGAAAGCCAGTGATACATTTTATCCCTTGTCTTTCACGAGGAGGGCAGGACAAATAGGATCTGGCTCGATAAGCAAATTCAGTCATTGGTGGCAACGTCCTGGAGGGTTCTGCAGCCCGTGGGGAAACGGCAGGGTCTTGGGAGGCAGGGGAAGGGATTGTGAATGCGTCGTGTGACCATCACAGCCCTAAAGGGAACACAGGCCCAGAGAAGCTGCCCCAGACCCCACAGGGTGTTCGTGTCAACTAAGCTAGGACAGGCAGGCCTTTGGCCACCAGCCCAGTGTGGTTCCTGCTGTTCTGAGCTACTTTGTGTGTCATGAAGCGAAAGAGAAGCGAACTTAAAATCAAGGCACTGCGTTCCCCTGGCCACACTCTGCCACAGCCTCTGCTGATGACCTTGAACAAGGCACACGCTTTGCAAATCCCTTGTATGAGAAAGGCCACGGCCTCTGCCTGGGCTGCGCCGGGAGAGACAAGGAACAGCGGTGAGGGCTGGGCCCTGGAACACCAGGCGTCCCAGGAAGCCCACCAGCCGCCAAGTCTCTCTTTGCCAATGAGGGCTTGAGAAGTAAGTGGAACAGAATGCAATCATGGGCATGGGGCTTTTAAAATTGGAGCACACGCTGATGCAGGCGAACATCTGGAACTCCTCCTTCTGGCAGTTCTAATACATACTGAGATGCCCTTTGGAAGCCTCCTGGGAAAGGAGCAAGAATGGGACAGTGACTGAGAGACAGCAAGGATCCCATTGTTCTGCAGGGCACCAGTCACGTGGCCGTGGCCCCGTCCAGGACTTAGGGAGCCGCACGGGAGAAGCTGAGGGGCACGGCCAGGAGACAGACCGGCAGCAGGAGGGGCAGCATCCAAGGGTGGGCTCCAGACCAGCGAGGACCATGAGTGCCTGCTGCGGGGTCAGGGAGCAGCGCATTCTTGCCAGGGCTTCTTCCTCCTAACATAACAGAATAACTCTCTCCTTCTGGAAATAGAGCCGAAGGAGAAAGAGAAGTAAAAGGATTTACCAGCAAAGACGTTGGGAAGCTGGGATGGAGCAGAAGTGTGGGGAAACCAGTGAGTAGCTGACATGCGTGACCACAGAGTACAAAGTGGCCCATGCATCCGATTAAACAAGAGGAGAGAAAACTTAGCCATCAGCAGGCCTGGGCCTGGAAAAACAGCCTTGAATAAATCTCTTTGCTTTTGGATTGAAGTTGTCAGAGGGTCTGCCCAGGGCGGGGAGTCTGAGGGGCAGAGGGAGGATGGGGTTTCCCTACAGAGCAATTCTCTGTCTGTTTCTGAGTCTCCTTCCAGCTCAGGCAGGGATCAAGCACATCTCCCTTCAAGCAGCATCTCCTGGGCTGGTTCCCTCTCCAAGGGCAACTGTCACGGACTGAACGTTTGTGTCCCCTCAAATTCCTACGTGGAAGCTTTTACCCACAATGTGACGGTATATGGAAGCTGGGCCTCTGGGAGAAAACAGGTTTAAATGAGGTCGTGAGGGTGGGGCCCCCATGATAGGACAACCCCCTTTATCTGAAGAGAAGGGACAAAAAAGATTTCTTTCTCTTTCCTCGCACACGAAGAAGAGGTGACATGAGCTCACAGCAAGACAGCGACCATCTACAAGCCAAGAAGCAGGCCGTCACCCAGAACCAAATCTGCCAGCAAGTGACCTTGGACTTCCAGCCTGCAGAAACACGAGAAATAAAAGTCTGCTGTCTAAGCCCCCAGTGTGTGGTGTTTTGTCACAGCAGCCCGAGCTGACCAGGACAGGGACCTCTATGCCATCAGGAATCCCAGGACTGTTTTGACAAGGCCCAGTCTAATAGAGCCGCTCAAAAAATACACTCCAAGGTTTTAAATCCACAGATGTTTAAGAAAACTGTCCTTTAAGCATTGCCCCTTCAGCCCTAGCACCATGCGGGGCACATGGTGGGCACGTGGTAAACTTTCACTGCATGAATGCTGAGTGTAACGAACAGAGGCAGTTCATGTTGCCAGTTCTCCTAAGACAAGCGACTTGGGGGGATTTATGGTCATTCATTCCAAAACTGGATCCCAAATGAGCAGGAGAACCAAATAATAAGGTCACTGTCCATTTGATAACTGCCATCCTGGCCCCAAATTGGACACCTTCTTAGAATCCTCTGCATGTCCCATGGCAACACATGGCACCTTGAGAGAGAAGGAAGCCAGGCCGGCCTGCCTCACCTGGGCCGGAAAGGTAAGGTACCAGATGGACCCCTGCCACGAAAATTACATTTTAATCTTCATTGCATAGTTAGCTCAGAGCCAATTATTTCTCTGTCCAGAAGCACAAACACATTCTTCAAAACCCTACAGAGGGAAAGCATTCATAATGTGCCCTTTCATTTCTAACAAAAGATAATTTGCACATGCTCTTTCCAAGGGAGCATGTCATTTAACCTAGAATAAGCTTCATCTAAAAAAAATTAAAAAAGGAAAAGGAAAGAAGGAAAATTAATGAGACATTCAGAAGAAAAACACCACCAGAAAATGCCCCCATCCACGCCAGAATGATCACATCCGTGGGAACTAGCTCAGGGTATCATTATTGTAGGTCCCTCACCTTCACTATTTAAAATGTAAAAGACTTAATAAAAATCACTCATCAAATGATTGTAAGCAATCACCATGGCCTGAGTTTCCATCCACGTCTGTGAGTCTCAGATGGGAAATGAACCTGCAAGGCAACAGCAGCTGTGGTGGTTTATTTACAGCACCGGTCTTTTTAATAGAATGGATTATTTCCTTGACGTGATTATGATCTGCTGCCTTCGGGGCCACATTTATTCGGCCTGCATAGCCTGATGATGAAAGAGAACTGCCTCCAGAACATATTTCCTTCCTATCTCAATATCCAAAATGTTAAAAGAAAATTGCTGGCTTTGTGGGTGTACAGAGTTGGCCCGAAGTGAAAAATGAATTTGTGACATCAAAATGCAGCTTTCACAAACTATGCTACTAAAGTAAAACTCCATCTTAACTCCCGTATTGCCAAAGAAGGTACAGATAAGAATCAGCAAATTATACTCTGTGATGTGGTAGCCTTCATCCAATCAGTTGAAGGCTTTAAGGGCAAAGACCGAAGAAGTTTCTGGAAAAGGAGGAATTCGGCCTCGAGACTGTAACATAGGAATGCTACCTAAGTTTCCAGCCTGCTGGCCTGTTCTGTGGACTTTGAATTTGCCAGCCCCTGCCACAATCGCAGGACCCAGCTGCTTAAAAAAGACACTCTCTCTCTCCGTGTGCGTGTGTGTGTGTGTGTGTGTGTGTATTCTGATATTCTATTCCTATGGAGAACCCTGACTAATACACACCACCCCTCTCGTGCTTCGTTGGTCCTTCCCAGGCGATATATTTTCCACAAATATGTAATTAGGAAGCCAAGTTTTGACTGGAGCCATGTAACTCTTCAAAGTTATCAGACCAGCCTTACCCAGGCACAGCTGAGCCTCTGCACCCAGCCAAGCCTCTGCACCCAGCCCTCTGGGCTCTCAGCCTCCCCCTGTCACTTCCAGCTGCTGCATACATTGTTAAAGAAAAGTAAGCAGAATATAAAAGTGCAGTTGCTCTAACTTTTCTTCTTTTCATTCCCATTGACAGCCTGATATTTCATCAAGCACAAGTGAGACAAGAAGTCACACGGTGCCCGCTGTAAAATCACGGGCAGTTCTGGTCACCAGGGCCCTAACATTTGTAAACTTTGTGAAACCCTGACTGAGATCTCACCAGTGTGATTTTCTGAGAAGTGGGCTGCACTGCCCCCAGGGATGAAAAGCCACAGGCAGACCTGTGCTCACATCCTTCCTTCCCTAAGAGCATGCTTATTTGCTGTCCATCTGAAGGTCAGGCTTGGCTGATGGGCATGAAAGGAAATAAAGCACTGGTATTTTGAGGATTTTAAACACATCAGAGCTGAGATCAGCCGGGGTGCTGACTGATTTTCAGAATGGGAGCTGTGGTTTTGGCCCCACACTTTCTGCTTTTTGTTAGCCTGGGTTGTTACCTGCTATTCTTTCCTAAATAAATGTGAGACTGGGAAAGGATCGAGCCCTACCAGAAATTTCCCACACCACATAAAGCAGACCTGACAAAGACATAAGCATCAAGATAGTGCCACCGAGAATGGTATTTCACTAGGTTTCATTTTAAAGCAGAAAAAAAAAAACAAAAAAAACCTTGAAATTCAAGGTGTAAGTTGATAAATTATATCAGGTAGACAATGAAATGGATTTTGTGTCTTGGTGCTGGGGTGATGACGGTGCCACTGGCTTGTCTGCGATGTCTTCCCCGGGTCCTGCTCCTGGACTCAAAGGAGGAGGAGGGACCCATCTGCACCACAGCACTCCCAGCTCTGCCTCTGGCCATGATGGGAGAGAAGACAGCTACCAAGACGGAGGAGAGTTACTGGGTCAACACCTAGGGGAGTAGAGAAGTCCAGAGAGATGAATCGGGGCTGAGGACTGATTTCCCTTACAAGTGTTTGTCGACTTCTAAGGCCACAGCTGAGACCCTGAGTACTGCTTTGGACCAGGAAAAAAGGTTTATGGTCCAGACTCCAACCAGGAAGAACTGGCGAATACCCTTTCTGTGGATTAAGACTTTACAGAGCTGTGTCCTAAGAGAGGGGCAATCAGTAGGTCCTCCTACACCTCTCAATAATCTCAGTCACTGAAACCATATCAAGGAAATCTCGAACGGTTCATGCCACTCGAGATACTGGAAAAGGAAAAGAAAATCATTCTTGAATGCAAATCAAAACTACAATGAGATACCACCTCACACCAGTCAGAATGGCCATTACTAAAGGGTATACAAATAACAAATGCTGGAGAGGGTGTGAAGAAAAGGGAACCCTTATACACTGTTGTGGGAATATAAATTGGTGCAGCCACTACGGAGAGCAATATGGAGGTTCCCCAAAAAACTAAAAATAGAATTACCATATGATCCTGCAATCCCATTCCTGGGCATATATCTAGAGAAAACTATAATTCAAAAAGATACATGCACCCTTATGTTCATAGCAGCACTATTCACAATAGCCAAGACACGGGAACAACCTAGATGTCCTATCGACAGATGAATGGATAAAGAAGATGTGGTACATATATACAATGGAATACTACTCAGCCATAAAAAAGAATGGAATAATGCCATTTGCAGCAGCATGGATGCAACTAGAGATTATCATACTAAGTGAAATAAGTCAGAAAGACAAATACCATATGTTATCACTTATATGTGGAATCTAAATTATGACACAAATGAACTTATCTATGAAACAGAAACAGACTCACAAGCATAGAGAACAGACTTGTGGTTGCCAAAGGAGAGGGAGGGTGGAGGAGGGATGGATTGGGAGTTTGGGATTAGTAGATGCAAACTATCATATATAGAATGGATAGACATCAAAGTCCTACATAGGGAACTATATCCAATATACTGTGATAAACCATAATGGAAAAGAATATGAAAAAGAATATATATACATATATATATGTATAACATATACATATAATACACACATATATGTATAACTGAATCACTTTGCTGTACAATAGAAATAAATACAACATTGTAAATCAGACTTTGATAAAACAAATTTTAAAAAAGAAAATCATTCTTGGTCTAATACCATTTCTGCAAATGATTTTGTAAATTCAAAATCAAAAATAACCTCACATATGAAATATATAAGGTCACATGAATGAAACTGAGCAGAAATAGGAGAAAAACAGACCTATAGGATTCTAGATATTGTATTTTTCACACACGGACTTTATGATAAAAATTTTCAGGGAGATAAACAAGACTGAGAATTTCAGCAAAGAGGGTGAAACTATCTGAAATGGGGAAAAGGAACAATTAAAATTCTAGAACTAAAAAAATATAAAAATGAAATTAATAACTTAAAGGATGGGATTAACAGCAGACTAGATAGGTGAAGGAAGACTTGATGAATAAAATACAGCTAAGAATAAAAGATCCAGAATGAGCCACAGAAAAAGGATAGAAAACACAGAAAAGAAGGTAGAAAATATAAAGGGTGCTGGGTGATGGCCTGACACAGTGTAATTGTAGCCACAGAATGAGACTGGAAAGAAAATAGAGAGAAGAAATATTTGATTAAATATTGTCCAAAATGAATAAAAGATATCAAGCTATGAAGTCAAGCCCTACGAATTCCAAACAGGATAAACGAGAAGAAATCCTCACCTGGGTACATATTTGTAAAACTAATACTTAATAAAAGAAAGAAAAAGTTAAATCTTAACATCTGCCCAAAAACAGACAACTTATCTTTAAAGGAGCAATAGTTTTTAGACTGACTGAAAGAAAAAAATGGAAGACAGAAAACAAGGGAATGAAATAACTGCCAACTATATCCTATGACAGTAACCATCAGGAATTAAGCTGAGATAAAGATATTTTCAAGCAAACAAAAGCAGAGACTTGCCCTGCAAGAAACACCAAGGGAGTTCTTCAGACAACAGAAAAATTATCCCACACAAAGTCATAGTTGTAGGAAGAAATGAAGTGCATTGAAAAGGGTAAATATGTGAGTAAATATGAATGCTTTGACAATTTAAAAGCAAAAAAAAAATGCTTTGTGGGGTATACAATAGAAAGAATTAAAATATACAACAATGATGGTATATGGATTTAGGAAAGTGTTATAAGGACCTTGTTTTATCCAAAAAGAGATAAAAATATCAATTATTAATTAGGCTTTGAAAAGTTAAGGATTGGCTTCCCTGGTGGCACAGTGGTTAAGAATCCACCTGCCAATGCAGGGGACTTGTGTTCGAGCCATGGTCCGGGAATATCTCACATGCTGTGGAGCAACTAAGCCCGTGCACCACAACTACTGAGCCTGCGTTCTAGAGCCCATGAACCACAACTATTGAGCCCACATGCTACAACTACTGAAGCCCGCGCACCTAGAGCCTGTGCTCCACAACAAGAGAAGCCACTGCAATAAGGACCCCACGCACTGCAAGGAAGAGTAGCCCCCACTCTCCACAACTACAGAAAGCCCACGCACAGCAACGAAGACCCAATGCAGCCAATAAATAAAGTAATTTTTTTAAAAAAAGTTAAGGATTGTATTGTAAAACCTAAAATAACCACCAAAATGATAATAAAGAGAATGTAAAAGTTTAAAAAACACAAAGAATGTCAACCTTTAAGCTAATAGCAGGATGTCTTCTAAGCATCTTTCCTAAGGAATTTATCTGAAACTCAAGCAAAGATCAATGTACAAATTTGTTCATAGCAGTAACATATGGTAAACACTGGAATCAAATGTTCAGCTATAAGAGAATCTCTGTCTGTAATGAACTCTTCTACAGCCATCTAAAATGATGCCCTCTGTAACAAAAAAGAAACAGACTCACAGAGCTAGAGAACAAACTAGTGGTTACTAGTGGGGAGAGGCAAGGGGGGGAAGGACAAGATAGGGGTAGGAGGTTAAGAGGTACAAAATACTATGGTATAAAATAAATAAGCTACAAGGATATATTGTACAACACAGGGAAATACAGCCAATATTTTATAAAAACTATAAATGGAGTATAACCTTTAAAAACTGTGAATTACTAGGCTATACACTTGAAACATACAATCTTTTTTTTTTTTTTTTGGGGGGGGGTACACCAGGTTCAATCATCTGTTTTTATACACATATCCCCGTATTCCCTCCCTTCCTTGACTCCCCCCACCTCGAGTGCCCCCCACCCTCCCCGCCCCAGTCCTCTAAGGCATCGTCCATCCTCAAGTTGGACTCCCTTTGTTATACAACAACTTCCCACTGACTATTTTACAGTTGGTAGTATACGAAACATACAATCTTGTACATCAATTATACCTCAATAAAAACACAATAATGATAAAAATAATAAAAAAAACAATGTCCTCAAATAATATTTAATGGCACTGAAGAAATGCTGTGGAAATAATATCAAGTGAAGGGAGAAGAAATAAACATTGTCAGTACAGCATGACCAAATTTAGTTTTTAAAGTACGCAGACACAGAGAAGACACTAAAAAATAAATAAAGAGAAACCAACAACAACCTAGTGTATAGCACAGGGAACTATACTCAGTAATTTTTTAATAGCTTATAATGGAAAAGAATCTGAAAAAGAATATATATAACTGAATTACTGTGCTATACACCTGAAACTAACATGACATTGTAAATCAACTATACTTCAATTAAAAAATAAACAAGCAAACAAACAAGCAGAATATAACCATCATCCCTGGTGGTGGAATTACAAGTGATTTTTACTTTCTTATTTTTGCTGATTTTCTACTGTAAGTGTATATTGCTTTTTTTAAGTTCTTACGCAATAAACTGTTTTCCTTTAAAAATAAAAGGAGTTAACATATCTCTTCCTCTTAGGCAAAAGGGAACTCAGCTTATGTGAAAATAATAGACTTTTCTCATTTCTTTTTTTCAACTCTCTTGAATAAATTAGGGGTATCCAATATCAACTATAGCTTTTCACCCAAAGTAGCTCTAGTTCTATGAATGTTTAGTCAATTTAGCGCATTAATTCATTCAGTCTCAGACACCCTTTTGTTTATACTATTTTGTCTCATACTATAAGTGAACCCAAAAAATATATAATAGTTACTTATTGGTATATTGGGATTTGGGTGCTTCTTTTCTGAAATCCCTGTTACTGCTATCGTAACATGGTTCATGTGATGTTTTTTATCTCTGCTTGGTTTAGCTGGTTCCATGGTAACTTCTGGAAAGATGAGGCACAGATTTCCCTAAGCACCCATCAATCATCCTCACGAAGCGAGATCTTAGAACTGGAAGCATGACTCTCTGGGACCAGCCATCTGTGACCTGGACTCATGTCCTTCATGCTTCATGAAAACCAACAGTATGACATGAAGTCATCCTGGATGGAGACAGGCAGCGCGTGCTGACACCTTAGAACGCTGCTCAGACCTAAGAAGGAAACAGGCATCAGTCTGTCTGTGTGCTAATGTCTTCTGCATTTTCAGTCTCTCTCTGCTTCAAGTTCATTTCCAGGGCCAGTCACTGAAGATTGTAAGAAAGATATTTCTGCGTGCTGAGTTTTTTAACTTTCTGAATTTTTTTTCTCTATTTCCCTACCCATATATTTTTTTAAAAGACTACTTCCTGAAGTTAAATATGTAAAAAAAGTTGGTTAAAAAGCAACATATTGCAGCAACATGGATGCAATTAGAGATTATCATACTAAGTGAAGGAAGTCAGAAAGAGAATGACAAATACCATATCACTTATTTGTAGAATCTAAATACGACAGAAATGAACCTATCTACAAAACTGAAACAGAATCACAGACATAGAGAACAGACTGGTGGTTGCCAAGGGGAAGGGGTTTGGGGGAGGGATGGAGTGGGAGGTTGTAGTTAGCAGATGTAAGCTTTTATATAGAGAATGGATAAATAACAAGGTCCTACTGTATAGCACAGAAAACTGTATTCAATATCCTATGATAAACCATAATGGAAAGAATATTAAAAAATGTATATATATGTATGTATAACTGAATCACCTTGCTGTACAGCAGTAATTAATACAACATTGTAAATCGACTATACTTCAATTAAAAAAAAAGGAATATAAGTCAGAATGTGTCAAGGAGGCTTTACGTCCTCACATTTCCCCAGAACTGTCTGCAGGAACATTGTATCTCTGATCCCTCCCCGTGGCTCTCCTAGGACACAGACAGCACTCCTAACACAGCCAGCTGGAGACAGAACAGAATGGGTGGGGTCTGCTGCCTATGGGACAGATCAAGCAACACAGCCAAGGTCAAGGTCTCACACAAATCATTAACTCACCCTGGGAACCAGCCAGGAGAGGTGCCCCAGTGACCCAGTTTCCACCCAGCTCATTTCATTTCTCCACCTTTCAAGAAGGGGGCTCATGAGTAACCATGAAAACCTTTGCAAAAGCACTACAAATATTTCACTCAAAAGAAAATGTAATGCAGGTCCCAGAGGGAGCTTCGCCTGGGACGTCTGTTTGTTGAACTTGTCTGGATAACTGGTGGGACAGACTCACTATTTGCACGGGGAGCTGAGGTGTTTCCTGGGAGAGAATTCCTTTCTGCTGGGAGAAGGAGTCAGACGTGGAGAGTAGGGATGGGAGGAAGGGCACACGGTGGGTCTGGGGGAGAGAGAAAGCTGCCAGTAAAATCGGATAGGCTGTTTCATCAAAATATTTGTAAAACTCCCTGGTGTAAGCATCACAGGTTGCATAAATTCCCACACGCATGTACACACACACACACACAGAGTAACAAAGAAACAGGTGTTGGTTTTTCTCTCTCTTGAGAGAGCTTTGGCACTCAGAGGGCCCCTGTGAATTAGGGGCAATGCCCAGAGAAATATGTGATGGTATCAGAGAAAAAAGTCCATAAAGTCCCACAAAAACAGCAGGGCATCAAATGCGGCCAGGAGGACACCGCACGCCCACGGCAGAAACAGTACTCCAGGGAGCAAACGTATTTAAGGGCAAGTGAGTCATCCTCCAGGGAGCTCCTGAAACACATGGGAAGTTCTCTGCACTGAGATGGAGGTCTGTGGGGGAGCAGAGGGCCAAGGGGGCATCGGTAGGAGATAATAAAATGTGAGTTATGACTCATAATGTGACCCCATTAGACACACCGCCATGCAAGGCCCAGGGAAGCGCAGGCGACAAGAAGGTATCTGGGGCCGTAATTACCAGCCCATTTATTTTCACTGGTGACAGGGACAGGAGCACAGTAATTGGGAGACAGTTGTGCAGAGACTCAGACAAATTGTGTTCCACTCGATTCCATATTTTATCTGGAATGCTTACACCAAGACGAACTCTGCAACAGACTATGGCTCGTTACTTTTGACACGTTGGGCCAGAAAGTGTGTACTGCCAAGCGATTCATCACCATTTTTAGCCAGATCATAAATCTTTATTTTCCAAAAGCTATACTTTGGATTCAGGGCAGACCCTGGTGTTTATTCTTGTTGGTTGGCAGGACGGACAATAGCCCCCGACGCCCTTCCCTGTGGATTTTATTGCTTCTTCAGAAATCATTTTACACACTTTCTTGTGACTTGTTCTCCACCCGACTAAAAAAATACTGTAATCATGGTAAGGATTTTTCACAAGTCAGCTTTCAAACACCTTTGGGGTGATTGTGTTGGCCTGATCCCCTGCTAAACCATCATTCATTGATTCATCTATTATACGGAGTTACAAACTGTGCCTAAACCTAAAATAAACTCTCTGAAATTGCTAGGGAAGTGGAATGACTACTTTAAAATTTTTATTTTTTAAAGAAATCATTTTAAAACCATAAATTATCGTAAGTCCACAAAGGGAACTTTGATTTATCACTTAACAGCTACCAGGCCCTTTACAGAAATGTAATAAGTCTCAATTAATCCCCCTGAAAAGCTTGCCAAACGATGATTGTTAAAGCATCGGGACTCTTTTCTCTAGAGCTGGAGACTTTTGGGGACCTGGGGTAATTTAAAGATTGAAAGCACTCTGGCTTCAAATATTCCAGGGAAAATTTTGTTGATGTGATGTCAGCTGGACATCACAGAAACCACACCATGAATATTTACATTCATAGGAACATTCTGACCAAGACTTGTCCATATGAAGCAAACCCCTCTCTCATTTCATAATCCCCTATGGTTTCAGCCCAACCCCAACACAGTCCCATATCTTGTGTACAAGACCAGGGAGAACACAACCAGGGGAGATTGGAGATACATGAGCTTTCTTCTAGAACCTTCACTCTTGATTCGGAAACCTTGGTCCTAGAAGATTCTATTTCCTCTTTTGAGGGCTCCAGGCATCTTAACACATTCAGATAGACATTTGGTTCTTGGGACCCTCCTTTACATCCAGATCAGATGAAGAACCAAAACCATGGAGATCCTTCATGTCATGTAGAGGAAGCGTGAAGGCAAAATATTTTAAGACAAAAATGCATCGCACGTTGTCATAAGAGGTGTCTGTGTTCAAAATACGAAAATGCAGGTGTCCAGACAGCAACAGGGAAGAAATATTAAGGAAAGCAGCTGTGCCCTGGACTTGTTTCGCCATCTAAGGAATAGAGAACAAGGAATATTCCAATTTAGATGGCGATTCCCCCAATTCAGATGTGATACCCCAATTCAAATGCGATACCCCAATTCACATGCCCTCAGGAGTTGTACTAACTCTACCTTAAAGGGAAGAAGAAAGACCAGAGAGGTTAAGTAACTTGTTCTAGATCACACAGCAACTAATGGGGAAGCCAGGTCTGACTACCAGGCTCATAATCCATGCTTGCCTCCCATGGAAGTCACGGCTACACATAACCCAGTGCTTGGCTATGAACTGGAGCTCAACAGGTGCTGTAAATGCCCTCAATCTGCTTCATACCTAAGACTTTCGGAGTGCAACTTCTTCAGTGGCACCCATCACCAAGCTTGGCACTGATGTCCTGCAGACAAAAGGAAATAAACACATGCTGCATTTTTAAAAGTCATGCATTAAAAATCATTGCATCACTTCCAAAAAGTTAGACAAGGGCAAGAGAAACAGAGTAACTCTACATTGTAGACACCTGGCAAACACCACCTGATGGAAGGGACGAGGGTCACGTCATCCATTATGCCACAAGGATACCATGCACCCCTGACACGACGGGACGAGAAGAAAATGTCAGACAAATCCGAATTGAAGGACTGTCTAGAAACTACCTGACCAGTACTCCTCAAAACTGTCAAGCTCATGAGAAAGAAGGAAAGACTGAGAAAGGGCAACAGACAAGAGGAGACTAAGGAGACAAAACAGCTGAGAGCTTCTGGCATCCTGGATGAATTGGATCCTAGAACAGAAAAAGGACAGTAGTGGCAAAACAGGTGAAATCCAAATACAGCCTGGAGTTCAGATAACAGTCATGTACCAACATTGACTTCTTGGTTTTGACAAACGTTTCACGCTCGTGTCAGATGACAAACGTTTCACACTCGTGTCAGATGATAACGCTAAAGGAAACTGAAATGGGTGAGGGATATACAGGAACTCTCTGTACCAGCTTTGCAACTTTTCTGTAGACCTAAAAGTCTTCCAAAGTGAAAAGGTTATTTTTTTAAAAGCAGTGAGCCCTCACAGATAAATAAATAAACCACCTGGAATGAATTTTCTCTTTGAAAAGTTTTTTATCCATACACACACACACACACACACACAAAATTGTAAATTAAATACCACCAAATGGCTAATTGCATTAGAGGGAAGCTTGGGTGAAGAGACACTTTCTGTTGAGGGGATCAGCCTCTCTGTTGAATTAGGACAGGGGTCCTGCAGAGGGGAGTTTTCAGGGCAGGGGAGAGCATGGCAGCCTGGACCAGAGGGACCCTACCAGAAAAAAGAACGAATCTTGAGAAGACTACCGCAGTAGTGGAAGTGGGGCGGGGGAAAGGGACAGAGGGAACATTTGACCAGAAGTGAGCAAAACAGTAGGATCCTGGATCCCCACGCCCCAATACACATGCATACACACACACACACACACACACACACACACACACACACTCTCTCTCTCTCTCACTCACCTTCTCCCCGTGGCCATGACCACTGCCCTAGTTGAGATTCACGCTCACCTGGACTCTCCCAAGAATTTCCTGACAGATTTTGCTGCTCCAAAGTCACCCCTTCAAATCCCTCCACTCAACCCCCAGAGCGATAGGTATAAAAGCAAAACTAACAGCCTCTACCCCTTCTGAAAGCCCTTCCTTGGCTCCCAAGTCCTGGGACAGCCTTCGCTGCTCCCCCGCTGACCTCGGCCCCCTTGAGTCCCAGCACCTCACACCTGCACCTCTCACTCCAGAACCCCAGCTGCTACCACCTCCTGTGTATCCACCACCCCATCGCCCTGTGCCAGCAAGTTCTTCCCTACATCTTTGCCAGGCCAGATCCCCGCAGATCTGGAACTTCCCCCGATTCCCCTCCCGTCCTCCACGGCACTTGGCTAATCTTCTTGAGACTCTGTTTATGGGTCCTGGACCCTGAGCTTCCCAAAGAAAGGAACGATCTGTACATCCCTGGTCCCCTGCACTGTGCCTGGCCTGAGACAGTTGTTCTAGAAATGTTGTTAAAATGAGGTCATTAGGATGGGCCCTAATCCAATCTGGCTGGTGTCCTTATAAGAAGAGGCGAGGAGGACACACACACACACAGAGGGAAGACCATGTGAAGACACAGGGAGAAGACAGCATCTATCAATATATGCTAAGGAGAGGCCTCAGAAAAAAAAACCCTGCCTACACCTTGACCTTGGACTTCCAGCCTGTAGAACTGGGAGACAATAAATTTCTGTTGTTTAAGCCTCTAGCCTGTGGTACTTTGTTATGGCAGCCCAGTACTACAATGATAAATGAATATTGTTGTTTTAAGCCACTAAATTTTGGGGGAATTTGCTACATGGCAATTTATAACCAGAATACCCCAATCTCCCAGAAATACATATTTTTAGATTATTGGCACAATAGAGGCTCTACACTTTCCAAAGAAATGCATTTCATATAGAAAAGTGATTGAACTGTTTTGAAACCAACATTCTTCTTACCGAAGCTTAATTATTGTTTGGCTGTGATCCCACTGAGGGGAGAATTGGGGGGATCTTCCAGGCACCTGCAGAACAAATACACACTGCATCTTAGAAGCAATGGAAGCTGTGAGGGAGAACCCTGTCTTGAGATTCCAGCCTTCCAGGCTGCAGGCAAACGGAGGCGTTAATTGCCAGCCTATAAAAATACAATGACGATGAGGTCCTCAATGTGCTACCATCTATTAGCATCATGACAACTGCAGAATTAGGTGAAACAAATGTGCTTTCCAGCCTCCCAGCTTAAACCCTGCTAAAGGTTAATTGGATTCCATTTCGGAATCTGTGCACCTCCTAGGAGGTTGTACGTACTCATAACCAAACAAGGGACAAGAGGCTGAGAAAATTCAGCTCACTGTGGGTCCAAGGTGGCCTCTCCCTAGATTAACCAGAATGCCTCTGTCAGGTTTTGAACCTTTTCCCCCCAGCGTTTCAAACCATTAGCAAGTCACAGGTGTTCCTGCTTGTTGATTTGTAAATCACAGAGGCCTTGGAGTTGTGTCTCTTTGTAGGGAAAATAAAAGCAGTCAGGAATCAGCAAAGGCATTTCCTGAGGTATTTCACTACTGTAGGGGGGCCCAGAGTTGCCAATAACATGTGAAACCCATTAACTTCCTCCCAATTTGTGGCCGGGTCACAGCCAGCTAACAGGCTCTGCCAAAACTCCAAGCAGAATTCCAGAGCCGCAAACTAACCTGTCTACAATCTGATGTGGGCTTTTGAAATTGAGGCATCAGAAATACTTATAGCACCCCCACCTCCACCCCCATTCTTTGTTCTTTGGCTCTTCATCCTCCCAGCAAACAGAGTTTGGCCTTATGGTTCCAGAACCCACTTGGAGACTCTCAGCACAGGCCCCAGATAGGCGTGATCTCATCTCTTGGAGTAATCCAATTGAAACTAGTCAAAAATCACTTTGGAGCAAGTCAGGGCACCAGTGATGTATGTAGAATTGCACTGATAACTAGTATAATTTTTTACAACTTCCAAACAGGTCCCAACACACAGGACCCTGGTAACCCTTAGAGCTTATTCCCATACTCATCGTGCCTGAGTAAGTTAACTCCCATACCGCGACCCACAGAAGGGAGGCCTCCCCAGTGGTCCAGCCCACATCACACATCTAAACCCAAGTCAACCTGCTCTCACGGAAACACCTGTCAAGGAAACAACACACACCACTCACAACGCTCCGGCTCCAGCTCAGCTTTAGCGAGCTCCCCTTCCTGTAGGAAGAGGACCTACAGCAGGCTAGCCAAGCACACCCTGTTTCCACGGTGTCCCTTTTAACGCTCTATAAAAGTGGTTTCTGCCCAAAATCCCTCAGGAGGAGGGCTCCACTGATTGGAAGGCCCTGCACTCACCAATCCAGGGACTGTTTCCCCTCGAATAAAGGACATCGAACTCGTTACTAAACTGTTTTGGTTTTGTCATTTGATAGTTTGGGTGACAAGATGTGTCCCAAAGACAGCTGCTGAAGATCCCGGGATGGTTCCTAGCGCAGGGGAAGGTACCCACCGAGCCCTTCTGGTTCTCTTAGGCTGCTTGCTGCAATCTCCAGTAAGCGTCTCTCAGATGAAGCCCCACTTATTTTGCATGCTGAGCTCTTCAAGTCTGGAAAATTGGGGTGTGAGAGACTGTAGATTTTTCCAGGTGAGACAGTGGGCTACAACATATGGGTGTATGGCCGACCTCACCTACAAGATGATAAGTACCTCTAGGAGATCCTGACAGGTCCCAGCAACTGGGCACAGGCAGCCAGGACAAGTGAGTCTGGTTGAACGAGGGAGGATTACAACAAGGGAAAAAAATGGGTACCCGTCAATGTAAGAAAGCAAGATGCAGCCACTGGGGGACTCACAGAGCCTCAAGGTAAGTCCAAAGTATAAACCTCTGGGGGACTTGTGGAAATAAGTTAAGCCGAGAAATGTGGACTCTTCTGACCAATGGCATATCAAAATCTAAGAGGCACAAGTCAGACTATTAAAAACCATTAGGCGAGCGGCATCGGCGACCGCAGCGGTAAAAGCAGCAATTTATCTGTGTGCAGCCCCAAACTGGGAAGCAGATGCTAATTAAAGTGAAGACGCTGACCGGAAAGGAGATTGACATTGATATTGAACCCACAGACAAGGTGGAGCGAATCAAGGAGCGTGTGGAGGAGAAAGAGGGAATCCCCCCACAGCAGCAGCGGCTCATCTACAGTGGTAAACAGGTGAACCATGAGAAGACAGCGGCCGATTATAAGATACTAGGTGGTTCAGTCCTCTGCCTGGTATTGGCTCTGAGAGGAGGAGGTGGTCTTGGGCAGTGATGGACCCCCTCTCCATTTCACCTCCTTGCCCTGTCGCTCATTAAGAGGCATCATATATCCTCTCACTTTGTGGGACACCAGAGCCACAGCCCCCTCTCCTGGATGCCCAGCCTTGCGTGTCTATTGGTGGGAGATTGTGAGGACCCCAGAATGCAGTGTTCCTGGCCCAAAGGGCCCTTGCTGGCTATTGGGTTTTAGTTTGCAGTCCTGTGTGCTTCCCTCTCTTATGGCTACGTCCCTGGTTGTCAAGAAAATATTTTCTGGCCAAAAAAGAAGAAGAAAAAAAACCATTAGGGTGTCCACCACAATAAAGACATCTTCTTGTGGAAGTAATAATAGATCTATTGCTAATGGGAGTCTCAGAAGCCAAATCTGAAAAATTGGTAGGCATGAGTTGAGCACTTAAAAGCTCTTAAGTTGGTAGCCGTGTTAGGACAAGTTGATCATAGAACTTGTCACTATAGGGTAGACTGACACTAGATCACCTGCCAGTCTCAAGAAAATTTCCCTGCAACAAGGTACACTGTAAAACACCACAAAATCCTGACCTGGTAGCACATCCCTCTTGGGTATTAATTTGGCTCCAAGAGACCCAAGGCTTAGCTAGAGAAATGAGATCCTCAAGTTTCAAAGAACTGAACACATCACCTTTTCGTACAGCTGTTTATTGTGTGTCTAAGAACTGTCGCCCTGAATGCTGTAGATATCCATGAAAATGGCAAAATCTTACTAATACAACCAAGAATTACAATGGCCATTACGGGGGACATTTCAATTAGCCAAAATTGTTCATGTAAGAAGTGCATATGGGAACTTCCCTGGTGGCACAGTGATTGAGAATTTGCCTGCCAATGCAGGGTACACAGGTTCTATCCCTGGTCTAGGTAGATATCACATACCACGGAGCAACTAAGCCCGTGTGCCACAACTACTGCGCCTGCACTCTAGAGCCCACGAGCCACAACTACTGAGCCCATGTGCCACAACTACTGAAGCCCGTGCTCCTAGAGCCTGCTCTCAGCAAAAAGAGAAGCCATCACAATAAGTCTACACACACAATGAAAGAAGAGTAGCACCCACTCTCTGCAACTAGAGAAAGTCCTCGCACGGCAACGAAGACCTAACGCCAATTAAAAAATCAAAAAGTGCATATGAAAGTAAGGGTTCCAACCTACTGAATAAGAGAAAATATTTGCAAGTCATAGATCTGATAAGGGGTTAATATATATAAAGAACTCATACAATGCAATAGCAAAAAAAAATCTGATTTAAAAATAGGCAGAGGATCTGAAGAGACATTTTTCAAAGAAGATATACAAATGGCCAACAGGTATGTGAAAAGGTACTCAACATCATTAATCATCAAGGAAATTCAAATCAAAACCACAATGAGTAATCACTTCACACCTGTTATAATGGCTATTGCCCAAAAGAAAAGAAATAACAAGTGTTGCAGGGATGTGGAGAAAAAGGAACTTTTGTGCACTACTGGTGGGAATGTAAATTAGTACAACCGCTTTGGAAAACAGAATTCCTCAAAAAATTAAAAATAAAACTACCATATGATCCAGTAATTCCACTTCTGGGTATTTATCTGAACAAAATGAAAACACTAGCTTGAAAAGATATCAGCACCCCCATGTTCATTGCAGCATTATTTACAATAAGCAAGATATATTAACAACCTAAGTGTCCACTGATGGACAAATGGATAAAGAAAATGTGTTGTATGTGTATATGATGGGATATTATTGGACCTATAAAAAAGTAAATCTTGCCATTCACAACAACATGGATGGATCTTGAAGGCATTATGGTAAGTGACATAAGTCAGACAGAGAAAGACAAATAAAAAACAAAACAAAACCAAGCTCACAGATACAGAAAAGACATTGGTGGTTGCCAGAGCTAAAAGGTGGAGGGTGGGCAAAATGGCTGAAGAAGGCCAAATGTTAAAAACTTCCAGTTATAAATTAATAAGTCATGTGGATGTAATGCACAGCATGGTGACCATCGGTAATACTGTGTTGCATGTTTGGAAGTTGCTAAGAAAATAAATTTTTAAAGTTCTCATCACACAAAAAAATGTGTAATGATGTATGGTGACAGATGTTACCTAGACACATTGTGGTGATTATTTCATAATATATACAAATATTGAATCATTATGTTGTACACCTGAAAGCAATATGTTATATGTTGATTATACCTCAATAACAAAATTTTTAAAAGGGTTTGTGTATTCAGACATCGGCTGTCTTGTAGCAACAAAGACTTTCTGGTCTGAGTGGGTTACAGTCAAAATACTGCTTATTTTCTGTTTCCTACTTGTAGATTGACTCATTTCATTATCGTTCCTTAAAATCTCCCCCCTTTCATTTTTCAAACAAGGATGAGAGATATGGTTTTTTCTCTTTATGTTTGTGAAGGTGAATGTGTGTATTTTTCTTCTATTTTGACATTGAAGAAAACAGCCAACTAAGGAACCTAATCTATGAATTCAACATCCTAATCTATGAGTTCCAGTTGGAGAGTCAACGGACTCCAACATCAACAATAAGCAGTGGTGCTAAAACCTCAGAGTGGTGCTAAAAAAACCTTATTTTTTTTTATTGAAGTATAGTCTATTTATAATGTTGTGTTAATTTCTACTGTATAGCAAACGGATTCAGTTATACATATATACACATTCTTTTTTTATATTCTTTTCCATTATGGTTTATCATAGGATACTAAATATAGTCCTCTGTGCTGTACAGTAGGACCTTGCTGTTTATCCACCCTATATATAAAAGTTTACATCTGCTAACCCCAACCTCCCACTCCATCCCTCCCTCAACCCCCTCCCCCTTGTCAACCACCAGTCTGTTCTCTGTGTCTGAGTCTGTTTCTGTTTCACTAATACCTTAAATTTTGATCAATACTCTCAGTTGTACAAAAATGGGTCACTGACAAGGTTAATCATATATTGGGACTCTCTACATGGAGGCCACCCCAGTGGTCCGGCCCACATCACAAATCTAAACCCAAGACGGGCCTGCGCTTACAGAAACACCTGTCGAGGACACCTAACACACACCAATCACAATCCTCCAACTGAGCTTTAGCCCTAAACTGGGACCCTAAACTGCAGTCCCCAAACTTTTTGGCACCAGGGACCAGTTCTGTGGAAGACAATTTTTCCACGGACCTGGGGGGTGGGAGGAGGGTGGGGAGTGGGGGGAATGGTTTCAGGATGATTCAAGTGTATTACATTTACGGGGCACTTGATTTCTATCATTATTACATCAGCTCTATCTCAGATCATCAGGCATTGGATCCCGGGAGTTGGGGACCCCTGCCTTAGAAAGCAGGACCTGCTGGTCTTAAAAGGAACTCCCTGGCCTTCTTGCAAGCAGCCCCGTTTCCAGGCTGTCTCTTCTAGCACCCTATAAAACCCTCGGGAAGAGGGCTCCTCGGCTTGTGAGGTACTGCACTCCCCCCAACCCGTGGATTATTTCCCTTAAATAAAGGCCATCAAACTGCTTACTAAATCTGTTAAGTTTTGTCATTTGACATGCCCCTATGAGGGACGGGGGGCTCCATTCCTTGCTTATATTTCGCAAGTGTTATTTCAGTGAAAAACTAGCAACCAAACCCAGATTGTTTCCCAGATGGGGATGAGATAAAAGGATCTGAATAAAGGCACATGGCTAATTCAAGAGCCAGATATAAATAGAGTAAAATTAAACTGGGGCTAGGCTTTGGGGGGAGAAAATAGTCTTTTCCTTGTGGCTCTGCCAACGCCTCAGCGATGTAGGCCTGATATATAAGATCTAATTTGCGATGCCACAAAGAATTCACTGGTTCAGATTTCCTTTGCTCCTCACTTTTTGTTCCAAGTCAGAAGCCACGGAAGCTGGCAAGCTGGGCAGAGCTGGTGGAGCCTATGGAGAGAGGGACCTCTAGCGTTGGGCTACTTTTCTGCCACCCAGCAGCACTATCCATCCATGTCTGTGTTGATCTACGGCTATTCCAATACTGTTTCTTTGCGAAAACCTTGATTGGATGCTTAAAGTAAGTATTTGTCTTCCATGTCTGGGATAACTCTAAGAAATTTAAGAATGGCAAAATATAAGCTGTAACATACAATATTAAGGAAAGCCTTAGGTAACCAAAAAATATTTATTAAGGGCCCATTAAATGTTTGGGCCTGGGATAGGTCCTAAAAGTAATTTCAAGAATTCTATGATATGGTTGGGGTGGGATGAAATGGGAGATTGGGATTGCCATACATACATTATTAATAAGAAAAAGAATATCAAATTGTACACTTTAAATATATGCAGTTTATTGTATGTCAGTTATATCTCAATAAAAGTTTCTTAAAAAAAAGGAATTCTATGATATGAAACAGCAACTAAAATACCAGTAGTAAATAAGTTCCAAATGAACGTGAGGGTATTAAGTATATATCTTCCATTTATGGAATAAATCCCATGTTCCAGGCACATGTCTAGGCACCAAACCACGAAGATGAAAGACATAGTCCCTGTCCTCAGGGACTGAAGGATAATCAAGATAAAGAAGGTGTGGCACATATATACAATGGAACACTACTCAGCCATAAAAAGGAATGAAACTGAGTTATCTGTAGTGAGGTGGATGGGCCTAGAGTCTGTCATACAGAGTGAAGTAAATCAGAAAGAGAAAAACAAATACCGCGTGCTAATGCATGTATATGGAATCTAGAAAAATGGTACTTATGAACCTAGTGACAGGGCAGGAATAAAGACGCAGACGTAGAGGATGGACTTGCGGACACAGTGGGGAAGGGGAGGCTGGGATGTAGTGAGAGAGTAGCACTGACATATACACTACCAAATGTAGACAGCTAGTGGGAAGCTGCCACATAGCACAGGGAGATGGGCTTGGTGCATTGTGAAGAGCTAGAGGGGTGGGATGGGGAGGATGGGAGGGAGGCTGAAGAGGGAGGGGATATGGGGATATATGTATACATATACCTGATTCACTTTGTTGTAGAGCAGAAACTAACACAACATTGTAAAGCAATTATACGCTAATAAAGATGTATAAAAAATAAATAAAGCTAATCAAGGGAAGCAGACACATTATCTCTGGGACTGAACAATATTTGAAAATGTAGAACTTCTAGGCAGGGCTTCAGGGGAGGATAGGAGTTGGACAGGCAGGGGAAACTGGGATGCATACTCCAGACCTAGGGACGTGAAAGGCCCAAGGAGCTGGGGCTGGACAGCAGAGGGCATGCCCAGGTCTGGCTGACGTTAGGCTTCCTGTGCAGCACGATGGGAAGGAAGGCTGGCACCTCAAGGTGCATCCAACTTCTCCTATGCAACACTGATTGTCTTTCATTGATTCACTCAACTCACTTGCTGAGCACTTTCTGCTATCAGGCCCTGGGTCCTGCACGGTGGCCACCAAGACAATCAAGACAAGGTCTGAAGCCCTCAGTAGCTCACAGTTCAGTGGGGACAGGAGGCAGGTAAACAACCACGTGCCACCCCATGATGTACATGCGACCAGAGAGCTATCCATGCCAGGGTCCAGCACAGTGGAGGGGGCTGAGCTGGGTCTGAGCCTAGGACTCACAGAGCAGACCACATTTGGGTTGAGTCTTTATTTTAAAGGTTTATTTTATTATTTATTTTTATTTTGGGCTGCGTTGGGTCTTCATTGCTGCACACGGGCTTTCTGTACTTGTGGCGAGCGGGGCCTACTCTTCATTGTGGTGTGCAGGCTCTCATTGTGGAGCATGGCCTCTAGGCGCACGGGCTTCAGTAGCTGTGGCACGTGGGCTCAGTAGTTGTGGCGCACGGGCTTAGTTGCTCCGTGGCATGTGGGATCTTCCCAGACCAGGGCTCAAACCCGCGTCCACTGCATTGGCAGGTGGATTCTTAACCACTGTGCCACCAGTGAAGCCCTCGGGTTGAGCCTTAAAAATGAGTAGCCATGCCCAAATTGACAAGAGGAGGGAAAGAGGAAGAGGTGGACACTGTGGAGAAGCCTAGCATTTGCAAGCACTACTACAAAAGGTTCCATCTGATCAGAATCCAGGGAGATTCTGATACATAATCAGAATTAATAATCCCCCCATGGAATTACGGTGGGACCAAGGCAGGCTGTCCTCAGGGGCCCCTATAGAGAGATTATAGAGGCCTTTTCTCAGGACTCTGGAGGAGGGGGCAGGAAGGAACATGGTAAGATTTTTATGTTTTAAATAGTAACTGGAGATTATATGAAAGGTGGATGGGAGGACACAGAGTCAAGTTGGTATTGATGGCAATTACACACTGTTGAGGGATTCTCACACTTGAGCTTAGGGAATTTGATTGGCCAGAGAAGATCTGGAGTCAGTGTTGTCTTGGCTGAAATTTCTTCCCTTTATTCTCTAGAATTAATGATAATAGTAGTAATTGTGCAATGGCAATTGTTTATTGTGCATTTAGAATATGCAAGGCCTGGTACTAAGGACCCATATGAGAGAGGCTCCCCATCTCACAGATGAAGAGATTGAGGCTCCCAGAAGCTAGATAATTAGCTGAAGTTCATGTCACTACAAAGTAGGGGATCCTGGATTTTTCAGATTCCCAAGCCCACATTTTTTTTTTAAGGTTTTTTTTTTTTTTTCTTTGATGTGGACCATTTTTAATGTCTCTATTGAATTTGTTACCATATTGCTTCTGTTTTATGTTTTTTAGTTTTTTTGGCTGTGAGGCATGTGGGATCTTAGCTCGCTGACCAGGGATGGAACCTGCACCCGCTGGACCACCAGGGAAGTCCCACCCCAAGCCTACATTTTTAAGCCTATGCCATCTCCATTTTTTTACCATGAACGAAGGCCTCTTGTTGAGGACCTACCCTCTTGCAACCTTTTTACTTGCCTGAGATATTGCCACTGGAGCTGGGGGTAGGATTCAAAAGATATCATTGTTGCCAACATGTTAAGTGAAGTCTGAAAAGTTTCCAGGGATAATGGTAGGGTGTTACCTGTGTGAATACGATGAGCACGAACCGATGAGCACGAACCGATGAGCACAAACCAGAACATAAGAAGGTAACTTTAAGGCTGAACTGGAGGCAAAACTTGCACTGTGGGATTCTCCCCGCCCCCCCCCCCCCCCACTATATCCCATCACTCAACATCACATCTGGGTTTGGTGTTACAGGAGGCGTTAAGCCAAGAGGGACTTACAGAATGTGCCGAAGAGAGAAGGGATTTTCCTGTAACAGAGCTTTCACCAAAACGTACCCTTTGAGCCAGTCTGAATCCACATTCTGCTCCTATATGGCGTCATGAGGTCAATCAGACACCCTGAAAGTCACTCTGGGAGCCAGGGTAGACTCTGGCTTCTCCACAATAACGCGAGACACTGAATTACTAATAAAAAAATGGAGGAATTCTGGGAGCAACAATCAGGATGTTTACTACACCCGTCCACTGGTACCAGCTTTACTTTACAACCGGATGATATCCGTGCCCTGAAGTGCTGCTTCCAGAGCTTGTGGTGTCCAAAGCAATTTTTGCAACATCAAAGCACTTCTACTGACTTCTGTATTATTATCTCCAGAATTCAGTGGAAAAGTGAGAACCAATTCTTACCCTATTAATAACTGTTCTGGATAGAAGACCTTAAACCAACATCAGAGAGCAAATTCTATCATCATGATAGTCTATTACTTCCCAACAAAAACAATTTCCTTTTCTCCCCTTACCTCTGCCTCCTCTGTTCCCTCCTTCCTTTCTAGTAACTATGATTTTTCCTGGCTCTCCTGGGGGACGTTTAGTACCAGTAGCACCTGCACTTTGCTAACGAGATAACGAACCCTTGCCTTTGTCCAAACACTGTTTCGGAAGGTCAGCCCTCAGTGTGCGGTAAACTCAGTCCTCCTCAGAACTTTCTTTCCCACCCTAACCCCTTTTGGTACTTAAATTCTACATCTAGCAATGACTTTGCATCTTGAACAGTTAGTTTCTACTTGAATAGGCAGCTGGAGGTAATCAAAGCACGACTTAAATGATTGTTTACTATTGTAAAGCTCCTTTCATCCAGAGGCTTACCATTAATCACACTGCAAAATAATAGAAAGGTAGGGAGTGATTGCTGATATTAATAAAACGATGTCAGCTGAGGACAGAACCGACCAGACACAGCCACTGGGAACTGCTGAATTGCCTAATTATTCCTGAAGGATTGTCCAGCTGGCAGATCCGAGTTTCATGCTTGCAAACAAAAGGTTCTACTCAGAGGGACACCCCAGCCACCAACACAACGGGCAGCAGGTTTAGACCTCTGACATGGTACATCTCCATCAATATCACAGAGGCGGATTTGTTAACCACATCAATATCACAGAGGTGGATTTGTTAACCACAATTCCATGTATCACCACGCAATGAAATGCAAGATATATACATATAAAATGAAGGAGCAAAAAAACCTCTGAAACTATAAGGTTAGTTGTAGTGTGAATCTGACATTACAGAAAAAAAAGTGAGGACTGTGATTCAGCTACCCCAGCTGGACTAGTCACCCTTCTCCACTGTCACACACCCTCACATTCACAAATACAGACAGATGCTCCTGTGTGCCAGTTCCATAAATACATAATACAATGTCAAGGAGTGATATGTGCTAAGAAGTGAAAATAAAGCAAGGAAAGAAGAGAGGGTGAAGGTACCTCGAGGAGGGGACATCAGAGCAGAGAACTGAGTGCAGGCAGATAAACTATGTGAGCATCAGGGGGAAGGACCAGCACAGCAGTGGGGGAGTCGGGCAAAGGCCCTGGGGCAACTTGCTTGGTGTGCTCATGAGGATGGGTTTTGTTTCTCAGCAAACATACTGTAACAGACTTGGTACACCCCAATGAGTGCTCTACCCTCAGAGTAAGCAGAGTTATGCTTCTCATCACAAGGTGCCGTTTTGGAATTGTAACTTGCTTCAGATTGTCCTTTACATCCCCTCCCTCTCAAACCTCCACGGAGTAACCAAAACACTTAAAGATTAGCCAAGAAAAGAGTGCTGGGAAACAGCAAAGGTAACTTTGTGGACCATGTGATGCAGATGCGGCGGGATTGGCTGCTAGGTGGATTAGGGCTGATGGGCTTGTGATTCAGCACCTGCAAAGGGAGCCGTGGCTGCCCTTCCCACAAAGAGTCTGGTAAAATCCTCAAGCTCAGAGCTGCGTTAGACAAGAATATGCCAAAGGGATGCGTAACAAGGGATAAAGAAAAAAACCACTGTAACTGCACAGGGGCTGGGCCACAGCCTCAGCCTCACGCAGCAGGGACTACTCACCAGGTTGCTGGAGGATGCACCTGACCATCTCCTCGTGCCGATGGGGGACCAGAGAGCAAGAGAACGTGGACCAGAGTAACCTGTGTGCGCCACAGCATCCAGAGGAGAGAGACGTCATTGATATTGGCTTTGCTTACTGGGTTAACTCCTGCCCGATTCCCACCAGTACAAACACCCAGAAGATCTCACAAGCAGATGGGTGGTTGGGATGGGATGAACCAGGATTCGCAAACTCCCTTCTCTGCTGCCCCCAAGCTTCCTTGGGAGAAGGAGGCTCGCCACCAGAGCGTCCCCTGCCAGCACCCACCTTGCTGGAGGGAGCCCTGAGGGAAATCCCCTAGCTCCCCTTCTCCCCGCTGCCCACACCCAGCACCGGCCTGTCCCTTAACAGGGGGGTTTGTGTTTTGCCTGCTAGGTGAAGATGTTGCTCTTGTCCACCCACTTATGTTTTCTATTTATATTATCTCAGTGTTTTTCTTTCCCTTTCCTAACATGCACTGCATTCATTAAATTCTCTTTGTCCTTTTCTACACTCTTTTTGAAGTTCCACATTCTATTTCTAGTCTATTAGAGTTTTACTTCCATTTCTAGCTAACTCAATAAAACCACATTCTCTAGCAAGATCAGTAATTAAATAATATTTAACCTCCCTCTTCTTCAAATCAAACAAGATAATATGTGGACAACTTCTTGTATCCCCTCTTCTTAATGACCCCTTGCCCTTAAGCTTTGTTGAAAGAATGTTGGATTTTAGTTCTAAGATTGTAATTATTATCATGAGGGCATTTTTTTTTTTTTGACTTCTAATAGACTTTTTTAGAGCACTTTTCGGTTCACTTTCTGTACTTTTGAGCAGAAAGTACACAGTTCCCATGTATCCTTTGCCCGCACCCCCATGCACACACAGCCTCTCCCACGATCAAAACTCCACACCAGGGACTTCACTGGCAGTCCAGTCAGTGGACTCCGTGCTTCAGTTCAATCCCTGGTCAGGGAACTGAGATCCTGCTTACTGTGCAGCACGGCAGAAAAAAAAAAAAGAACCCAAACAAACAAACAAAACACACACCAAAGCGGTGCATTCATTACAATCACTGAGCCTAGCACATCATTATAATCCAAAATCATAGTTTGCATTAAAGTTCACTCTAGGTATCAGTGTTGTACATTCTGTGGGTTTTCACAAATGAATAATGACATGTATCCACCATCATAATGTCACACAGGGTAGTTTCACCCGTAAAATTCTCTGTGCTCCTGCTACTCACGCCTCTCTTCTCCAACCCCTGCAGCCACTGATTCTTTACTGTCTCCATAGTTTTGTCTTTTCCAAGATGTCACATAGTTAGCATCATACAGCGTGTAGCTTTTTCATATTGGCTTCCTTCACTCAGTAATATGCATTTAAGGTTCTTCCATGCCGTTCTTTTATTTAAGTGCTGAATAATATTCCATTGCCTGGATATACCATAGTTTACCCATTCACCTGCTAAAGGGCATCTTGGTTAGTTTCAAGTTTTGGGAATTATAAATAAAGCTGCCATAAACATCCATGTGCAGGTTTTTCTGAGGATGTGTGGATATAACTTTTCAATTCATTTGGATAAATACCAAAGAGTGCAATTGCTAGACTGCATGGTAAGATTATGTTGAGTTTGGTAAGGAACTGCTGGACTTTCAAAGTGGCTGGACCAATCTGCATTCCCACCAGCAACGGATCAGAGCTTCCTCTGTGACTCACGATCCCCAGCATGCAGAGTCGTCAGTGGCATGCTTGCCATTCTAATGGTGTACAATGGTATCTAATTGTTGTTTTAATTTGCAATTCTCTAAGGACATATACTGTTTAGTTTTTTAAGTCCTTTAAAAAATGTATTTGTCTTAATCTGATGGGGCTGCTGTAACAAAATGCCACAGACTGGGTGGCTTGTAAATAACAGAAATTTATTTCTCACAATTCCGGAAGCTGAAAGTCCCAGATCAGGGAGCCAGCATGGCCAGATGAAGGCTCTCTTCTGGGTCACAGACTTCTTTTATCCTCACATGGCAGAAGAAGCTAGGGAGCTCTGTGGGGTGTCTTTTACAAGGGCACAAATCCCATTCATCAGGGCTCCACCCTCATGACCTAATCATCCCCAAAGGCCCCCACCTCCTAATACTATCATGTTGGGGGTTAGGATTCCAACATAAGAATTTGGGGGAAATGAACATTCAGACATTAACAGTATTAAACCTCACGACTACATTAACAGCAATTATTTAAATGTAACTTTGTGTTAATGTTTCATCACTCACTATAGCATTCCTTTCCCTTTTTTGAGTTTATTCACTTAAATCCACAAATATTGACCTGCAGGGAGATCTAACAGCCACAAACTCACAGTCTCTGTCTTCCTGGAATGTACATCCCCCAGCGAGAGCTTTAAGTTATTTTGTGTTTGGCTTGAATATGCCCTTACGTCATTATTCTTTTAGTCGTTCTTCCCCAAACACTCTTCCCCTGGAAGGAAGCATGGGTTTTTCTTGACCTCCTCCAGGTCTTGGCTCAAATATCATCTTCAGAGCGAGCACTTCCGAATCCACGCCATGCACAATGGCACCTTCCTGTGTTATTCTCCTGCAAACACATCTTACACTCAACACATTACATTTCATCAAAGGCAGCAAGAATTTTAAGACACACCATTAAGTCATCTATCACTCACCAAGTCAAGACCTTAATTTTAGGTCACATTGCTGAGGTTTCATTGTGTAATTCAGAAGTTTTAAGAGATGTCTACAGCCTTCAGTTGAAATCCTTCGCATGTGATAGGCAATTCATTTGCAAACACAACTCACTGCTGAGACATGATACAGCTACATCTACTTGGAGGTAGCTTCCTTTCTTAAGGTGTCTAAACATTGCTGGTTGTTTATAAGAAAATATGGAATTGTGGTCACTCTCCAAGAATGAATATGTGCTTCTTGGTTCCCATGAGTTTCTGTGTACATAATTTTTTGTTTCAATGCCCAATCATCATGGAATCTTTCCGGAGACATTTTAAGTGGCAAAGTAAATCCTATGCATAGAGTACCAACAATGTGCACAACCAGAATGGAGTAGCAACAATATTGTGAACAGCTGTTATCGAACCTAAGTCCATGTGCCCAATGCACCATGAGACCAAACAACACCAAAACGTCGGAGTTTAGAGCAGAGAAAGGTTATTGCAGGGCTAGGCAAGGAGACAGGTGGCTTATGCCTTAAAAGCCCCGAACTCCCTGAAAGCTTTCAGCAAAGCCCTTTTACAGGAAAGGTGAGGGAGGGGCGTGGTTAGTTATTGCAAACATCTTGGTGTCAGATCCTTTGTTCTTGAGGTCAGGTCAAAGTCAGGTAATGATGTTCCCGTAAACCTTCACCAAACAAATGTTATTCTCTGTTCTGACAAGAAAGGGCAAGGTCCCAAGGCTCAACTTTCGCCCTCCGAGGGCCAGGTCCTGGTTAAGAGGAGGGGTTTCCAGGTCAGGCCGTTTACCCTGCCCAGGAACGTTCATCCAGCACCCAGTCTGGGTCTTCTCACCAGGGCCCGGGCCCGGCTGAAAAGGCAGATCTCAGCTGGCAGGGCCCTCAGGGTCAGGTCCCCAGACCCCGCCCAGCCATCTTCACTGAGGGAGCCAGGTGCCCAGGACCCAGCCCACCCTCAGGTTTTTCACTTAAACTGGAGAGAATCGTTTATACATAGTATCAATAGGAATGCATGTTGTACCAAATACCAGTCAGGTTAATCCCCAGCTCACCACAATTGCCCTCTTTGAGAACAGCCCCAACCACAGAGGTGGACCTGAAGTAATGATGGGCAGGGTCCTTGCAACTTGACCCTGACCTCTGGCCACCTCCTAGCGGTAGACAACTGATCTAAGCTGGACCAATTTCTGAACCGAGCGGGGAGACTGAAGCTGGTTGAAGCCGTTACCTTAATGGCTGTGTCCATATACCCCCGCTGCTGAGGACTCCGAGGACCACGACCCGTGGTGACCTTCGCCGTCATCAGGTCTCAGGATGAGAGAGGATGGGGGAGGGGTTCACGTTTCTTCAAGGCCTGGGCGCGAGCAGCGGGCGGCTGTGGTGAGGGCTCAGGAGCTCTGCAGGACGCAGTCCCCAGCCTGGCCCCCAGGCCCCCAGCTCACACGCCAGCGCAAGGCCAGAGGGCCTGCAGGGCCCCAGGGAGACAGCCAAGTTCCACCCATCACCGCAGTCTCCGCCTCAAGGACCACCACTGCCAGACTGACTGTTGGTGGAGCTGGACCTCCAGCTGCCGCACTCTGGGTCTCACGCCAATGGTCTCGCGATAATGGTCGCGCGCTGGCCCCGCCCTGATTACACAACTATGGTCAGGTTTGCACATTCGCAGGCAATGACAAATTCTTAAAGGCAGCTGCCTGGCCGACAGCAGTTTTAGATGCCAGTGATTGTAGAAGGCCTCCCAACTTCAGAGCAGCTAATGTGAAACTTTATACTTCCCCAAATCAATAAAATATGGTAATTTAGTTGCATTGTCTATTACATGCTCCCTCTACTGGTTGGCAAGCTCTATAAAAATAGGGAAATTGTCTGTCTACTGATATACCACGGATGCCTAGAACAGAACCTGGCCAATAAGACGCATTCAAATATTCGCTGAGTAAATGCATAAGTGAAGCAGAATTTGACTCTAGATCTGCTTACCTGGAAAACCATGAACTCCCCCAGGCTTCACACTCCATGGCCCTTCACTCAGGCTTGGAACGTACCTTCACCGTCATATTCATTCTGTGCTCCTGCCCCTCCAGTAGGCTGGAAGCCTCTTTTCTGGTAAAAAGGGGAACAGTTGACTGGCACGTGTCATCCAGAAGATGAGTGTTGATGTTCTAGACTGTGGTTGGGTTTTTTATCAAATGCTTCTAGAATTGAGTGTGAAAATTCAGCAGCAATGCTCTTGTTAGAAATCAAAACAAGAGCGTGAGAAAGAAAGAAGGGAAGGAAGGAAGGAAGGAAGGAAGGAAGGAAGGAAGGAAGGTAGGTAGGTAGGTAGGTAGGTGGGAGGCAGAGAGGAAAGAAAAAGAGACTCAGTTCCTATACACTCTAGGAAGTTTACTCACTGATGCTATTGGCTCCTGGCCCAGTGGGCATACTGGAGGAGAACAGGCATAGATTCCCGGGCACTTTGATGTTTGAGAGGCTAAGGAGGTTCTCAGACAACCAAAGAAGAGCTACAACCCTCAGCAGGCCCTTGCCCTATGCTTCTAAGGAGGGCATCTGTGCTTGACCTCTAGACCTATGTGCCTGCAGTGAAAGCAGGCCAGTTTCAGAACCATTCAACTTCATATACAGCCTAACGAAAAGAAAATATATTTCTCACTAACTACACATTGGCTTAAATTCCTACTCTTATGGTTCTATTTCATGGAAATTTATGGTTGGGAAACATGATGAGTGACCTCCATCGACAGATGTGTCTTTGCTTTTACTCTCATGACACAGGAATTGCCTTTGACAACCATCAAGGAAGGGATCCAAGGCTTTGGTGCCTGGTACAGGATAACTCTTTTAATTACCTTGATGGGCCATCTAAGCTCATCTGTTATATTTACATTTCATTTGTTAATCTCATTTTATGGGAAATGATATGTGATGTGCTATTCCACACGAATTAGCACAACTCAACTTTCCACTTCAGACACAGTCTTGAGTCTTTAAGGTCTTAGTACCACAAACTCAGCCTCAGGTTACTGATGACCTTAGTGCTTGGTGCAATGGAAAACTGTTACTGTTTTTCCATTCAAAATTCACAGGAAAAGAAGCTGAGGAAAAAGTCTCTTGATCTAAGGATCCTGAAAGTGTGGTCAGGGAAGAGGACTAATCAAAGTCTGGATACTGGACCCAACGTTCATCTCATTTATTCGTTCAGTGTGGTTCAATGAGTCCCCACCAGTGGTTCCAGGCACCACACTAGGCCCTGGGGCTACAGAATAACATGGGGCATGTCCAGTGTCTGGAGGGAAATCGATGATAAAGTCTGTTATTGGAATGAATTTAAATTTTAAATTTTACTTAGTATTTATTCATCCCCTTACACAGTGCTCTTTTCAACAAACACATCCATCCTATTAAAATAATGGTAAAAACCCTTTATATCAACAGAAGGAACTGATTGAATTAAGACACTGCTGTGTGGATTTTACCTCCCCAAACTGTATACTGAGGGCCCTCCTTCCAAATTTCTAGCAGGAGCATCCCCTAATGCTTCTTCCTCCAAGAACAGGCGAGAATCCAGCTTTCAAGGGCCTCACGCTCCAGTGCCCCCATAGCCCTGGTAGGCAGAGAAATCTCTGCCACGTTTAACACAGACATGAAAACAGAGCTTAGGGCCAAGAGAAATTACAAAGCGAAAGTGAAGGGTAATTTATTATGCATGGGCTCTCCTCTTCTTATAACCTCCGTTTGTTCTGTTTTTACAGGGATCTGGTTTTTTAAGAGAATTCCAAATGAAATTTCCTACAAACAGATGCTCAGCCTTCCGATACGGGGCCAGGAAAAGGAGATGAAGATGAGGGGGTCTGGGGTTTGCATGGACAAACGTGGTAAGACCAATACACATTCTACAGATTTATTATAATGGTTGCCAGTGCTATTTTTTAACTAACTAACAGGTAAAGCAAATCTAATCTAAATCCCTTTGCTGCCATGTGAATGCACCCTAATTATCTCACATTTGTCCCTCGGAATGGTCAAGTTGTATTTACTCCATTGCATATTGGCAGTTGCTAGAACCCACAGGAAGGGCTGGTTGATAGGCAAGATACTGTTGCAGGGCAGCCGGAGAGGGGCCTGCTTGGAGATTAAATTAGAGACCCTTTCTTTCAAGACCATCATATTGTGAAAGCCCCTGGTTTCCTTCTTTTTCCCAGACATGTTGGTGTCCACTTCCTAGATGACCAAGGCTTTTTTACAACACCAATAATTAGGTTTAATTAAAATGTTGCCATTGAAAAAATGGATTGTGAGATATTTCAAACTGTAGAAGAGTGTATAAAACATGTCTGTGTTGTAAATAATTATAAAGCAAACACTCATGCAACCGTAACCCAGGTTAATTTGAAAAGATATATGCACCCCAATGTTCATAGCAGCACTATTTATAATAGCCAAGACATGGAGGCAACCTAAATGTCCATCAACAGATGAATGGATAAAGAAGATGTGGTGTATATACACACAATGGAATATTATTCAGCCATAAAAAAGAATAAAATTATGCCATTTGCAGCAACATAGATGGACCTGGAGGTTATCATGCTAAGTGAAATAAGTCAAAAAGAGAAAGACAAATATCAAAAGATATCACCTATATGTGGAATCTAAAAAAAGTGATACAAATGAGCTTATTTACAAAAAAGAAATAGACCCACAGACATAGAAAACTTACAGTTACCAAAGGGGAAAGTGGGAGGAGGGATAAATTAGGAGGATGGGATTAACATATACACACTAATGTATATATAATAGATAACCCAAAACAACCTGCTGCATAGCACAGGGGACTATGCTTAGTATTTTGTAATAAACTATAAGGGAAAAGAATCTGAAAAAGAATATATATATATATATACATTCTGACACCTTGACTTTGGCTTTGTGAGAATTAAGCAGAGAAGCCAGTCAAGCCCAACTGACTTCTGGCCTATACAGTTGTGCACTAATAAGTGTGTGATATTTTAAGCTGCTCTATTTGTAGTGATTTTTGTTACACAGCATTAGAAAATTAATGCAATGTCCATACAACTACTCCTACCCTTTGTAGTTCTAATTGTTCCATATTCTTTCCAACACATGAAACTGTCAGTTGTTTAAAATTTTTAAATCTGGTGCACATGTTCTGGTATTAAACTATGGTTTTAATTTGCATTTCTATAATTACTAATGAGGCTGACCATCCTTCATACATTCTTGGCCATTGAGTTTTCCTTCTTTTGTACAATATTTGTTGACATCTTCTAACCCAACTTCCTATTGGGTTCTTTGTCTTATTAATTGATAAGATTTCTCTATATATTCTGGATGTGTCCTTTGTCAATTATTATTTTGCTAATATCTTTCTTATAAATTTTGTCTTAAGAAATGTTTCATTATTCCAAAGTCCTCAAAATATTCTTTTATAAATGCTTTATACCTTTGCTTTCATATTTAGTTTCCTTAATCCACCTGAAATTGATTTTTTTGTATGGTATGATGTAAAATCTATTTTTTCCCCATCCAGATAAATCATCATTTTAGTAACATTTACTAAAATGTCAATCCTTCCCCCACAGATTTGTAATGTCACCTATATTGTAACCCAATGATATCTGTGTAGATCTGGTTTTTGGACCACATTCTGTTCCATTGTTTAATTTTTTTATATCTACATCCATACCACACAATCTTAATTAGTATAGTATTGTACTATGCCTTGCTATCTTGTAGGGCTAGCCTTCCTGGAATGATCTGTTTTCCTTGGCTATGATTTTTCTCCCTTTATATGATAATTTAGAAAATTACACTAACTGATGTTCACAGTCAAACTAGCCTTGCACTCCTAGAGTAAACAAACTTGGTTATGATGTATTTTCCTTTTGATATGTTGCTGGATTTAGTTTTCCAATATATTATATAGAATTTTTACATTGATGATCATAGGTGTTATTGGCCAGTAATTTTCCTGTCTCTTACTTGTTCTTTTTTAGTATCAAGATTTTGGAAACCTTATAAATTGAGTCGGAGAGTGTTTACTCTTTTGCTGTGCTCAGGAATAGTTTGTATAAAATTTGATTTAGTGAAGAATGTATCTGGTAGAACCTGGACTTTTGAAGCTATCTATGTCTGGACTCTTAAGGGCTTTTTTTGTTTGTTCGTTTGTTTTGAGCACTATTTAATCTCTTTAAAGCATATAATATTATTTACGAAAATTTTGGTTTCTTTAGTGTTACGTTTTTCTCCCCAATTCCAAACTATTTCATAGAAAGCAATTTTCATTAGCAGCCACAAAAGGTGTTAAACTTGTTAGTTTCTGAGTCTGGAACCAGTATTCAGAAAGATCAGATAGATCTGATGAAATGAGGGAACACGACAACCAGACAAAGGGGAAGACAATCTTACCTGGAGAACAAGAGATGTAGTTTCTCATGTCACAGACTATGTAAATCTCAGTTTGTCACCCCAAAGAAAAAAAAAGACTCCAGGTTTCACCTACCTAACTCATCTTCCAAAAAGAGAAAATCAGCCGCCCTAGGGAGCCATCCTTTTAAACTTACCTCTGACAACACACTGTGCTCCTTTCCTCTTCCCTCCATTCATGAGATTTTTAATTGTAAGGGCAATTTACTTTCAGATTTCTCTGCAATGCCCACCACTTTCTGATAATTTAGGCCAGCTCCAATTTATAGGCAAGGAAACTGCTTTCCAAAATCAATTAAATGACTCCAACCAATGAGGCTGCAGAGCCAAGATCTGAATCTAGGAACCCTACGGTTGGAAGCGACCTCAGAAATTATTTGGGGGAGCTCCCTTGTTCCACTGAGAAGTTCTGTCCCTACTAGACCGTGAGGGGCAGAGCCCCAGCCGGAACCAAGTGCCTGAATCCTAGGCCAGGTTCCCGTCCATTACCTGGCAAGGTTTTCCCCCGGCTGGAGTCACTGCACTGAAGCTACTTAGAGCTCTGTCGGGAGGGTCAAGGTCGCTTTGTGCAAAGTCTGTGTAGGGATAGTTTCGAGTCTCTTTCTCAGCAAGCACTGCAAACACTGCCCCACGCAGTGACGCCTGGCTAAAACGGCAAAAGCAACCCTGAATTGTCACAGAAAGTGGCCTAAACTCAAAACCAAGAAACGCTCAGGCACAAATGAACATTTCATCTTCTATACCCATTTACATTTTTTTTTCCGTTTACATTTTATAAAGAAATTTTTAAAAGCATCTGCTGACTTCTTTCTCTGCTGCTTTGCAGTGTACGGGGCACTTTCTCCTGTGCTGTTCATTTACTGCAATTCAGCAAACCTGCGTTTAGTTCAGGCCACTGCAGATGTTGACGAGATCCTTGTAATGTGTCGAGAGAGGCAAATGAGTACAAACTCCATCGTGCGTGACAGAGCCTGACTCAGGGCTGAGGGGAGCAGAGCAGGGCTGCGGATGTGGGGGGCATCCTGGCAGTCAGGATTTTTGAGCTGAATCATGAGTAATTGGAGAGATTTCAACAGATGGCCAGCATACCTGATACGGGGTGGGGAGAGAGCAAAGGTGCAGAGGCAAGGACCAAGGTGGCAGCGCGACACAGAGGCTAAGGACATGGGTTCTGCCATCAGGGGGACCCTGGGACTGAGCTCCAGGGACCTGCTGTTTATCAGCTGTGCGACCTCAGGTGAGTTCCTTGGCCGCTCTCTGCCTCAGTTTCCCCACCGATAAGCAGAGGATAATGATAGGACGTAGCTCTTGGGTTGTGGCGAAGATGAACAGATGAAGCACTTATCAGAACGCCTGATGCCTGGCCAAGGTCAGCTGCTATGAGTTCAAAAAACCAGAAATAGCCTGATAGAGTAGCCAGGATAGAGAAACTTCCAGGATAGAGAAACTGGACTCTATTATATTGACAAGGGAGATGATTTCTGAGCAAGGCAGTGATCTTCAGATTTGTGTTTCAGGAAAGAATTTCAGTATTAGGAAAGGAAAAAGACTGGAAGCAAAGAATGGAGGAAGGGAGTCTGCGTGAGAAATGGCTCCATGGCTCATTCATTTTGTGTGTGAATCTGTTTCCTCCCTGGAACACCAGCTCCTAGAGGGCAGCCCCCACCCTCCTTACTCACAGGGGATCCAGGGCTGGTACTCGGGGGGCTCCACCCGGATTGGCCGCGTGAATGAACGAATGGGTGAAACTGTGCTTCTCACGCTCTGTTGTGGACAGGAAGAGGCCAGTTAGCCCATTTTACACAGGAGAAAAACTGTACATCCAGAGGCTCAGGGTCTCGTCCACCACCCTACAGGGAGAAGCAGCTCTGGGACCAGAAGAGAGGACTGGTTACTCTGTGTGCAGGAGGCCAGCATATCCAATAGACGTGTTTGATTTACATTAGTTCACCTCACATCAAGAACAGCAAATGAAGACTTCCCTGGTGGCGCAGTGGTTAAGAATCCACCTGCCAATGCAGGGGACACGGGTTAGAGCCCTGGTCCAGGAAGATCCCACATGCCGCGGAGCAACTAAGCGTGTGTGCCACAGCAAGAGAAACCACCGAAATGAGTAGCCCCCGCACAGCAACAAAGAGTAGCCCCTGCTCTCCACAACTAGAGAAAGCCGCACATAGCAACGAAGACCCAACGCAGCCAAAAATAAATAAATAAATATTTTTTTAAAAAAAGAACAGCAAATGAATATTATGAAAAAAAAATTCTAAGGCCAACAGAGTAAATACTACCACTTATAATAATAGTAAATTAATTAATTCCAATTCTAATTAAAAATTTAAAGTTCTCCTGATGCACACTAGATGGCAGCACCTTGCACCATTTGAGGGCAGTAACAGCAGCAACCACCAACACCCCATCACCCACACACCGCCTTTTACCCCGCCTTACCCTCCCCACTCCATGGAGGGTCTATAAAGTCCAGGCCCTAAGCTAGGGCTTAATTTTCATTATGTCGCTTAAGCCTCACGACCACTTAATTCTGCAGATTAAAACAGCCTAGCAGAAAAGATCAAATCCAGAAGCCTGAGGTCCCCAGCCTTCCTCTTGCCAGAGCGGGCATGCAAAGAGGCTTCACGTGGCTGCCTTGCCTGTGCCTGAAGATGCCCCCCAGGGAAGCTTTGTTTCGTAGGAGCGCCTGAATTAGGGTCCTTCCGTCGTGAGAAGGGGTAGCAGGGACAGAGGCGTCCCTGGGCCTTATTATGAGACGGTGACACCTCCCACACGCCTCCGTTCCCATTCCCCTGACGTGTGCTGAGCTGGGCCAGCCCTGGGCACACTGGTGACAGCCCATGTCTGCCAGTACCCAAGCTGCCACTTTCCAGGCCCCATCTTTCAATGGCAAATATTTACTGAGCACCTGTTATGAGCCAGCAACATGCCCCTAACACCAACCCCCAAGCCCCACATGTCTCTGCCCTTGCACCATCCATCCCAGCCACCCTCCCGCTCCCGACTCCTCGGGGCTCCTGCTCGGCTTCTGCAAGCTCCCCTGCTCACGGCCCGGCTTGTCTCCTTTCTTCCCCAGCCCAAAGGGACCATCCTGGCTGTTTCCAGTGCTTGAGGGCACATCAAGGTATCTGTGCCAGGCAGTAGAGGGTAACTGTTTTCTCTCCCCAGGTGACGGCACGTTGGAACTTTCACAGATTTAAACTATCAGGATTTTAAATATTAATGCCTTAGGCTTTTAGAAAAGGAATTTCAGAGAAGGTGCATGTTATGACTTTAAATCACACCACGAGGCCGGGGGTCTCTCCTGGGATGGCCCTGGCCCTGGGCATTGATTCTGTGAGCAACATGGTCCTGAAGCCATTCCGGCCTGCACAGGTCTCTGCTGACTGAGCCCACGCGTGCTCATAAATACAAGCTGGAGACAACAGACACAAAGAACAGAACAGCAACCCTAATAGCTGCTACGGTTTATTACAGGCTTCACATGGGTTGACTCCTGTAACTCACGCAACAACTCAGTGAGGCAGATCCATTCATTATCCCCATTTTTCAGATGAGGAAACTGAGGCCAGAGAATTTATTTTCCCAGGATGGCAAAGCTAGAAAGTGGTGCGGCTGAGATTCGAACAAAAACCTGGGCTCCTCACCTCACTGTGTTGCCCACTCGAGTTTCCCCAAAACTCCAAACCGACATCCAATGTGAATTCCATCTCTCTCTCTCACACATCTACTGAAGCAGGGAGCCCCAGTACCTCCTGGTTTGTGCTGTCAGCTAGTGCGAAGGAGTCCAGCAGTTCGCTCCAAGCTGGGGAAAGGAAGCATGGAGGCCTGGGACTCGGCTGTGGGTTTGGACCACTGCATTCTGCTCTTATACAAACATGTGTGTGAGCCTATAGGTGTGTCCCTATGGTGACACAGACAAGACGGTGGTACTTTCTTGTGACGCCTGGATGTCACCTTCCCTCATACTCTCTTAGGAAAACATAAATTGCTCTTTTGTGGCTGCTTTGACACTTCCTGTATCCACCTCTGTCAAGGTCAACATATGTGAGGTTCCTTGCATGCTGGGGACACTTGTTTACTTGAAGGGCCTCTAAGGAGCGTAAGCTCCAGAATGGGGACTCTATCCTACCCACGTTCAGCCTTCGTGCTGGCTAGCATACAGCAGGCACTCAGTAAATGACTCCTTGGGAGAGGAGAGGGTGGACTCAGGAAAGAGGGGGTCTCCTCTCAATACCTGGGCTGGCCACCCCTCCACCTCACTGCTGCCTCACTGGGCTTCCCTGGGGCCCCCACACCCATCCTCCGTCATAGAACAGGAGGGGGTGTGGCACCAGATACTCAGAGCCAAAAGCCACCACAGGTGAAAGAAGACAAGAGGAGAATGGTACAGCACAGCAGAAAAAGCCAGCACATCTTGGATCAATACCACGTGGGCCAGATTCCCCACGATCTTCTGTAAGAAGCAGGCCATTCGGGAAAATACCACCTTTGACACAGCAAGTTGATTCATGAGAGCCTCAAGGTTGCAGGTTTGCAAAAAAGAACTCACTGGGGGAACTCCCTGGCAGTCCAGTGGTTAAGACTTCGCCTTCCAATGCAGGGGGTGTGGGTTCGATCCCAGGTCAGGGTCAGGGAGCTAAGATCCCACCTCTCACAGCCAAAAATCCAAAACATAAAACAGAAGCAATATTGTAACAAATTCAGTAAAGACTTTAAAAATGGCCCACATTGAAAAAAAAAATCTTTAAAGAAAGAATGCACCTGGCTGTATAATGTTTGATCAGACATTAAAATATCTTCTCTGTTTCACTATGTGCAAAGGAGGAGGGGGCGTAGCTAATGGGTTGTGCTGAGAATGAGGGAGGAGGGGTCCTATTTTTTTTTTTTTTAGCTCAGTTTTTTTTTTTTGGGGGGGTACATCAGGTTCAATCATCTGTTTTTATACACATATCCCCATCTTCCCTCCCTTCCTTGACTCCCACCTCGAATCCCCCCCACCCTCCCTGCCCCAGTCCTCTAAGGCATCTTCCATCCTCGAGTTGGACTCCCTTTGTTATACAACTTCCCACTGACTATTTTACACTTGGTAGTATATATATGTCTGTGCTACTCTCACTTCATCTCAGTTTCCCCTTCACCCCCCGCCCCCTCCCATAGGGGGTCCTATTTTTAAGACGAATAGCTTATCAGCAAGACTCAATAAACAGCCTACATTTGGGATCATCCAAGTCTCGGATTATAGGTTACACGGCCTTGCCTGAAGAATAAAATGTGGAAGAGAAAGGGCAATTACATGCGTTTACTCTTGTTCTACTCAGCCTTGCCCGTGATCTTGCTGTCTTTCTAGTAGTTTCTAATTGGCTAGATTTGTTGGTGCGACTTAGCCTGTGGATTCACCCTCACTGCCTGGTCTCCTGCTTCTTTGGGAGGGATTCGTAGCACACACCACAGTTGTCATGTTCTGTTTGTGTGATTCACTGAATAATATTTGTCTCCTTTTTAGATTGTAAGCCCCAAAACAACAGGGACTGAACACAATTTTGCAGCCCCGTCGCAGAGAACGTGATAAAAATGGACAAACAGCTTGGACACGAAACGCGTGCTTCCCGAAGCCCCATTCATTGCTGTGTGCCCACTCCAGGCACATGGGGACAGCTTGCCACTTGCTTGGTATTAATCATGCTACTGCAAACCGCACAGTTCTTCAGGGTTCACACTAGGAAGCAAATCTTAACTCACCTACAGCCTAACCTTAAGCACTTCAGGAAGTTCTTTGGAAATAAACAATGTCAGACGTTACCTGGCAACACTACAAGCTGTTGTGCATGGAGGGGCTGTAGGTTGACTTGCTGTGCCCTCCTCGCCAAACTCCTCTCTCCTATTACTGATATATTCATAAGAACCTAGGTTTTCAAACTGTCCAGTCTTATTTTTTGAAGCGCCTGTGAAGCAAAGAGGAAGATCAAGGATAAATAAGACGTACGTTTCATTTAAAACCTCATTTGAACTGTTCCTTTCCACTGCTTCCCCTCAGAGAACATTTATGAGAGCATCTACGTAGCAAGAAAACCACTTGATTTAGTGTATTTATTTTCTTTTCTTAATTTGCTCCTATAGGTCTTATCTTAGTGTTCGTGTGGTGTTTTATTTAATTTAATGCTTGTTATTATTTGTTACATCCTATGCAATGTCTTAGCACTGAACAAGATTTTAAATACCTCCAGGGCTGGAGCCAGCTTCCAGCAAGCATCTTGTAAACATCTTCGGTAAGTACTTTTAGTTGATTGATCTGGACACTTATCTTTGAGAAGCACTGAAATCACTAACGAAGGAAAGAGAAGCGGGGACAACCAGCTCATCAGATTAAAGCCAATTCACAAGCTTTAGCCAGAAAATCGCCTTCGCTCACTTGTGTTTACACGGTGAATTGTCTCCCTGTGAAGGCCCTAGGTTGGCTACTGGCCCTAAAGAGGCTACCTATGAACATGATTCTGGTTCTTAGTTCATTGTGTAAGATTTTGCCCCCCTGGTTCACAGTAGATGTCTTGATTATGGTGCCCCCTCTTCGCTGGTACTTGGCGTACACAGGTGTGATGATTTCCTGAAACCTCTTGAATGAGTAAATAACCGTGGACAAAAGACCAAGGTGGTACCCATGTGATCGCACCTCCCACTTCAACAGTGAAGTCAGAACAGTTGATGCTGCCACCTATGTTCTCCGATGTGAATTCTGTCCTAAGCCAGCCTCTATCCCATTGGCTATTAGCCATTTGTAAAGGGCCAGCATGTCTCCAGTTCTTGTCTAGCTCCTCTTCTAAGCTTAAATCTTTTTAAAATTTTTTATTTTTTTAATTGAAGTATATTGATGTACAATATTGTGTTAATTTCAGTATACAGCAAAGTGATTCAGTTCATGTATATATGTATATACCTATATTCTTTTTTTCTATACTTTTCCATTATAGTTTTTTGCAAGATATTGAATATAGTTCCCTGTGCTATACAGTAAACACTTGTCATTTATCTATTTTATATATGGTGGTGTTCATCTATTAATCCCCTGTCCCAATTTATCCCTCCCCACCTCTTCCCCTTTGGTAACCAGAAGTTTGCTATGTCTGTCAGTCTGTTTCTGTTTTGTAAATATGTGCATTTGTACTAATTTTGATTCCACATGGAAGTGATATCACATAATATTTGTCTTTGTCTGACTTACTTCACTTAGTATGAAAATATCTAGGTCCATCCACGTTGGTGCAAATGGCATGATTTCGTTCTTTTTTACGACTGAGTCTAAGCTTAACTCTTAAGCATTCATCCAGAAGAAGCAGAAACAGAAATAAAAGTATTCTTAGTAATAGGATGAAGGCTCCACCTGGAAGCAAGGGAGAAGGTAAATAGAAGTTTCACTATCATCCAAGAGAGAATACGTGCCAGGAAGACTGTGATTGGCCAACCTAAAGCTCCTCCAAGGCCCTGCATGCACAGGGTACCAGTAATTCATTACCAAGCTGCATGTCCCCACGTTCCCAGTTTCTTTAACCTCAGCCAACAAAAGCACCGGTAGGAAAAACTCGTACTCTAGCCGCACTACCTTCAATTCCAGTAGCAGTGGAAACATTTAAAGGGCAGAGTTGTTTTCAAGGTGAAGCCTCCAACTAGATCCCATACAAGGAGCCCCAGCTCCTTGTTCATTCATCTCTGGTTCATCACTGGGGAGTCGACAAAGAGTTGAAACGTTCCTCACCGCCATTCTGGAGTCTACGCTTCTCTTTATTCCTCCCCGGACCCTCTTTTCCTTTGACTCTACTTCAATCACAGGTCTGTGTGCTTAAAATAATTGGATTCTTGACAGTTTCTTAAAACGGATTCACTTTTACTTTGCTGTTTGGAAATGCTGAAACCATTCCGTTGTAATTTCTCACCATACATGTACTCTACACACAAATAATTATGAAATGAATGTCATTTAATTTTTAAGAGATAATTTTGTATGAAGCACACATTTTTCCCAAATATTTTCTTTGCTTCTTATGCCCTTTTTAGACACCCATGAGTCAAGAACACATTTTAATTGTGCAAAATTATTAAAAATATAAAAATACACGAATTAAACTAGGAAGCCCCCCCTTTATTTCTGAATCCAATTCCTTTCCCTTCCCCAGAAGTAACCACCACTGACCTGATAAATAAACGTCCAGTCTTAGGCATAAGTATTTATATAGATGTATGGATATATAGACTTTTAAGTTTTTCATGTAAGTGGGATTATATATTACATGTATGGTTCTGTAGCTTGGTTTTTTATCTTATTTTTTTATTAATTTTTATTGGAGTGTGATTGCTTTACAATGTTGTGTCAGCCTCCACTGCACAACAAGATGAATCAGCCACACACATACAGATGTCCCCTCCATTTCGGACTTCCCTCCCATTTAGGTCACCACAGTGCATTAGGTAGAGTTCCCTGTGCTATACAGTATGTGCCCATCAGTTGTCTATTTTATACATAGTATCAATAATGTATATGTGTCAATCCCAGTCTTCCAATTCCTCCCACCAGACCCCTTTCCCCCTTGGTATCCATACATTTGGTTTCTACACCTGTGTCTCTATTTCTGCTTTGCAAATAAGATCATCTATACCATTTTTCTAGATGCCACATAAATGAGTTATTATACAATATTTGCTTTTCTCTTTCTGACTTACTTCACTCTGTATGACACACTCTAGGTCCATCCACGTCTCTACAAATGACCCAATTTCATTCCTTTTAATGGCTGAGTAATATCTCATCTCACATCTTCTTTATCCATACATCTGTTGATGGACATTTAGGTTGCTTACATGTCCTGGCTATTGTAAATAGTGCTGCTATGAACATTGGGGTGCATGTGTTTTTTTGAATTATGGTTTTCTCTGGGTATATGCCCAGTAGTGGGATTGTCGGGTCATGTGGTAGTTCTATTTTTAGTTTTGCAAGGAACCTTCATACTGTTTTCCATAGTGGCTGTATCAATTTACATTCCCACCAACAGTGTATGAGGGTTCCTTTTCTCCACACCCTCTCCAGCAGTTATTGTTTGTAGATTCTTTGATGATGGCCATTGTGACCAGTGTGAGGTGATACCTCATTTGAGTTTTGATTTGCATTTCTCTAATAACCAGTGATGTTGAGCATCTTTTCCTGTGTTTGTTGCCCATCTGTATGTCTTCTTTGGAGAAATGTCTATCTAGGTCTTCCGCCCATTTTTTGATTGGGTTGTTTTTTTGATATTGAGCTATATGAGCTGCTTGTATATTTTGGATATTAATTCTTTGTCAGTTGCTTCATTTGCAAATATTTTCTCCCATTCTGAGGGTTGTCTTTTTGTCTTGTTTATGGTTTCCTTTGCTGCGCATCTGTACCTTGCTTTTATATATAATAGCATAGCTTCAAAGTCTTATTTCTGTGTAAGTAAATAAAAGAATAATACCTTATTATTTAAAAAGATATACATTATAATCCATATAGGGAACAGAGATATAGTATACTCAGTCTAGTAAACTACTACAATATAGATGGATTGTTTCCAAGAGAAATTATGAGAAATGCTGCACATAAATACTTCTGAAGGCCAAATTCCTAGAAATCTAATTGTGCATTTAAAGGATACGTACATTTTCTAAAAATCTGACTGGAGTATAACTTCCATACCATAAAAGTCACCCATTTTAAGTGGGTATTAATATATTTACGTTTATATGCTTACTAGCATATTAAAAGAATTGTGACTATCACCACAACTTTATTTTAAATCATTTCTATCACCCCCAAAGAAACTTCATGCCCATTTGCAGTCACTCCCTATTCCCATCATACCCACCCCCAGCCCTAGGCAACCACTATTCTGCTTTCTGTCCCTGTAGTTCTATCTACTCTGGACATTGCATATGGATATAACCGTACACTACATGGTCTTTTGTGTCTGTCTCCTTTCATTCAGCAGAATGTTTCTGAGGTTTGTTCATGTTGAAGTATGCATCAGTACTATGTTCCTTTTTGTGGCTGAATAATATTCCATTGCAGGGATATACCACATTTTGCTTATCCATTCACCAGCTGATAGATAACTGGGTTTGTTGGTTCACAATGGAAACATGAGAAGAGTGATCATCAGTAGTGGTCACACATAATCACCAAGTAGAGAAGGAGTCATGAGCATAGAAATAAATTTAAAAGGATCCAACAGTATGTCCAAGACAATACATAGCCAAATGTCTCAAAAAATTCACCACTCAATGACTCTTAGTAGACAAAATCTCAGTATGATCCTACTAATTATACAAGATATTGATAAGGCATACCAGACCCTAGCTGGCATCACCATCTTGCTGGGAAATCTAGGGGCAAGTGGGAAGACGTTCCAAAACATCCCCAACTGATACTCAGACTGCATTTTCTCACAAGGAAAAAAAAAAGTAGAAATTATAATTGTGAGACTGTGTGGCTAGCTCATAAAGATTTTATTTACCCTAAAATCTTGGAATAAAACACTTCATTTTTCATCATACTAGTAAATATAAGCCTGGTAGTATTCTAATACTTCTTTTAGCTATACTATAGCATTTTAAGTCTTATCAAACATATTAATTGACCTCTGTCTTCTTCCAAGTCTATGACTACTAATGTAGGAAACATACAGTGGTCCAATGAAATGGACTGACAGCCTCAAAACTGTCACCTTGGAAACTGCCTTGTTATTCCAAGGGTGTAGCCACTCTTCAAATTATTTTTGGAGCCCACCTTCTACATTGGCCTTTGGAGCTCATGGTATAATCCTAGATACAGCAAATCTTCACTGTCCTGAGTAGATTTAATTTTTAAAAGAATCCAAAGACATTAGGAGTTGGGTGACTAAGCTGAGTAGTAATTTGGGGGTGGAAAATAAGAGCATAATTACAAAGTAAAGAGACTTGACTCTCCACGGCATTTCAACAATAGTATAATGCAGTCACGTGTACAGCTTCCCAAAATGACTTCTTTGAGGATGAAATTAATTTCGCTGAAAAAACAAAATAATTTCATGGCCATACTCATGACATGCCATCTGTGCTCACAAGCACTAGAAAATGGCCCTCCCCAACATATATCTCCCACTGGCCTACCAAGCTACCTAAAATTCACACTACTTTGATCTGAAGAATGGACAGCTGCTGCTAACATACCATGTATTCTAAGCAAAGGGTAGCATAATATCTTAGCATGAATCTGCTTGACAGAATAAATTGCCAATCTTGACTGAGGCAGGAGGACATAACTGATTTGGGGAGAAGGCCATCAGAGGGAAACCCTAGAACCACCTTCTAACCTCCCCACCACACAAGCACCTCCCCACATCAGTTCCAGACATTAAACAGATCAGACAAACACGGCTGCATGGTCCAAGCATGTGGTGATTTTTATTAAGAATAACTTTGGTTCTAAGAATTCCACCCTCAATTCTGTAATACTTTCCATTAAAAACAATTATACAAGAGCAAATACAAAAAATATTAAATTATGAAAACAAATCCGTTAAGGCTCCCTTTATATATATTATATACACTCAAACAAGTCAAGATTTTTCAGAGTAGAAGAATAAAGTCAACTGTGATAGCTTAGAAAGCAACACTACTTTACTACTCGGAGACTAAAAAACACTGAGCTATTTTAAGAAAACCGCAGAGTGGAAAAATGGAGCCATTTTTCTCAAAAAGTGGCTCAAAGCACAAAACTGCTTGGATGTTCATGAGTCCTAGGGGTTTGGACTGTACAGTATTAAAGCGTGGGCAGGAGAATGATGCCTTTTTAAACTCAGGCTTGTGAGCCGAGCTGATGTGGCAACTTCAGAGAGCTTTTCTATCTGTACATTCCACTGTTTAGTGAGGAGACATCACTTGACACTATTTACAAGTCTTCTTTTGGCCAGACCTTGGACTACTAACCACGAATAATTCTGCAGATTTGTGAGAGAGATCGGGAGGGAAATGCTTTTAGAATTTATTTTTCTCCAGTGAAGAATGAATTCTAGGGAAGTTCTAGGAACAGAATTGGTCCTTCTAAAGGAGCCCGTCAGGGCCCTTGAAACTTTTATCAAGCGGCAGAACTGCTTCAAGGATACGGAATCTAAAGATCTTACATATCTGGTTGGATTCAAGGCTCTGAGCTAATCCCGAATCTTCATTTTACAAATTGCATCACTAATCCATAAACACAGAGAAAGGACTCTAGTCAATGTGCAGTCATAAATGTCCTTTCAAGATGAACGGTTAACGCACTTTCTTTTCTCAAAAGGAAGAAAGACGGAAAAAAATAGTTACCATTCCATCCTTCTAAAGGAAATTATTGTAGAGCAACGTTTTATCGTAAGCACACTATATTTTATTCAAATAATACTTGCTGATGAGAGAAGTCATCCGTTTCAGGTGTAATCAGCTATGTGTTTACTTTTGTCTCATTCATATTAGGGATGAATAGGAGCCTAACTGCCAACCATGAAAACTACAGAATCCCCAAAGAAAGCTAATTTCTGCCAGGCTTATTAAGGATTCAAAAGCTCGGGACCCAGCTTTCTATGACTCTTGAAAGGAATTAAAAGAAGAGCCTTCGATGTAGAAATTACTGGCTGAATTGTTCTACAAAGAACATACTGAATCCGCACAAATTCTTCTGGACCACCCCAAGTAGAATGTTCCCCTGCCCATACTGGCAATAGAAAATGGATTTTGGGTTAAGAACCTGGCTGCAATTGGTAACTCGGGGTTCGTGCACAGTATGGCATGGCAGCTGGAGAGCACAAACGGAGCAGCACCCCCTCCCCTAGCTGTTCCTGAGAGATCAACAGTAGTCACAACATCATCTGTACCAACAGCATCATCATCACTAAGGTAGCGGTGAAACAGCCTTTCTTCACAAGAAAAAAGGGCAAAGAGCTAGGTGATCAATGACCAAACAATGTCAAAGCTTGGATTCAGATAACAGTCAAAATGTATAAATGCTATAAATCTTCCAACTGGGCTTCCTTGAGACCAACCTATGTTTGTTTCACATTAAAATATCCAAAGAACTCTTCCTTCGCAGAGCTTTCCCCATACTGCTCTCAGAAGAAACCAAAAGATTTGGACCTTCTACTTTTGACACTGAAGTTGGGTTTATATGGACTAGTTTCCATTCCTCAAAGGACTGGGAGATTATTTCACATAAGAGGACTAGCTGAGCAAGAAATTTAACAACAAAATAAAACAAAACAAAACCCCTAACAGTTATCAAAGCAATACGTGGATTTATGTGACATACCTTCCCTGAAGTAGAAGGTCACCGTGAAGCATCAGAGAACCAACAGGAGTGAAAATAAGATCAAGAGGGACTTTTACGTAGTCTTGTTTACGTACTTCCTTGTTCCCGTATATTTAAATCTCCTCACTCTATTTCTGAATCTTAATGGCAACAAAAGTAAGCGCTGTATTCAACACGAATATTAACATTCTCCGGTGTTAACATGGGTGAAAGTGTAAATTAGACAAGAAAACAGAACTTACAAACAGTGGATATAACAGATCAAACGCATTTCTGTGCGATCTAAATTACTGAATAGGCAACTAAAGGAAGAAGGAAACACGTTTTCATTAGGTTTTAAAAGAAAAAAGGCTCTGTGCCCCACTAGACTTGGATTGAAAGAAAAACCAAGTAGTGCAACTCTCAAGAATTTATTCCAGTGTCCTCTTCCTTTTTCTCTTGTTGTTATTTTTTTAAGTCTTTGAACACAGGTCTATTATCCCAACTTAAGTGCTGGTCAACATCTTTCGTTTGGCGAATAGGAACTGCAACAGTCACAGATAACGGATCCACCTGGATGGTAGGAAAACCAAAACCAAACTCCTTAAAGTAACAGTTCTCTGCTGGCTGGGATTCTCTCCAGGGGCTCTGGCCCTGAGGTTAAGCGCTGGGGAGGGCCCTGCACATGCTTTTCGTGTGCGCCGGGCTGGGTAAGTGGTCTCTGCAGCCTGGACCTATGACTCCTGGGCTTGAGCCACTTCTTGGCCTGTTCTTCTGAGATTGCCTTTAACCTTCACAAACTCTGGGGCATTTTCTTGCTCTTCTTGCAATTTCTGCTTCTCAAGTTCAAGCTAAACAGAATTCAGAAACAGGAAAATTATTTATAAATTATTTACAAATGGAGAGGCTTTCCAACAGTGTTTCCAAAACACTGTTCCTCTTTCCAAAGCCCCTAACGACTTCATTTCCCAATGGAAGGAAGCTTCTCCTGGTATCCACTTTAAATACATTTATATTTTTATATATGCGGCTGGATCTAGGTCCTGGGGTAAGAATTCTGTACAGAAGCAGCAGCCGACTGGTTGTTGCTGAAGTACCAAGGGCTGATGAGAGCCTAAAGATCAAGGCTATGACCTAAAATAGGAGCCAAGGGTAACACATACTTGCTCCTCAGTCTTAAGTGAAGCTGAACTTCACTCAAGTGCTTGAGCTCCCAGCACTGGGCTGTGAATTCAATGGTAGTCCCTGGTTTGGGCTTTGCCTCCTGAATCCTTTCTGGGTCCTCAACGGAATCCTTCTCTTTGAGTGTATTTTAGTCCATCTGAGGACATCTGTCTCAGCTCTTCCTTTCATAGTATAAAAACATTTACATCCGATGTGTCTGAGAAATTCTGCTTATTCCAACATCCTTATTTCTCAGGACAAGAGAAGCCAGAGAAAGACAAGTACTGTATGATCTTTTTTATATGCGGAATCTAAAAACACTGAAATCGTAAAAGCAGAGGGTAAAATGGTGACTAGTAGGGGTTGAAGCTGGGGAAATGGGAAAGATGCTATTTAAGGGTACATACAGGCAACTAACAGATAAATAAGTCCTGGAGACCTAGTACACAGTACAGGGATTATGGAAAACAAAACGAATATAAATCTGAAAGTTGCTAAGAGATCAGACCTTAGCTGTCCCCGCCACTAGAAGAAATGGTAATCATATGACAGAGGTGTGCGCTAACGCTACAATGGCAATCATGTTGCAATACAAATATACCAAATCAATATAATGTACCCCTTAAACTTACGAAATATTATATGTCAAATATATCTCAATAAAAAACCCCACCTTTCACCCCAATCACCCTTACCTGCTCCAACTTCTGTTGCCGTTTTAATAGTTCTATTTCCAAGTCAGACTTCTTCTTTTGTGCTTCCTCTTCCTTCTGCTTTATTACTTGATCTCGTTTTCTCTTTTCCATCACTTTCTGCAGTTCTGGCTTATTCTGAGGGGCAAGACCCCTGCAAAAAAGCATTCACAAATCACTTTGCTGTACACCTGAAACTAACACAACACTGCAAATCAACTATACTGCAAAAAAAAAAAGTTTTTTTAGTTAAAAAAAGTAAAAGAATTTTAAATTTAAAAAAATTTTAAGCATTAATAAAATTTAAATGTTTTAATCTGATGGCTGCATCTTTCATGAATAGAAATTTAAGGCACCAACCACAGAAAAGGGGTCTAGTGACTGAGCGTGACTGTGACACTTACCACGAGCTAACAGTCGGGGGCCTCAGAAATTCATGAGCATGAAAGGAAAGGCAAGAGCATTTTCCAAGAGTAGGCAAAACTCATCACTCAATAAAACCGCTTTGAGAACCTACTGTATGCCAGACACTAGGCTATGCGAGGGAGGTTAGTGCAGGCGATTTGGGTAGGGAAGGTGGGGCTCATTCGGTGGGTGTGACGGTCACCCACCACGGAGAGGAAGATGTTGCAGGGGAAGCTTCCCAGGCTCGAGCCCCTGACCCCAAGTACTAAATGCAGCCTCAAGAGAAACTAGCACAGAAACGTCAACAACAAAATGGCCTGGAAGCCTCTGCCAACCCTTTGTCTTTCAGACTCGGGAGAGGGTTCTTGCACATCTAAAGGCACGTCCAAGCCTCCGTCACTGCTGGGGGCTTGGCTCCGGACACCTGGACTGTGACTCCCAGCCCAGTGCTCTGGAAACAGTTCACACACGTAGTTCACCTGCCGACAAGGCAAGGAAGTCAGGCTTCAGAGAACCTCGACACTGGGGAGAGATGGGTCAGGCTGCCAGCTCTTCAGACGGGGCGAAACAAAACCCAAACTCCGGCCGTTCCCTAGCAACCCTCATCCAAAATGTCTGAGACAGGTCATTCACTGGCATTTTCCCAGGTGGGATTTCTGGCTATGTTAAGTCAGCTGGGACTCCCCTGATCTCCATTTCCTTGACCCGTTCCTCAGGATTTCTCCAGTCCGGGCTCCTCCTTTTCACCATCCCCCCTCTTTTGAGCCAGTCTCCACTAGCCACTAAGTCATCTCAACTGAATATTAACATTGACAAAGAACACTGACAATAAAAACGAAACAAGCCACAGAACGGGAAGAACGCTATCAAGCCAGGCAGCCCAGGGTGTAAGCGACAGTGCCATCACACGTGTCCACACACACACAGACACACACACGGCACCAACAGGCACTCCTGCTTTTCTGGGCCGCGGGAAGGAAGCCCGTGCTGCTGAACCCGCCTCGGAAGGAGATGGCCTGTGCGCCTCCCTACACGTCCGCTGGCCTTGCTGATGACACCCGGGAGTCTGTAGATCAGACCCGTCAACCTCTGTGGCTGTTCTCCAAACTACTTCCATCAGCCAATGCAACTAATCAGCTAGGAGTCACCTGAATAACTGTTAACTAAAGAATCTCCGAAATGTGCTCTGGTTCTGAGAATCTCAGCAACACCCTTGCCTCAGTCTCTTTCAAGTTCACCCTCTCACATGTGTAAACTAATCTTCAGTGTCATACTTCCTCATCTATCTAGCAGTGACTTTTAAAAATTCTGCCATCTCTCATATCTACCTCTTTTTAAAATCACAAGAAATGATTTTTTAAAGTTGTTTACAGAGTGAACAACAGTATATTCCATCACTGAAGATAAAGGACACATAGTTAAAATAACATATATGTCTTCCCTTACCCAATTTTCATCAGCAGAATTTTTGGTTTAAAAAAAAGAAAGAAAATATTAAATTCAGCCATACTTCTAGTGAAATAAAAGAGATGGGGTATTTTTGTGATTTAATTAAGACTTGTTTCACAGTAACTAAGATTGTATGAGGAGGACAGAAGTATAGACAGACTATTCTGGAAATTAAATCTTTACTCAGTGCAATAAAAAAAAAAAGTTGCTATGGTACTTTGCTCCAATAGACTTAAGTGTCATTGAGCACTGGAAAATCTGTTTGTAAATAATCTGAGTAAAGATCCACTCAGTTTCATGACTATTAAAAAAAGTCTCCATATGATACTACAGACAGAGTTAAGGGATTTAAATTTTAGGATTAAGAATTTAACGGCCTGCATAATTTCAATTTCAAACCATAATTCACTGGTGAAATTAACCTCAACCATTATTAAGTGCTTCTGGATTATGTAAAAGCTGTGGAACAAACTCTGATGTACAAGGCATGAAGCTGGCATTCTACCACCACGTGTGAATGGCTTTAACTAATATACGGTATTCATTTTCTGTTCAAAGATTTTACACAATGGTGCAGTGAGATAAAATATTTAGTAACACAAAACTCAGGAAAATGGTGCTTATATGATAAATGTCCCTGCACTTAAAATAGTCAAGAAGTTGTACAAATTTAGTTAATATTTTATCAAGCAGCTCACAACTTTCTGTGCTGAATGGAAGAAGTCAGTCACTGCCTATGTGACTCTCCAAGAGTAAAACGGGATCAGGCTGCAGAGAGCGAGACAGAAATGAGCTCCAAATTGCAAAGAAACTACAGTTCGGTCTCTGCATGACAACGCTGACTCTCTTTAATCCATTCCAACACACACAATTAACGAGAATATTCAGCCCCTTTATGATTGACAACTGCTCCAGGCCTGGGGGCTTGGTACCACCCAAGACCAACAGTCATTCCCTAACTGCCTCCCGTGACTACCACAGGGGACCAAGTCGGTTTTTTAAATTCGTAACTGCTCTTTGGGGAAAAGAAAAAAAAAAAGGTTAGGTGATATACACATATATGCAAGATAAAAAGTGAGAGCACATCTAAACTCTCCCTGTTAGACATCTGTTGGGTGCACTACTTGCGTCGTATTCTACGTGAACAGGGGCCCCCAACACTGTACAAGGTAGAGGCCCTGCACCCATGGACCGCTCCCCATTCCTGCACCCACAGAGAACTCACTGTTTAATCTGTGACCCGCCATACTGTGTATACATTTATCGGAGTACAGAAGTGCCACACCCCTAATGAGAAACATTTAGGTTGTTTCCAACTGTTCTCTATGGAACGCAATGAGGCGAGGAGGAACTTCCTTGACCATTTACATTTCTCCTATCCAAGTATTTCTGTTGGCTATGTTCGCAGAAGCAGAACTGCTGGCTAAGCGTCTGCACATTTCGGATTTGGATGTGGACTGCCAAACTGCTTTCCAAATAGGCCGCGACAATTTATATTCCCATCGCCACTGATGAAAATGTACAGACAGCTTTTAAAGGTCCATTTCACACTTCACATAAACCACTGAACACATGCAGGGGCCGACTGGACCGGTGCACATTCACGTCACCCCCACCTCCACGCCAGCCACACTTTAACCCGTGAAAGGGAAACCGCCCCTCATCTAGGACAGCACCGAGGCAGAGGCAGGTCTGGCGCAGACTCTAACACAACACGCTCCCCTCCCCTGCCCACCCAGCCAAACGCCTCCTGGCCTAATATTTTTTTTAGGGGGCAGGGGGAGGGTTGCCTTTGGCTTTCAAGCCCTTGATTTTGAATCTTGGAATCTCCTGGTTTGGCCTACTCTCCTCTACAATTATGACTGAGCCATTTCTACCTGCATGGATTCAAATGCAAATATTTCTACCTCAGCTTCCCATATTTTTTTCCATGTTGCACAGCAATAAGCATTTATTGAGGATCTAACTATTTGTCTAACAAAGCACACCAACTGAAGAGCGGCCGAAAACACAGGGACCGAGACACCGTCAACTGAAATGCACAAGCCAAAGATCCGATGGTAGAGATGTAGAGTAGCTGGGGATTCTGTATTTGCCCCCAAAGTACTCTTTTTAGGGAAGACAGAGTCTCTCTGAATTATATTAGAAATATTCTTATTCTTTTAAGAACTCCTGAACACTGATCTTTCAACTATCAAAAATAATTCCTCTTGCAATCTGCCTTTTTATGGGATCACCTAAAGAGTCTGAGAACCTGACAGAGGGTCTTAATAATCACACCTAGTAGCAAACTGTGACCAGAGCAAAATTTAAAGACTTTTAACCTGAAACTTAGCTAGGTCCAAAAGACAGCAAATAGAGGAGCAGAATGATTGATATACTTGAAAGGCTGCAGGATATGTGTTAGAATATCTATGAGAATGGGCTCTCCTCAGCAGTGCTTTTATCTTGTGATCTCTAGAAGGTTCCTCGAACAACTCTTTGAACTGCCACAGGGCTTTGAGTGAAATGTGTGGCCACGCAGAGCAAAGGCGCCACAAAGCTTGCTCTGTGCTGACCTCAGTTCTGTCTCCCTCTCCTATCCCCATCCCTTCTTCTCATTTATATGATTATTAAATCTGACTCACCGCTGTCTTTAATTTAAACTGCCTGTAGTTCTATGTTGATTTCTGCCCTTTTTTATTCCAAAAAAACTATTGTGTGATCTTGAAAAGACTCTTGAGCCTATTACTGAATTTCCTCTCATTCACATGTCAAATTAGAACAACTCCAAGACAACACACACTGGGTTGCTGGAAAGATCATTACATAAAATATGGAGAGGCCCTTTACAAATTGTAGACAAGTAAACAGACTTTCAATACGGTACAAACCAATAATCAAGTATGACTATCCTTTAACCAAATATATACATGTTATTGATGTGATACTTCCACTATTTGGCACTAAAACTTAGAAATAAAAACCCCACTGTCTCTAAAAAGTATACATGTAGAAGATGAATAAAAGAGAAGAAACTGCTTGAGAAATTTTCACGCTAAAACCAGATGTATTTCTAATAAGAGGATCCTACCAAACTAAGATTTTACCTTGAAAAAACCTGAAGGCATAGGATAAAATATATTCGTCTGATTTTGAAACTTGCCCTTTGTTTTCTTTCTTTCTTTTTTTAAAAATGTACTTCTACAATCAGACCAGAACTTTTCATAGAAAAAAGGGGAAAGGCAATAGGGATTTTCCGATGATGCTACATAGGAAGTGGAAGGACGGATGGGACTCACTGAGCACTTCTCATCTGCCAGGTATTTTAATAGGTATTTATACATGCTCTCATTCACTTTCATTTTTATAAGAAAGATATTTTTATCCTCTACTTTGTAGATGAAGAAACAGATCTCAGGAAGAAGGACCCTGTCCAAGATCATAAAAAGTAGGTCAAGTTCAACGGCAAACCAGGACTCAGACCATTTCCCCCTGACCTCAAAGCCCAGGTCCTTCCTACATCACTGTGTTCAATGGAACACGAGCATTCTCCAAAATTAGCTGAGCTGGGCCTGGCTAAGGAGTCAGCCGTGCAAACAAGGAAAAGAAAGTACAGGCAAGAGAAAGGCGAACAGGAGGCACATCCATTTTCACAAAATGTGCCTGCGCCAGGAAATCTGGAAACACATTCAGCTGCATAAACCGGTAATGTTTTACACAGACACGACCCAGGCTACTAATTTCGGCAGAACAGTCTTTAATTTCTAAATAAAAGAAGAGCTATTCTGCCAATTTTGGTTTACCTTTGCCTCTGACATGGTGCCTTTTCATAGATATAACAGAAAAAACAAAAATCCAACAACAGCTTGAACTAGAATGTTTCTTAGAGACTCACAAAGTCTCCTGCTCCTATTTTACAGATAAGGGGAACTGAGGTCCAAGAGGTAAGGACAATCAAAAAATTATTTCGTTTAGAAAACCATTCAGCCACTCTCTTCTAGAGGATATTAAACTTTCCATCTTCCCACCAAAATGCAGACGTAATTTCCCAGGTGGGATGGTCTCCAAATTCTCTGGCCTGTTGAGGAACGTACACAGTCCTGTTTTACTCTGGGCATGAGGATATCAAATTCAAAGTTTTGTTTTGTGTTTTTTTTGTTTTTTGTTTTCTTTTATGTGACAAAGACAGGTAGAAGCTAAGCACTTACTCAAAAAGGATCAAACTCACATTCTATCGAATAAGCGTTAATCTGGCAGCACCGTAGCGTGCTGGGGACAGAAAGCAAATCATGTTCCCACTTCTGGAGGGAGAGATATAGTTACAAAGAGTTCCTGGGACAGGAGACAGGAGTTCTGGCAGAGGTACACTCAGACGGAGAACTGCCATAAAAATGCCCCTCATCCCCCCTTTTAAAATATTTTATTTTGGGGACTTCCCTAGTGGTGCAGTGGTTAAGGATCTGCCTGCCAGTGCAGGGGACACGGGTTCGATCCCTGGTCTGGGAAGAGCCCACATGGCACAGAACAACTAAGCCCATGTGCCACAACTACTGAGCCCGTGTGCCACAACTACTGAAGCCCGTGTGCCTAGAGCCCGTGCTCCACAATAAGAGAAGCCACCGCAGTGAAAAGCCGGCACACTACAATGAAGAGTAGCCCCCGCTCTCTACAACTAGAGAAAACCCACACGCAGCAAGAAGACCCAATGCAGCCAAAACCAAAGAAATAAATTTATTTTTAAAAATTTTTTAAATTTTTAATTAGGCCTTCCTTCCAAAACATTACCCCCACGCCTAACTTGGTGCACATCTTTCAGTGCAGTGGGCAGTAGCTACCTATTCACCAACGCTTAGCAAGGAGTGAGTGAGTGCTCCACAGTTCAGATCAACAAACAGTTTTAGTCTGAAGATCTGAAAACAGGTCTAAATGAAGCTGAATAGACCTTAAATAAAGTAGCCTTGTGTGCTAATAAATAAAGCAACTTTTCACCCTCAGCTCTTCCAGTCCAGTAGCCCTGTCCAGAATCACTTAAAAAGCAGAGTACCAGCCATAAAAAAAGAATGAAATAACGCCATTCGCTGCCAAATGGGTGGACTAGAGATTATCATACTAAGCAAAGTAAGTCAGAAAAAGACAAATACCGTAGGATATCACTTCTATGTGGAATCTAAAATGCAACACAAATGAACTTATCTATGAAACAGACTCACAGACAGAGCAAACAGACTTGTGGTTGCCGAGTGGGGTGGGTAAGGGAGGCACGGATTGGGAGTTTGGGATGAGCAGATGCAAACTATGATATACAGGATAGATGAACAACAACAAGGTCCTACTGTAGAGCACAGGCAACTATACTGAATATCCGGTGAGAAACCATAATGGAAAAGAATATGAAAAATATACATATATGTATATAACTGAGTCACTCTGCTCTACAGAAGAAATTAACACAACATTGTAAACCAACTATACTTCAATAGAATAAATTTAAAAATAAAAAAGGCAGAGTACATTAAACCCAATGCCCAAAATGACGTACGACACAGGTGGAACTAACCAATGGTTTACAAAGAAGACAGAAGATAAATGTTTTGCTCCTCCCCCCTAAAAATTAACAATAAAAATGAGGACAGTAATCGTTTAAAATGCTACCTGAAAACAAAGAAACGAAAACGTGAGAAAGGGGGTCCTTATCTACTGTTAAGTCTGATGTGGTTCTAGAGACTTCTGTCTGCCACTCTACAAATGCTAACGGGGGTGGCATCTGGTTCTCACGTTTCCCCAAATATATGGGGAAAATTCAGACTTTCTACAAATCTAAGAAACAATGTATTCCTCTTCAATGTAGGACACACCTTCTTTCATCCTTAATCCAGTCCCCTCCATACAAATTCTAAAATACATGTCCACCTGAGAGGGGACCAGGACCACAGAACTCTGAGCAACCCTGGGGGTGGCAACTGGGCCTGCAGACAGCTTTACATCCATGGACTCAAGGATGCTAAAGGAACAGGGAAGCTTTAAATACGGTCAAAACCCAAAAAACGCTTTGAAGCCTTTGTAAATGTAACTAAAATTAAATCTAGTTACCTTAAAAAGTCCCCCTGAGGAAAACTCCGCTCGATAAACCCTCTTACCTTTTTTGATTCATAAGAAGCTCTCTGTGAAGGTCTTGATGGTTCCGGGATGTTTTGACAGGATTGACTAGTTTCTGAGGCCTAATTAGCTCGGGATTGTCATCGTCTATGTAGTCTGGCTCAGCCATGATGTTTCTCGGGATGTGATACGTGTCCTTCCGGTCAGAATCCTCCAGTGGGCTGTCTGAAACAGAAAGACAGATTCACTGTGGTCTCTGCTCAGACATCTGCAGGGAGGCAGAGGCTAAGGATGGCCGAGCAGGTCCAGCAGCTGACACTCGCATCCTCCGTGGGGCCCCTTCCTTCCTTCACAGAAAACTCTCTGAAGCTCAGTCAGAGCGGTGGGGGTGGCACAGAGAGGGAGGAGCCCACCTGTTTCTGGGCTGCTGACAACTAGAGCAAAGGAGTCCCACAGCCTGACGGGTCACCACCAGGCTCCCCCTGAGCTTCAAGTCACACAGGTGCTACCCACCACCACGTCTAAATACCAGCTGCAACCCACGACAAGCACCTGGGCACCAGGTCCTTCATGCTCCCTTCAGCCTCCAAACTAAAAGGCACTAGAAACGTACAGACCCTGGACCCTGCATCAGTGGTCAGCGGCTCCCTGGACGCACAGCAGCCTCCTTATCCCGCCAAGCTACTGGTCCCCATCTCCTTCCCACCCATGTGAGCGCCCTGGGGGCTTCATCCTGTTCACAGCCTTTGGAATCCTTCCTCAAATGCCACCTTCTCGGAGAGGCCCGACCTCCTAACCGCCCTGCTTAAACCCGCAATCTCTCCCCAGCATCTCCAGCTTCATCGAAGCCACAGACTGATTTGTCACTGGTCACCTAGAGCAGATGCTCCTGAGGGCAAGGATTTCCTCTGCACACATCCCATCACCCAGCTGCTAGAACCTCACCTGGGAGGGAAGAAGGGAGGGAGGGAGGGATGGGGGGACACCTGGCAGCAGAGCCTGGCTCTCCAAGCTCACTGACAGGAAGGAGGAGGAGGCTTCACTGGAGAACAGAGCAGAACCACCCTATATGATTTCTTTCTGGGCTTGGACTCTGGATCAGCAAGTGAAAGGAACACATGACGTGATGACCCCTGGGTCCTTTAGCCCGTGTTCAATTGCAAGTGCATGTGTGTAAGAGGCCCGTGGAGAGCAAGGCGCACATCTCCTTCCTTACTCCCCTGCAGCGGCCTGAGGTGGTGTGACAGAGTGGGCACTGCACATTTGTGAATGCACAGCACATTTCATGAGACGGAAGAGAAAAGTCACGGAGGCAAGAGCTGGGGGGACACGGCTGGCTGAGCGGAGGCTGGAAACCCCCGAGGTCCACATGGCAGGTCCACCTGCAGACCCCTGGGCATGTCTCTCAGCGCTGACCCCCTCGGTGCTCCCCGTCCCAACACACACAAATCTTTCAAAATAACCAACATGCCATTTTATGCTTCCCTGTCCTCATGATGACTCTCAGCGCTGACCCCCTCGGTGCTCCCTGTCCCAACACACACAAATCTTTCAAAATAACCAACATGCCATTTTATGCTTCCCTGTCCTCATGATGACTTAATTTTCCAAATCAAAAGTCAGATGCAGGGCCTGACTACAGCAGAGCATCTGACAGCGGGCCTTCCCTGGAAATTAACGTTTGTTAATTCTCTGGCCAGCGCTATGTACACCCCCAGGTGGAGCGGGGATCCGAGAACAGGGCAAGGGAGGAAGGGAGGGTCCCATCCAAGCGGGCTCACACCCAGTACCACCACCTGTCCCCATTCTTCCAAGTGAGTCTAGGGACTGGCCCCTCTGCACCGCTGGAGCCCCAGCAGCACATGCAGACATACTTCCAGTACAAAGTGCTTCCTCACACGTGGGAACCACAGGTGTCCGTCTATTCTGTACAAGAACCAGAACAATTTCTTCTCCAGCTTTAAATCTGCAGGTCCAGCCAAGTGTCCGGCACATGGCAGAAGCTGAATAAATGTTGAACTTAATCAAAACTATACTAAATAAAAAGAGGAAAGAGTTTCCGTGAACAAGCTCCTAGACAGAAGGCAGGCTCCATCTTTATTTCTGCCCATGAAATCAACACCCTGAGCAAACACCTAAGTGAGGGGGGTGTGTGTTTACACATGGGGCAGGGGTGCAGGGAGGAGAGACACGGATATGTGATTCCATGGACTCTGGCATGGGGGTGGGGGAGTATACATCGGAAAAGAATACAGATGCGTTTTCAAGTAAAATTTTAAAACAAATAAAACGGGTCTAGAGGCTGCTGGCTACAGGACTTTTGGTCTCAAAGTCATCAGTGATGTTCTCCTGAAACTCTGAATTGTCCCAAACAGCAGCCAACAATTACCCAGTGCTTTGGAGAAGGCAGGTATGTGATCACATCTGATAACCGCAACAATCCTACAATCAGAAGAACTAGAATCTCCACTCCACAGTCAATAAATGAACAAAAGTTAACTAACTCGCCCAGGTTAATTTTACCAGTAGTGTAAATCTCAAACTAAAAAAAAAAAAAAAGAAAAGAAATGAAAATGAACACTCTCCGAGCTTAAAACCCACATTCTGTCTACCAAATTATGATGCTTCCTATTTTTATAGAAAAAATCTTTTGAAAACTACCATGAAAATAAAGAGGAGAAAAACCCAAAGAATAAATTAAATCAACTAAAATAGAAAAAGTGTAGCTGCATCATCTATTTATATATTTTAGGTATAAATGCATGACTAAGGCTCAAAATTAACAAGCAATAATATATATACACACACATATATCTAACAAATTATACCAAACATTATTTAAACGCTATCTGCATTGATCTTTTAAAAACAAGCATGCCTGCAGCCCTCCCCCAAATGGAAACGCACAAACCTCACCCTTGGTAGGTTAGCGACCCCATCACAACAGCCTGACTTAACGTGCTCCACGGAGAATGTGCTCCTCGGTGGAGATGGAAGATGCACCAGACACACCCGGACGCAGTCTTGATTTTGCTGAAAAGCCAACAGCAGTTTCATCCTAGTTAATCAGTAGACAAGAAGGCCAGTGTGCTTCCATAAAAGGGTCGGCTTCTCTGCCCTTAATAACCAGGGATAATCTCGACATCAAATGCAAACAGATTCCTGCCTCCCGAGGTCAAGGCGGTGTCAGCAGGGGAGCAAAGCCCGTGGACGGGTGGAGAAGAGTGTCCCAGACACCGGGAATGAGGCAGGAGTCAGCAGCGCTCCTGATGGGTCTGAGGAAGGACAGCTGCCAGGAGGGTGGGGATGGAGAGGGACCAGCGGGGGCGCGGTGGGGGGGAGGGGGGACATGACATGGGAACTCGATGGCCAGTGTAAGGGCTCTGGCCTTTGCCCTGAGTGACAGCAGGGTCCCATCCAGGGCTCTGGGCAGGGAAGTGACGAGCTCTGACTCGTGTCCAGATGATGACTAACTCCGAGGGTAGGACAGACCAAGGCAGCCGAGGAAAGCCTCCGGGAGGCAGCGGTCAGGGCACCCAGGTGAGAGATGGTTTGGACCAGATGGTGGCAGGCAGGTCAGGATGTCGTTTCATCCTGGCCCTCGGGACTTCCTGAAGGACTGAACGTGAGGCGTGAGACACAGCAGAGGGATCAAGGATGCCTTGCAGGGCTCTGGCCCGAGCAACAAGGTGGTGGCCTCGTGGTGGAGGCCGTGAGGACAGCTGATGGGAGTGAGGTCAGGAGCCCCCTTTGGGATGTGCTGGGTGGGGGACGTCGCTGGACACCTGAGTGGTGATGGTGACTGGGCAGCGGCTGGAGGGGATCTGCCGTAAATGAAGGTGCAAACATCTTCCTTCTTCTTTCCCCCTGGTTTGCCCTTCTTCTAAGTGGAGACAGGAAAGGGGCTCCAGCCTGAGTCAAGCATGTAGACCTCAAGCGTGACTGCGAACCAGGCTGAGGGAGTCCTTGCAGACCCTGTGCGATAGACCACACTGGGGTCTGGGAAAGGTCAGTTATGAGAAGGAGGGTGGACTGGCTGGGAGCCACTCTACATCCCTGTGAGCTCCGAGCGGTGCCGATGGCCGGGAAACTATCATCTGGGATCCTTTTCAGTGACTTTCCACCCTGGAGCCACAATGTGGCAATAACCATCTCAATGACCTCCTCGTTTGACTTTCTTCTCTCTGCCCACAACCGTCCACACGGCTCCCAAGGCTGGGAAACACAACTCGGATCATAAGGGAACTCTTCCAGCTCAAAGATCCTGTCCTCGATGAAAGGGAAACGAACACTCACTGCTCCCCGTATGTTCACAAGTCCCTGCCTTCCTCACCAGCATCCTTTGCCTGTACCATGGCCTCCAGCAGGGATGCTGATCCTTTTCCTACCCATCCCTGGACCACAAAGCCAAATCTCACTCATGCCTTCAGGTCTAGATGAATGTCAAATCTTCCACGAAGCCTCCCCTAACTCCCCAGGTGCCATTCTCTGACCTCTGGACAACGATGGGATTCTCTTCACTCCCTTTTCCTAGTACTCACCAACCCTTCATCTTGTATTACAGCAAAACATACATAAATGTTATCGTCTCTTCGCTGCAAAAGACCGCATCTGGTTTACGTTCATATTCCTCGGAACCCTGGGACTGAGTCGATGAACAGTCCTTAAATGAAGGAACAGAGTCCAGGAATAACTACCAGGAGAGGGAGCCCCGGAGCTGTTTGGAGTCCAGCACTATGAGGTTAAAGCTTGGAAGGACTCTGAGCATCAAGTAATCCACAGCCAAAAGGAAAGAGAAGACAAATACATCTGGAAGTAAAGGCACTCTGTAAGTGGATATTATTACTGCTACATGAAACACTCTTCCAGAAAGTAACATGCAGACACTCTTGTCAGATACATGCCCCTGGCCCAGTAACTGATTCATAAAGTAATTTTTTTTTTAAACTATCAAATCAGTGAAGGTAAATGAGGGTCAGTTCAGTATGGAGAAGAAAACCTGGCTTGAGATCTTGGACAATGCTTAAGATCCCTGCCTCTTGGTTCTCCAACCTTCTAAAATGAGTGTTGTAAGAACAGGCTGACATGTGGATGTAAGTACTCGGTATAATCTCTGCCATGTCTGATACCAGATTCAATAAATGGAAGCTATTATGAGTCAAACTATGTGACCAACAACATTCCATATTTTACTCAGAGGTCTGGGAAACCAAGGCCTTTAAAGCATGTGAGTTCTTCAAAAACAGAAGAGTTCGACTAGATGATCCACAGATACTGAAATGAAGGCACAAACATTTTCCCTCTTCTTCCTCTCCAGTTTGCCCTTCTTCACAACCAGAGCTGGGAAAGGGTCAAGGAAGCCCCCTTCATGTTCTCGCTGGTAACATTCAATGGTTCTAAGACCCATTCGTGCTACAAACTTTAAGAACCTTCTGCAAAGTTGTAAGAAGGTCTATCACGCACACACGGAGTTCTGAATGGCTCTGGCTGCAGTGCAGGCTGTGTAGCAAGGAAACTGGGCTGCTGGTGAGGACCTCTGATGCTGTTCTGAGGCGGCGGGGGTTCACTGAAAGATTTAAAGCCGTCGAGTAGCAACACAGATCTGCGTTTTAGACAGATACTTATGCTATGCACTGAAAAATGTGACCTGATGAAAACTCTGCCTTTAATTCTTGTAAATCAACAAACAGAAGTCATTACTAAACTTCACTATCCCACAGAGTAAGGAAATCCCAACTTTATACATGCCTTCTGAGTCTTTGATTTGCACTTTTGTTTTCCCCTTTTAAAGGTTAACTCTGGGCCCAGGCCTCTGCCTGTCCTGGGTATTTTGTGTTGATTGCTTTCCAGAGGCGAATAACCATCCTCACAGAAAAACTGCACAAATGGACTAATTTAATAAGACAAACATTCACGGCATCTGGGTTTCCCATCAGACTGTTCTTGATTCCAGCAGTTCATTTACATATTGCTACATCACAAAGATAATTTTTTTTTCCTTTTGGCCGCAGGGCTTATGGGATCTTAGTTCCCTGACCATCGATTGAACCTGGACTCTCAGCAGTGACAGCACACAGTCCTAACCACTGGACACCAGAGAATTTCCACAAAGATAAAAATTTAAACCTAATCTTATCAGATGAAAAACCAGAATTTACAGATTATGCTAAGTTCCATGTTTACCTCATTATTTAAAATCGAATTCTACCTAGAAGCGCTAATAGATGAATCCTTGAGAAAACAATACCTGAAACCTGTCGGTGCACGCAGCTTACAGCTGTACTAGAACCAAACGAAGCTAAACAATTAAACGTCTAAAGTGCTGCGACATCTTCTGGAAAGTGGAAAGTAATTCCGAGGCAGTTTTTACAAGCATTTGTTTCCCAGGCTGTCTCTAAGAGATACTAGCAACCCTCTCACGATACCCTGAAAAACCCAAGCCATTTACAATTGCAGGCCGGCCAAATCCAGGCCTGGGTCAGCCTGGAAGGGGAAGGGCTGTCCCTGGACCAAAGCAATCTCCGCAGCAGCCACGGTCCCCAGAAGGGAGGCTGGATGTGAGGAGAAAGGCCTTGAGAGAGCAGAGGGTGAGTTAAAATGTCAATTTCTCCCAAACAGCCAAGGGCTCCACTTACAAACTCCTGAGCCTGGAGCAAACCTAAGGATTCAGTCTCATCGTCAGGAGATAGCGGCACCATCTGGTACCCAAAGGCATCAGACAAGTGCCCAGATGACCTTTGTGGCCACAAACCTAAACGAAGGCTGACAAATGACGCTGAACCAGAGAAATCCACAAGAGCTCAGACATGTGACTTTTCCAACTCTGCCCAGCCCACTGCTGCTGGAACTTCAGACTCGAAATAAACTGGCCGCAAAGATGCTGCTGTACTCATGCCAAACAGTGACGCGCTTGGGAAAATACCAAACCAGTTTTCTCATCCGTTTTTTCATCCCCCAAAAATGTATTTTTACAAAAAAAATAAGGCACATATTTTATATTTAGAATATGGGAAAGAAGGCAAGAAGAAACCTCAGGAAGACAGAACGTGTGCCAATGGTAAAGATAAGCTGGTCAGGGTGAGGTGGGACCAGCCAGCAGGTGGCGACGGCTCCGCAAATAATGAGACGTCCATTTTCATGATGACACCCACACCTCACCCCGACCCGCAGCACTGTTAGTAAGAGCATCAGAGAGATGCAACAGAATCCATTGTGGAGTCACTGTGCATCTTCCCTCGATGTTGTACATAAGTTTCCATCATTTAAGCCTCACGACAGCCCAGTGAGGCAGGAGGTTTTATTCCCTATGAAGTCTCCAAATTCCCTATAAACTCAGACAGCTTCAAGGATGTGGGCTCCAGGTCACACCAACTGGGTCTAAATTCCAATTCTTTCATTTACTGTAAGTGTGACTTTGTACCAAGTTTCCTCACCAGTTTAAAAAGAAGAAGAAGAAAAAGAGGAAAAAGAAGAGGAAGAAGAAGAAGGACAGATTATCTTATAGGGTTATGAGAAATAAATGAGAAACACATACCCAGTGCAGGGCCTAGAATAGTAAGCCTTTAGTAAGTGTCACCTGTGATGGGTGCTGTCATTGGCAACAAATAACAATGACAAGTAAAAATAACCCTGTTACTGCTGTCCTAGGTTACATCGCTACGAAAGGGCAGGACCAGGATTTGAACTTGGGTCTGTCTAATTCCAAAGGGATGCACTCAAGCATCCCACTCTTCTGGGCCGGGAAAATGGAGGTGGGGGTGGGTAGAAGAGGAGAGAACAAGTTTCATCTTAACAGGATGACTTTCCCTCTCAAAAAGCCTTCAGAAGCTTTATAACACCATAGCCTTATAATCCCAACCAGAAAACATCTTGCAGAAAATCACATTAGAGCGGGGCAAGGTGGCAAGAGAGGCACATTTTCTTTAAAACACAAAAATGTTTTTATAAGGATGCTCAGAGTAGCACTATTCATAACAGCCCCGAACTGGAAGCAACCCAAATGTCCATTAACAGTCGGATGCAGAAGTAGACTGTGGCGTGAGGATACAACGGAAGAAGAACACACAGCAATGAGAATGACAGTAGCAGCACGACCAAATCTCGCAAATACAACATCAGCAAGGGAAAAGCCAGACACACAAGCGTCCATCCTGATCATTCCATAGATGTGATGTTCAAAACAGGCAAAACCAATCTCTGGTGTCAGATGTCAGGATAACGGTTGCCTTGGGAGCTGAGAGCAAGTGGATGGGGAGAAAGGATGCTTCTGGGATGCTGGTTAAGGTTCTGTTTTCTGATACAGGTTCTGGTTACACAGCCATATTCACTCTGAAAATTCACCAATCAATTCACTTTTGGGGCTTATGCCCTTCTCTGTGTGTGTATTATACCTCAATAAATACAGTACATATTAAATAGCTATTAAACTTACAATCTAGAGAGCATTCAGTTGCTGCTATACTATTACAGTTTTGTTATTTCATCCATTTTAAACCCTGTTCAGTCCATGAGAAGTAATACCACTTGGTTTGAAGACTACCGATTCTGGATTAGAAGCCTGGTCACGCCACTTACCAGTGACATGATTTTCTACAAATGACTTAACCTGGGTCTTGATTTCCTCACCTGTAAATCAGGGCTCGCAGACCCACGTTTGCAGAACTGTCGCAAGCATTAAAGAGAACTTAAGGAAAACGTTCACCACACATAGTACCAGCCCGTGTGGCAGATGTTCAATAAACTGGACAGTTAAATAGTTTCAACAAATTACTTCATTAATCTAACTCTGCATGAATCAATGTCCTATCAAAGAGAAAAATGGATGACCACAGCTACAAGTATACTAGTTTAGACCAAGTTTAATGGTGAACCCCATCTTGGCCTCTGCTCATTTTCCCAATTTGGACTCAGATGGGAGAGAGAGGGACAGGAAGGCAGAGAGTGGAGAGGAGGAAACAAAACCCCTGCCGGGCTCAGCCAAAGCACGGAGAGGAGTCTGCAGCCCAAGGCTGCCCATGCCGTGAAAATCCTGATCATTTCCCAGTCTCTGGACTTTGGTCTTCTCATCTATACAGCTGAATGGCTATGTCGCTCTGATGTCTCAGTAATCTGCTGTAAATAACTATTCTGCATACAGAGCAATCATATAAACATGAGGGACCTATCAAAACATGTTAGTCCAATATAAAGAGTTGAACTGTTCAAACATCAAGTAACTCTTACAACGTTCACAATGTTAACCTCCCATGGCCCTCGTGGAATCTGAACTCAGGACCCAGTGGCATACAACTCTACAAAAAAGCCAAAACAGAAAACAGGCAAGATCTTTTTAGAGGCATGTTTTTGCATAATGTTCAATCAAACCCTGTGGGAAAGAGGTGGGCAGAGAAGCAATGGGTGGAGGACAGACAACAAAAATGTCCCCCAAAGCACAATACTTTACACTTCTGCACTTCACTCCTCTGGTACTGTAAGCAAAGTGTATTGTTCCTGCACATTCATAATCAACTTTCTATTCTGTTAACACTGCATTTATAGTCTAACACAAAATTACCCGAACACATACAAGAGGTAACCATAAAGTAAACATCTAGGACGTCAGGACCTCAGAGAACGCTTATACCTAAGTTGGGCACCCAAGATCCTGCCGGCGCCTGATCAGAGGAAAGTGATGCTGAAAGTCAACGGATGCAAGTTTGGAATGTTTTCCATGGAAACCAGCAAACTAACCCTGCAACTGAATGCCTTCTGCCTCCTAGCTCCCCAAAGTCCAATGCTCCCCTAAAAAGGAGAGAAAGGAGTTTGCTGTGCTGCCCAATGAGATCATGTTCAAAGCCTAAGTAAAAGTTAACAAAAGAAAATGAAGCAAAAGCAGTTCCTGAATAATCTGGTTTTGCTAGAAAGCCGGATATTCAAGCTACCTTGGAAAAGTGTGAAAACAAACTACCCAGAGAAAATGAAAACAGAAACAAAAAACACTCTGGGGGTGAGAGAGAAAAGTCTCCATGTAGAACAAAATTAATATATAATTGATAAAAATTCACTAAGTTGCTGGGTTGAGGGAGGAAGAGAAAATGGTGAAAGAGATGGATAAAATCCTTCAAGGGCCCTCAGCCAACAGTGACATCCCTGCATCCCATCAGGCAGCCGATCTGGGTGATGTTTTCACTCCGACACCTAAACATATCCGAGAACTTCAGATGAGACAAAGATTCTGCACATTCCCTCCCTCTGCCTCCAGAGAAGATTCTAGAATTCCCTGGTAGAAGGTTATACTACCTAATTCTGCGAGTAGTGAGCGATGACGGGCAGCACATGTCTGAGAGACGGAGAAGGGGCGTCCAGTGCAGGCCTCCCCAGGGTGGGGACCCCAGCACAGCTGCAGGAGGGCCACCACCTCCGCACAGGGCACGGCCGGCAGGGCCTGCTGTGCCACTCGTGTTCTTGCAGGACAACAGCACAGGACGGCTTCTCCATCAAGCAGATGCACTCGGGCTTTTCCCCAAGAAAACAGCTGGGCCTGAGTATGCATCGATAGGTATTTCAACCTGGAAGGACCTTAGTAAATCTCCTCCTTCCCAATTGCTACCTGGGGCGGGGGGAGCAGATGTTTTATCAGATCCAAGGTCCTGTGCTCTGGCCCCCCAGGTCTGTCCACAGGGCTGTGACCTGTGAGGCACCAGGGACAAGAAGACACCACTTGATCCCTAAGAGAAAGAGATCACAGAAAACTTCCCATTTTCCACACAGTCCACATGCGGGGGGTTCCTGGCTTCTTGGGATACACTCCCCAGCCTCTCCCTGGAATTCAAAGCTTCTGTCCATCTCCCTCTCAAGCTGAAAGCCAGCCCCTTGGACGACCCTCTCTCCTGGTTCACCCCACACCTGAGCCCCAGGTGTCCTCTTCCAGCCTGATCTCTCGGTGCTGAAGGTTTTCAGGATCAGGTCCAGCCTAGACCATTCTCTCGGCCCCCCACGCCCTTGGCCCCCCACTCTCTGAGCTGTGTCTCGGTGAGAAGCTCCCCTCTCCTGAGTCTCCCCACAGCCAGCCCACGACCCCACCCCACCCCCCGGGCCATCTCCCTCTTGTCTGCAGTGCTGAGAACAATTTTACCTGGTGCATCCTTCCCGCGTGAACTGGATACTTACCATGAGTCAATTTTTCATCTGTCTCCAGGTGGTCCCCCCTGAAGGACAGATGTGCTTCCCTTCAGAAGGGAAAAGACCTCTGACTGACTTAAGTCATCCCCCAACCTAGAGCACAACATCTAGCCCATAGGCCACCCAAAGTGGAAGCAACCTCACTGTAACTAACTGACGAAGAAGAACTAGAGGAGCTGGGGCCACCCTGTGTCTGTGGCTGAGCTCTGGGGGGCCAGGGGCACATCTGGCTCTACTCCCTCCCGCGTTCCCAGCACCAGGCTGGGCGTCACCCAGCAGGCACCTGAGAGAACCGCACGGAATGAAGGGACCAGACGCTGAAGGACTAGAGAATCCAAACGAAGTAGCTGATCCCACAAAGGCTTTCCTGGTTCCTCTTGAGGTTTCCCTCCTTTCTGTCCCAAAAGGACGCTGTTCACACGTCTCTAAGGATGCTCACAGCTGCTTCTATGAAAACTACAAGTCTGCTTATCCCTCACATTAAAGATGCAAAGGGAAGGCCTGACTTGTCCTCATTTCTTATCCCCAGAAACATGGCTATGCACCTTCCACGTATCGTTCAGCTAAGCTTGACCTGCTGACACGTGACATGCGGTGCTCAGACTTAGAGAAGGGGCCAAACACAGGGGAGGGGGAGAGAGGGCATCTCACGCTTTGAACAGACTCTGTCCTCATATCACCTTGAAAAAGCTCAGAACAAGTGAGAGACAAGTTCCTGGTTCTCCTGATACAGATCAGTCCCGGGAACCAAAGGCCCATTTTTCTAACCCAGCAGACGATGTTTCCTCTTGCCCAAGATGACCCCCCAAAACTCTCACTCAGAGTCCGCCACGTGAGTTGCCGTGTATGAGCTAGGAGTCTCTTGCCCCAGAGAGAGAACTCCGACAGTCACCTGGCGGGAAATAAACCTGAGTGCACAGGCTTGCATGAATATTCCCGGAAAGTAATCAGCACTTCATTAACATGCAGCTCATCAATCTGCACAAACCTCTAAGCAACTGAAATGCTGTCCAATTAACAGATTCCTTTAATAACTGATTACCTTAAACTCACTGGCCTTAAAATTGACGAAGGCTGATAAATTACGCTTATCAACTAACATTTGACAGATGACCATTAAGTTTCTCTCCTAGGTGAAGCCGCATGATGAGAACTGAAGCTCAAGGACCCTTGACTTTACCCATTGAAGAGTGTTTTGTGGTCTCACAGTGTCACCCAGTGGCAGAAGGCACAGTCTGTGTTCAGAGCAGCTGTTGTGTTTTAAACGTATTTGTCACATGTGTTTCTTTACTAAAAGGAAAAGAAGAAAACCATTTTGGGGGAATTGCTCTGAGAAAACTAGTATGTGTGAATTCTAAAAATCATGGGGCTGGCACAAGAAGAGAGCGTCCCTACGTCCAAGGTTACTTTGAAGCCTTTGGGGACCGTACAGGCATGTGCAGATCTGAAGACAGATACGAGGGAATCTCCCGTGACTCAGGGGCGGTGCACGTTCGACATGAAATCGATTCAGTGTCCCAGGCCTGAGCAATAGGGTCACCCCCGCTGTCTGCTTTCTGGTCCACCATTTGGCCACTTCAATTCTCAAAAGCTCGGCTCTCTTGGAACGAGGAAGGGAAACCCAGCCAATTCTGTTCCAAGGTTGAGTACCTGATTTTAAAAACTTATGAGGTGAAGCTTAATTGAAAATAATAACTTATTTAACTTCCTTATCGGTAAAAAGAGAAGGCTGGACCAGATGACCCTGAGATCCCTCCCTGGTTCTAACATCCTGATAATACAGAAGAGTTCGGCTTATCTGCTCTCCCCATCACACGGGCTTCTGAGCCAAGCCTGCGGAACTCTGGCCCCACCATCAGGGCCGAATGGAACCAGGGAGGAGGGTGCCCCCTCTTACGTCCCACACCCCCCCCACCTCGGCCCCCACTCCTCCTCGTTCTTGTTCCCAGTGCGTGACGTCTACGCTGAGCAGGCTTTCTGGTCATGATGCTGCATTTCCCCAGAGGCAGCCACCTTCACTCCAAGTCCCTCTAGAAGAGTCTCAACCACTTGGTCCAGGGCTGGAGATGTCCACACAGGATGTAGTGTGGACTAGACTTTATTAAACCAAAACCCCCAACCCAGGGGGCCCCTAGATACTCTAGTCAAGTACTATGCATATACCAAATATGATCAGTAAAAATGAAGCACTATTTATTCTTCTTTGCATAAAATCCTATAGCAAGTAGCTATTATACTATAATTACATTAATTCACATCTGAACCCTAAAACTACCCTGAAATCAAGCCACAGGTCAGCCCTCTTGCTCCTCCCCTAGTTCTTCCTGACACATCTTTGTCTTCTCCACAAATCCACCTTCTTCCTGCCCACTCCCACCAAGGACCACACACAAGTTTCACAGAGTCAGTGACAGTTTTTTCTCCTCATTGCCTTACGTTCAGAAAATCACTGTCTACTGTGACAGACTACTTGTAAGAAGACAAATTTTTGCTACTTCCTGCCTGAAAAATGTGTGGACAGTCTGTGACAAAAGGCTTTAGCACGTACACACCCGTGAATCTGGTGATTCCACTTGCAGGAATTTACTCCAAAGAGGTAATCAGACATGTACACAAAACATATAAGAATATGTATAAGAATATTTTACATGTGATTTATAACAGAGAAAAAAGAGAGAAACCACTTAAATGTCTGATAAAAATGCAGCTTTAAAATCATATTATCAGAATAAATAACGAAAGGGGAGATATTCATGATGTATCAAATGGCAGAAAAATATCAGGTTCCGAAAGAGTGTGTCCTTTATTTCCTAGTCTGTGCGTTTGCGTGAAAAGAAGCCATTGGGGGTGTCATCCAAGGACCAACAGCATCGGCATCGCCAGGGAGCTTGTCCAGTGCAAGTGCCCTACCTGAAAGGTACTGGATCAGAATCTCTGGGGGAGGGCACAGCCACCTCTGTTTTTATGTGTACTGTGTGCCACACAGCCTCTAAGGTAGATACTAAAATTTGCCCCATTGTACAGATGGGGAAATTGAGGCCCAGAGAGGCAAGGTAACTTACCCAAAGCTGCAAAAGCCAGTGAGTATCAGGTTGCATGGCTAGCTCCAGAGTCTGTCCTCCACACCACTCTGCTCTAGGGCCTCTCTGGGATAACTCTTATATTTGGAAGCGCGCTCTGTGCTCCTTGCCCTAAACCAACAGCATGATGCAAGCCACCCACCCTTGTGTCTTCTTCCTAGTATTTCAGCGCTTCTGTTACAAAGTTACTGATGGGGGAAGGGGGCGTTGCCACTATCACTGGCACCACCACTGACATACCTCCTGGCAAAGACCTGCTTGAAGTCTTTACAAAGATGTTTTGATTTAAGTGCACATTAAATACCAGCCCACATTAGCAGAAAACTTAATGCTCTTGAGTGACAGCATGGAGTGCGATACCAACTGAACATGGAAGGCCTTCCTACCACCAGCAAGAGTGGGACTGCCACTGGCGATTCCACAAACACCCTTGACAAACCACTCGGCCTATCATCGTCGAAATTAGGCAACTTTTGGTCAATTTCTTTTACTTTTTTGGTTTCTGCATTTGAAATTTGCACGTAATGTAATATTTCAATTTTTATATTATGCTATTTTATATTCATAAAATACAAATTTGCAGACAAATGCCACCAGCCTTTATTCCTAAACTGCAAATTTCTGCATAAAGGCGCCTCCCTTGGCACATTTACTGTATGTGATTTTCTAAGGCAGAAACACCTCAGTTATTCATTTCAGGAGACTACAAAGGGGATGGACTGGGAAGATGGTAGCTTTAGGCCTGGCCCCTCCTGAGAGGAAGCAAACTACACAGACCAGAAAAAACTTCCTGCTGGACTAGTTTTCAAAGCCCTCAAATATTCCTGTCTTCAGGAGCAGAATAATAATTCCATAAAATGCATGACCTGGTCCAGCTGGGCAACCAAACATTTTCCAAAGCGGAAACAATCTTCAAAGGGACTCAATCAGAGGAACTCAGAAAGACCAGAGACCATCTGTTCAACTTCCCCAGCATCACAGATGAGGAGACTGAGGCCCAGAGAGATGGGCGCTTGGCTACCTGCACAGAGAAGGTAGCCAAGCCTGGACTGAAACCCGTGTCTGCCGCTGGCCCTCACTTGGCTGGACCACACTGCCTCTCTCACCTCTGACTCCTATACTGAACTATACAAATTTTCTAAACTGATTTTCTACATTTTCAACTGATTTGGGGGGGGTGTTTTTGGCACTGGCACTAACACCACCATTAACATTACCTCTTGATCAATAACTGGATGACATCTTTGAAGATGATAATATGCTTCATTTATAAGTATCCACACTTCCATCTGCTTCTATTGTATATCCTGCCAAACTCCAGAAGAGTACAAAGTCACTGTGATGATTAAAAATAAAAGATGCCTCTTCGGGTAGGAGAAAACGAATCATCTGCCTTTTTTTTTTACTTAACCTGATATTAACATGGAGCAACTACCATGTTAGAAATCAGGGACTGCTCAGACACAGTGACTTCAGACATGCTCTTCAGCCTCTCTGCTGACCATGTCATCCTTCTCCTATTCAAACCTACCCTTCCTCAAGCATCAGTAACTGTTGGATAAAATCAAATAAACTATTGGAAAAGTGAAAATCAGCCCTACTGACAACAGGAGAAGTAAAGACAGGCCTTACTGACAATTGACCCCAATATGCCATCAGCCGGTAAGGAAGCTCAGCATAGGACCCAGACGCTGAGCCCATTCTACCTCCACAAAAACGAATGGCCATCCCTTTCTCACTAACCAGTGACTACTAACTCTTCACTAAGTGACAGCTCTAACCCCACTTTAATCTCCTGCCTCCTATATAAAAATTAAGATACCCAATCACTGAACTGCACCTGCTTCCTGACCACATCCAACCCGGGTCTGGCCCCATTTCTCTAACCCCACCTACAAAGCACCCAGCACGAACACGGACCCAACTCTGCCTTTCCCAGAGAATCCCAGCGTTCTTCCGGGCTATACTCGACCCACTGCAGAAGCTAAATGAACCGAGTCTCTCTACAATGACATGTACATTGCTGGTGGTTGCTGGCTGGGGGGGATTCAACACTCTTTTGTCTTACTAAGTTACTAGCAACATGAGGTAGAGTAGAAAGAACCTCAAATAAAAGGTCCACAAACCTAAATCCTGACATCACTTCTCTGGGTCTGTTTCCTTACTGGTAAAATGACAGTCAGTTATCCTATATTTTACAACGTTTCATCTCAGATACTCTATATGTCAGCCATATTGTGGGTCAAATAGGTTTATTTCCATGGAAGAAGGTGCTCTGACTTCCAATCAATCAACTTAACTTTTTCACTTTTAAAATACAGCACAGTTGCAGTTTGTCTGGAAAACTTCATTTTTCACTCTTAAAGAGATCTTCATGTGAGAAAAAATAGTTACAATTCTGTGTTTTTCTGAATGGTTAACATGTTTCATAATTATACAAACATAAGCTGACTCATTTGATTTCTGCTTCCACAGTGAAAAATTAGCGTGAGGTTTGGGGCACGTCTCCGTCTGGGTCTTTGGAGAATTGTCTGGCACTAACGAAACCCCAGAGAGCAGCTATGGGCACATCCCAGGTACTTTTAATTAAAGTCTGTTTTCCCACTCACCCCTCTTCTGGTTACGCCATGGGCTTTCTGTGAATAACAAAGTGCCAGTCTTGTTATGAGGACACCAAAAAAAAAGATAGGATTCATAAGCCAACCATTGTCAGTATGGCCAGAACCATGAGTATCCCTCCTTTGTATGAGCCTCAGGTCAGCCCTAAAAACCTAGGAAGGAGTGAGACGTGACCCCTGCCATGCAGGGCTCGTGGCTAGAGGAGCAGACAGGCCCACCATCAGCAGTAGGATACGTACCCCTTGAGGGTGAGAAGCCCAGGGCAGTCTCAGGGAGGTCTTCCTAAGACTGCACCTCCTTCCAGCTCCAAAAGGAGGAAGCGTCTCCCCTGTGACTCCATCAGTGAGGATGCTCTGGACCACATGTAACAACACCTGCCTCGAAGGACCTGCAACCACAGGGGCTCGTTTTTACCTCTCATAAGAATGTGGTGTCAGGTTGTGCAAGGCTGCTTCAGAGCTCCGTGGTGTCATGGGGGCCCTGGGGTCTTCTCGTGGCTCTGCTCTGCTCAGCAGCCCCGGCACCTCCAGGAGGAAAGGCAGACTAGGAAAGCCTCCCCCACCCTGGGTCTCTTTATCTGGGAGGGAAGCCACTCCCAGAAGCCCCCGGGGGCCTTCTGACACCTCATTGGCTAGAGCTGTGTCATGGGATCACCACAGCAACAAAGGATGCTGGGGAAACGAGGACACGGCATTCCAGCAGCGAAGAGGGGCCAGCAGTGGCTGTTAGATCGACAATCGACCCTGCCACACACGGATGATTACGGGCAGAACGCGTCCCCCAAAATTCGTATGTGGAAGCCCCATCCCTCAATGTGACAGTACGTGGAGGTGGGGCCTCTGTGAGATGATCGGGAGTAGATGAGGTCATGAGGGCGGGGCTCCCACGATGGGACTAACATCCTCACAGGAGGATGGGACACCAGAGCTGGCATCTCGCCCAGCCCTACCACGTAAGGACATGGTAAGAAGGCTGCTGTCTGTAAGCCTAGAAGAGAGTCCTCACCAGACTCTCAGTCCTCAAATCAGCCAGGACCCTGATCGTGGACGTCCAGCCTTCAGAACTGTGAGAAATAAATGTCTGTTGTTTAACCCACCCAGCCTACGGCATTTTGTTACGGCAGCCCGCGCTAAGACACAAACCCAATTCAACTGTCTCCAAAGGCACGCCAGCCTCCTGACAAGGGGCTCCTCGGGCCCCTCTGAGTGAGGTCAGTAGCTACTCTGCACCTCACCTCCAAAGCTGAAAGGGAAACTAGAGCAACAACCATTTCTCAGAAGTGTTTGTTCCTCACGGCATCTGTAAGGAAAGCTACAGTACCCAACGAAGACGGGGGGGGGGGGGGGGGGGGGGGGGGGGGGGGCACTTAACGGAAACCCTTTCAGCCTTTAGCTTTTCCTTCTACACAAAGCCTCCCTTTTTAAACTAAGGGGATTTTGGCAAACGTTCAAAAGTAAACACATTTGTAGCAGGTGTGGGCCCGGAACAAGGGAGTAAACTATGGTGACTCTTAACTTTCTCTGCTTGAACTCCACACATTAATTCAACTACCCCCGGAGGCTTATCATTCTAGGATGCCAGGCCTTACCAATTTCCCACAGGCTGTCCTGCAGTCACAGGAAAACAAAAACAAGGCATCCCCAGCTCCATAGGGCTGTCCCCGCACCCTAAATAGTTATTTCAGTCACCTCCCTCTCACAGGCCCACCCAGCCCAGAAACTGGATATGATCTCCCTTGGGCCTCTGCTGGAGCCCTGACTTTCTCTACATACAGGAACAGGCAGAGGAAAACTTTCAAAATATGAATGAGGAAAAAATGACAGCAACCTACTTGGCAAACAGGGACACAGAAACACAAAAGCCTAAAAGTAAGGGGCCTGCATTTAAACCAGCAGACATCAGGTGCCACGACGTCTGAAAAGCCTTTCTTTTTCCTGGAATGGCAGGGGGCTCACAGGGAACTAGAAAATAGTCAAGATCTCAAAACCGTATCTATTCCTAGAGCACACTGAGGCCTTAGAGAGAGAATCACTTAACTTGAGTGGTGAGCAACCGATGCATCTATCCTAATTCAGATCCTACAGATGCTGAAGGATATCACTCCTCTTCCTTCCGACAAGATGTTTCAAAGGGCATTTATGTTCAAACATAAATTGTTTTAAGTACAATTTAGGACAATTGCAAGACTCTCATACTTACTTGGTAGCTTCCATCCTCAAGGAAATTCTCTCTTAAAATAAAGCCTTACCCAGCACCCCTTCCTCCCCCATCCAAGTATGCAGAACTCAAACCACTGACCACTGTGTCTACAGCCCCCAGGTCCTCACCCAACAGGGATTAGGAGGTGTGCCCTGAGCACCCACACATCAGGCTGCTCACTCTGGCATCGCAGTCGAATCTGTTGCTAACCAACGATACTATTTGTTTTATATGTTTTCCCCAAGTCCTGACACATCCGCAGCAGCAATACTGATTAAGTAAAAGAACAGGGCAGGCTGGTAACCACTAAATGCTCTGCCCTAGACCGGTTCCACACGAAATGGAGAACTCGGCTTCTCTCTCTTCCTGAAGTTACCCAAGTCTGAAATGTTTTCATTTCTTTTCTTGCAACAGGACTCCTTACTCAAGAACTCGGCATACAGAAACTTCCCATCAGCTTCCGACTCCTCTCTCAGCTCTTGTCCAAAAGTTCAGAACTTTAACTGTGTCTCTTTTAAACTCCACACATAACAGAAGCTCCTGGATAATTTAATTAAATGAAAAGGGCAAGGACAAATGACATATCAACACGTTCATAATGAAAATCTGTCCTCTACTTACAGCTGGTTATAAAGGAAATCATTAATCACTTCCAGGAGAACAGTTATAAAATAATTTAACAAGAAACTACAGATGTATCATGATAACTAACTACTTCCCTTATGCCTTAAAACAAAACAAACAAAAAAAGAATCTGAAAAGCTTAATTAAGATAGTATAATTTTACCAACTTAATATCCAAAAGTAAAATGTATCCAAAGGCCATGAAAAATGAGATGTCTTTTAAAAAGTTTTCAAAGTAATTCAATGAACAAAACCTCTACCCTTTAGCTTGTAATCCTACAAATGTCAAAGTGAGTAAGGACCCAAGTATTTAAGAGTCCAATTTAAGATTTTTAAATCCAGTCTATAGCACAAAATCTACAAACAAAACACTACGTGTGACATGATAATTAGGAAGGACCATATCAAGTTTAGTCTTGTAATTTCATCTATGAAACCTCGGAGCTGAAGTCATAAACCTTATTTTCCAATTATAAAATATATATTAGCCCTGGGGAAAAAAATCTGAATTACGACTCTGTGTTCCTAAATTTCACTCTCTGAGATATATATGAACGCCAATGTCAAGGACTTGGCTCAAGAACTTCCCTTCTGTGCATATCTAGATTTGCCCTAACGCTGATAAACCTTCTAAAATACCTCAGATCAATGCCTTTCAAACTTTTCTGTCTGTCATCCTCTTTACACACAGGGACCCAATAGCACACCCACACTAAGATCAACTGAAGTAAAAGTTCCCAGAAGCAATACTAGCCTTACACTACATACGCTCTGAGATTTTTCACTGTTTTTTTTTTTTTTTGTAATGCTTCTTGTGACCCACTAAATTGATTTCATGACCCACTAATGGATGCAGCTTGGACAATCCGATCCCAATTCATTCACTTAAACCTGCCACCATCATCTGGCAGTACTCCGGGTACCCGGGAAAGCACCTGAAAACTTCCACCAGAAACGTAAACTGGCCCAGCAGCCAGCTGTCATTATCCCTTCCAAATGGGAAACACTTAAAACCATGATGTTGTAAAAGTGCATTTGGGCTTCTATTACTGATACGAAAGCCATCTTCTCCTCTGCCTAATCTTTAAAATATCCTTATTCCAATTGTTAAAAAATAACCTCAAATCCTTCTAGCTATGTGTGAATGAGTAAAGAAGTACAAATTAAAGATTACTTAGAGAATTACATTTGTCCATAGTTCCGTAATAAGCCTTTTTCCCTGTGATGATGAATGTGGGGAACAGAGATCACCGAGGCAGTATTTTCTCCCCTTATTAAAGTGTTTTTTTAAAGCAGTTTCAATAGTTTCTCTATCCACAAATAAAATGACAGCCACAGTACATAACATTTAAAACTAACTATAATGGCATTTGCCTATTTGTTAAAAACTGCAGTGTAACTCAGATTCTGCATACCAAAACAATAATTCTATTCGTATAGTTTTTAAGAAGCAGGACAAAATTCCACACTTAGAGTTAACCATGAGTTAGAGGAAATCCTCCAGTCCCAGGTACCTGCCACCCAACCGTCAAAGGTCATTTACACCCACCACGTGGGAAACTAGGCAGCAAATGGTAAGGGAGACAAGGAAGAATTGATCTCTTTTTCTCCCTGGTGAAGAGAGACATGGCAACGGTCGTGGTGGTTATGAAACAGCAGAAAGAGCTAAGCTTTCAAGGCTGAGAAAGTCAAAGCCAACTCTGCCACGTATTAGCTGCATGACCTTAGTTCAACAATAAAAACACTTAAAATAATTACGCAATAAATATTAGCTGTGGGCTGGGCACAGTCTTAAATGTCTGCATCTATCACCTCATCGGATTTTCACAACACTGGAGGTAGATTCTGAGGGCCAGAGGGGCTAAGGCACGTATCCAGATTCCTACAACTAGTCACGGGAAGGCCAGAGTTCAGGCATAAGCTAGCTCATTTCAGAGCCTTTGTGGGGGGTCTGCCTTCGGAGCCCCTGGTTCCTTACCCTTCCCTCTCAGGGTTGCTGTTTGAATTAATGCCTGTTGATAAGGACTCATCACCCCCACAACCCAGTATCCCAGATGCCACCAGCACAGGTTACCAAATATCTCAGGTAAGCGGGCTTCCCCTGTTCCAAGTCAGAAACTTCTTATCTTTGTTCAGAGTCAGAAACCTTATCTTTTTTCCTTCTACCCTCTCACTGCTCCACCCTTCAAATACACCTCCCCCACGAATACCTATTACTAACCTTAGGAAATAGGTCCTGTTTCATCAGCACTGCGGTAGAGTATATCACACCTATCATGAGTGTGTTTACTAAGGGAAGGGAGGTGGGTGTCTCTTGTTTGTAAGGCAAGCAAAGTTGTCAGGTTTCATTCAAAGCCAAGACAATGACAGGCAGAGCCTCAAAGGCTAAGGCTCAGACGGCGACAATCACTAGGGTTAAACTGTGTTTACCTTGCGAGGTCTTGACCAGGGACAGAATGAAGGCAGGAGAGCGACTGGGCCAGTTGTGGCTTGGGGATCTGGCAGGAATTAGAGGGGCAGGGCCTCAACTATGCCAGGAATTCTGCTGAGGGCAATAAACAATCTCACAGCAGAGGGCAGGATCGCATTAAATCAGTTTTGGAAACAAGAAGTACCAGGACCAGGTAGTTAATAAGTGTGGAAAGAATTTTTCAAAATAGGGTTACATTTCTCCCTTGCTTTCCTGTCCACACTAGTTAGCAAATGCTGCCTCTTCCACTTCCTTACCCTCAAAAGTGGGTAAACAGAAGCACTAACAGGCTGCTCCAGGGAAAGAACCAAAGCGCACCAACCAGGTTGATGAAAGACACGTCAATAATGCACCGCCACCAAATTGCTGAATTGGGTCGTTTTCTTAAAAAAACAAATAGAGAGTAACTGTGTGAGTGCGTGCTCTCAAGGTGTAACAAGTTAGCTATACATGTTAGGCTTAATTTGTTAGTTGTCATAGCAACAGTGGATGAGAATGCCTGCTCAGACCGGTATTTAGCCATTCAGTTCTTTGTCTTACACTAAACATCTATCACTGATTATATAAACTATTTTCCAAGTAGTAAGAAATCACTAGTTTGCCAAACCAAAAGGGAATATAACCCACAAGCCTCACTTAGAGAAAAGCACCCATAACTCTAAAGGATGTACACTGAATTTATGAATGTTCAGAGAACAGGACATTGTTGCTATATAGCTATTTAATAATCTGAAGACATACAGTGGCTTTTTATCCTTAAGGAAAAAATTAATTATGAAACTAACTACCAGATTAAGTAATATAATCTAACAAAAGTAGATTTACTAATACATCCATTATTTTAATTAAATTAAGTACTGAGGACATTATGAGTTTAGAATCATTAAATGTCACTCCCAATGACATTCTAATTTTTTTAAAATTTTTATTGGAGTATAGTTGATTTAGAATGTTGTGTTAGTTTCTGCTGTACAGCAAAGTGGTTCAGTTATACATACACATATATCAACTCTTTTTTAAATTCTTTCCCCACATAGGTCACTACTGAGTATTGAGTAGAGTTCCCTGTGCTATACAGCAGGTTTTCATTAGTTATCTATTTTACATATAGTAGTGTGTATACCCACTGACATTCTAATTTGATGCCTGATTATAAAACAAAGATACAAAGTATCCTAGGCTAACAATTTAATTTGTCTTTAACCTAGTTTTATTTTGCCTCCTTCTCTTTTTTTATAATAAATTCTGTTTCTACCTCACTAGCAAGAAACAAATTTTGATTTCTCTTAAATTGGTTCATTGTAGATTTAAAAAGATTCAACTCACTGGCTTGGTATAATTGGACATTATTTATTTCCTCATTGCATCTGCTACTGACCATTTTCTTTACAATAAGCTAAACAACATGCTTTGCCAAAAGGCACAGGTCCAAGCACCAAAAATGTCAGGTCCTAGTCCCAGCTCAGCCACTGACAGGCTCTGTGCTTTCAGTAAATGACCCTGCCCCTTGGGGTCAGTTTCCTCGCCTGTGAGCCCCAGACGAGGACACCAGAGGTTCTCACTAATCAAGACAATCTGATCTAAACTTGCAGACTTTCTTACACACACACACACACACAAACACACACACACTGCACCAGGCAACACAGGCTCCAACAGAGACAGGCCTTTCAAAGCCACATGCACGACCCCATCCCTCCCAAAAAGGGAAATGTGAGAAATCTGGTTTTTGCCCATTTGCAACTATAACACAAAATAACAGGGTGACTCTTCGGAAGCTCTACGATCAGAAGAAATCCAGATTAAAGCTTGTGTCTGAAACACAGCCCCTCACTGCCCGTATGTTGGGACTTCCCGTACTTGGAGGCAAACCAGTAAGAGAGCACAGCACTCCCCTCTCAGCACTCCATATTGGATTAGTAACGATCACTTTAAATCGCTTTAAAGACGTCTTCCAAAGGGTCCTTCTCTGTCATCAGAACCCACTGATTTCACCATCAGTAATTTGATACCCGAAATTTACAACACAGTAGAGGCCATGTTTACTCCTCCCAAAAGCATAGAAGATCTTCAAGTGCTGATCCAGGAGTTTCTGGATTGTTCCTGGCTCAGCTGGGATGCTGTGATTGAAAAAGGAAATACACCAGTCAGCACTCAGCTTGCCAGTCATCAGCCGGGTCACGGCATTCTCATCGGTCACAGCCCAGATGGATGACAGTTCTGCTCCTGACACTGCAAAGCTGTGCCAACCTCTGGCTAGACTAGCCATCTCCTGCGTGCTCTCTTGCCAGGAACCTGTGGGACGTGATCAGGGCCACCGGCCTGGCCTCACAGCTCAGCTGCACCGTAATCTCAGGACAAAAATTCAGAAGGTCGCCGTGTCATTATTGCTTCTCAAATACACCCAACAGTTCAGTGGCTAAAAAACACGCTTCTTCATCAAATAGGAAAAAGTTAAAGCAGGAAGCCTGTGTGCTAAGAATTGATCTGCCTCCCGTGGGATTGTCTGAAACTATAAATTAGGTCAGGTCACTCCCCAAAAGCTTCTCTAAGCCCCTGACTGTGGCCGTCATTCCCTACCTGATCTGAAACGGACCTGCTTCTCACACCTCATCCCCATCTCTCCCCCCGACCTTACTCCCTGCCGTCCAGTCCCGCCGGCCTCCCTTCACTTCTTACCTAGTCTGCGCTCATGCCAATTCCCCCTCAAACCCATCCCATCCCAAATCTCTCCCTACCACTGGCTCACCCTTGAATCTCCACTCAAACATCACCTGCCTAGATCACCCCACCTAACTTGGGTCCTTCCACTGTCAGACTCTGTCCTAAGCTCGAGTCCCACCCCTCACAGTCTGAGGAACTGTTTAGTTTATTGCTGGGAACACGTTTTTTGATCATCTCCCCTCTAGATATGAAGCTACCTGAGGTTCAGGGTCCTTGATCTTCTGTGCAGCGCTGAATCTCTAGGGCTTATAATTATTAAATGTTCAATTATCACTTGTTAAAAGCAAATCAATGTCTCAGTAAATTTTGCAGGGAGAAAAGATGCAGCACCTGAACACTTGTATTTGTCCTAAATTGGTTATGGAACAAAAAAATATTCACTGGTCTTGGGCAAAACCAATTTCTACTCTGTTTCTCCCCACCACATATTCACCTTGTGGGTCTGCGCTCTACTGCAATCTCTTGATTTAAATGGGAATTTTAAAACACTGTTTGAAATTTGTAACAGAAACTTGTTATCAATGACAGTCTCGTTCCCAGGTAATCCTGAGAAATACTAGTCCTCCTCGTTAACATTTATTCAGTGCTTACTAAGTTCCAGGCACGGATTTTTTTTTTTAATTTTTAATTTATTTATTTAGGCCACACTGCGGGGCATGCGGGATCCTAGTTTCCGCACCAGGAATCGAACTCCATGCAGTAGAAGCACGGAGTCCCAACCACTGGACCGCCGGGAAATTCCCAGGCACTGTTCTGAACACTGCGTTTGTCGTGCCATTTGCCTTCCAAGGCAGTCCTGTGATGGAGGGATCACTGTCCTTATTGGAAGAGAAGAAGCTGAGGCACAGGGATGTCAGCAACGGGTTCAAGGTCTTGCAGCTGGAAGAGCCCCATCAGCCCAGTGGGTCTGCCACCAGCATCTGAGCCCTCTACTGCTGTGTGATGGTGTTTCCATCCCCTGCGAGAGAAGTGCATACCAGGAAACAGAAATGAGGTAGAGCTGTCTCTTCCTGTTTTGGAGCCAGGCAAATCTTTTTTTTTTTAATTTTTAGAAAAAAGACTAAATTCCTCTTTGGACCCCTGCTTCCTCCATCCAGGTAATTCCTTCCTGGTTTCCCCAGCCCGCCTCCAGCTTCCCCAGGGCATCAGGCTTCCCTCACCCCCCCATTAATGCATCTTTATGCTTTGCAATTCACCAGCCGGTCCCGAACTGCTCTCCTCCCCTGCCTGCTTAGGCGTGGGGAAGTACACACATGCGCACTCACAAACAACGTTCCAAATTCCTATTTACTTCACCCTGCAGTGTAAAAGGTAAATAACTAATTGACCTTCCCAGCGATGCCAAAATGCATGACATATGCAAGGTAACTGGTTCACAAAGTACTGTCTGAATTATCACACAGCTAGAAAATGACCAAAATTGGATGGACATTTCAAGAATTGTCCAGGAAGATAACTAAACAGAGAGGTCAACGGGCAGTGCTCACCTGGTGCCGATTTTCCCAACTGCTTTCCTTCCTGCGATTCTGAACACAGTCTAAGCTGCTGATAACTGATGGCAGGGAGGACTGGAAATCCGGGAGGGGGGGGGAGTTGAGCACAGAGATTCTAAATCTAGTGGCTGGAGCTGGAGACCACCTACACTTTGCTGCTGCATTTTAAAAAACCCTTCAACACCTTAATAACATGTTCTGCCAGGTAGAATAAAAATGTGCCCAAAGAGCTTGAATTCTTATTAGCTGCCAAGAACTAAACATGAAAAAAAAAAAAAAAAAAAGTCCAAAGTAACAGATGAAGATGTAGGGGGAGAAAAACAACTAGTGATTGGCTGGGTCCAACTAAAGAGCAGCAGAATAACACCCTCCCCCACAACAAAAAGGATAAGCTGCTTTTGTTTATTTACATGTGGACCAACTGACTTCAGTTAACCTCCATTTTCCTTCAAACACTACCGTTGTGGTTTTCAATCCTCTCCTGCACATTAGAATCATCTGTAGAACTTAAAAAAAAAAGTGTGTCCCGCTCCAGTAAAGACGCACTAAAGGAGCACCCATCATGATCAGACACACCTCCAACGGGGCCTGGGCCGTAACACAACCATGGAGAGAGGGAAGGATGGTTAGGAATGGCAAGAGTCATTGCTCCATCTCCAAGAGTCTCCTCTCCCTCCATCTCTAAGACCAAAGAGCTGCACCATCCATGCATCCATCCATCCATCCACCCTTCACTGAGCACCTCTTGTGCCAGCACTGAGTACCAGGACACATGGCAAACAACACTGGCGGACTTGCCCTCCAGGAGTTCCATTCTAGGGGAAACCACAGCAGGGAAACTGAAGTTACCCTATTCTTCAAAAGAAAATCAAAAGCAACTAAAAAGATTCCCTCAAGAAATTTCAATCAGTCTTATTGAACTGAAGTCCTTTCAGCCCATAGCTTCTCATTTGGTCATCAGAGAAGTGTTGTGTTGTGTTGTGTTGTGTTGTGTTGTGTTGTGTTGTAAGGACTGGTAAAAGCCTTCTCTAAATGTGAAGAGAATTATATTAAACTTCAATATCCTCCTTCCCAAGCTAAAAAATTCGAGCTCATTCAATTTTCACACCATCTCCAGGTTTATAAATCCTAGACCCCTGCCTGAGCAGTCTCGGTTCAACTGGCAGGTTTGGACTATTTAACACGTTGCTCCACTCAGTGACTTGATCCAGAATATCACACAATACCAATTAGCTCAGTGTCCCTGTGCACCCCACATCCTCAGACTGGGTAAGCGGACTGTTCCAAAATCAAGTCTGTCCCATCAGTATTCTGCATTTCCTGTTTTTTCTTTTATTTTTTCATATGGAACAAATGCCCATCACAGGCTTAGGGAATATATATAAGAAGTACAACAATCCCTTTTAAGAGTATTGAGCCTTCTTGTAAAAACTAAAGCAAGACAAGTAATACTAATATCTCATAATACTACATCTTGATTCAGAACAGAAGTGTACAGAGTAGGGAAAAACCGATTAGTCAGAGTGTGAAACTCCACTGCAAGTAAGTCTCAAGAGAAGGGTGTGGCCAAGCAGAGTCAGCAGTGACCAAGCAGAGTATTTTAAGGAGCAGGAAGGGCCCACGGATGGGAGAAACAACAGAGACACCAGCCTCACTGAAACAAGGAGACTCAACAGGTGAGTGACAGGAAGTAAGGCTGAATCAGTAAGAGGAGCAGGTAACCCTGGGCTCCGACACCAGATGTGCTTTCCCCATGACACGGTCAGTAAGACAGAGGTGTGGCAGGTCCCCGAGAAGGACATGACAGAAACTGTTCTAGGCACCTGGATAAAGCAGCTGCCGTCAATTCTGATGGGGCCTCTGATGAGTGTCTGGCACACCAATTATTTTCAGCAAGAACTTCAGTCCGGATTGTCCATACCATTTCCATGCCTATCACCAAAATATCACATCCCAGGATGCCGAAGTCCCAAAATTTACAAATGAGAAACTCAAAACAGCTTCCCATCAAGCTCCCTGGGCTCCTCCTGCCCCAATTTCTCCACCCACTGAGCATATGAGGATTCTAGGAGCCACTGACAGACATCAGCAAAAAGAACCAACTCCCGGCCGTCCCGCCGGAATTCTGTTCTAAACATCTGCCCATCCACTGTACGTCAGGCACGGTGCCTGGTGTGGTCTGAGGCAAGGCGCACACAGCAAGCCTTTTGCTTTCACTCCCTGCCCTTCGGAGGAGGTACAACTCCTGGAAGGCAACTGGGTATTGTTTACAGTCGCTCACAGAGGAGATCTGGTGAGTCCCTTCTTCCATTAATTCATCAAGTATTTACTCCACATCTACTAAGTGCCTGGACTGTTCTAAACAGTATGCAATCAACAGGAAAGGAAGCAAAGCTCCTGCCCTCGTGAAGCCTATCTTCTGCATTATGACAAGGATTTCAGGTTATATTCCAAATGCTCTGGCAGTTTATGATAATGGGAATACAATGACACTTCTCATGTCTTACTCAGAATCTGCAAAACCTTCCAAGCCCAGTCTATTACATAAAAGATGATGACAGATCTAAGAAATAACTAAATTCAAAGAGTGGTTTCAATTATAAAAGGAAGAAACCACTAGGTATATTTGGAGTGTATTTCTTAGCCTCCAGAATGCTCAACTCATAAAATCTGACTAAAATTAAATTAGGACATTTCCAAATATAATGGTGAATGCTTAAAGGGTGCCCCCAATTCGAATATTCTCTATTGTTTTAAGCAGAGGATAGAATGGTCTTTTAATGTAAAACAACATTAAGACGAACAATTAGGTAGTTTCCCATCACAGTGTATATTTCAAAGTGAGCTGTGCCTTAGTAATCGGTTTTGGGAGAGATTTCAAATGTTAACAGCCACTAACTTATTAACTAAAGCCACAGAACTGTACGTTCAGCTGGAAATGTCATAGTAACAACGTTCAGATCTTTAGGATAAGTAGAGAATGCAAAACTGCTAATTTCCCGCCTTGTGGGTGCTTTGTAGCTTCTGTAGACATCTTAATAATCACTTAATCATAACATAAGGAACATAAAGAAATACCAATAGGATGGAATCCTCCACTTTCAGGAAAAAAGACCATCAGCAGATTTGGATTCCTGTCCACAGAGAGAGGACAAAAGCCTTAAAGCAGCAATACATTAGGACAATATCACGTCAGCTACGTAACAGTGAGCAAACATGCTCTGAAATCCGGGGTAAGCAGGGAGCTCATCCCTAGATGTGAAGTGCCCTCTGCATCTCTGGGTAGACATTTCAACTTTCAGCCATAAAACTGGAAAGAGAGGGACTTCCCTGGCGGTCCAGTGGTTAAGATTTCACCTTCCAGTGCAGGGGGTGTGGGTTTGATCCCTGGTTGGGGAACTAAGATCCCACATACCTCCTAGCCAAAAAAACTAAAACATAAAACAGAAGCAATATTGTAACAAATTCAATAAAGACTTTTTTAAAAAGGTCCACATCAAAAAAATCTTAAAAAAAAAAAAACTGTAAAGAGAAATATGCAACACGCCACTGACTCAGACGAAATAACTGAGAAGTTAACTACATGCTGTTTCCCAGGATATTTCTCAATTATGCGAGGAACTCTACTATCATCACTGTAGGTCAAGATCCTTTGGCATTTTACTTACATAAGAATCAGTGCTTGCCTGAGGTATAGCAGAAATGAGAAAAAGCAAATTATGTCCCTGGTATAAAGTTCCATCATCAACACTTCGCTTGAATAAGTCTTGAATAAAGTTCCTCTGATAAATCAATTAATTGTTATTCAAATAAAGAGGAAAAGTTCTGAGGTTGAAAACAAGCACAGAAAAGTCACATTAGTCTGTTAAGTAAACAAAAACTTGAGGTGGGGGGGTAGGGGGAAGGTATCTGTTACCATTCCAACTATAAAAACTGGGGTTTCCATGTACAAGGGGACCTATGGATGAGGGGAAAAGTTTAACA